>NC_139161.1:47704366-48304366 GCF_964270905.1 Leucopleurus acutus | reverse complement strand
CATGTCATTTTATTCCTGCAACACCCAGAGAAGTGGGCAGCAGGGGACCGTCATCCCATTTTTCAGTGGAAGAAAATGAGACACAGATGCACTAAGCTGTTCTCCAGGGCTCCACTGCCAGCGAACACTAGAGGGCAGGCCTACAGCGCTGGTGGCCCCGCCCCCGGCCCCCAGGTCCCCTCGGGCTCACGTCATTGCTGATGGTGGAGTCTCGGTGGATGAGGTGCTGCACGTGGCTGTCGATGCTGCTGCCTGAGGAGAACTTGGTGAGCGTAGCTGGGTGAGCCTCCCGCTCCCGCTGCCTCACCACCACCTCGCAGGCCTTCCACTCCGCCAACACCCGCTGGTACCTCGCTGCCACCACTGTGTCCACCTGTACTCAGACCACAGCGTGACCATGGCGGGAGGGGTGCACCAGGTCCTCCTCTGCAGCTGTCCTCCTGGGACAGCTGGAGACTAGGGTCGGGCCTCGGGGTGAAGACAGTGGGGCCCCCCTGCTAACATCTTCCTCTGCCCTGTTCCTTTCTGGCTGGGAGGAGGCTGAGGCTTCTGAGGCCCCCTCCCTGCTTCCCATGGCCTGGCTCCCCATCTCCCTACCCCCATGGGGAACAGGCTCCCCTTACCTGTTCCATCTCCTTCTTGCTCATGCCAAACTTGTAGTGGCCAAGCAGAAACGGCCAGACGTCCTTGCGGACCTCGTGCTCCACGCCGCCAGTGTAAACCTGCCGCAGCAGCTCCAGCTCCTTGTAGTTCTGAGGGACCCAGGGGGGGAAGACTATGCAGCCCCTGCGGTCTCTGCAGCCCAGCTCGGCGACCCCATGCCCTGAGAGCTGGGGCTGGGGACGGTGATTCGTTTGGTCACTCTGCTGAAACCCAGGCAAACCCAGCTATGGGACCGTCACATCCTCCCTGCCCCCAGACTAGAGCTGGATGCAGATCTACTTCAACCCTGCTTCCTTCCAGGGCAGAAAAGGAGCCCAGAGAGATGAGGGGGTTTCCTCAAGGTCGTGGAGTAATGCAGAAGCAGAATGGACTTCCTGTCCAGTCCCCTTCCTGTGGAAACCCACAGGACTAGTTGTGAGGCTCAACCTTGACCCAGGCACTCCAAGGCCATCAGTCCTGGCCTGTCACCCCTGACCCTGGACCACCTTTTACCTGAACGCCCATGTCGTCTGTGAAAGCCACTCACGGAGCAGGCTGGCCTGCTCTCCCTGCCGGCCCCAGCCCCTCGAGCCGGCCTCGGCCCCTGGCACCCCGGAGCGCGCACCTTTTCGTTCTTTTGATACTTGTTCCACATGTCCCTGGTGAGGCCCCCCGAGGCCCCCGGTGGCCGGGCGGGTGGGATGATGTTGTGATGCACCAGCGCTGACAGGTGGGTCCGCACCGTGGACAGGTGGCGGCAGTACGCCAGCCCTGGGGGGAGCCGGGAGCTCGTGACCCTCTGTCCCGGTGCCTCCCCCTGCCCCTGCTCCCACCCCCTGCGGCCCCACCTCACCCCACACTCACAGCCATAGAAGGCCCGGGACACGATCTGCCTCTTCATGCTCTCACACAGCAGCCTGAGGGGCAACCTGTGGAATCAACCTGACTCAGGGCTGCTCCTCCGGAGGGAAGCGTGAGAAGGAAGGACCTTCTGGCTCAGAGGGCGGGTGGCGCAGGGAGCCGGATCTACAACCCAGAAGCATGGCAAGGGCTCCCTGGCCCTGCCAGCTACCCTGGGTAGAGCTGCTGGGGGCCCAGCCTGGCCCCCAACCACCCAGGGGATCTTGGGCAACTAACTTCATGTTAGTGAATCTTGGTTTCCTCATGTGAAAATGGAGAGAGCCATCCGGGGTCAACAGGTGCAACTGGTGAAAAAGCCGTCGGCAAGCATCAAGTGTGGGCACGTGACCCTCACGCAAATGCCATTCACACGCTGGTCCTGGCACGTGGCAGATGCCCAGATACCTGCTGAGTGTCCTCAGACGGCAGCCTGACGGCAGGATCCAGGTCCACCTGGGGAGCTCCAGGTACTGAGCACTTGCTCTGTGCCAGGCACAGCGCTGGGCACTCACGTGGGTCCTAGACCTCATTCAGTCCTCACAAGTACCTTAGGGAGAAGGGGGTATTATCCCCATCTTACAGAGGAGGAAACTGAGGCTCAGACATGGAGAAGCTCAGAGAGACTCAGCCGCTTGTCAAAGTCACATGGGGAGCAGAAATGAACTTCAAACCCAGGTGTGTCCAACTAGAGATCACCCTTCAGGCAAGTGACACAGCCCCAATGGACAGACGGACACACACGGATGGACACACCCACTCACCGGTCGGGGACACAGCTGCAGTGGCTGGGGGGTACGTATGGGGAGCTGCTGGTGGAGTAGGAGAGGCAGGAGGAGTCCTGGCTGCACAGGGGCTCCAGGTGCCAGGCTGGCAGGCTGGGTCCAAAGCCCTGCATCTCAATCATGTCGCCAGCATCTGAGGGCAGGAAGGGGGCCATGGTCAGGGCCCGGCAGGTCTCCTCCCCCAAGTACCCTGCAGCATGCCCACCTCTGTGCCCAGAGCTGCAGCATGAAGTCACCCTTTGGTGGAAAACCACAGGGGTGGTGCCTGCCTGGCCCAGGGTCCAGAGCCCAGAGTTGGAAGTGGTGGAGAGAGAGGGCTCCTGACACTTCCCAGCGTCCACCTAGTCTTTCTGAACGTGGTAAGATACTTTCACTGGGTCATGGATGATTGTGTCTATTCTCTCCATCTTGCTATAAGCAATGGAATAGACACTTGTTTTTCTAGAGGGAGGAGAAAAAAGAAGGAACAAGAAAAGCCTGAGCTCTCTGAAATGCTGCCAGCCGCCTTGGCCTTCCAGGATTCAGCCTGGTCCTCTTGGGCAAACTCTGGGATGTGCAGGAAGGTGCCTGGAACATTGCAAACTTTGAACCTTCCCATGCCAGGAGCGCCCACTGATCAAAGCCCCTGAAGGACCCCTGAGCCACCAGTCCTGGTCCACAGACCTCATCCCCGAGGGTTCTAGACCTGGCGGCCAGTGGCTAAGCAGGAGCAGTGCTCCCTGCCCAGGCCAGGTGCCCCCAAGTTCGCAGCAGTGGGTGAGCTCTCCATCCTTGCCTCGCCTGACTGCACTGCATGGTGGCCTCCTGCAAACACGCAGGTGAACTGGCAGGAAGGGCAAAGGTTCCAGGGCTGCCGGGCCACTGTGGGGATGAGGGTGGCAGCTGGGCATGCACGTTCCACCATCCAGAAGAATGTACCCGGTGCAGCCTCAGAAGACAGCTCCTTGGACAATTTTACACCGCAGCTGACCAAGCCTCCTCAGCCGGCCCAGCTAGGCTGAATCAGAACTCAAGACCCTTGAGAGCTTCGAAGGCCCACGTGGGGCAGGCACTGCTCGTGGGGGACTCTGGCAGGTCCAGTGAGCCACAAAGATGAAGCACAGTAAGGGCAGAAAGTGAAAGGACCAGGAGATGACGCCAGGAAGGAGGGAGAGAAAGAGAAGAGTGAAGAAGACAAGGAAAGAGAGAGAGAGCTGTGTGTGTGATAGGCTTCTTTCAAGCAGTAGTTCTTTTCTGCGAATTATGGCCTGGGCCCTGGCCTGCTATGAGTCTGGAGCAGACCTAGGCCTGGTTTTTGTGGGAGCCAGACTCCAGCTCTGGGTGTGCCTTGGTGGGGAGGGCTGAGCTGACCCCCTCCAGTCCCCTCAGGGGCTGCCCTGTCTTGGCCCCAGGGCTCTCTCCCCAGACCCACGGCTGGGATTTTTATAGATATCTGGCCCTTCAGCTCCACCAGGAGGCAAATTAAGGGAACACACTTGGTGTGGAGGGGCTGCGGCTCTGGGAGTGAGGGGTTGCAAGCCATGCCTGAGACTCTGGGAAGAAGAAGGAGGGGGCAAATGCAGGTGGGATGGGGCAGGAGCCCAGCTCAGGCCCCTGCAGCAGGCAGGAGAGAGGCCAGTGGTGGGAGGAGCCGGGGGGGTGGGGTGGGCGGGCGTTGTGTGTGGCAGGAGCAGGCCCAGCCAGGTAGGCAGCAGGTAGCAGGCGGGCAGGCAGGGGGTTGCCAGGTGCAGAGGGTGGGCACACAGGGAAACAAGTTCATGCCCAGAAAGCAGGGCCCAACCAAGGCAGACTCCTGGGTCAATGCTCTTCACCTTAATTCTCCAGGAAGGAGCTGAACCAGCCAGCATTGAACACTGCATCTCTGAATTAACCCAGTGCAGACAGCTGGAGCTCTGGAGTGACTGGGCGAGGGGCAGCAGGCTGGACGGGGGTCTGCCGGGCCAGCTTTGACTCTGACTCTCTCCTCTGAGCGTGAGGAAAGTTTGAAGCAAAACAATTAGGGTGATTGAACCCCACAGCCCCTAAGACTCCGAGTGAAAGGTGCCTGGCCTGGAGCAGAATTAGAGTGAACAGCATCTCTGCTCTGTGGGGAGGCAGCAGGAAAAGGAGGAGAGGGGGGGAAGGAGAGTCTGGACACCCGCCACTTGATTCACATGCACAAGTCACGCATGTCGCAGGCCTGGAAAGCAACGGCTAGCAGAACGGACTCAACAGTGTTGTCATTACGGACTGGAGTGGAGACGGGGGCTCCCATACCATCTCCCCAGCCACCTGCTGATTCTGCTTCCACACCTCCTCCCCTTTCTCAAGTGTTGGGGTCCCAGGGGCTACACACTGGGTCGGTCTGACCCCTGAGTTCCCCAAGAGGATGTCCAAACAAGCCCCGAGGCCTCTGGACCCTGTAAGTTTCTCTGACCCTGGAGGCCTCAGCTCTTAAGAGCAGCCAGGGATGGCTTCCTGTCTCCAGGTCCACTAATTAGGGGCTCTACTGGGACTCCCGCCCCACCACAGCCTCCAGCCTGACTATAATTTGTGGGGCGAGAAGGGGCTCCCTGGCTCAGCTTCCCCACACGGCTCCAAGTCAGCTAACCTGGAAATAAGCGTCAGCCTCAAGCCCAGGTTTGCAAGGAACCAGGTGGCAGGCAACAAACATGACAAGTGAGGAGGCTCCCCCAAGTTCCCACCAGCTGGCCTGCAGGTCCCACTGGAAGGGCTGGGAGCGAGGGCCGGCACAAGGACAGGAATGTGATGGGTAAGGGGGCAGTTGGCAGTTGTGCTGAGGGTGTGCTAGGTGTGTTCTAGGCCGTGGACTTGGTCGCCCATTTCAGGCTTGGTGGCTGAGCTAAGGAACTGGGTTCTTTGGTAGAATTTTGTGGAAGCATAAGGAGAGTGTCACATATTCCTAGACGCCCCCTGTAGGGGCAGGGAAAGGGGAGAAGGAATTAATCTGTGGCCAGGGGCAGAGGGGAGAGAGAAGTTAGGAGTTTGGGATTAACATATATATATTACTATATATAAAATAAACAACAAGGACCTACTGTATAGCACAGGGGACTATATGCAATATCTTGTAAAAATCTATAATGGAAAAGAATCTGAAAAAGAATATATATATATAACTGAATCACTTTGCTGTGTACCTGAAACTAACACAACACTGTAAATTAGGGACTTCCCTGGTGGTGCAGTGGTTGAGAGTCCGCCTGCCGATGCAGAGGACACGGGTTCGTGCCCCGGTCCGGGAGGATCCCATATGCCGCGGAGCGGCTGGGCCTGTAAGCCGTGGCCGCTGAGCCTGCGCGTCCGGAGCCTGTGCTCCGCAACGGGAGAGGCCACAACAGTGAGAGGCCCGCGTACCACAAAAAATAAACAAAAAAAATTGTAAATTAACTATACTTCAATTTAAAAAATGGTTTAAAAAATTAAAAATAAAAATAAATTAATTAGTTAGAAGAATGGTAGGGAATTATTCAAATGGATTCAGGGAGGCATAAACAAATTGGAAGATATTACTGTAATAATCTGCCTCACAAATTCAATGTTCCAATATTTAAAAGAAGCTGAAATTAGGGGTGTGGTGTATGTGTGTGTGTGTGTGTGTGTGTGTGTGTGTGTGTGTGTGTGTGTGTGTGTGTGTTTAATAGAAATCTATTGACTTCCGAGCGTTGGCTGTAATGTCTGCAGTTGGACGTGGCTATGGATAGCAGTCATGCCCCCTGCACCAAGGTGCTTTGGTAGGGCAATTGGATCAAAGGGTTCCATGTTTGCATTAAGGTCTGATGAAATAGAGATGGGTTGACACTTCATTCTGGACAATGGTGTCTTAACTTTCTTCTCCTACTTGTTGTATAAACCCTACCCTCATCTCCTAAAAGGTTGGGGATTATATATTTAATTGGTCATTCTTAGAGTATAGAAAAGAGAGATGAAGCCTTTCCCGCTAGCTCCTATATGAACAATAAATACTTTTAATGAAGAAAAAGAAATTCACCTGTGGCATGGGAATGGTGGGGGTGGGGAGCCTCCCCTAAACTCCAAGACAGGTGGCCTCGGCCCTTCAGAAGCAATCTTCCCTGAGCACCTGGGCCTGGCCCTCACTGGTCCCCTGACCGGTCCCTCTCTACAAGTCTAGCTCTGCACTGAGTGGTGGACAGAGGAGCTGTGGGCACTGTCCTGTCATTTCCAATGAGGGGGCCTCGGTAACCCTGGAGTCAGGTCCATGAGGGCGGGAACACACCTGTCTTATATCCTTGGCACAGATATTTCTAGATTTCATGCTGAAGTACCAGCTGGGTAAACTGAGCCCCAGGTCTCTTTCCATGGTGACCCTGACCCCTCACCTGACCACAGCTGACTCCTGTCCCCATGAGCCGTCCAGCCCCTACCCCTGCTAAAGAGGGGCCTGGTACTTCTGTCCTGTTTCCGTTAAGTCAGGAGTCAGAGGCACAGGGCCCGTCTTCCCAGCCAGCAGGAGAGAAAGAAAGAGACACTGTCCTGGGTTTGCCAGCATGACCCCTCCAGAGTGGGAACAGGGCTCTCAGAGAGCCATTCCTTTCCAACAGGGAACCAGATAATCAGACCTTCCCACCAGTCGATCTCTTCCCTCTCGGGTGCAAAGCCCTCTCCTCACGTTCAATGGGGAGCCCAGAGTCAACTGCATTTTGTACTGTCCCCTCCTGCCAGCACCTCCTTCCACCCTCCCTGATCTGCCTCCTGGGTGCAAGTCCCATAATGCCAACACTGCCATGTGAGCCCCTGCGGTGGGTGGCAGGTGGGCCCAGGGGGGTGGGGCGGGAGGACGGGGTGGGTCAGGGAGAGGGGGAGGGATAAAAACCTTTCATCGGACTGGGAGCTGTGAGGTTCCGCGAGCAGATCATTGAGAGCATCGCGTGTAGTCTATCCTCCTCTTCCTCATCATCGTCCACCGAGGCCGCGCGGCTGGCCGCTAGGTGGTGGTAGTTAATAGTGACTGCTCAAAAACAATAGCAGAGATGCAGAGGCATGAGGACCCTAGTCCCGCGGGGCAGGAGGGTCCGCACTCCCTCCTTAGGGAGAGCAGAATGGAGTCTGGGTCACCTTGAGCCTGCAGGGCATGGAAGAGGGGAAGGGGGGACCTGAGAGTCTTTAGATGAGTTACTGGGCAAAGTATGGAAGAAGGTGAGGACCTGGCGGCAGCTCCAGAGCTCCACTCTTGGAGGATGCCCTCTCTAGGAAGAACAGAAGAGAGAGAACTGATGGGGGCGCCAGGGTAGTGAAAGACAGGGACTCCCCAGCCCTGGCCGAGGCGGGGCATGACTGCTGGCAGGTGGATCCCAGTCACTCTTCGGCTCGTGTCATGGTCAAGCTGAACCACATCTGAGGGTTACCCCAAATCCCCCGCTTCAGACTATAAACCCGACCTTCTAAGGGCTTCCCAGAGCTGCTCTCCAGGAGCCTGGGTCACCCCGCTGGGCTTCAGCTCCTTGAAGTGACTGGAACTGGGAAGTACCAAGGCTTGAAGAGGGCAAGCGGAAGCTACAAAATCTGCGGCAAGCAAGAGCCTGAGGTTAAACGCCAGGTCTGCAAACACGTTCTGGCCAAAGCTGAGCCTTCTCTTCATCAGGCACTCCTGGGAGGGAAGGGGGCCCCAGGTCTCCTGCCCTCCGAGCCTGGTAACAGAGAACTCGCGCTGTGGCTGTGTGTTTGCAGTCTGGGCAATCTGTCCACTAATACGGAGACAACTTGTCGACAGCTTATTGGCACGAGTTAGCACATTTTGGGAGCAGGTGGTCTGGCTGGCAATAAGTGCTCTGGGCTGGCAAATTCCATGACCTTATCCCCGAGATCAGCCATTCTGGCCTGGAGAAACCTATGGGCAACAGCAGTGCTCTGACCAGAAAGGGAGCTCGTGTCTTGGTAGATGCCTATGGACAAGCCCCCTGGGGCCCAGAGGGGTTATGTCCACGTGGGGCAGGACCCATGAGGGTCAAGTCACTTTTCAACTCCTGGCCCCACAGATTCCCACTGCAGCTCCAAATCTCACCCCAGACGCCCCCCTACTCCTGCTAATGCTCCCCTCATCAGTAGCTGGTTGGGGGAGGGTTCTGGCTCTAGCAGAGTCAGTGAACAATTTGCACCATCTATAAAGACGCGCTGACCCTGCACCCAGGCCGCCTTGTGGGGGTCAGGTGGCAGGCTGAAAAGAAACCAAGAGTTCTCCACCTTCTATGTGTAGCCTCACCACGTGTTTTCCCTGGGGCGGGCATGAAAAGAGGACCAAGAGAATATTGTACAGCGACACCTGGATCGGCTGAGCCGAGAGCCTGGGGTCACGAGGTGGGGAGAAGACAGCTAGTAGACAAGAGGCCACTTCTGCGAGGGATGATTTGCGGGGGCGAAGGTCCGGTGAGAGGCTGAGTAAAGACCTGCCTGGGTTAACCGGGCCTGGGCAGTGGACCCTGCCCGCGGCCCCCTGGGTGACACTACACCCCCACCTCTCTCTTCCTCCACGAATGACGTTTGGGACACTTACTGTGCTCGTGCCTGTGGCCCGGGTAGATGATCCGGAACACGTAGTCGGTGGCCCGCCCCGAGCCCACGTCCTCCACGTCCACGGACCGCATGCTGCTGCGCTTCCGTAGCCTGGGGAACACCTTCCCCTGCGGGGAGATGGGTGGGTGGTCAGCCTGCCCAGGGCGGGGTCCAATCCACGCCCCCCCCACCCCGCTAGGCTGCTCCTAAGAGCTCCGTGTGGGGAAAGGACGGGAGGCCAGCAGGTGGGCGGAGAACCCACCCCACACACCCCCTCACCCAGAGCCTCCCAAGCCCCGAGGTACCTTCCCCTGCTGGGTCCAGAGTGGGGGCTCCAGCTGTCCTCGAGGCAGAAGCCCGTTCTCCAGGCAGGACAGGAAGGACAGCAGGTGGCCCCCCTGTGGGAAGTGCAGTGGTGGCCTCTGGATGCCATCCTGGCTCACCAGCACGAGGGTGCCGCCGTTCTCTGGGGGGTGAATGTGGGCCAGTGAGGCTGGGTAGGAGGACAGTGGGGTGGGAGCGTGGGGACGGAAGGAGGGGGACAGGAAGTCCGTGCACGGCGCAGGCTCTCTCCCCTCACCCCTGTGCCCAGGACAGGGGAGGCTCACTTTGCTGGTGGCAGTGGATGCAGACAATCTGACTGAAGGGCACAACAAGGGCGTAGTCCCAGTAAACACTGGAAAGGAACCAGTTTGGTGTCGCTGTGTCCCAAGACCTGCCATCCCACCTTCCTCATCTCCCGGCCCCGACACCCGTGAGACTACGCGGAATGGTAGTATTCAGGGTACTACTATTAGTACCCTGACCGTAGCCGAGAATGTGACCTCGGCCAGCCACCTTGTCCCTCTGGGCCCCACGCTGTCATCATGGCACAGAGCCTGGCAGTCTCAGCTGCCCAGAGCTTGGCTCAGGCAAACCTCTCCGTGCCCAGGCCCGGCTCAGTCCTAGAGAGCTCGGGAACCTGTCCAGGCTGCCTCCCCCTGCAATTCTTGGCATCGGATAAGGAGTGAGGCCTGCCCCCGGAGCAGGCTGGGTCTCGCCATCCCCCGCCCGGGAGCGAGGCTCCTTGGAGGAAGTCCCACAGCCCCCACCTCTTTTCCAGCTCGGAATCCCCCAGAGTCCCGTTCATGAGCTGGTTGGGGGTCCACTTCAGAGTCAGGCTGCCTGCGGACTGGTGCAGGGAGAGGTAGCCAGGGACAGCCTCCACGTCCCCCTTCTGCAGGGAGCAGACACACCAGAAGACGGAGAAGATGAGGGCCTGAGAGGCTCCTGGGGATGGCCTACGGAAAAGGAGCTCCAGGTGCATGCAGGGAGGCTAGGCCAGGCCAGTCACAGGATCCTGGACTGGGGGCCAGGAGGAAGTAGGGGGCATCACGTGCCACACGCAGATGTGGGTGCCTCCTTCCCCTGGCTGGCCTGGGGCCACTGGCTCTGTCCTGTCAGCCTCCTGGACGCCAGGCGTGTCCGGGCCAGCCATACCCAAGCTGGGCGTTCACCCTGCCTGCTGGCTGACATTCCTACTCCCGGACGGCCTGGTTCTCAGCTGGCCAGAGCAGATGCCATTCCTGGCTCCTGCCAGCTCAAGGCTGGGCGTGAGGCTATGAAACAGTGAAGTAGGGGGTGGGGTCTTCTCCTCCTTCTCTCTAGTCAAGCCCCTGGGAAAAGGCACGAATGTGGCTGGAGGTCTTGGTGCCTTTGGAAAAGGGAGAGGAGGGCCGGGCGTCAGGCTCTCCTACCGGCTGTACCAGCACGTTGTTTTTGCCGTAGAGCAGCCGTGTCCTCGAGTTCTGGTGCAGGGATTCCACGTACTCACGGGCGCAGGCAGCTAGCCTGTCCTCCGATGCGCTGCCACTTGAGTGCCGCTTCCGGATCTGCGCACAAAGTCACGGCTCTGCTCTCAGCCCCAGGAAGTCAGCCGTGGGGGTCAGCCCCAGGCCTCCCTGCAGACCCTCTCTAGCTGACCCCAAGGGTCCTTCCTGTCCCCAGTTTGCTCTCAGCCACGGACCAGCTCTGTGCTCCTGGCATTTATGTGAGCGTCAGTGTGGGGAAAAGGCTCTCCTGGGGTGGCCACTACCCTGGGCATCTCTGAGGCCCAGCCTATATCTGCCAGGAGCACACAGCCCAGCTGCTCCTCCCCAAAGGCCCAGGGGCATGTCCTGGGTGAGCACAGGGTGGGAAGAGTGACACCTACTCCTAGGGCTGGGCGCTTCGCAGGGGAGTCCTGGCGATTCGGGGGACCCCGGATACGGTGCCTCTGGACCAGCTCATCAGCCGAGGGGTCGGTCCAGTAGTGATCGGCTGTCTTGAGCTTGGTGTACTCCAAGGCACAGGGTCCCACTGTGGAGACAGGGACAGCCAGCTCAGGGGTGCCCCCTCAGCACTTGCCCTGGAGCCCCCACTGGCCCAGCGCAGGCCTGTCTGCTACTAGGCTTACCTAGAAGAGAGGCCAAGATGGGGCCAAACACAGGGTCTGCCAGTAACGCCTCCTTCTCGTAGTACTTGCTGCCAGGGGAGAGACAGACAGGGTGACCGCTGGGGCTCCAGAACTCATTCCATGGCCGTCAAGCTCACCAAGGAGATACATCCCCACAAGGATCAAACTCATGTCAGTTACCAAGAAGAAACGAGTCCACAGGACTGAGCTTTGGGGTGCCTGGTGTGGTCTCTGCTTTCGGGATGCTACGGGGGGATAGCACATGCCTATGGACTGTGGTGGGCAGTCCAGCACAGGGAGGGGTGGGCTCAGGGAGGGGCAGTCACCTGCAGTTCTCCACCAGGTACTGCACGACCCTGTCCAGCACTTTCTCGATGAGCGCTGTGCGTACCCATATGTGTTTCAAGGCCTGCAGGCTGAGGGCTGGGGCCTTCCCACTGGCAGAGCCCTGTCTCTGCTGGGTCTCCCGGTTGCCCGCCAAGGGTTTCCTGCAAAGAGGGGGTGGGCTTCAGGAGTGGGAGGGCTTGGGGGTAAGCCTCATCGCAGACTGGTGGCACTGGGAGCGGAGTTTGGAGCTGCAAGACAAGAACCCAGAGGGCTGATTGGGATGGGGGGTTGGAGGTGGTGGACAGGACCTTGTGCCTGAAAGGGCCACCCCCCACCCCCACCCTTAGGCTGGCCCGTCATCCGAGAGGTGAGGCCCTGCAAGAAACAGCAAATGGAAAGAGCAGAAGGGAGGCACGGGAGGGGCTGGTGCAGGGCTTACCTGCCCTCTACTTGCTGCTGCAGCTCCTGCACCTTGTGGCACACCTCCCCAGCCACTGGGCACGCCTTCCCCACCTTGGTGAACAGGGCTGCCATCTTGTCACTGCGCAGGAAGCCGGCGGCACGGCGCCTCAGCTGATGCAGGAGGCAAACCTCCACCGCACCTGGGCCACAACGGGAGCAGCAGCTGAGCCTGGGCGAGAGCGGGAGCGAGAGGAACACTCCCCTCCCCCATACCTATGGAGAGCAGAGAGGCGAGGGCAGGCCCTGGCTCTGCTAAGACTAGGGGGTGAGGTTCGGGCTTAAGACAGGCCATGGAGACGTACCCTGACCTCTCTCCAAAACGCTCCCGCGGGCCCCTCCCCGCTCCTGCCCAGGGTGGACCTGCGGGGGCTTTGCTGTGCCACACCGTCCCTGCCCCTCTCTCTCATCTGGGATGTATGTGCCTCCTGTATGCAGCGTCGCCCTGAGGCTCTGAGGACAAAGCTGCCAGTGCCAGTTGGCACGGGTGGCTCCACCCCCTGCCCGTGAGGGCAAGCACGGACAGCTCCTGCAGGACAGGGGATGTAGGGAGCACACAGCCTGGCAGCCCTCCTGTAGAGCAGAGATGATGTGGTTGCTAAGGAACGAGGCTCTGGAGAAGGAGCTGAAATATTGATGAAGCCACTGCAGAGATCGGACCTGACAGCAGCCCTGAATTATTGACCAGCCCTGCAGCCGACAGTGAGGGATTTCTACTTCCCATGCAGGGAGGGCTTCCCTTCATTCATTCATGTTTTTAGGGGCTAGGCCTACACTCTCCGTCTGGATTCTGCTTTCAGCAGACAGGCCCCATAGGAAGGAATGAAGGGCTTGGTGGGGGAGGGTGGGGAGCTGCCCTGGGCACATACAGATTCTAAAAGACTTAGTGTGTAGGTGTGGGGGAAGGAGGGGCTTGGCCATTACTGAGGACAAGCTGATTGTTTTCCAGCCGAGGAAGGAAAGGCCCAGAAAGGGGAAGAGAGCTGATTTGAAGTCACAGAGTGGCAGAGCTGGGTGTAGACACAGGGCCCCAAACACTGGCCCAGCCCCTTTCACCTCCTCCAGGTATGTTGGGGGGTGGGGGCCCACAGGTGGGAGGAGGCCTCCCCTCACTTCACAGGTACTCTTTTTACAGGGATTGTGCTGGAGGTGGAGAGTCAGAACAGGGTCTGACGCGTGGTGCCACTCGCTACTTCTGGAAAACATGGGTAAGTGACTTAATGCGCTGAGCCTCAGTTTTATCATCTGTGAAATGGGGGAGACTTCTTAGGACTGGTGTGAATTGTTACATGAGATGAAGTACGCAAACCCCTCATGCCGGAGGCTCTTGATGCAAGTCGGTTCCTGACTCCTAATTTCTTTTTGTCGAGATCCTGTTCTATGGCTAACCTGTAAGGGCTGGGTTTTTGCAAGTCCTCTCACGGGCAGAGAGAGGTGAGGACACACTAGAGAGAGAATCACAGGCTGCCCCAGAGGTGGGTGGGGGTGTCATTCTCTTAGGAACAGGGGAACTGAGGCCCCATCAAGCTTACTGTGACTAGTGTTGTTACAATATGAAACCTGGGGACTTCCCTGGTGGCCCAGTGGTTAAGATTCTGTGCTTCCACTGCAGGGGGCATGGGTTCGATCGTTGGTCGGGGAACTAAGATCCCACATGCCACACAGTGTAGCCAAAAAAAAAAAGAAAGAAAGAAACCTGGACTTAGGAAATAATCACCGAAAACAGAGGCTCTCACCTGTTTTCTGCCTTCATTGTTACTGACAGTCACTGATGACCTATAAAAGAGTTTTGCTTGGCCCTCTCTTGTACTGAGGTCAAGAAGTTAGAGAGAGTCCCTGGGGCCAATGTGGAAGCTGGCCAGTTCATTGAGAGCATCCCAGGGAAGGGGAAACAAAACAGGACCCCCTCCCTCTCCTGGGAGGTCAGGCCTCGGAGGACTTTATTTCACAAATTGCAGCCTTTCCTTCATGGCATGTTCATATGTCGATGAGCACATGCGTACGCAGACAGATGTATCCACAGGTATCATGTGCGTATGGGACATGTGGGGGAATCTTTGCTTAAGTGTCCACGTATTCCCCTCCATGGCTGTCCCCTTGGTCCCTGGAGGTCCTGCGTGGCCCTGAGGTACATAGGTGAGTGACCTTTTTGTCATAGTCTCTTGGTCCTGGGGCTGCTGCAGCTACAAGTCCACAGCTGGAAGAAGGGGGTGACTATTTCCTGGGGCGGCACTCCCCGATCAGAGTGGGAGAAAAGCAGCACTGAACAAGGCCAGAGCAGCAGCAGGTGGCACCAGTCCTGCAGAGAATCATGTGCCTCGGTGACGTGACTAATTGCCGGGATAATGAGTCATTAGCTCTCCTACCTTCCCCAGGCGACTGCCCATGTAGCCAGGCTGGGGAGCCTGGGGATGCAGGCAGCAGCTTGGCCTCACCCAGCCTGCCAGGAAGACTGTGAGCACAGGCCTCAGGGTTCTCTGGGGTGGGTGGAGGCATTCCTCAGCAATTACTGCAAGCAGGGAATATTGAGAGAAGCCCAAACAACACACCCAGTGCCCCCACTCACCCCATGGCCCCTAAGTTCCTTCTGTGAAACCCGGGCAAGGTGCCAGGCGACGTCTGCAGAGGGAAAAATCTGTCTCAACTCTCTATGTTCCAAGCAAAGTAAACGACCCTCTATGCCAGGTATTCCTAAGCTGGTTCCACGGGCTCCTTGGCCAGTTAGTTGTTCAAACTGTACTAGTCCTTCCCCATTCCCACAGGGCTGTCCCCCAGAGGGAAGGAGCACGTCACTGTGTGCAGTGTGTAGGCAAAATAATAATATAATAACACGGATAATATATAATTGAGAATTACTCTCCTAAGAGGGTTTGTTGATAGGCTTCTAGACCTTCAAGACCCCCTAAAACTGCACACAGAATCACTGGTCTGCTTCTGCACGCTTAGGTGAGTGTTTTTATTCTGGATAAAGGATCCTTGGCTTTTAGTTTCTGAAAAGGGTATCTGATCTCAGAAAGCTTTAAAACCCTGCTCTAAGACTTTTGGGTTGAGAGGAACCACAGACACTTCCACTGATCGACACTTACAGATATGCAAGTACAGAGATCCCCCTGGCCTCTCCCCACATACAGAGAACACCACACTCAGAACTGCAGTTGTAGAGCTATCAGCAATAATGCCCGACTCTCCAGCTGTCTGTGCTCCCCAGGAGGCCCTCTCACAGACCAACAAGCACCCTTCTCCAGGGAGAAGATCACACAGAGGCCCCTGGAGGAGACGCCCATCACAGCCAAAGCACCAAGTCAGCCGAAATCATCCCCCTTCTAACTGAGCTGTCTGGGCCCTGGTCCCCAGCCGTGACGTGAAGCTTTCAGGATCCCCTGTCTCAGGGTTCCCAGCACCACCCGCAGCCACTCTGGTTGCCCCAAAAGAGGGGAGAGACAGCCCTGACATCATTCGGATCACTTCACATAAGAAAAACACGTACTAATTGATAAAAATCAACACTGTTTTTGGTCACTGGTTGGGATGGGAAGGTTTGGGTGAATGAATTGAAACAGAGAAACAGACATGACTCAGCAAGCATGATCCTCTCACTCCCCACCTTGGTCTTCCAGTGGCCTTTGGAGCTATGGTACCGGATGAGCCCAGGGTACCCTTTCTACTCTGTCATCCTATCCAACTGACAGCAAGGCTCAGGGAACTGCAACTCGGAGTGGGCAGGAGTGGAAACAGTTTTAACTTTAGCACCCTGCTGTGGACATCCCACCCTGACAAGGTCTGGCACCACCGTCCCAAGGAAAAGCAGTGAACTACAGCCCAGACAAGCCCTGGGACTGTCCCTCACCAGTCTCTGACATGCCCCTAAAGTCTATTAAGATACGGGGCTCGGGCTTCCCTGGTGGCGCAGTGGTTGAGAGTCCGCCTGCCGATGCAGGGGACACGGGTTCGTGCCCCGGTCTGGGAAGATCCCACATGCCGCGGAGCGGCTGGGCCCGTGAGCCATGGCCGCTGAGCCTGCGCGTCGGAGCCTGTGCTCCGCAACGAGAGGCCGCAACAGTGAGAGGCCCGCGTACCTCAAAAAAAAAAAAAAAAAAAAAAGATACGGGGCTCAACAAATGCTACATGGATTGGAGACTACGAGTGCTAATGGAATTTTATAGGGCCCCTCCCACAAACGCCTTACTTACTGATTTAACCATTCCAAGGAGTCCAATTTAGAACAGAGGAGACATCAGTAGATAGAGAGGGAAGGGACTTGGGAAGTTACTGAATGTTCTCAGACCTTGCTGGATTGGTAAGACCCCCTACGGTGGCAATGTGGCACTGTCTATGAACATTGCAAATAACCTCTGACCTAGTAACCCCTCTTGTGAGAATCTAGCTTACAGATAGAATCAAGCTTACTTAGTTACAACAGCAGAAGACTGGAAACTATCCCCTTGTCCATCAATAGAGGACAGATTGAGTAAATACGGCACATTCATACAGTATAATATTATGCCACTCTGAAAAAGAATGAGAATGATCTCCAGGAACTAATAACGAAAGGTCTCCAAAAGCAAGATGCAGAGCAGTTTGACTGCATGATACCTTTTGATTACAAAAAGGGTGGGGTAAACAAAGAATAGAATTAAAAAAAAAAATCAGGACAAAAAACTTGGAAGGATGCACAAGAAGGAAGAGTGGTAGTATTACTGGTGTGGAAACTGGTAGGTGGAGGGGAAGTGGGTGAATGGGGGCAGGGAAAGGAGTGAGACTTTTCACTGTGTACCTTTTGTATAGTTTTGATATTTGAGCCAGGTTACCGATTCAAAATAATAACAATAATTCCATCATGAAAGGATGCTAGAGATTCTCTCCAACCTGGAGGTGAATTGAAAGTCATGAAACTCAGAAAGGCTGGGTCTGTCCATGGGCACCCACCCCATCACCAGCTCCCACAGCAAACAGGGTCTGCAGATTAGCTTGGTTCCCCCTCCCACAGGATGATCTGGGCTCTGCTTAGGGTAGCCACTGGTGATCTGAGCTGTGTAGGGACCGGAGAAACAATTCAGTGGGCTGGGACAAGCTTAGGTGTCTCAGGAGCCCACGAGAATGGACTAAAGCCATGGCTGCCAGGAAACGCAGCAGTGGTTGAGAAGGGTCCTCAGTCAGCCCAGCGGGCCTCAGAAACGACCCCCGGCTCTCACACGCATATCCACATTTAAACTGTGTTCAGCGGCCAAGGGGCCCGGACAAGCCCAGCCTGGTAATAGGGGGACCCACTGAATGGCCTTCAGAGAAGTAGGTCAGTTGGCTGAGGTAGAGGGACACAGCACCCAGTTAGCACAGCCTGACATGAAGGCTGGGCCCAAGGCTCTGAGCCAGGAGGGGTTGATAATGGGAGGAGCACGTGTGTCCTGTGTCCCCTGCTCCCCACCTCTGCCAGCTGCCATCTGTGCAACAGGCAAGTTCAGCTTCCAGGTGAGGAAAGCGCTGGCTGGAGCAGCTAGCCACAAGTGGCTTGTTTTGGTCCTGGAGTTTTGGAGGACATTACTCAGAGCAGAATTTTTAAAACCCTTGGATGGTGAAACCAAGATTTCCAGGAGAGGAGCAGCCTCCCTGGAGATAGAGGAATGGGTAGGATGGGCGGCCTTTTTTTAAGTAGGAACTTCCTCAACTGCCCATGGAGGGAGTCAACATTTCACTTGTAGCGGATGAAGTGAGGGGAGCAAAGAGGAGAGGCCAGGCATCCTACGTCTCTCCCCTCCCCACTTCCCCGGCCAGCTATTTCCACCAGGGATTTGTGACGGCTGCCTCCACGCGAAACAAGCATTTCTATGGTAACAAGGGTACATTTTTCCTTCCGCCTGCACTGGTGATGCTGGTGGTTTGCTTCAGCTTTGAGGGGGGTGGCACTCAGCCTTGTTCAAAGTGCTGAAACAAGAACGCAACTCTGCCACCCAGACTTTCACTGGGAGGAGAAAGCACTGCCCTGATACTCTGGAACCAAGCAAGTGAGAGAAATGAAGTTCATACCACACCTACCCATCTTCCTTGCCCTGTGGGGATGCAGGGCAGAGTCTGCATGTGCAGTGCTCACACTGGCTTGCCAGGGAACCAGGCCAGTGCCAGGCTCACCCAGCTCGACAAGAGACCCGCCGTCTCCCAAAGTGTCTCTGGACATCACGAGTCCACTGTTTGGTGATCCAAGCTATGCCTCCAACTTCTCGTCAATGCCCCACACCTCCAGGCTCCACTCCTGAGTAGGCCTCACAGGGGGACCCATCCCTGGGCAACACAGGCTTTAGAGTCAGACAGATGTGGGTTCAAACCCTGGTTCCTTTCCTTACTAGCTTTTTGACTTTGTGCAGACCACTAAGTCTCTCTGAGCTTCACCTGCAGGGAGGGAAAGGAACAGGTCCCACCTCAAGGGGTGCTGAGTGACTAAAGGCAACAGCCTGTGCAGAGGGGCACAAGGCTCTTTGTAGCACCCGGAACATGGAAGGTAATGGATGAGCATTAGTGCCTTTCCCTCCTGCGCTGTGTCCGTGCCCTGCCCTCCCTCTGGTACCTACAGGTGCTCTGGCTGTGCTCCCCTCTAAGGCCACCCCTCCCACCTGCGCATTGGATTTCAGCCCCTTTCACCTCTCAAGGACATCACTCCAGCAAACGTCCCTTCTCTTTCCTGTATCTTTAATTTTTTCCTATTAGATACTTTCCATTTGTACATAACTGTTCTGTAATTTCTCCAATTAAAAAAAAACACACCACCACCTCCCTTGGCCCTACATCGCCATTTAGGTGTTACACCATTTAGCTGCTTCCCCGCACATAAAATTTCTCAATAAAGTTGTGTATGTGCCACGCAGCTAGATGTTGTGATAACTGTTGTGACAGGTCATCTGCAGCTGCCTCCCTGAAGAAGGGCTAGGTCTTGATCTCAAGGGAAAGACTCTAGGTGCCCTTCCTCGGGCCTGTCTCCATAGAGGGCCCCCTTGGCAGCCTGAGAAGGCAGGACAGGGAGGGGAGGGAGGACGTGTGCTGTGGTCACCAGAGCTCTCCCCACCCCCCTCTAGACAGGCATGGCTGTAGCCCCATCAAGGTCAAGGATTTCCCGTTGCCAGTGACTTATGGGGAGAGGGATCACGTAGAGCTTTTCTGTTGGGACAGGAGAGCTGCAAACGCTCGTTTTTCTTACAAAACCAGCCTTCATAGCTCGCCTCAGCGGTTATGGTCAGCACTGAGGACTCAGGACTTTGGCCTTCCCTATAGAAGCTCCCTCATGGTGGGGGCCCAGTGTCCTGGGTTTCTACTCTTCCTCCTCTTTTTGGATTTCACCATGACTGGCCACCGCATGACTGACCATCCTACTGTCTGGCAGCCAGGTGATGACTGGCCTGGTGTGGGCCGGTGAAGGGCTGGGTTTGCGTCCGTCTCTTCTGTGTTCGCTCTCTAGAACTACCCAGGTCCCCCACCCAGACCCTGTCGTTGTTTTAAAAGACCAAGGATGGGAAGGGAAGGCAGCAGCCTCAGCGACAGCAGGTCCTTCCTGACTCCAGCTGGGGGTCCAGGATCAGGGAGGACCCTTCAGCAACATCTGCTCCCTTTCCCTGTTCTCCCCACTGCCCCTGGGCACAGGTTCTAGGCTGTGAAGCCTCCACCACTAACAGATGTCTGTACATGGACTTGGGGACAGAGGCTGGGCCAGCTCGGGGGTGGGACTATCTCTATGTGTTGGATTAAACATAAACACCACAGTCTACAAGACAAATTAAATTATGAAAATTCAGTGACTAGTATTTAATGCTGATCTACTCCTATAAAGTATTCTAGGACTTCCCTGGCGTGGCGGTCCAGTGGTTAGGACTCCACGCTTCCACTGCAGGGGGCATGGGTTTGACCCCTAGTGGGGGAATAAGATCCCGCATGCCGCGTGGCACGGCCTTAAACATAATAAAATATTCTATGTTTACGTGACTCCAGACCCCACCCTCCAGTACCCAACATCCAGTTCCAACACCCAGAAGGTGAGGCAGATTTCCATACTTATTTGTCTGTTCGGCAGGCTTACGTGTCCAGAATCCTGTTTAAGGTTTAAGGATGCATTCAATACATACTTTTTGAAATAAAAAATATCCTATAAAAAAAAGCTGCATACACTTGCTATCTCTATCTCTTCCTCCACCCATCCTCTCCTCCTCCTCTTCCTTCTTTTTAAAAAAACCATTTCATCTTGGAAAATTCCAATCATATACAAAAGTAAAGAGAATGATGTAATGAACCCCCGAGTACCCATCACACAACACAAGCCATGATCAAGGAAGGACCAATCTTGTTTTAGTTATACCACCTCCAACCACTTTCCCCCTTATCCCTAGATCATTTTGAAGCAAATTTTACATATCATATATTTTTGTCCATAAATATTTTAGTGTGTCTCTCTAAAAGATGACTCTTTTAAAAACATGTACCTAATACCTGCACTGCACCTAAAAAATCAATAATAATTTCTTAATATTTTCAAATTCCTTGACTGGGTTCCCAGAGTTCAAATTGTTCTGATTGTCCAGATGCTCAAAACTCTCAGAAACATGGATTCCTAAATGGAATCCTGGAGAAGGTTCTAGGAGGCTCTATGGGGAAGGTTAAAAGATCACTTTCAAGAACAAAGTAGAATGTCACTGGTGGTGGTGACATTTACTGAGCACCTACTGCATACCTGGCTCCATGCTGTCTGCTTTACCCGCATCACTCTTTTAATCCTCACATCAACCTTATTCCGTAGGTTCAGGGTTGCTGAATAAGTGGCCATGGTCACACACTTGGTGACATGGTCTGTGAACGCAGGTCAGGTCTGCCGGACTCCAAAGTCTCCGCTACAGACCATCACCACGTGCCCTCAGCCACGCCCCAAGACAGGGCGAGGGGAGCCAGTCTCCCAGAGGGCCTTTCTTCCTACTGGATCATTACCACATGGAAAGTGGAAGCCAGATATGCTGAGAATGAGCTGTTCATTCAGTGTGGGCGGGAAGAAGAGAGAAGGAATCCCTTTCACTGAAGAGAGACAGAGTAAAAACTGGCTAGTGCCTGAATCTCAGGAAGTGCTGAAATACCTCTGGCTGCAGTACCCCAGGTGGGACGCGCCCTCCCGTCACACCTGCTTCTCTCCCAGCTCATTAGCATCTCCTTGCCATTCCCCAGAGGAGCTTGCTGCGGCTGAACTTCCAAGCTAATGAAAGCTGCTTAGCAACAGGCAGCGGGTTAATAAAGCCCTGGTGTTGTTCCCAGCTCCACAGACTCCACCCCCGTCTCCCATTACAGCTCATCCTCAGTCTGAAGCAACCCTCAGGTGGACGGATCAGCGCAGGGAGGGCAGGGAACCTAAGGACTGAGGGGCAGGGCTGGTCTGGGTCCCGCCCCCAGTGCCTGTGGCCAGAAAAAGGAGATGTTTACAAGTCTAAGAACCTGCTCTGCCAGGCCGGGAACCTCTCTGTGGGCCTCCTAAAGCCCTTCTACCCACCAGTGGTTAAAATCCAAGCTCAGCGCCCAATTAGAATGGAACAAACAGAGACACTGTGGAGGCAGATGCTCCCCTCTGAGCCAAAGGGGAGGGGAGGCACAGTGCTCCTCGGTTAAGGCCTAAACTACCCCAGACCCCTTGATGGGAAGAGTAACTGGGCACTCTATGCGCAGTCATGTTGCTATTACAAATGCGGAGTTCAAAGGTGAAACTTAGGACAGTCTGCTGTTTAACCTTGACCTTGAGTTGCCCACAAGCAAAATTTAAGAGCACCTTGCCCTCTGGGGGTTGGGGTGGCAGGAGATAAGCAGCCTACGCCCGGGGGGTTCAGGAAGCCACAGAAAAACAGGAAGCATTAATTTCATTCAGCAGCACAAAGTTTCAGAGGCCATATTATGGAGCAAAACGCAAACTTGACATGACTTTTTTTTTTTTTTGCGGTACGCGGGCCTCTCACTGCTGTGGCCTCTCCCGCCGCGGAGCACAGGCTCCGGACGCGCAGGCCCAGCAGCCATGGCTCACGGGCCCAGCCGCTCCGCAGCATGTGGGATCCTCCCGGACCGGGGCACGAACCCGTGTCCCCTGCATCGGCAGGCGGACTCTCAACCACTGCGCCACCAGGGAAGCCCCTGACATGACTTTTTAAGATGAAGACGAGATATCCAAGAACCTTTTCCCAACAGTGGGGTTTGGGCCTATTCTCCAGTACACGGGTACAGTCACACAGGTCCTGGGGGCTGGCAGGGGGTGCCTCAGAGCAGCAATGCAGCCTTGCTCTGTGGTAGGAGAACGGCACACATAGAACCCCTCCCTGCCAGCTGGGTTTGCCAGCAAGGCCTCCTCACAAGGCTCCTACTGCTGGGGCCTGACCGGCTTCTAGACAGACAGGTTTAGGAACAAGCACAGCAAACACAACACACGCACGTTTCTCGTCAGTCCTGGGAGTGTCACTCCTCCCCTTGAGGAACAGGAACTTTCCTGGGTTTGCCCAGGGCCAGGTCTTGACCCAGGGATTCTTCAGTTTCATTTCTAAGGCCCTCCAGAAAGGTTCTGTTTCCGGTTCAAATGTCTGTATTCTAAGGAAGCTCAGAGAAGCTCATCTTGCTCAGGCCCTGCCCTCTTCGGTCACCCCCTAGCCACACTCTGCGACGAACAGAGGGGCCAAGGCAGGGCAGAGGGGCCCAGGACCCCAGCCCTCCACAAAGCTCTAGTAAAAGGGGTCACTCACTGCACAGTTAATCCAGTCTCCACAGCCTTCACTCTGTTCCCTTTCTCTCAGCACTTTCTCTGCACTCCCACTTCCCCAAGAACAAAGCTGAATCCTGGATGTGGCTGGGACAACTGCAAGACCCAGGGTAAGACTGGGACCACTTCAGACTAAAAATGCACTTCTGAGCATTTTTCCAGGGGGTGAAGGAGCCCGGCATTTCAGAATCTCCAAAAAGCCAGAAGAGTGGAGTTTTCCATCAGTACATGTCTATTCTCTTTGCCTCCCCCTAGGAATCCCTGATTATGATTTCACTGTGTGATGCAGGCAGGAAAAACGGTTGATAATCACTGCTTTCTTTTTTTTTTTTTTTTGGCCACACTGGGATCTTAGTTACCGTACCAGAGATCACACCTGTGCCCCCTGCAGTGGAAGTGCGGAGCCCTAACCACTGGACTGCCAGGGAAGTCTCGATAATCACTGCTTTAAACCAACCTTATTTGGAGCCCGAACTGAGATCCCCCTCACCACTGAACACCATTTTCAACAAAGTATAAAGATTCCTTTTCCCGTGGGTCTCAGATGCCCCGGCTTGACTTAGCTTTATACTATCGGGAGCCCCTCCTGCTAGCATTCCCTTCCGTGACTGTGCACTAAGCCCATAGCAGAGGCAGCAAACTGGCAGAGGCTTGCAGATGCCTTTTGTTTAGCCCACACAATTTTTTTTTTTAAATGGGAATTAGTTATCAGCATTTAAAAATTGGTTCATTTCATGTAAAAACCCAGACTTCCGGCTTCTCTTAAAATAAAACAAGGGCCATAGCAAGCCAGGGCCAGCATTCCTTCAGAAGCTGAGTGGTGGCTGCCCCCTTCAAACATGGCAAGTGCTACCCAGTTCACCCCAGTCCCCACCACTGCCTGCTGTCCCACACCCGGACTTTTCTCGTTCGACCCTGTGGGCATTTAAGTTTGCACTTTGACCTAAGGCACCTCCCGAAATCCAGCAGAACAGGGCTCCTCTTGCTTTGGGGCTGATCTTAGAACCCTGGAGACCTGGGTCTATTTCATAGACCCTTGTTCTAGTTCCGTGACTGAAATTGGCTGAAAGTAGAAGAATCATTCCTTTTGAAGGTGCTATCCCTGCCTGCTGGAAAGAGCCATGGGCTTCAAGGCAAGAGGCAAAAATGAAAGGCCTACTGCTTCCTGGGGGCCCCTGGACTCATCAGAGGAGAGCTGACAGTTTCTCCTCACCCTAACGGACCTGATGGGGGGACGCCAACAGCTTTTTCCCTGCCTCTCTTCCCCCGTTTACCTACGGCCGCCCACATGTGGCGCCCATGCGCAAGCTGTCTGTGCTATTTTATTCTGTTTTCTGTGTTTGCTGTGCGTGCTCTGGACGAAGCCTAGCACCAGGCCATGACTAATTGGGCCACCAGTAGAGCCCTTCTGGTGACAATGACAGACACTGGCTGACGTCAGGGGAACACAGCACAGGTGGAAGGGAGTAGGGTTCTAATACTCGTCAAAGTCACCTATTGCAAGCATGCTTTTTCCCCAGCAGGGCTTCTGCCCGAGAAAAGTAGGATCAGACTGCTCCTGCAAACCTGAGAATCGTTATATCATCTCAAAGAACCAGGGAAACTTACCCGAAAGGGAGATAGTAGGACCTCAAATCCTGCAAACCTAGTTTCAGGCTTAACATCCAAAAGAGGAGAAAACACAGACATTTTTCTCATCTCTTACAACGCTAGGAACCTTCACATGTATCATCTCAATACCCACAAAAATTCCTTAAGTTGGGAATCACCACCCTGTTTTTAGAGGAGCAAACTGTGGGTGACAGAAGTTAAGAAACTTGTCCAAAACAACTTGAGAAGTAAGCAGAGCACCAGGGTTTGTCTGAACCCTCAGTCTGTCACTCGGGCTCTGCTCACAGGCTGCCTCTCCCCAGTCGCCCTCCCACATTTCTGGGTTTTTTTCCGTAGCTGTTGCCACACCTGTTATTGCAGGATATATTCACGTGTACATTTGTTTTCTGCCTCTCTGCCCACAGAATGTAATCCTCCGGGGCAGAGACGCTGTCCATCTTGCCACTGCTGTTTCCCTACCTGGAGAACAGTATCTGGAATCTGGGGGACCTTCAGTGTTTGCTGCTGGACTGATGGGAGGGGCAGCTCTATCGGCCTCACCATGCTACTATCAAATGTGTTCCTTCCCGTATCTCCTCCTTTCATTCCTTCACCTCAGAAATGCACAACGTCCCTTCAATGAACACCAATCTCAGAGGCCAAGGAAAACAACATAAAGGTGGCAAATGAGGGACTTCCCTGGTGGTCCAGTGGTAGAGAATCCGCCTTCCAAAGCAGGGGGCGTGGGTTCGATCCCTGGTCAGGGAACTAAGATCCCGAATGCCGCGGGAATGCCGACTAAGCCCGCGTGCCACAACTACTGAGCTCACGCGCCTCAACTAGAGCCTGCGTGCCACCAACTACAGAGCCCACGCGCCCTGGAGCCTGCGCACCACACCTAGAGAAGAGAAAACCCACACGCCACAACTAGAGAGAAGCCCACGTGCTGCAACAAAAGATACTGCATGCCGCAACTAAGACCTGGCACAGCCAAAACTAAATTAAAAAAAAAAAAAGATGGCAAACAGAAGGTCAAATTCCTGGAAATCCAAGAAGATTCAGTTGTGTGTAGGGACAGGCTTGCTCCTACGAAAGCAAAAGTGTTCACACTGAGGCAGAAGCGTTGGTTTATTACAGACTTTCTCCTTTCTAAGGTGGGAAGGCTTGGCTATCCCTCCTTTACACTCATGTTGTTTTGCACGCAGTCGAGTGCTTGGATGCTGGAGCAACACAGGTGGGATTAATTAGAAAATAGATGTGGGGCTTCCCTGGTGGTGCGGTGGTTGAGAGTCCGCCTGCCGATGCAGGGGACGCGGGTTCGTGCCCCGGTCCGGGAGGATCCCACATGCTGCGGAGTGGCTGGGCCTGTGAGCCATGGCCACTGGGCCTGCGCGTCCGGAGCCCGTGCTCCGCAATGGGAGAGGCCAGAACAGTGAGAGGCCCACGTACAGCAAAAAAAAAAAAAAAAAAAGAAAATAGATGTGGCACAGAAAGCATCCAAAAGCACAGACCCTTCCCCAAAGTTAATGTAAAGATAAACCAGAGCAGTGGTTCCCAAACCCAACTACCTAGGACAATGGCCCTTAAAGTGTGGTCTCTGGACCAGCAGTATCAGCATCATCTGTGAACTTGTTAGAAATGCAAATTCCTGGGACTGCCCCAGACAGACTAGAATCAGAAACTCCAGGGTTGGGACCCAGGAATCTGTTTTAACAAGTCCTACAGGTGGCTCTGATGCATGCTAAAATTTGAGCACTACTGTCCTTGGGAACTAGACACACATAGGCGATTCTTGGGCCCTGGGGATCCTGATTCAGTAGGTCTGGGAAGGGACCCAGAGATCCCTTTCGTAAGCTTCTGAGTTGATTCTGACTTGCAGCCAGATTTGAGAACTCCTGAACCTGAGGACTCATCTTTCCCTGGCCCCGAGATAGTGTCCTCAGTTTTTAAACCCCTCTCCCATTATCCCCCAGTCGCTCACTCACCACACAGAGTAAGGATGTGGCTGCTATCTTCATGCACAAACTTCCTGGTGACAGCCTCCTCCATGATTTGCTTCACCTGTGAATAAATGGGCAGCGTCGTGATTGACTGATTGATTAATTGATTGACCAAAGGCCTGTGAGCAAGTAAATGGCTTGGCTCTGCCCCCCTGGTCTGGGTTCAGACACCTGCAGAGTAGATGATAGGAAAGGGAGGGGTGAGGAAGCAAAGTTTCTTCTGTACAGATAGCACCAACATCTTGGAAAGGCAACCAGGAAAAAAGAGGCTATAAACCCACCAATCAATCAGTACAGACATTCCAACCCAGGAGGAAGTGCCCTGCTATAGAGAACAGGGGTGGGATGCTATTTGCACATCTGTACTTAGCTGCAGAAGGGCCTGTGGGCAGACACACTGTCCTTTAGGGACAAACTGTTTCAGTACAGGCTCCAGATAAACAACCTGACCCTCTTTTTCTCCCTTCTCTGAGGGTAGGGGTACACGTCCATCTAGGCCTCAGGGACACTCCCCACATGCTCACAAGCCCAGTCTTCTTCCTGTCTAGGTAAAGCCCTATGTTTGGGTTCCTACCTGCATGTAAAAGCTTCTGAATGCCTTGTAAGGTAAGCGGTCACAGCCGCCTTTAGAAAGCACTTAAAAAAAAAAAAAAACTTTAAAATTGATGTACAGGGACTTCCCTGGTGGCACAGTGGTTGGGAATCCACCTGCCAGTGTGGGGGACACGGGTTCGGGCCCTGGTCCGGGAGGATCCCACATGCCGCGGCGCAACTGGGCTCGGGCGCCACAACTGCTGAGCCTGCGCTCTAGGGCCTGTGTGCCACAGCTGCTGAGGCCCGCGCGCCTGGAGCCCGTGCTCCGCAGCGGTGGGGGGGCCACTGCAGTGAGAGGTCTGCACACGGCGGCGGGGGGTGGCTCCCGCTTGCCGCAACTAGAGAACCCCCACAACCAGCAGCAGAGACCCAACGCAGCCAAAAATAAATAAATTAATTAATTTTAAAAAATTGATGTACAAATAGAAAAGGGTATATATCATAATTACACAGCTTGAAGAATTTTCACAAATTGAACACACCTATGACACCAGCATCAGATCAAGAAACAAAACGTGACCAGCACCCTAAAGTACCCCCAAACTCTGCCATGTTTCCTTCTAGTCACTACTTCCCTCAAAGGTACCCACTATCCTGACTTCTAACATCATAGCGCACTTTTGCCGGGTTTTGTACTTTTTATAGATGGAATGGCTCACCGTGTAGCTTCTGTGACTGGCTTTCTTTTGCTCCTTGGTGTGACTGTGAGATCTGTTCATGTTGTATATGGATGTGCATTGTTCATTCTGCATTGTGTGAACAGCTCACAATTGACTGGCATTCGGGTAGCTTCCAATTGGGGGCTATTATGGGTAGTGCTGCTGTGAACATTCTCGACAGGTCTTTGTGTGCACACGGGTGCTCACTTCTTTGGATTTATACTTTCAGGCAAGGAATTTCTGATGAGTATATTCTATATTATCAGATTTTGCCAAGTTGCTCTCCAAAGTGGGTGTATCAATTTACACTCCCGGCAGGAGTATATGAGGTTCTAGTTGCTCCCAACACTTAAACCATGCACTTTTGATGCCTTGGGGGAACCTGCCAGGAGGAGACAAATACTAATACTGAAGATTAGAGGGATGGATTACCTCAATCCCAACATTAAATCTTACAGACACAGTAAGCTCTGGGACAGCTAGTCTTTGCCATTCTTTGGACAGTGTCCTGTGTCCAGTGTCCTGATGCTGCCCTTGCTCCCCAGGCCCTCACTTTGGTTTGGAGGGTGGTAGAGCTTCTGAAGTCTGGGGAGGAGGGAGGAAGGACCCGGAGTCTCCTCCCTGCTGCAAAGTGCTCATGGTTAGCGGTTAGGTAAAGGGGGATCGGATCGATTCTGCACTCTATTTTTTTTTAACATCTTTATTGGAGTATAATTGCTTTACAGTGGTGTTAGTTTCTGCTTTATACCAAAGTGAATCAGCTATACATATACAGATATCCCCACATGTCCTCCCTCTTGCGTCTCCCTCCCACCCTTCTAGGTGGTCACAAAGCACCAAGCTGATCTCCCTGTGCTATGCAGCTGCTTCCCACTAGCTATCTACTTTACATTTGGTAGTGTATATATGTCCATGCCACTCTCTCACTTCGTCCCAGCTTGCCCTTCCCCCTCCCCATATCCTCAAGTCCATTCTCTACGTCTGCGTCTTTATTCCTGTCCTGCCCCTAGGTTCTTCAGAAACTTTTTTTTTTTTTAAATTCCATATATATATATGTTAGCATACGGTATTTGTTTTTCTCTCTCTGACTTACTTCACTCTGTATGACAGACTCTAGGTCCATCCACCTCACTACAAATAACTCAATTTCGTTTCTTTTTATGGCTGAGTAATACTCCATTGTATGTATGTGCCACAACTTCTTTATCCATTCATCTGTCAGTGGACACTTAGGTTGCTTCCATGTCCTGGCTATTGTAAATAGAGCCTGCACTCTAAACTATTAAAACCTTCCTAGATTACTTCCCAAGGGGTTTTGCATTAAACAGAGCATAATGTCACAGCTCAAAGACCTGCAGGCATCTGAAGCAGACTGTTGGGGCAGATTTTTGGATTAGGAGGACCTATAGATACCCTGGGAATTCCCTGGCGGTCCAGTGGTTAGGACTCGGCGCTTTCACTGCTGGGGCCCAGGTTTAATCTCTGACGGGGGAACTAAGATCCCACAAGCTGTGCAGCACAGCCAAAAAAAAAAAGAATTATACTACAAGTCCTTTATGAAAGGCCAGACTTGCCTACAATTACCCGCACTGTCCCTACTTGTAGGACAAGAAAGGATTTTATTTCTCTTGAAATCAAGCACTGAAGGGGGAAGGGAACTAAGAGTTCAGAGCGGGTCAACCTCTGTCAGGTAATACACATAGCTGTGGCATATTCTGGACATTTCTTACATTTGTTTAAGAATCATTCTGGGAGTAGTACAGACAGCCTTCTAAATACTGCCTTCCCCCAAATCTTTCCCATCATCCCTGACCAACCCCAAATTTGGAACACACCAACAATGCTAGCACATGTGCCCATAGTTTCGGTATGGCTACATTTTTGTTCTTGTTTATACTGTTCATATAAGTCTCTGTCACTAGACTATTTGTTTCCTGAGGATAATTACTGAGATTTGAGTTTTCTTTTTTCCTTGGGGAGACCAGAGTTGGGGCTTAAATTCTTATTTGATGTACTCCTGGCCTAAAAAACCTCTCACTTGGCCACTTCACAGCAAAGGCACAATAGAGCTTCTCACACACAGTTGGAAAAGGTGATGGCTTCAACTACTTCTTTGCCAACAGAAGGGAAGGAAACAAAAGTTAGGGCACAATAGCCAGGCCATAATTAATGCGGGAGAACGATCTAGAGCCTTCCAGGATTTTATAAGAACCCAGAGTCTTCTCCAGTCCTGAAACTCTAGGAAAGGGTAAAGGAACCAATATGGTAAACTTTTATATATGAGGTGAATATCACTATCCTTATTTTAGAGATGAAGAAATTGAGACTCAGAGAGGTTAAGTAACTTATTCAAGGTCACAAAGAGCTGGTCCAGACTATCCCAAAGTTTATGCATTCCCATCAGACTTTGCAGTCTCCAAGATCAGCAGATTTATTTACCAAATAGTCATTGAGTGCCTATGCGGATACAGAGTTCTGGACAAACGGATGGGTGTCCTGCCCTCAACGAGTTTACACATCTGGCAGACAAAGAGGTAGGTGGGAGGAGTTCGTGGCTCCATCCAGAGGCCTAATCCATTCTAATGCACTCTGTGGGTTTGAACTCTCCAGCTCTCATTTGCGGGTGAGTCATACGGGCACCCCCCACCATCACCACCATGAAATTGAAATGGCTTTTAGGGCAGGGTCAAAGTAAAGGACATTAGTACAGAGAAGGACTTTTTCTCTTTCTGACGTGGGCGGGGGGACTCCTCAAAAGAGGAAAATAATCTTGAGTCTTAAAAACCATTCTCAAAACACCCCCTGGCCTCTGGGTAGGGAGGTGGGCGTGGAGTGAGAAGCAGTGAGGTGTGCGGCGAACCCTCCTGCAGCCGAGACTCGGTTCCCAGAAAGATAACTGAATGGGGTGTAGGGCAAACCGGAGCTAAACCCCCAAGTCACCCGTTTAGCGCTCTAGGAGGCCTGCGAGGGGCCCCGCCCCCTCCTCAGGCGGCGCGGGCAATGAATGGGCAGCTCGGGTTCTCCAGAAATCGCGGCCACCCCTCCCCCGACCTCGGTCTCCCAGAGCTGCTGCCTTCACAGGGCGGGGAGCTGCGGGATCGCGGAGCAAACTAACCCTGAAGCGCCGGCCTAGCCCCTGGGGCCGAGGAGAGCCCCCTGATCCGGGAGTGGGGCGGGAACCGCAAACCAGTCCAGGACCCCGCCCCCGCCCAAGGCCAGCGAGCGCCCGCGTCCCGGAATGGGCGCAGATCTTTCTGTCCCTTGGGCCTTGCGGACAGGGACGCGAGCCCCCGGGGTTCCGTACCCCGACTTTACCTCCTTTTTCACGTTCCACAGCAGTTTCTCTTTGACTGCGTCCTCCGCGCTGCCCATCGTGCGGCGGCTGACGGGAAGGTGGTGCCCAGCGGCCGCCTAAGCCCCCCACGCGCCCTCGCTGCCTCCGCGCCTCTCGGCTCAGCGCCCCAAGCGCCAGGAGGAGCCCCCGCCCGCCGCGCTCCCCGCCCGCCGCCGCCGCCGCAACCACTGCCCGGTGCTAGGCTCTGCAGCCATCTTCCGAGCCCCGCACCGACGTCAGGAGGCTGGCCCGGCCCCTTCCCACAGCCGGGGGCGGGGGTGGTGGTGCGCTCAGCCACTGGAGGGGGGGGTCGGGGGGGGGGGCACCGTGCCCGGGCGCGCGCCACGGTGGCCGTTGTCATGGCAACGCGCCCTCTCCAGCCCCGAGGGCGCGAACCTGCATTGTGAGAGCTAGCAGCCCGCCGCGCCCAGTGCCGGGCGGGGAGGCGAGGCGCGCCCGGCACCCCATGGCTGAGGGGTGAGTCGCTCGGGCCGAAGCTGGCCCCCATCCAGCTAGACGTCCCCTGATTCCTACCCGCTCGTCTTCCCGACGGGAAGGGCCGGGGCCCCCACGCCTCGAGTCTGGCCACGGGGAAGCCAGTGTTAGTCCCCTGGCTGGGAAAAAGGCCGCGGAGCGCCATCGTTTCTCCAAACACCCCTGCCAGCCGGGCGCCCTCAGCTGCAAAGCTTTTGGGAAGAGGAGTGGGAGCTTAGCAGCCCCCGTCTGCAGAGGTTCGGCTATCCCTAAGGGCGCGAGAGTCACGGTCAGCCGTCCCTCCCCCGAGGGGTCGCCACGTCCCGTCTGGCCCTTCACACACACACGTGGGATGTGGGGTCGCAGCTTGGAGTGACTGGGACCAGCAGGAACTTGTACGGAACCTGTGGAGGTGAGACAAGCGCCTTCTGCACGATTTGCCTTGTAGACTTAAGCAGCCCCACCTGGGCACTGAGGGCGAGAAAAGGTTGCTTAAAGTGACAAAGAACACCTGCTGCTGCAAACTGAGGAGCGGCGTGCACAAAGCTAGGTGAGAGGAGGGGCTTAGCCCTCTATCGCACAAATGGAGACTCTCCCTAAGTGATGCAACCTGATAGCGCAAAAAATAAAAATACAAGGGAGCAAAACAGCTCTCCGAGACTGAAAGCCCAAACCTCGAGTATACATCCGGCGTTTTAAAGCCCGCAACAGCGGACCGCCGCCTGGTAAAAGTTTACGAGCAGGTTTTGTGGAGTCTCGGACGCCGTGCCCTCAGAGGCGTGTGGAAATAACCCTCGCGGGAGGACACGACAAGCCTTGCCCCCCGGGCGAGGACACGCCCCCAAGGCGGGGACCGGAAGCGCTCGGTTCGGCCCGGAAGTAGTGCCGAATTGGTACACGTGAGCGGCAGCATGGCGGCTCATCGCTCTGGCCCGCTTAAGCAGCAGAATAAACCTCATAAAGGCGGGCGGCATCGGGGTCGGGGATCCGCGCAGCGGGACGGCAAGGGTAAGAAGGTAGGGTTGGAGGAATAAGGGATGTTTAGTCGGTATTAACTGCTTTTCTTCATGCCCAGAATGAGCTCCTACCTACTCCGGCTTGGACCCCGCGCAAAGGCTCTGAGGAGAGCAGAGAGGGATCTCCTTTCTTGATCTGCTAGTGCCCTGCGCAAGAGCCTTTTCTGGTCTCCCTACAGGCCGTCTAGCACTGAAAACCCTAAGCAAGAAGGTGAGAAAAGATCTCAGCAAAGTGGACCAGAGGCATCGTGCCAGCCAGCTCCGAAAGCAGAAGAAGGAGGCGGTGAGAGGACGCGGGATTGGGGAATGGTGTGGCTTCACAACCGTTCTAGGCGGGTAATGCCTCGAACTAGAAAATGTGACCCTGGGAAGGGGCCAGGGATGGAGAGTAACCCTAGAGCACGTGTCAGGCGTGCTGGCCCAGACTCATGCTAGAGCATTCTTTGCTCTGTTCCTAGCTCCTGCCCACCTCCTTGGCATACGTGACACCTTTTACAAGAGAGATGCTGGTTGGAGGGTCGGGGTGGGCATCTGTACTGGTGGAAATGCAGTACTGAAACAAAGTACTGAAACACTGAGATGTTCTCTGATCCTTTCTTTCCTCAGGTTTTGGCAGAAAAGAGACAGCTCGGCAGCAAGGATGGCCCTCCTCATCAGGTACTGGTGGTTCCCCTGCACAACAGGATTTCCCTGCCAGAGGCCTTTCGACTGCTTCAGGATAGGGACACTGGAACAGTACACTTGAATGAATGGGGAAGCACCCATAGCTTTATGCTGTTATGCCCCCGCTTGAAACATCGGTGGTTTTTTACATCTGCAAGACCAGGTTAGAGCATACAACAATATTTTCTATCACTATGTTTTGCGTATTAGTGGTAATTTTTTTTAGTATAATGTGCTGATGTCAACCACCTCTTCCTACTGACTTTGTCTTCTGTTTCCAGGGGATCTGCACACTGTGTTAGACATGGCTAAAGTGGCTGATACCATCCTGTTCCTCCTTGATCCACTAGAAGGCTGGGATAGCACTGGGGATTACTGCCTTTCCTGCCTCTTTGCTCAGGGCCTTCCCACCTATAGTAAGTGAGTTGGGAGTATTGGAGGCCAAGGAAGGAAGTGAATTAGCATGTATAGTGCACTTACAATTTGCCAGACACTATGTCTGATGCTTGATACTATTGGAGGGTTGTACATGTATGGCCTTAACTTGGTCCATTGTTTACAAGTTACCTACCAAGATGTCTTTTTATTTCTGGACTGCCCATTACCCAGAGAAAGAAGAAGAATGTGAAGTTTGGTTTTATTGTGAAATTTCTTTAGGGTAGCGGAGTGTTGGGTTTCCCATTGATCTCTGGACTCACAACTGAACTGTTAGCTTGTTTGTGAGCCACAGGGGGGATTTTCATATAGTGAGGCAACAAGTCATGATACCCTTTCTCTTTTGTTCACAGCATTAGCTGTCCAGGGGGTTTCGGGCCTCCCACTGAAGAAACAAACAGATGTCAGGAAGAAGCTAAGTAAAGCAGTGGAGAAGCGCTTTCCTGATGACAGACTCCTCCTGTTAGACACTCAGCAGGAGGCAGGGATGCTGCTCAGGCAGTTGGCTAACCAAAAGCAACGGCATCTTGCCTTTCGAGATCGGCACGCCTACCTATTTGCTCATGCTGTTGACTTTGTGCCTAGTGAAGAGAATAACTTGTTGGGCACCTTGAAGATCTCAGGCTATGTTCGTGGGCAGGCTCTGAATGTAAATAACTTGCTGCATATCGTTGGACATGGTGATTTCCAGATGAAACAGATAGATGCCCCTATGGACCCTTTCCCTTTAAATCCTAGAGTGATCAAATCCCCAAAGGACCCAGGCATGGCAATGGAGGTAAGATTGGTGTTCTTAAAAACTATGTATTGTAGATTCACGTGTAAGCTGGCAGAGGATGGGAACTACAGAGAGGATAGTCTGTCTGCACACTTGGATAACTATCCTAGTCCCTGGAGGTAACGGCTAGTTCGAAAAAAGGCAGTAGTCAACTACAAATAAGTTGCTATATCATATACTTATCCAGTACTTTGTAGATGCCTTGCATAGCAATTGGCTCTGGATTTATAGAAGGCACACAGGTTGTAGTCTCTTTCCTTAGACAACTTAATTAGGTCAGAAAAAAATGGCAAAGACCTGTGAAATAAAGATTGAGAAAACGTGGCTGAGGTGCACACCTGCAGTGGAAGTTGAGAAAGAAGACTGGCAAGCTTCACAGAAGAGATCAGACTTGAGCCAGGTGTTGAGAAGGATGAACGTGATTTATGAGTTGAAAAGAGATGGAAGAATATCCTAGCAAATAAAGACAACATGAACCTAGGCAAAGTGATGGATCAGAGGGTTTCTTTGAACTCTGAAGATAACAGCTTGATGGGAGTAAGGTATCTAATAAAAAGGTAGGCATGAGACCAGATTATGCAAGGTCTCAAGGGCCAAGCAGAGGTAAAGACCTAGAATGGTAGGAAATAGAACCATTTGAAAAATTCTGGCAATTTTTCACTTTCTATTCTTCTATTTGAGGACTGTTATTTCTAGATCTTTCTAGATCTAGATTTAGTCGATTTTTGGCTAATATTTAATTGACCATCAACTGTTTGGGTTTTCAGATTTGTGCTACAGATGCTGTAGTTGATATGGAGGAAGACCTGAAGGTCCTAATGAAGGCAGACCCTGAGAGACAAGAATCTTTGCAAACAGAGGTTATCCCAGATCCAATGGAGGGGGAACAGACCTGGCCCACGGACGAGGAGCTGAGTGAAGCAAATGGTTGGTATTGGCAAACTTGAAACTCTGGCCTAGAGTTGTGGGTTTTGTCTAGCGGCTCAGTGAGGACCTTGTAAGGTAGAGTAGGATGAGGAAGTATTTGGAAGTCTTCTCTTACCTTCAAAGGCTATGTGTTTTCACTAAGCAAACACTGGACACAGCTTTACTTCGTTTCTCAAAATTACTTACATTATTGTTTCCTAATGAACAGATAAACAACTTCTGATTTATTATAGGACTTATTTAGCTGTGTTAAGTATTGCTAGTTCTGAGGCAGCTGAATTAAATTGGGAAGTAGTCTGTTCTATTTATAGTGCCTGCCAGAGTTCCTGGTATTGGTAGCAATATGTAATATCTTGCCTATGTGAGAATGCCCAAAGTAATAGGGGAGGGAAGGAGGTATATAATTTACTTAACTCATTTGGGCTTTTACAGGCTTATTCAAGGAAACTTCCAAGGTAGTAAAGAAGGTTCCCAAAGGAACATCCAGTTATCAAGCTGAATGGATTTTGGATGAGGATGGCGAAAGTGGTGGGGAAGGAGATGAGTATGATGATATAGAACGTGAGGATTTTATGGAAGAGGAATCTCAGGTAAGGAAATGGGCCCTTGGGCAACTTCTGTGTACAGCCCCAAATGCAAAGCAAGGTGCATTCCTGACCTTAAGGGGTATGTGTGGTCAGTTTCTTAGGAATGACTTTGTTGCCGGGAATGAGACTTTGTTTTATAACTTAGTCTCTATTAGAATTGATATTGGTTTGGACTAGGTATCTAGTAGAATTATTTTAGCTCGATGGCCTTTAAGGTAGAGAGATGAGTTTCCTCTGAAATTGTAATCCTTCGTTCTACAGGATGAGGGTAGTGAAAAGGACGAAGAGGAGGAATGTGAAACTGTGACTATAGGAGAGTCCGTGCATGATGATCTGTATGATGAGAAAGTGGATGAAGAGGCTGAGGGAAAAATGCTGGAGAAATATAAACAAGAAAGACTGGAAGAGATGTTTCCAGATGAAGTAGATACCCCCCGCGACGTGGCTGCTAGAATTCGGTTAGTCAACAAGTCTAAGATCAATCAGTATGTTTTTATTTAAAACTTAACGTGGCTCAGAACTATGTCAGTGTGATGTGAAAGAAGAAAAATACATTGTTATTGCTCCTGAAGGGCTAATACTATATGGGAAGGTAAGACAGACATACGGGAAACAATGTTCATATTCTAGACTGTGTAGTACAGACTAATAATGTTACAGTACATTACTGAATGAAATGCTGTGATTAATGCTTCCTTTGGAGCTAAGACTCAAAGTATATAACATTTGGAGATTTGGGGAAGTTTGGGTAGAACAGTGAGAATAAAAGAATGAAGATGTAGATGATCCTGTTTGCTCTAAAGGTTAGTCCAGAGAGTTTATGCTGGATATTAGAGAGCTAAGGCTTTTATCGAGGATCTTGCTAGTCAGGTTAAAGAGCCACTCCCTGATATGCACCAGGGAGCCGCTGTAAATACTTTTAAGAAGCTGGGGTTGGTGCTGAAATACTTGTTTCAGGCTGTTTTGGAGTGTGGTTCTGATTTAAGCTGTTAGGTTATTTTGAGAAATAGTGAATTCTTTTAAGCTAAAGCCTTAGGCATTTTATTTATTTACCTATTTATTTTTCAAAAATTAAAAAAAAATTGTTCTTGTTTTTTTCTTTTTTTTTTCTTCTTTTTAAGCCTTAGCCATTTTAGAAGTGAGTTGAGTGAAACGGTTAAGTAGCACCATATTGATTTATTTAAAATATCCTCTGTATTCTAGATTTCAGAAATACAGAGGCCTCAAGAGCTTCCGGACATCTCCATGGGATCCCAAGGAAAACCTCCCTCAAGATTATGCTCGGATCTTTCAGTTTCAGAACTTTATTAATACTAGGAGACGCATCTTTAAAGAGATTGAAGAAAAAGAGGTTGAAGGAGCTGAGGTATCTGCCTTCCTTTGTGCATCCCTATAATTTGTTTTTGTTTGCCAAGGTGCCCCCTCTACTCCTTCTGTTGGCATGAGTACCTTAATTAGTTTTGTGCTGCCTACAGCTGAATTAGAGGAGCTACTGAGTCATTGGTAAGAGTGATGGTGGGAACAAAGAGGTATCAGAGATATTAGCTGAAAAAGCTTAATCTAGGTAGTTGAGGCATCTGTGAAGGGCCGTCTTGAAGGCTGAGGATTGGCTTTATGGTAGTCTGAGAGACTTTTTAACATATTTGGAGAAATGCTTCATCATTATTGAGACCTTAAGGGTAATTGCATGATTGTTTTCTGCTTTCTTCTGGCAGGTTGGCTGGTATGTCACACTTCATGTCTCTGAAGTCCCTGTCTCAGTGGTTGAGCACTTCAAGCGAGGTGCACCCTTGATTGCATTTTCTTTACTACCTCATGAACAGAAGGTGAGTTAGCGTCCTGTGGGAAACGGGAGTTATGACACTTTCCAACCAGTTTTGTCTGGCAGTCTGAAGATTTATGTGACTGACGTTTTGCTCATTGGGATGCAAAAGTCTGCCTTTGTGATTAGAAGTCAGAGAGGAGGACAGAGAAGTCGATGATGGTTTTACCCAACATGTCTGAACCTGTCTGATACATCTCAGTGACGTGATCTCTGTGTGGTTCTGAGACTTCTCTGAGAGAAGTACGTTTGTCAGGTCACACTTTAACAAAGGGTTGGCATCCATGAAATTAAACAGGGTTACTGCCAAGGTATAGATCTTTTTTCTCTTGATGGCCAGCAGTCATGTAGGTTGGGGTATATGTGAGAGCGCTGGCCTTTTGGTCACTGTGAGTAAGGGTTGAGGCAAGAAGGGTCTTGAATGAGTGTGGTTTAGAGGTGTGTGGTGAGTGAGTGACTTGTAGGCACTGATTTTGTGGCAGATGTTGAGCTCTTGCATGTTAGACATGGGAAGGTCACCTAGTGTAGCAGGGACATGAAAGCCCTGAACACCAGCATATTTTCGATTTGAATGCCAGTTGTTGGTGAAGGTAAAAGGTGAATTTGTGTCTCTTCATCTACACTCCACCATAAATTAGTACTGTCAGTTCTTAGAGTGAATCTAATCTGCTGGTTTGGTTTGCCTTCTTGCGGGTTAGGCTGTTCTATTCCTGATATGAAGTTCTGTTTTCCTATTTGGTCCCCAGATGTCAGTACTTAATATGGTGGTGAGCCGGCACGCTGGCAACACTGAACCTGTGAAAGCTAAAGAGGAGCTGATCTTCCACTGTGGATTCAGGCGCTTCCGAGCCTCACCTTTATTCTCTCAGCACACTGCAGGTAAGCAGTAGGGAAGCTTCTGGGTTCTTGTCCATCTTACTGTCTTTTAGGGGACGGAGATTTGGGGAGAGATGCAGAATACACCATTTCAAACTCTCCGTCTCTGGGTTAGAGGTATTTTCAGTACTCTGGTTTAGGAGCCAATGATGTTTCCATTCAAAGTGTCTGAACCTGTCTGAAGCATCCCAGTGATGCAACCTCTGTGTGGTGCTGAGGCTTCTCTGCCATGAGTATTTGCTGCAGAGGAGGTTTTGGATAGGAGTTGGCTGCTTCCTAGAGATGATGTGTCATGGAACCCTTGGCATCTGTTGTGCCAGTGGCCGTGTGGGTGAAGGCTAGGGGTGCCCTCAGTTGGATAAAGCAGAGTGTGTGGCTTCTGAGATGTTGAGACTGCATGAGAATTTAGAGAGTGGTGACCAGGAATACTTTTATGACAAAAAATGATTGTGCTCTTACGTATTCGGAGTGGGAAGATGTTTGCATTAACTTGGGGGCTTCTGAACATTACCTACACTCTCAACTCTCAGCAATGACCGGAGGAAGGGGATAAAGGCAGCATTAATGGATGCTCTGGATAATTCTTTTCTCACCAGCCATGCTGTCTAAATGAAGGAGTCATTTCTCTTTCCCTTAAAATATTTTGTTTCCCTATAACATTCAGTATTTAAAAGGGTTAATACTGTATTAAAAAGGGTTTCTGTTGAAGGTAAAGACAAGATCTAGATAGTCCCCAAGAAGAGATTAGTAAAGTTTGTCCCTTGGCCAAATCTGTCCCACTGCTTGTTTTGTTAAGTAAAGTTTTGTTGGAACACAGTTGTGCTTTCTTGTTTAATTTTTAAAAAATGTCTGTGGCTGTTTTTGTGCTACAGGGAGAGTTGAGTAGTTGGAACAGAGACTATATGGCCACAAAGCCTAAAATATTTACTATCTGCCCATTTACAGAAAATGTTTGCCAATCCTTGCTCAAGACTAAGAGCTGTTGAATTAGTGAAGTGTTTTTCTGTAAAGCACTGGTTCTCAAATGAGGTAGGAGTGATGTGTATCAGAATCACCTGGAGAACTTTTTCCAACTCCAAAATATAGTTTAAGCTCCAAGATTCTGCCTCCAGTTGAAAAATCACTGATAGGATTGGGTTGTATCTTTCAGTTGTATTGAGGCCAGAAAATGTTTGGAGAATTAGTGGGATAAAGAAACACTAGTTGCCTTAGGTTTAAGAGTTGCAGTGATACCGCTTTTCACAGGCCTCTGGATTACCTATTGTTCTCAAAATATTTTTTGGTTTTTATTTTTTTAACCTTTATGGCAGCGGATAAACATAAATTTCAGAGATTCCTGACTGCTGACTTGGCTCTGGTGGTGACAGTATATGCCCCTATCACTTTTCCTCCTGCATCTGTCCTGCTTTTCAAACAGAACAGCAATGGTAAGTTGAGTTCACAGAGGTGAATAGGCCTGTGGGTTCTTAATAAGATTAACTGCTTTCTGTATTTAAATTTGGGGGCCAAATGGCACAAAAAAGGTAATGATGATTTTCAAAATATCCCAATCTCAGCCTCATATTGGGTCTGAGGCAAGGATGACAAATGGGGTTTTATCTTGCTTGCAAACCATAGCTAATTGGTAGAGGCTGCTCAGAGGGCGGTATTTAGGGTAGGTTCTGAGGATAGGCTCAGCAGGAATATCACTTAGTGATCTTTGCCATGAACCCAGGAGGGGCAGCATAGTACACCCCTATTTTGTTTCCCTAAGATCTCACATAGGTCTTTAAATGGACTGGACAATAAATGAAGGCTTTGACCTATGGACTCCTGCTGCCCTGCTTTTGCCCCTTAGGAATGCACAGCCTCATTGCCACAGGCTATCTATTGTCAGTGGATCCAGACAGAATGGTCATCAAGAGAGTTGTTCTGAGTGGTCATCCTTTCAAAATTTTTACTAAGATGGCAGTGGTGCGTTACATGTTCTTCAACAGAGGTAGGTGCGACAGATGGGATCCAATTGCCTTTGTGGGATGAAGGTTGGATTTATATATTATGGATAAATGTTTCATCTTGGTCTTCTGTGTGTTTGATTCTAAGAGGATGTGCTGTGGTTTAAACCGGTGGAACTGAGAACAAAGTGGGGCCGTAGGGGACACATCAAGGAGCCTTTAGGTGAGAGAATGTGGGATTTGGGATCTTGTCTAGATTTCCCCAGTGCTACTAAATGACTGTTGGGTTAGACCACTGCTTTAAAATTTCCTCTTGAATTTGACCAACTCGTGCTGTTTTCTTTGTAGGTACTCACGGCCACATGAAATGCAGTTTTGATGGGAAGCTAAAATCTCAGGACACAGTACTGATGAACCTCTATAAAAGAGTTTTCCCCAAATGGACTTATGATCCATATGTACCAGAACCAGTACCTTGGGTGAAAAGTGAGATTTCTTCAACAGTGCCTGAAATGGACATGGAATAATGGATTCAGTGGGATTCTGTCTCATTGCTACTAGTTAGCACTCTAGGGTTGGGAGCCTGTAGGTTGTGATTGGGCAGTTTATGTTTTCTACTTAAGCCTACTTAAGGTCTGCTGCTCCTTTTAGCAGAAGACTTTTCTTGGCCTTGACAAGGTATCTCAGTTAAGTATGGGTGTTTTTCTACTGCAACTTAGTCCAAAAAACTATTAAAACTTACTGAAATATACATTCTCCATTAGGATTTTGAAAGCTCTTTTAGAGGGGAAGATAGGAAGTTGACAATGACCACGAGACAAAATTTCCAAGTGTCTAGACACTGAATCCCTTTTCTTCCTTTTGCACATATTAAACAGAAACAGATTTCTAAAGAGCTGGCTTTTCAGCCTGCTTCACCCAGGTTAGGGAAGTTAAGTCTACATTTCCACCACTGAGCACAATACAAATGTTCTTTACTTCTGCGGAAACTGTTTGAAAATGCTGAGACAGCACAGCGGCCACTCCAACACCAGCTGTAGGTTCAATAAGCAATTTCATCCTCTCCCACACCAGCTGGGTTGCGTACTGTTGGTATAGAAAGGAGTAAAAATTAGTGAAACGGGAAAAGGGGAAAGAGCCTAGTTGGTTGGCCTTTATAATTAAAGGCCAGATGGGGATATAATATGCCTCGTCTGAATTTTCCTATTGCTATATGTTTGTGCTTGCCAGTGAAGGGCAGGGCTTTTTTCATTCCAACTCTGCGTCTATGGTCTTAATACATCTAGGGCACCCACCTACGTGTCATGAAATCACCTAGTTGAGTCCCTAGTGGGTGAGTTGCTACTTACAACAGGAGGGTTTTTTGCCTAAGAAGTGGCTCCATTCTTTTGTTATCTCCTTTCCTCTTGGGGCCTCACCTTAATTTCATCCTCTGTGACAGTGAAGACGTCATCCACGAGGTCCCTTATAATAGGCCAGGTGTTTAAGCCAATGCTGGATCTGACACCATCTGCTATGGTTTCTGGAGGATAGGGATTGGGGGTCAATTCCCCTTTCAGTTTGGACTGGTAGCAGTCATTTGCATTCAAGGGTTCAGCAGCATATACCTTGACACTAGGTCTCAGAGCCTAGGAAGAGGAATATTAGATAGCTTACAACTAGCCACAGCATTTTGCCTGCATGCTTGCAGTAAAGTGATTAGTACAGTTAACATATTTCTGCCCAAGAGGCTTTCTTTTAATCGATGTAATGGAAATAGGGCCTTTAAGCACTTGAAATTGTTTTCCACTCTGGCCTCGGTGGCCTAGATCACAGCTGGTTCTGCTGGTAAATTGGGAAAAGAGTAGCCACTGACTTGGATAGTAGGTTGGTGAGATGGAACTCAGGACTGTGAGGGTGCCACTCATTGTAATGGCTTTTGTGCTGTAAAGTTTTCATTAAGAAAAGGGTAGTGAGGGACTTCCCTGGCGGTCCAGTGGTTAAGACTCCGCGTTTCCACTGCAGGGGGCACAGGTTCAGTCACTGGGAACTAGGATTCCGCATGCCGCGCGGCCAAAAAAAAGAAAAAAGGGTAGTGGTGAAGAGAAGGGCCTTCTATCTCAAGTGCCAAGGGATGATGAGAAGGAATGGCAATTTGGGGGAATGTTGAGCAAGTATTCACAATGTACTATGATGTAAAATAAACTCTTCTATGCCTGAAGTAGGGAGTCCTTCAGAAGCTGTTTTCTTACCTTAACTGTAATTGCTATTCCAGCAACCATTCCTCCTCCTCCTACAGGTACCACCAGTGCATCTACCAAGGGAACCTTTAATGAAAAGAATATGAAGTATAAATAGGTCTATTAATAACCATTTTATATGTACATATAAAATAATTGGTTCTACGGCCAAACAGCATTACCAGTAAGTGGCTAAACAAGAACTAACTAAGCTTTTACCTGGTTTAGGACTTCCATGGCAATTGTCCCTTGACCAGCTATCACTGCAGGCTCCTGGTTGGGATGTACCATGATGCCTTCTGTTTCTTCCACAATTCTTTTTGTAACATTTTCTCTGGACTGAAAGAGTACATTAATTTAGCTTACTTTATTTGTATTTAATAGAGTTCCCAACAAGTTAGATTCAGTCATTTAACACTTTATTTGCCATCTACTTTTTTCAGAATTTGTTTTGGCACTGGGGATATAACCGAACAAAACAGTCCCTGCACTCAGTGGAGTTATGTTCTAATATGGTGAGGAGGGGTGGGATATAAGTAAATATATGGTATGTCTAAATGCTTTAGAGTAAAATGAATTTATTTTATATAGGGTGCTCGGGAAGGGCCACTGGTAAAGTGACATTTTAATAGATTTGAACAAGTCCTGTGTACCTCCAGAACATTCCAAGGAAAGAGTAACAGCAAGTACAAAGACTACAGAGAGGAGTGCTTGGCTTTCTGAGAAACTAAGTGTGGTTTGTGTGGAGTGTTTGGAGGAGAGTGATAGTGGGAGATGAAGTCAGAAAAATAGAAATGGGCCAGTTCATCTGGGCCATAGATGATTGCAAGAAATTTGGTTTCCACTGTGTATGAGATGGGGAACCACTGGAGGATTTTAGGCTGACAGACACATTCTGACTTACCAAATGGATAGCTCTGGTTGCTCTTTTGGAAACAAGACTCGTGGGGCAAGGGTGGAAGCAAAGGACCAATTAGGAGGCTACTGAATCTAGGTGAGGACTGACATTGGTTTGAATCAGGGTGGTGAAGGTAGAGGCTGTTAGAAGTAGTTGGATTGGGCTTTTCTGGTGGCACAGTGGTTAAGAATCCACCTCCCAATGCAGGGGACACGGGTTCGAGCCCTGGTCCGGGAAGATCCCACATGCTGCAGAGCAACTAAGCCAGTGCACCACAACTACTGAGACTGCTCTCTGGAGCCTGTGAGCCACAACCACTGAAGCCCACGCGCCTAGAGCCCGCGCTCCACAACAAGAGAAGCCACCGCAATGAGAAGCCCGCGCACCGCAACAAAGAGTAGCCCCCACTCACTGTAACTAGAGAGAGCCAGTGCGCAGCAACAAAGACCCGACAGCCAAAAATTAATTAATTTAAAAAAAAAGTTGGATTATGGAAATATTTTGAAAGGACTAAGATTTGGATGTGGGGTATCAGAGTTATCAAAGATAACTCCATGTTTTGAGGATAATGAAGGATAAAAGTTGCCATTTACTGAGATGGGGAAGACTGGAAGTGGAACAGTATTAAGATGAGGAGTTTGGGTTTAGACAGTAAGGTTGAGAGGCCTATTAAGGCACCCAAGTGGGAATGTACAAGTCTGGTTAAGAGCAAAGTTCAGGGCTGGAGTTAGAGTGGAGGTGATATTTTAAACTATGAGACTAATGAGATCATCTGAGTGAGTGTAGGTAGAGAAAAGGTCGTGCGTGCCAACGCTTAGAGAAACAACAAAGGAGACAGAAGCTGCAGCCAGTAAGGTAGGAAGAGAAGTTTCATTTTACTATGAAAGCTGTTAAGGTGGCACTGAACATTGCTCTCTTCCTTACCTCGTCGCTTTGTTCACTGTATACTATAGAGGCTCCATAGCCTTGTATCGCCAATTTTTTACAGTTGGGAGCTGTTTCGGGCACTACAATATAAGCAGGAATCCCTGGGAGGGAGAAGCATGTTTGGTTAGTACAAATCAGAATTTAGGATAGAAATTTATGTTCAGTTTGCTTGTAATCAGGGACTTGGAAATTTATTCCCTCAGCTATCACCAACCTCACTGAAAGTTAAGGCTGCTTTTCCAGTCCTCTGATGAGCCTACCCAGTACCCTGGGAAATTAATCAAGTACCTTGCAATTTGGCAGCATAGGAGAGAGCCTGGCCATGGTTTCCACTGCTGTGAGTAACAACAGCTTTGGGCTTCTCTTCTGAAGTGGCAGAAATCAAGCCTCTGATTGCATTAAGGGCACCACGAATCTGGAAAAGAGGAATGGTGAATTAATATATTTGATTAAAAATTCTTTTCAAAAAACCAAGGAGCTTTTTTACATTTTTCTCTTCCAATACTGCACATCCACTCCATGACTAAATCTTATTGAGTCTATCTCCTAAATACCTCATGTTCATCTTGGCCACTACCTTGGCGAGGCCTCATTTCTCAACTTGGTATCCCCAAATCTCAGCTGATCCTGCCTCAAGGATTATTCTCATCTAATAGTTCCACTAGATTAGGAAAGTGAGCTTTTAAAAAACAAACGTTACCTTTTTCATTGATTGCCTATTTTTGTAAGAAAAGTACAAATCCCTTACAAGCTGCAGCCTTTCTAAACATATCTACCTCTACCGTTGTAGCCATCCTAAATTGCCTCTAGTTTCCATCCTACCAGCTTAGCTCACAACTCTGTACCTCTTGGCATGCTGATGCCTCTACCTGTAGTTCTTTTCCCCCACTCCCTGATCAGGCTAAAAGTACTCACCCTATAAAACTTGGATCAAACAACACCTGGTTCAACCTCCTTGTTCTCCCAGGCAAAATTAGGTACTTCATTCGTTTCCATGGCCCTTGTTTGTAACTCTTTTAAGACATTTGTCATCAACCTATTTTGTCTTCCCCTGCAAGTATGGATATGGGGCAAGGCCTAGTGTACATATACCTAGTATAGTTGGTGAAAATAAGTGCTTGATGCGTGATGAATGAAAAATAAACCATGGCAGAAGCAAAGGGCAAAAGAGAATGGAGAAGTTTTTGTTTGTTTAAAATAAAAGTTCTCAGTTAATGGGTATGGAAAAAGGTAAATTCCTGAAATCCTAAAGCTACCACTTAATGGGTACTAACCATACCTGTTAGGCACAGTGCAAAATGCAGCTTTTCAGATTTTTACCTGAATGGATCTTAAAGTTCAACTAACGGTCAGAGAATTCAGGTAACAAATCAGCACAGAAATCTATCTGTATGCATAGGAGAGGCACTGACATATTTTGTAGAAAAAGGTCCTGTTATTTGAGGGTTGAGCGAGGGTTAGATCGTTTATATTCGTAATAAGGTATAAACAAATAGTAAGTTGACAAAGTGAATGCTTAAACTTGGCTATATACAGGGTGATCACACATGTCCAGGTTGATGACTGTGATCTCGGCTTAATCGTTAGAAGTTCCCCCTTTTCATTCTCAAACATGTCCTAGTCTGGATAGTAAATTATATGTGATCACCTTAATTATACGGAATTTTGAGATTGTGTAAAAGTGGCTCTTGTCAACACCATGATGCTAAGTAACCAGGACTTGAGCAAAGGAAAATTTCTACAATTTCTTTAGCTGTAAAAAGATATTAATTGTACCTACCTCACTGGGTGGTCAAGAGAATCAAAGTGGCTTGAAAAGAAACATGATACACTATCAAAAGAGATTGTTACCTTAAAAGATCCAGTTTTCTGGAAGAGTTCACATTTGAAGAAAAGATTGCGCCCTGTTACTTGATTCAAAATGGAGCTTGTTAGCACTGGTGTGAGGTGGATAAAATCTCGAATGTTGATATGTGCTTTCTCAACATCAGCAAAGGAGATGCAGTACTGATCACACATGGTTCTGAAACCCAGGAATAAGAGGGGTCAAAGCAAGCCTAGACGATGTATTTAAAGTAGATTTTGCAAATGCATAACACAGACCCATGGAATGTACACCACCAAGAGTGAACCATAATGTAAACTATGGACTTTGGTGCTAATGGCATGTCAATGTAGGTTCAGCTGTAACAAATATACCACTCTGGGGGGGGATGCTGATAATGGGGGAGGCTATACATGTGTGGGGCCGGGAGTATATGGCAAATTTCTGTTCCCATCAATTTTGCTGTGAACCTTAAACTAAAGCAAACAAACAAAAAACCCCAAAAACAACCAAACAAAAATCTTAAGAAAATAAAAAAAGAAAATGCATAACATAGGAAAATAGACTCAGGGTCTGTGGTGTTAATGTGGGGACTGTCTCCATTACTGGGGTCCAGAATCTCTGCATAAGGGAACTTCTCTTGAAGCTGAGTTTCTTGGTGTATAAGTTTGCTTTGTTGAAACCTCACAGGAGATAACTGGTGATGATTATTGAAGGCTTAAAGTTCAGCCCTCGCCCCTACCATCCATCTCTTGGCACTGCCACTGGTCTCTACATTTTCATGATTGTGAAGCTTGAATAAACTGGGTTCAAAATCTGCTACAAATTTTTATTTAAAAAAAATATTTCACAATTTACCAAGGGGAAAAATTGTCTACAATCCTACCATCTTAATAAATTATGTTCACTATGTTTCCTTCTGTTTTTTCAATATACATATATGACAGTTAAAATCAAAGCATAAATAACATTTTTTACTCCTTTTCCATTGGGCTCATTCCTCAAAGTTTTCATAATTATAATTTTCAGTAACTGTATTATGCTTCCACTTTTTACTATTTTTACTGTAGTGTTTAAACATGAAGTTTCTCTTTATTTTTCCTTATTAACAAAGGTAATGTATGTTCAATAGAAAAACAATTTAATCTGCTTTCCTCTCCAAAGACAATTGCTACCGAAGCTCTGTTGTCTCTCTTTCCAGACCCACATACATATGCAGACAAAACTTTTTTGACAGGTTTATTAACTTGCTTTTTTCAGACAATATATCTATGAATCTTTGCTTATCAGTAGATTTATTTATGTGACTTTTTATTTTTATTTTATTTGATGTGGAACATTTTTTAAACTCTTTATTGAATTTGTTATAATATTGCTTCTGTTTTTTATGGGTTTTTTTGGCCACGAGGCATGTGGTATCTTAGCTCCCTGACCAGGGATTGAACCCGCATCCCCAGCATTGGAAGGCGAAGTCTTAACCATTGGACTGCCAGGGAAATCACTATGTGATTTCTAGTGAAATGACTTACTAGTATTTCTTTTTACAAAAATACCATAGTTTTAGATAACTCTGTTGTTGAACATTTAGATTTCCTTTTTTATTTTTTTGGCTATGATAAATAATGATGTAATGAACAGCCTTCTTGCAAGATCTCTGTTTATCTCTATACATGCTTTGAGTAGATTCCACCAGTGGTATTTTACATTAAAAGGCATACATACTTCTAAGGCTTCTGATACCACTGCCAAACTGATCTCCAGAAGAGTTATAGATCATATCAATTTATACTCCAACAGCACTTTCTAAGGAATGACTATTTTCCTTCACCCTTACTGTATCATTTTTATCTGTCAATTTAATGAAGTATGTCTAGTAGTTTACATTTCTTTAATTACTAGTGACTGAACTTTTTTTTTAATTGAAGTAAGGTTGATTTACAATGTTGTGTTAATTTCTGTTGTACAGCAAAGCGATTCAGTTATACATATACATACCTTCTTTTTCATATTCTTTTCCATTATGGTTTATCACAGGATATTTAGCATAGTTATCTGTGCTTTAGGACCTTGTTGTTTATCCATTCTTTTTGTTATATATATAAATTTATTTATGGCTGCGTTGGATCTTCGTTGCTGCACTCAGGCTTTCTCCAGTTGGCGGCGAGCAGGGGCTACCCTTCGTTGCGGTGCCTGAGCTTCTCATTGCTGTGGCTTCTCTTTTTTTTTTTTTTTTTTTTTTTGGGGCGGTACGCGGGCCTCTCACTGTTGCGGCCTCTCCCGTTGCAGAGCACAGGCTCCGGACGCGCAGGCTCAGCGGCCATGGCTCACGGGCCTAGCCGCTCCGCGGCATGTGGGATCTTCCCAGACCGGGGCACGAACCCGTGTACCCTGCATTGGCAGGTGGACTCTCAACCACTGAGCCACCAGGGAAGCCCCAAGATAAGGCATTTTTAAAATTAGATTTTTAAACTGCTTACTGATGATGTATATGAAAGCTAATAATTTTTGTATATTTATCATGTAATAGGATACTTTACCAGATTATCTTGTTAGATCTAATAGTTTTACAGTTTATTCTCTAAACAATCATGCTATCTGCAAATAAAGATAATTTGTCTTTACCTTAAAAATATACCTCTCGTAACTTTTTCAATGACTTCATAGTTACTGGTTTATATGGATTTGCCATCTCCTCCTGAATTAATTTAATTTTTTTTGGTAAAATCACTTAATTTAAAATTTATTAGTATAAAGCTGTACATATTAATATTTCTAAGTATTTTTCATATCTGTGGTATTCATTTATTCAACAAATTTGAGCACCTTCTGTGTCAGATACTGTTTGATCTGGGGATATAGTACTAGAGAAGTAGACTTGTTCCTCCTCTCAAAGATTACAATGTATTGGAGAGGTGTCTAACAAATAATCCAATTAAATATGTATTTACAAACATTGATATGTTAACTTAGGGAAGTGTATTATGATAGGATACTATAGTGGGAGGCCTTATTTAGATCAGTGAAGGAGGTCAATGAAGACCCTCTATGTAGAACTGAATTTTTATTATTTTGTGAATAATTAGGTTTTTTTTTCTTGAGAAGTAAAATTAAATTATGACCTAAAAGATGAATGGGCAGAGTAGTGGGGTAAGTGTTTCAGGTAGAGGGAATATTATGTGAAGGCTTTAAGGAAGGAAAGAGATTGGCATTTTCCAGGAATTAAAAGGTCAATGTATCTGAAAATGTGATCAATGGGAAATGTGATAAGAGATAAGGAGAGTGAAGTTGGCAGAGTCTAGATCATAAGGGACCATGACTCATGGAATTTTTTTTTGGCCGCACCTCACAGCATGCAGAACTTCCCAGACCAGGGATTGAACCCACGCCCCCGGCAGTGGAAGCGTGGAATCTTAACCAATGGACCACCAGGGAAGTCCATGGATTTTTTTTTTTAAGAGCAATAAAATGCCATTGGACTTGTTACCAGGGGAGGGGGCGGGGAGGGATAAATTGGGAGATTGGGACTGACATATACACACCACTATATATAAAATAGATAACTAATAAGGACCTACTGTATAGCAGAGAACGCTACTCAATACTCTGTAATGACCTATATGGGAAAGAATCTAAAAAAGAGTTCACTTTGCTATACAGTGGAAACTAACACAACATTGTAAATCAACTATACTCCAATAAAAGTTTTTTAAAAAATGCCATTGGAGAATTCTGAGCAGGTGACATGTTAGAATCCATATTTACAGAAAATCACTTGCTACATTGCAATGAATGAAAAGGAAAGAGAGAAGAGTGGAATCAAGGTATCCAGTTATGAAGTATTACAGTTGTCCACACGAAAAACAACAGGGGGGCTTGGATGGTGAAAGTGGAGGTAGAAAAAAATAATCATTCAAGGTACATTTTGGAAAAACAAACCCATCAAAAAATGGGTGAAGGACTTGAATAGACATTTCTCCAATAAAGATATACAAAGGGCCAACAAGCACATGAAAAGATGCTCAACATCTCTAATCATTAGAGAAATGCAAATCAAAACCACAGTGAGATACCACCTTATGCCTATTAGGATGGCTACTATTTTAAAAACCCCCAAACTAGGAAAATAACAGGTGTTGGCAGGATGTAGAAAAACTGGAGTCCTTGTGCACTGTTGGTAGAAATGTAAAATGGTGCAGTTGCTGTGGAAAACAGTGTGGTAGTTCCTCAAAAAATTAAACAGTATTACCATATGATCCAGCAATTCCACTTCTGGTTATATACCCAAAAGAATTCAATGAAGGTCTCAAAGACATATTTGTACACCTATGTTCATAGCAGCATTATTTGCGATAGCCAAAAGGTGGAAGCAACCCACGTATCCAGCGACAGATAAATGGATAAACAAAATGGGATATATACATACAATGAAATATTATTTAGCCTCAAAAAAGGAAATTCTGACATGTGCTATAACATGGATGAATCCTGGGGATGTTACGCCAATTGAAATAAGCCAGTCACAAAAAGACGAATACCATATGGTTACACTTATGTGAGGTACCTAGAGTAGTCAAATCCATAGAAAGTAGAACGGTGACTGTAAGAGGCTGTGGGGAGGAGGGGGCAATGGGAAGCTGTTGTTCAATGGGTACAGTTTGTTTTGCAAGATGAAAAGAGTTCTGGAGATTGGTTGTACAACAATGTGAATGTACTTAACACTACTGAACTGTACACTTAAAAATGATCATGATGGTGTATTTCATGTTACGTGTATTTTACCACAATTAAAAAACACACACGCACATACATTTTGGAGATTATAATTAGTTAGACCTCTTGGTTACGAGTGATAGAACCCCAATTTTAACTGGCTTAGGCACAAGAGGGAGGTGATGAGAATTTACTGGCTCATGGAATCCAAGGAAGAGTCGAACCATGGGAAGGGCAGGAACATGGCACATCAGAAACAACTGGAACTAGGGACTTTGAGATTTTCCAGGACTTTCTCATTGTTTCTCACCTCTGCTGCTTTCTGCATGTCGGCGTCATTCTTTTCACTGCAGACCAGCTGGTTCCGCATGGCAGGACACATGGCTGCTGACAGCTCCTGTGTTTTACATTTTACGGCTTCCAAACCGGAGAGGGATTTTCTTTTTTTCTTAGTTTCAGTTAAAAAAAATTCTGGGTAGGGACTCTGATTGGCCCATCTAGGCCCAGGACCAGTGGCCAAGGGTGTGAGGTCATTTAAGACAATACTATGCAATAGAAGTATTTACAGAAACATGAAACAATGATTTCTATAACACAATATCAAATATGTACATTTAAAACACATACATATATAAAACAATACTATATATTATTCAAAGATACATGTATATCCAAGGACATATATCAAACACATTAGAGTGGCTACTGAAGGAAGAGGGAAGGAACATGACTGGGAATTGGAATGAAGGAAAAAAAGATAAAATGAGAAAGGCCTTGTCGATGATAATGTGAACTGAACAGCAGGACTGCCTCGTATCTCTGCACCTGAGGGAAAAATAGGAGCAAATGAAGGGAGTAAAAGAGGAAAGAAAGGAAAAAAGGAAATAGACAGAAAAAGGAAAAGAGAAAGTACTTCTGAGTGAGAGTAAGGGACAGTTTTCAAGAGAAAAGGAAGGTGAAAATGTTGAGGTGATGAACTCCATATGTCACCACTACAGATATAGAAGAGACATATCCTGATATTGGATTGAATGTGGGGACTGAGGGAGACGGAGGTGTCAAGGATAACTCTTGGGTTTTGACTTCGATGGTGGTATAATTTACTGAGATATAAGGCTGGCAAAGAAACAAATATTTTAGGGGAAAATCAGAGATTTGATGAGCTAAGTTTGCATTACCTATGAAGCATTTGGTAGGATATCTTGAATTTTTTGCCAGAAATGTGTCTATTTTAATGTCTATTTCTGAAGAATGAGTGCTTCAATTTATCAAGTGCTGTTCTTTTTCCTTTATTATTTCTGATTTTATCTTTATTTCTTCCTTCTATTTTTATTTTCTTTTTCTACCCTTATTGAATACGTAGCTTATTAACTTTCATTCTTTTTACTTATTTATTTATTTATTTGTGCACGCTGTGCAGCTTGTGGGATCTTAGTTCCCCAATCAGGGATCGAACCCGGGCCCTTGGCAGTGAGAGCTTGCAGTCCTAACCACTGGACTGCCAGGGAATTCCCAAGATAACCATTTTTAAAAGTTCGGTATGTATTCTTCCACATCTTTTTTGATGTATTTATATAGAAATTTACATATGCAATAAATGGTTTTGCTGCACTCAGACAGAACCATACTCTGTATCTTGTTCTGCAATTGGCTTAAAAAATTAACAATGTATCTTGAATATATCAGCACATATTTTAATTCTTTAAACTCAGCTTTCATTGTGATACAGGTCTAAATATGGTTGTCTTTTCACTTATTTCTACCTGGTATTTCATGAACCTTTTAAATCTGAGGGTTGAATTTAAGTCTTAAATCCAAATTCTCCATCAACTGAGTAAATTTTCTTCTATTATATATTTGATTATTGTTCCTCCTCAGTCAGTTCTGTTATCACCTTCTGGACTCATATTTGATTATTAGTTTTCTGGATCCATTCTCCATATCTCGTACATTTACCTCTCAATAGCTTCTATTATATTTTCCCTCTGAGTTCTCATAAAATTTTTTGAGCTGGTTTAACTTTTGGCATATCTCATCTGCAGCTCACTGATACTGCTGTATTAATTTGGCAATGGTGTTTTTCCTAAGAAAGTTTTCTTCAGATTATTTTTCCATTAAAAAAAAACTGTTGCAATGTCCTCATCAATTTCACTATGAAAACAAATTAGTTTTAAACATTTTTTTCGTATTTCTTTCATATCTGTTTTAAAGATTGCCATTTGCTCTGACCACTCCAATCACTCCCCTTCTTTTGCTATCTACTGACTTTCTCCATCTGTTGAGAACTTCGTGGAGGCGAAGCGTCTGCCACCTAATAGGAATTGAATGAGTTGTCAGAGATTGTTTAAATCTTTTAAGCCCAGTCTAAGCAATAATCGGTAACTTTGATGGTGTAGAGGTCCAATAGGTTGTGTGGGACTGGGAAGGAGCTCAAGAGGTGGAGGGAAGCAACCTTGCAAGAGGAGGGAGTTCCATCACAGTTCTGAACACGGGGCTCATGAACAAACAGGTAAAGTACCAGTCTTCAGATCCAGTTACATTTTAAAGATGAAAAAAAAAAAAAAAATCAACCTGAGATCCAGGAAAGTCAAGTAATTTCCCCCAGAATCCACAGTGATACAGAAATTCCCAAATCGACTCATAACACCTCCTGACTTATTTCCACACAACCCCTTCCCTCAGCAAGAGCCATCTATACTGTATTTAAAAAAAAATAGTCACGAAGTTTGGGATGTAGATTGCCATAAAGGAAAAGACTTTTGAGTCTCTGGTAATTATCGATTGTGTCACCCTGGGCAATTTGCTACGGTTCTCTGGGATTCAGTTTCCTCATTTAAAAAAAAAAAAGAAAGAAAGAAAGAAAAAAAAGGGGCATAATACTAACTATCCTACAAGATCTTGAAGGTCGCAAAGTAAAAGCCTGGGGCAGTAGTCCGGGCCTGTGGCGGGAGACCCTGGCCTAAGATGACTGGAAAGGGCCGGACGGTAGAGGCCCCCGTCAACCCGAGCCCCAGGCTGGTACCGGTGTCCTCGAAGGCCACCACGGCAGCAAGAGCAGCCACCGCAGCGAACGCCCACCTTGCCTGGCCTGGCTCGGCCGGGCCAGACCTCACCTCACCTCCCAGGCGCCGCGCCTCCAACTCCAGCGTTAGCGCACCTTCCCGGCCACACCTCTGCGCACGCGCGGTGCCCGCCTGCCCCACCCAGGCTCGCGGCCCGCCTCTTCCCGACCGAACGTGCGTTCGGCGCTTTTCCTCCCAGTGCGGCCACCGTCGTTTGGGGGGGGGGCAGGAGGGGGCGGGGAAAAGGGTGGGAGGTGGGTGAGCGCGCGCGCCGCCCGTCCGTCGTGGTTTCCTGGCTGCGCGCGGCGCTGGTGGAGTAGCTGCAGCTGCAGCAGCAGCCGCGAAGATGGCGGAGGGGTTGGAGCGTGTCCGGATCTCCGCGTCGGAGCTGCGAGGGATCCTGGCCACTCTGGCTCCGCAGGCCGGGAGCAGAGGTGAGTCGCGCCGCCCAGCTCCTGGGCTGGGCCTGCCCGCCCCGCCTCCCTCTCCTCCTCTGCCTCCTCCCCGCTTAGTTCGCGGTGCTCCTGAGCCCCCGCCCCTTCCCCCAACAGTGGGGGCGGGGGCCGAGGGCGGTCCCTCCCCGCTCTACCAGCCAGAGAGCCGGTGTGGGGTCGGGCTCTGCCGGCTACGGTCCCTCCGGGAGAGCGCAACCCGGGTTCCTTCCTCCGCCCCCTTTCTCACGGCGAAGGTGACTGCTCCCCATTGCCCCAGCCCTCTCACAGGGTTCCCAGACGTCAGGGGACGCGGAAAGGAGTGGGCTCCGGGGTCTGGTGGAGGCCCCCGGGGTGTATGGTTCCCCGAGGAGTCATTCGCAGGCCTGCTCCGTCGTTTCTTTAGCGTTGGAAGGAGCTGGGAACATCGAGGAGGAAGGTTCAACAGCTTGGGACTTCGTTGCTGAACTTTTTCCCCCCAAGGCAGGCAGGCTTCTGAAGGCTGCGCCACCGGAGGGATCCAGGACCTCAGAGAGCTGACTCTACTCTGGTTTGGCTTTGGCATGTGTGGGAGCAGTTTTTATCAGGGAGAATGTTCAACTTGCAAGTTAAAGTCTCCAGCCACACCAGGAAAGCACCAAGGAAGATTCTAGTGTCTCACCTCTTTGGTTAGGCAGTGGAGTCGTGTAGAATGGTAGTTATATTCCTGCAGGCTTGTGGCAGAAGTCTGAAATTGGTTTTCATGGGTCATGTGCACTGGATTATTCAGGTTGTTTGCTCCCTCCTCTCTGGAAAGTGGTAGTGGCTCTTCCCACCCCACCCCCCAGCTTGCACAGGCTGCTGAGGGTGAGCTGTTCTGGAGTTAACTGCTTTCCCTTTGTTCGTAGTGGATGAAGCAGTCTTTTAGACTTCAGAAAATACTGAAGCAGTATCTTAAACTTAAGGGTTTTGTGGGTTTTTTTTTTTTTTTGGCGGTATGTGGGCCTCTCCCTGCTGTGGCCTCTCCTGTCGTGGAGCACAGGCTCCGGCATGCAGGCTCAGCGGCCACAGCTCACGGGCCCAGCCGCTCCACGGCATGTGGGATCCTCCCGGACCGGGGCACGAACCCATGTCCCCTGCATCGGCAGGCGGACTCTCAACCACTGCGCCACCAGGGAAGCCCTGTGGGGTTTTGTTTTTTTTCCAATTTCGTTACACCCATGGGTGTAAATGCTGGAGCGTGTGATCCCTGTTATGAGCTTGTTTGCATTTGTGTTTATAGAACAGTAGTAGGATTTTCTATAACATTCCATTTTGAGTGTACTCTGTAATCTAATTCCTGTTTCTTCCCCACTGAACAGTTTAGTGGCTATTTACAGTAGACTCTCCCCTTAACAGATAAACGTAACAGGTAAAAAAATTGATGCTTGCTTATCTGTCATTCTGTAAGTTCCTGGAGCCTGGAGAGTGGTTTCTAAAGTCCTGTTCTCTTATTTTTGAGTGCCCCAGTCGTTGGTATTTTGAGAGCGTGTCACAATACTTCCATCATCCTCCAGGGAAAGCTCGTTTATGGAACTTTTTTCTTCTCATATAACATCATCATAGTAGCAGTTAGTCTCAGTATTCTAATGATGACAGTCTGAGCAGTATTTCCTTGGAAGGACCCTGCTGGCTGCTGTTAGAGAGTTGGTGAGCATGAGTGGAGTTGAAGAATGTGAAAGGAACTGCTTCCTGTTTGCTTCAACAGGAGGTATGTGATTGGGTGGTTGAAATCCTAAAGAAGAGGATTGTCCTGGCCAAGTTCAGTGACTGGAGTTGCAAATTTTTTCTCCAGAGATGTCCAGAACTGTGGATTGTTATGCATACTCCTCTTCTTCTCTGCCCCCCACCCCCACCGCCCCCGACCCCTTAGTATGTTAAAAGGACTCAGCCACACTGGAAAAATGTTAGAGGCAGAAGAAGAGACCAGGATGGAGCTGAGGGCTCTATAGCAGAGAATAGTCCAATGCAGAACTGGTTAGAGATCTTTTATTCTATCAATGATTAGGTAGTTTAGGGTCTTGTGGATCCGAATATGAGTTCGGTAACAAGAGAATGTAGGTTTTATTCCTTGTTTCCCCAACTCAGGTGTAGGTAGCTCCAACACAGTTAAGTTCTTAGTTTTGCCAGTTGCTGAACAAATATTGTAAACCTAGTAGAATTTCTGTTTCTGCAGAAATTTCCTTTCTTGTCCACCAGTATTAACATATCAATGTGTAATTCTTGCTTGACATTTTTTTTTAATGTTTGTTTATTTTTTGGCTGCATCGGGTCTTAGTTGTGGCATGTGGGGTCTCGTTGCGGCGTGTGGGCTCTTTGTTGCAGTGCGCGCGGGCTTCTCTCTAGTTGTGGCACACAGGCTCATTAGTTGTGGTGCGCGGGCCTAGTTGCCCCGTGGCACGTGGAATCTTAGTTCCCTGACCAGGGATCGAACCCATGTCCCCTGCACTGGCAGGTGGATACCTAACCACAGGACCACCAGGGAAGTCCCTCTTGCTTGACTTTTAATGACAATTCCTTTTCCTTTCCTTCCCCTTTATTCTTCTACCTCTTCCTCCCCAACACTCTCTCCAACATCACAGAAAACATGAAGGAGCCCAGGCAGCGCAAAGATAACAGGCGCCCAGATCTTGAAATCTATAAGCCTGGTCTTTCCCGACTAAGGAACAGACCTAAAATCAAGGAACCCTCTGGAGGTCATGAATTTAAGGATGAAATTGTTAATGACAGAGATTCTTCTGCTGTTGGAAGTGGTACACAGCTCATTAAAGATGTCTGCAAAGACAGCCCACAGCAAAATGGTCCTGCAGACCCAGAAAATACTCGGGCACAGGAGTCTTTTCCTAGGACTGTTGGACAAGAGGATCGAAGTCTAAGAATTATCAAGAGAACAAAGAAACCTGACATGCAGATCTATCAGCCTGGAAGGCGTTTGCAGACTGTTACCAAAGAATCGACCAGCAGGGTGGATGAGGAAGAAATCGTCAACCAGGTAGAACAACTGAGAGTAGAGGAAGATGCATGTAGGGAAAATGTGAAAGAGGAGGTTGTGAACAAGCCAGACAAAGAGGAGGCAGAAAAGAGCCTAAGTGGTGACAGAATAAGGGCTGCAAAGGGGGAAAAAGGAAAGAGGGTTGAAAAAGGGGAGGGCGTGAAGAAGGTGAATGATGACCCAGCTCAGGGGAAGCCAGGTTCTGTGAAGCGCTACTCCCGCTCAGACAAACGAAGGAACCGCTACCGCACTTGCAGTACCAGCTCAGCGGGTAGCAACAACAGTGCCGAGGGGACTGGCCTGACTGATAATGGAAGTCGCCGCCGCCGCCAAGATCGGACCAAGGAGAGGCCACGACTGAAGAAACAAGTATCTATGTCCTCAACTGACTCCTTGGATGAGGACAGAATTGATGAGTCTGATGGGCCACAGAGGAGCTCAGAAAGGAAGAAACATTTAGAAAGAAGCTGGTCTGGCTGTGGGGAGGGAGAGCAGAAAAGCAATGGTAAAGAAAATCGAGGCACTCTTCGCGTTACTTTCGATGCAGAAACCATGAACAAAGATTCCCCCATGGTGAGGTCAGCCAGGGAGGATTCGGATAGGTTAAAGTCAGACAAAGGCTCGAGCAGTGTGGGCAAAGGCTCTGAGAAGCAGGAGTCCAAAAACCTGAGACAAGAACTTCGGGGTCGTGGCCGTGGCATTCTGATTCTGCCTGCCCATACCACCCTGTCTGTCAATTTAGCCGGTTCTCCAGAGTCTACGCCTTCGGGACCTCGACTTTTATTTGGATCTGGTAGTAAGGGATCTCGGAGTTGGGGCCGAGGAGGCACCACTCGACGATTGTGGGACCCAAACAATCCTGATCAGAAACCTGCTCTGAAGAGCCAGACACCGCAGCTACATTTCTTGGACACTGATGATGAAGTCAGCCCTACCTCTTGGGGTGACTCACGCCAGGCCCAAGCATCTTACTATAAGTTTCAAAACTCAGACAACCCTTATTATTACCCCCGGACACCAGGCCCCGCCTCCCAGTATCCTTACACAGGCTATAGCCCTCTGCAGTACCCGGTGGGCCCTACAAATGGTGTGTACCCAGCGCCTTACTACCCAGGCTACCCAACCCCATCAGGACAGTATGTCTGTAGCCCCCTCCCTGCCAGCACCATGAGTCCTGAGGAGATGGAGCAACACATGAGGAACATGCAGCAACAGGAACTACATCGGCTTCTCCGGGTGGCTGACAACCAAGAACTGCAGCTCAGCAACCTGCTCTCCAGGGACCGCATCAGTCCCGAGGGCCTGGAGAAGATGGCTCAGCTCAGGTATGGTGGGTTCCGTCCTGGCTAGAGGGGAATGGGGATAAGCTGGAGGTGTGCAGGCCCCCATGGCTGAGGAAGGTAGAAACCTTTTAGGTAAGCTGCCGGGTGTTATCTCCCTTTCACATTGATTTTTGTAAGGGAAAGGGAGTTGGAAAAAACAGACCAGAAAATTTTGTTTCTAGTCCTAGAAATGATTATGTTCCCCACTTTTTCTTTAAGAAGAAAAAAATCTTTTAAGAGAACATGGAATCTGGATATGGAAAAGGGAAGACTTTCTAAAGTGCCAAGAAATGAACAACATGTAACTTGTGGTGAAGATTTTACTTTGGCTGTTAAATTTAGGTGGAGGCATATGGGGAAGAACTACTTTCCTAGACATAACTGTCTTTAGAATGACATTCTGCTGTGCAGAATGGAAACTAGAGTGAGTACTATACCTGGTGGCATTTTGGATTTCCTGCCAAGGAAGGTGTTTGATTTGTAGGAACCTCAGATCTTGGGTCTAGCCTTTCCTGTGGTGTATTTGGAGCTAGAAGCTGCATGTATTTTATTCCAGAGCTGAACTGCTGCAGCTATATGAGCGCTGTATTCTATTAGATATCGAGTTCTCTGATAATCAGAATGTGGATCAGATCCTGTGGAAGAATGCTTTCTATCAGGTGATTGAGAAGTTCAGGCAGCTTCTCAAGGATCCGAATGTTGAGAACCCAGAACAGATTCGGAACAGACTTTTGGAGCTCTTGGATGAGGTAAACCATCATCTTTATGTCCTCAGAATAAAGACTTCAACATCCTTTAGTTGTGATGGGTTTTTACCACCCAAAATAGTATGTTTTATAACAACATTGACAACAAACTGTATGCTCTTTTCTTGGGTTTAGGCCTACCCTATGTCTGTTACTTCCTTGACACCATAACTTACTGACAATTGGAGTTAGTTTTGAGTTTGGAAGCTTTCTGAATGTCTTAGCTGGAGTGTGTGTGTGTGTGTATGTGTGTGTTTTCATATCTTTAAAACCACGGAAAGGCTTATGCTATCAATTTGTCTTGTGCTTAGTTGGTGGCCACTAAATACTGTATATGCCTCCTTTTACATCAGATGGCTGATTATTAACAAAACTGTGAAAGGGTCACTTGCCCCACTTTCTGGGTAGATTGGATCAGAACAGGCTGATTCGGCTGATTCTTATTTTTTCTCTTTATAGGGTAGTGACTTCTTTGATAGTTTGCTTCAGAAGCTGCAGGTTACTTACAAGTTCAAACTGGAGGACTACATGGACGGTCTTGCCATTCGCAGCAAGCCATTACGAAAGACAGTAAGCCAGCTTCTTTATCTTAAATTTATTCACTCACTTAATAAGCATTTATCTGGTGTTAGTTATGTGCTAGGCACTATGCTAGGTGTTGAGTATACAAGAATGAAAAATACAGCCCTGTGGGGGAACAGACCAATTAAACCAACAACTATAACGTAATGTCATGAGTACTACGGCAGTGGCATATATAGAGTGTTGAAGGGGCATGGAAGGAATTGAATCTGCTTTAGACTGGTGGGGGTCAAGGAAGGTTTCTTAGAGACTGTCAAGTTGAGTTTTGAAACATGACTAGGAGTGGAAGGGGCAGTTTTGATACAGGGCACAGTGAGAGACTCATACCTTGCTGGGAAAGTATAAGAGGTCAGCATGCTGTTGTCTGTGATGTGGATTGGGCTGTTGGAGGAGGTAAAGCTGATGAAGTAAGAAGGGATGGATCATAATCTCTTACGTGCCACGCTGAAGAGTTTGGATTTTTTCCTGAAAGCAGTGAGAAGCTATTGATCGATTTTCAACAAATGGATAGCATAGATTTGTTCTTGGAACCAGTCAGTCTGGCAAATGGATGAGTTTGGGCAAGAGTAGAAGTAGGAGGGTCAGGTGTGGGCCTGAACTGAGGTAGAGGTGGTGGAGGTGGAGAAGAGGAGACAGATTGGAAAGATATAAGGGAGTAGAATTGAATTGCTGGCTGGTTAGGTGTAAATGATGAGATTGGAGGCCTGAGGAGACCAGATCATCTCCCATTTTGTGCCCTAGGAGAGAGGCTGGGAAGGAAGAGATTAGTTTTGGATCAGCTTGGGTGGAGGAGCTTGAAAATGAACAAATGAATGTTATGGTGTGTCTGGAGCTCAGGAGAAAGAGCTGGGCTGGTGATAGAGGTTCAGAAGTCATCAATGTGTAGGTGATAGTTGAAGCAGAAGTTGGAAACTAAGAAAGCTAGCCAGAGAGCAGGGGGTCAGATTTTTAAGGTGGTGGTGGGTAAAATTGTCAAGTGCTGTAAAATCCTCAAATGTTAAGATTACTAAAAACTGTCCATTGGATTGGATGACTTTATCATGAGTTATATTAGTTGGAGAGGATGGAGACCAGATTGTAGTGAGTGAGAAGTGGGGCAGCAGATATAATGAGAGGGTAACTTAGACTGTTCTTTTAAGAAGGCTGTGAAGGCAAGAAGGGAAGATGGTAGTCAAAAGACATAGTGTTGGGCTTCCCTGGTGGCGCAGTGGTTGAGAGTCCGCCTGCTGATGCAGGGGACGCGGGTTCGTGCCCCGGTCTGGGAGGATCCCGCGTGCCGCGGAGCGGCTGGGTCCGTGGGCCATGGCCGCTGAGCCTGCGCGTCCGGAGCCTGTGCTCCGCAACGGGAGAGGCCACAACAGTGAGAGGCCCACGTACCGAAAAAAAAAAAAAAAAAAAAGACATAGTGTCAAGAGAAGTTTGTTCCTAAGCTTGGAGAGACTTTAGCATAATTATATGTTGAGAGGAAAGGGCCAGAGAAGAGGAAGAAGTTGATTCATTAGAGAAAGGAGTGTGATTTATGGAGCAGAGGCTTCCTCTTGCCTTTCTGCTCCTTCTGATGAATTGCCATGCACAGGTTCTATTACCAGTCAGCAAGTATCTGTTGAGTCCCTCCTCCATGCCAGGTGCCATTCTAGGCACACCTAATTCAGTGTGGAACGAGAAAGTCACGTTCCTAGCTCTCAGAGTTTAGAGTTTGATGAGGCATGAGTACAGGTGTTGCATTGGTAATTGCAGATGCATTGACTTCCGCAGAGGATGTTGGGGGGTGTGGTGTGAAGGGGCTTGGAGGATCATAGAGGCCTGAGGAAGTCACAGTTAAGCTGAGGCTGAAGACTGGAGACCCTGGCCAGGTGAAAGGTGTATCCTCGGCAATAAGAACGGTACATGGGAAGGTCCTGGAGTGGGAAAAGCACCATGTGATAGGGGAACTGAGAACAGCCTAGTCTGAGGCACAGAGAGTGAGAGGGGAAGTGGTGCTGGAGAGGTGAGCAGCAGAGGCTGGACCATCTAGTACTTTATTCTGAGGATAGTGGAGAGCCTTTGGCCGAATTTGTTTTTGTTTTCTTCCCCCCGCTGGTAGCAAAGTGGCTGTAGAGTGGAAACATAGCAGTTTCCTTGGTGCTTTACCGGTTAAATACCGAGGATTCTTGGTGTTCATTCATAGGGAGAATGTGTGGAGTAGTCAGAACTCTGAAGGTGTATGACATGTAGTGATGTATAACTTTGCTGAGGCATACTTTTGAGTTATGTGTTAGGAGGCTGATGTGCAGTAGCTACTCACTTAGCTAGTAAATGAGCCGTCCTGTGGGGTCAGTATCTACTACTTTATTCAGTGACATGGTAATTTCTTGTCTGTGGGTGGAGTGGTATTATATCTTATGAAGTGATGTTCCTTAGGAAGGTTTTTTTGGTTGGGTACGTGTCTTGGGATTGTTAAGGGTTTGCTCTTTTGTTTTCTCATTGAGTGACAGATGCCAAGCCCATCAGTGAGGAAACATGTAGTATTACTCAGTCCTGGCACGTTGTAGGTGTTTGCTAAAGGGTAACTTATTGTTTTAGGGAATTATTATTGTCTTGCAAAGGGGATGCAATGCAGCAACACAATACAGTTGTATTAACAGTTTGAAGAGAGAAAGATGATGGCAGGAAAAGAACAGAGTAAACAATTATTTTAATATTTGTATATCACTTTATTTTTTTTTTGGCCGCACTGCGTGGCTTGTGGGATCTTAGTTCCCCAACCAGGGAACAAACCCAGGCCCACAGCAGTGAAAGCATCGAGTTCTAACCACTGGAGCTCCAGGGAATTCCCTGTATGTCACTTTATATTTTTACACTTATTCCCTACAGTTTCCCTATGATAGGTATTTTTATATGCTGATGAAGAAAGTGAGTCCCAAAGACTTAGCTGAGATCACACAGCTACTACAAAGAGAGTCAGAATGTTTTCTTCCACTTGACTGGGACTCGAAATAAGAATGACCTCCTTCCTTTTGCACTCTTTCTCAGTAAATTTTGCATCACATTGTTGGCTTTTTTTTCTAGTCAAGTTAGACTGAAAACTTTTTGCTTTGTTGAGGACGACTGGTGCCTTATTATGAATGCTGCTCTGTTATTTTGACCCCATCCCTGTCCTTTGGGGTTGAAGTTAGAGTTTCTTGGGTATATGCTACTAACTGATTGTTTTTCCTGAAGGTAAAATATGCCTTGATCAGTGCCCAGCGATGCATGATTTGCCAAGGAGATATTGCCAGGTATCGGGAGCAAGCCAATGACACGACAAACTACGGGAAAGCACGCAGGTACTGTTGCCTCTTGTTCATTACTCCTCTTCCCTGTGTGGCTTTAATCCGAGCCCTATTAAGAGCAATGGGCCACCTGAGCTGCCTCCTATATATATGTCCTACAGGTGACCCTATTTGCCTCATGCTTTACCACTCCAAGTTTACAGCTTAATTAGTAAGGGCTATCAGGTGATGAATTGGGAAAGCGTTGATAGAGAACTTTTTTTTTTTTTTTTACTGTTTTTCTATTACAGCTGGTACCTGAAAGCCCAGCACATTGCTCCCAAGAATGGGCGCCCCTATAACCAGTTGGCTCTGCTGGCAGTGTATACGGTAAGAAATCTTAGATGGGGAAGTATTTTGCAGGCAGTGTGTTAGAAATATGAATTTTGATAGCATCAGCTCCTGGAGCTAGATTTCATCTGAACACTATAACCCAAAGCATATCCCCTTCTGCCTCCCATCCTCAAACTCCTTTTGTCACTGTTACTTTCAGAGGTAAGTTGTCAGAGATCCCTCACTTCAGTTAAATCCACTTTTACTGCACTTAAGTTCCTAGGGGAATGCTTATTCTCCAGCCAAACATCACTCTTTGTTTTTGACCAAGGTTTCTGCTCTGAATCTTCTATATACGTTTCCCTTCCCTAGGTTGAACTAGGTTACTCATTTCTGGAAGGAAAATAAGGCTCCCTTTATCTCTCCCCTTTAAAGTCCTCAACTAGTCTGAAGTACATCCTTCCTTTCCTCAGATCATCCCCTCATTCAACTTAGCTTTTCACCTAAGGAGTCTCCTTAGCAGAAGCACAGTAAGTGCCAAATTGTACCTCTTTAGATCTTACCAAACTCCTCTAAATGTGCCTCTAAAGGTGAGCCTTGGGAGCTGACAGAGCTCCTAGTGAGGAAGCTGACTTCAAGGGAGAGGGGGAGGGGCCACTGGTAAGTACCAAAGGTTTAAGAAGCAGCTAACGTGCTCATTAGCAGGGAGAGTTTTCTTAATGCTGTAAAATTCATTGCCCAAATAAACAGTGTTTGAATTGATATTTTTATTCTACAAAGATTCAAAAATATTCCTAATACTTATTTATGGATGGAAATTGTTGATTAAGTAATGTGGTTTACAGATACACTTCCTGCAGAATCTATTGAATCTTTCTGTCTCTCTGCTTTTTACCTCTGTCCTATTCTCTTTGTGATATGCGTTGAGATTTTTTTTCACCCCTCTTTGTGGCTTTATTTTTCTCTCCCCTTTATTCTTATCCATCTTCTGTTTTCCCTTCTCACTCATTTCTTGTCTCCTTTCCCAGTTTTTCTTCTTTGTAATAATCTAATGAATTGTTTTTTTTCTTGTTAACTAGAAAATATAATTAAAAAAAATTTTCCCCTCAATGGCTTTTAATAAAAATTGTGGTAAAATTCATGTAACAAAATTAACCATTAATTATGGTCTGTACCTAGGAATGGAATTGCTGGGTCATATGGTAATTCTGTGTTTAACTTTCTGGGAAGCTGCCAAACTGTTTTTCATCGTGGCTGCACCATTTTACATTTCCACCGGCAGTGTAGGAGAGTTCTAGTTTCTTGATGTTCATGCTAACATTTGTTACTTTTCATTTTTTTGATTATGACCAACCTAGTGGGTATGAAGTGATACCTCATTGTGGGTTTTTTCTTCTTTAATATTCTTTTTCTTTTTTGGTCAGTTTTAGGTTTACAGAAAATTGAGCAGAAAGTGCAGAGAGTTCCCATATACTTCCTCAACTCTCAGTTTTCCCTATTATGAACATCTTGCATTAGTGTAGTACATTTGTTACAATTGATGAGCCAGTATAGATACGTTATTATATTACTAAAGTCCATAGCTTACACTAAGGTTCACTTTTACTGTTGCACACTCTGAGTTTGAACAAATGTATAGTAACATGTATCCACCATTATATTATCATGCAGAGTATTTTCACTGCTCTAAAAATATCCTGTACTCCAACCTCCACCTCTTTATCCTTCTTCCTTCCCCCAAACCTTTGGCAATCACTGATGTTTTTACTGTCTCTGTACTGTTGTCTTTTCCAGAATGTCATATAGTTGGAACCATACAGTATGTAGTCTTTTCATATTGGCTTCTTTCACTTAGCATTTAGGGTTATTTTTGTGACTTGATAGCTCTTTTCTTTTTATTGTTGAGTAATATTCCATTGTATGGATGTACTACAGTTTATCTATTCCCCTATTGAAGGACATCTTGGTTGTTTCCAAATTTTGACTGTTATTAATAAAAGTGCTATAAATGTTCGTGTGCATGTTTTTGTGTGGACATAAGCTTTCATCTCATTTGGGTAGATACTTAGGAGTGTGATTGCTGGGTTGTGTGGTTAGAGTATATATAGTTTTGGAAGAAACTGTCAAACTGTCTTCCATAGTGGCTGTACCATTTTGCATTCCTACCAGCAGTGGATGAGAGTTCCTGTTGCTGTGCATCCTCGTCAGCATTTGGTGTTGTCAGTGTTCTGGATTTTCCTCATTCTAATAGGTGTGCAAAATCCTATTTGTGTTAAACTTCGTTTTAACTTGCAATTCCCTAATGACATACAATGTAAAGCATCTTTTAATATGCTAATTTCCCATCTGTGTATTTTTGGTGATGTGTCTGTTTAGATCTTTTGCCCATTTTTAAATTGGGTTGTTTTCTTATTGAGTCTTAAGAGTTCATTTTATGTTTTGGTTACCAGTCCTTTATCAGACATGTGTTTTACAAATATTTTCTCTCAGTCTGTGGCTTTCTTTTCATTTTCTTAGTGTTTTTCACAGAGCAGAAGTTTTTAAGGTTAAGGAAATCTAACTTAGCCAACTTTTTCTTTCATGGATTGTGCTTTTGGTGTCGTATCTAAGAAGGCATGACTAAACCCAGGTTACCTAGATTTTCTCCTGTGTTATCTTCTAGGAGTTGTAGAGTTTTGCATTTTACATTTAAGTCTACGGTACATTTTGAGTTAATTTTTGTGACAGGTGTAAGGTCTGTGTATAGATTCTTTGTTTTGCATGTGGATGTCCAGTTGTTTTCAACACTATTTGTTGAAAAGACTATCCTTTCTCCATTGAATTGTCTTTGTTCCTTTGTCAAAGATCGAGTGACCGTATTTGTGAGGGTCTATTTCTGGGCTCTGTATTCTGTTCCATTGATCTATTTGTCTCTTCTTTGGCCAGTACCACACTGTCTTGATTACGGTAGCTTTATAGCAAATCTTGAAGTCGGGTAGTGTCAGTCTTCCAACTTTTTTTTTCCTTTCTTCCAGCTTTTTTCTTTTCCTTCAATATTGTGTAGGCTATCCTGGATGTTTTGCCTTTCCATACAAACTTTAGAATCAGTTTGTTGACATCTACAGATCTAGTGAGTGTGAAGTGGTATGTCATTGTGGTTTTGATTTGCATTTCCCTAATGACTAATGACATTGAACATCTTTTCATATGCTTATTTGGATGTTTGGAAAAATGTCTATTCAAGTCCTTTACCCATTTTTTTAAAAATTAAGAAAATTTAAAAAAATTTTCTTAATTGTAAAATACACATAAAACCAAATTTGCCATCTTACCCATTTTTAAAAATTTAATTAATTAATTAATTAATTAATTTTTGGCTGTGTTGGATCTTCGTTGCTGCATGCGGGCTTTCTCTAGTTGTGGAGAGCGGCTCTACTCTTTGTTGCGGTGCGTGGGCTTCTCATTGCAGTGGCTTCTCTTGTTGCAGAGCATGGGCTCTAGGCACATGGGCTTCAGTAGTTGTGGCACTCAGGCTCAGTAGTTGTGGCTTGCGGGCTCTAGAGCGCAGGCCCAGTAGTTGTGGCACATGGGCTTAGTTGCTCCACAGCATGTGGGATCTTCCCGGACCAGGGCTCGAACCCATGTCCCCTGCATTGGCAGGCGGATTCTTAACCACTGTACCACCAGGGAATTCCCATCTTACCCATTTTTTTTTTTTTTTTTTTTTTTTTAAGTGTACTGTTCAGTAGTGTTGAGTACATTCACATTGTTGTGCAATCACTCTCCAGAACTCTATTCATCTTGCAAAACTAAAACTCTCTACTCATTAAAACAACACCTCCCTATTTTTCCCTTCCTCTAGCCATTGGCAACCACCCTTCTTCACCTTTCCACCTCTGTGAATTTGTCTACTCTAGTTACCTAATATAAATAGAATCTAAAAGTATTTGTCTTTTTGTGACTGGTTTATTTCAGTTAGCATTATATCCTTAAGGTTCATCCATGTTACAGCTCATGTCAGTTTCCTCCTTAAGGCTGAATAATATTCAATTGTATGTATATACCACATTTTGTTTATCTGTTCATCTCTCGATGGACACTTCTACCTTTTGGCCATTGTGAATAATATTACTATGAATATGAGTGTGCAGATACCTCTTCATGACTCTTCTTTCAATTCTTTTGAATATATACTCAGAAGTGGAATTGCTGGGTCATGTGATAATTGTATTTTCAGTTGTTGGAAGAACCACCATATTGGCAGCTGCACCATTTTACATTCCCACCAGTAGTGCACAAGGGTTCCAGTTTCTCCACATCCTTCCTAACACACACTATTTTCTGTTGTTGGTGTGTGTGTGTGTGTGTATTTAGATAGTAGCCAGCCTAACTGCTTCAAAGTTGTATGGCATTGTGGTTTTGACTTGCATTTCCCTAATGAGTACTGATTTTTTAATGTTCTTGTTGGCCATCTGCATATCTTCTTTGGAGAAATGTCTATTCAGATCCTTTGCATATTTTTAAATTGGGTTGTCTTTTTTGTTGTTGAGATGTAGGAGTTCTTTATATATTCTGACGTTTATCAGATATTTGATTTACAAATATTTTCTCCCATTTTATGGGTTGTCTTTTCACTCTCTTGATAGTGCCCTTTGATGCACAAAAGTTTTTTTTTTTTTTAAGATTTATGTATTTATTTGGTTATGCTGGGTCTTAGTTGTGGCAGGTGGGCTCCTTAGTTGTGGCAGGCGGGCTCCTTAGTTGTGGCATGCAAACTCTTAGTTGTGGCATGTGGCATCTAGTTCCCTGACCAGGGATCAAACTGGGGTCCCCTGCATTAGGAGCTTGGAGTCTTAACCACTGCGCCATCAGGGAGTTCCCCGCAAAAGTTTTTAATTTTGATGAAGTCCAATTCATCTATTTTTTCTTTTGTTGCTTGTGCTTTGATGTCATAGCTAAGAAACTCTTAACCAAATTAAAAGTTAAGATTTATTATTTATTTATTTAGAAGAAAATACAGGGTACATTTTTTATAGTTTTAGTTCTTATATTTAGGTCTTTGATCCATTTTTGGTTAATTTTTTTTTTTTTTTTTGCGGTACACGGGCCTCTCACTGTTGTGGCCTCTCCTGTTGCAGACGCGCAGGCTCAGTGGCCATGGCTCACGGGCCTAGCCGCTCCGCGGCATGTGGGATCTTCCTGGACTGGGGCACGAACCCGTGTCCCCTCCATCGGCAGGCGGACTCTCAACCACTGCGCCACCAGGGAAGCCCCATTTTTGGTTAATTTTTGTATATGGTGTGAAGTAAGGGTCCAATTCGTTCTTTTGCATGTGGACATCCAATCCTCCTAGCACCATTTGTTGAAGAGACTGTTCTTTCCCCATTAAATAGTCTTGGCACCCTTGTCGAAAGTCAGTTGATGTATGATAGGTTTATTTCTGGACCCTAGATTCTCTCACATTGATCCATATGTCCACCTTTGTGCCAGTACTACGTTGTTTTAATTACTGTAGCTTTGTGGTAAGTTTTGAGATTGGGTATGTGAGTCTTCCAACTTTGTTTTTCTTTTTCAAGATTGTTTTGGCTATCTGGGGTTCCTTGGAATTCCATAAGGACTTTAGGATCAGCTTTTTCATTTCTGCCAAAACAGTCATTGTGATTTTGATAAGGATTGCACTGAATCTGTGGATTGCTTTGGGGAGTATGTACATCTTTACAGTATTGTCTTCTGCACAAACACAGGATGTTTTCCATTTATTTAGGTCTTCTCTAATTTCTTTCAGAAATGTGTGGTCATTTTCAGTGTGTAAGTTTTGCATCTCCTAGGTTAAATTTATTCCTAAGATATAAATATTCCTAACATATAAAGGTATGTTATGATTTTTGATGCTATTATGAATGGAATTATTTTCCTAATTTTTCAGATTGTTCACTACTACTGTGTAGAAATACAACTGATTTTTCAGTGTTAATCTTTTTTTTTTTTTAATATGTATTTATTTGGCTGTGCTGGGTCTTAGTTGCGGCATGTGGGATCTTAGTTATGGCATGTGGGATCTAGTTCCCTGACCAGGGATTGAACCCAGACCCCCTGCATTGGGAGTGCGAGTCTTCACCGCTGGACTACCAGGGAAGTCCCTTGAGTGTTAATCTTGTGTCTTCCCTCAGTGGTCTGTTGCTACACTAATTAAATTGGTATGTGTTTCTTTCATGGACCTCTTACCTAAGTTAGTACTCTTTTCAAGTTCTTTTCCTCTGTCCCTCCTTTTCTGTCTCTGTGTTAACCCAGTTGTCTGTTTTTTTGGCCATGTCAAGCGGCATGTGAGATCTTAGTTCCCTGACCAGGGATTGAACCCATGCCCCTTGCATTGGAAGTGCAGAGTCTTAGCCACTGGACCACCAGAAAAGTGCCCCCAGTTGTCTTTTAAGATCACTTTCTCAGCTTTTCTGTAACCTTTCATTCAGTGGATCTCTAGTATTTACTGAGAACATGCTGTGCACAGTGCTTTGCTAGGTGCTGTGAGTGGTAAATATTTGATATGGTTTCTGTCCTGAAAGGAAACGTTGTTGAGAAGACAAGTGAGGTGTATAGACAATGATACAAATTAGACTTGATGCAATATGATGCAATTGATTGTTAGATACATCATTTCCTATACCACTAAGAAAGAAGAATGTGAATTAAAATAAGACATGATGATAGATAGTGATTGAGTTGTATCTTGATTTCAGAGATGTTAAAATATGAAAAAGGGCTTCCCTGGTGGCGCAGTGGTTGGGAGTCCGCCTGCCGATGCAGGGGACACGGGTTCGTGCCCCGGTCCAGGAGGATCCCGCGTGCCACGGAGCGGCTGGGCCTGTGAGCCATGGTCGCTGAGCCTGCGCGTCCGGAGCCTGTGCTCCGCAGGGGGAGAGGCCGCAGCAGTGAGAGGCCCGCGTACCGCAAAAAAAAAAAAAAAAAAAAAAAAAGAAAAAAATCATTGTAGAACTGATAAAATACTGTAAAATCAAATGAGTGGTGTAATTGGAATAACATTAAAGATAGCTCCCACTTAACTGACTGAAACTGAGTACCAGAGATTCTGTTAAACTGTATATATTATATGAATTTTAATCTTTTCAGGAGCCATATATGTTGGTGGATATATTCATTTTACAAATAAGGAAACCTTTCTAGGTTGACTTTCTTAGGATTATACCTAATAAATGGCAGGACCAAATTCAGACTCAGGCAGTTGCGCTTAGAATGTATACCTTTAACCATGCTAGATGAATGCAAGATGGGACTTTTAAAGAGTGAGTAGGTGCTGGGGAGAGAGGGAAGTAGTAGTCTAGGTGCATTTTGAGACAGAAAAGGTAACAATGTATATGATAGAGAGATAGAAAGGCTTTTTGATATTCTTTCCCCCTTTATTTCAGTGTTTTTCCTTCTTTCTGACCCTCTCCCTTTCTTTTACTTATTATTTGGTTTTAAAATGGACTTGAAGTATTTATTTGCTGCATGCATTGGATAATAGTTTGTTTCCTTTCTTCGTGGAGTCAGTATGTTGTAGTGAAAACATAAACTTAGGAGCCAGGCAGACGTAGGTTCAAATACTAGCTTATCTGGGATTTGGCTTTGAGACCTCGTTGGGCAAGTTATGTAATAATCTTCCTGAGCCCCTATCTCTTCATTATTAAAACGGGAATAGTAATCCCTGTGGGGCAGTTTCCTTAGGTTTGGAAATAATATCGTAATATCTATGAAGTGCTGATCATTTACCTCACACTTAGCTATGCTTAATCAGTGATATTGCCATTGTTATTTATAATGTTTTAAAAACAATAATTAGTACATGCTGAACATTTTCTTTCTCTAAAAAGAAAGCATAATTGGTTTCGTATTTCGTGAGGCTCTTTATTCGTTTCTCCTGCTTTTGAGCATGTGGCTTTACGAGTACCTCTACATGTAAGACGTAGTAGTGGGCAAGGAGAGAGCTCTGATGTAGTCGCCATGGCTTCTCCCCTGGATAGTTGTCTCATTTTCATGTTGGAACTCCTCACAGCTTGGAGCACAGGTTGGGAGGGATGGTAGGGTTTCCTGGGTCTGCTGACTCAGGCTGGAGTCCAGAAGAGAACTGGTTGACTCAGTGTCTCTGACTTCTTTCTGCAGAGGAGGAAGCTTGATGCCGTCTATTACTATATGCGCAGTCTAGCTGCCAGCAACCCTATCCTGACTGCCAAGGAGAGTCTCATGAGCTTGTTTGAAGAGACCAAACGGAAGGTGAGTGGGGATGCAGGCAGAATCATTCCTTCCTAGAAGAATGTGTTTCTCTTAGTGTCTCTGTGTCCTTAAGGAAACGACTGATAATGTCCTGAAGGGGTCCCCTCGGGCTCTGCTGATGGGAGTCAGTCAGTCTCTATGCAGAACGAAACTCAGCTTTAGGAGAGCTCTCCAGGGCCCACAGCATCTGGTTTACAGAATTAATAACTTTTATGAGACAAAACAGATGATACTCTGCTACTGTGGAACTATGGCAAAGTCTTTACTTTTTACAGTTCTTGGGCAACAAACTCAGGTGAGATGAGCACTTCTCTTGATTGGCTGAATCCCAGGACAGTCTGAGCTTATATGTTTGTATGTCGTACAGGCAGAACAGATGGAAAAGAAGCAACACGAGGAATTGGAACTGAGCCCTGACCAATGGCGGAAAGCAAAGAAATCCACTTTCCGGCATGTTGGAGATGACACCACTCGCCTGGAGATCTGGATTCATCCATCCCATCCCCGGTCCTCCCAGGGCACTGAGTCTGGGAAGGATTCTGAGCAGGAGAATGGGCTGGGCAGCCTGAGCCCCAGTGATGTAAGTTCCTGAGGGTGATGTTATGAGCAAGACTAGCTGAGTAAGCGTGAGTGTTCTGGTACATGCAACCATGGAGCACTGCACAGACATTCCCATTCATCTCAGGAAAGGCAGATCACTTCAGGCTCCTTGATGTTCTCATTTATGTCCGCCTACACTTCCTTTACCTTTGCTATTCGCTTCCCTCTCTCACCACTATGTGGCACTGTAGAATTTAGTAAAAGTAATTTTTCTAAGTGAAGATTAATTTAGGATTTGTATAGGATGACAGTTTTTTGTTGCTTTGGGTTTATAGTCATCAATATGATGCTTTAGGATTCTGTGTGGGATTTTTGAAGCTAGGGAGAGGACACAGTAGTTGGAAAACTGCAAATGGAGGGTTCATTGTGCCTTGAGGGTAAAATTTATAGAGGAGTGGGTGGTGGGGTAATCTGGGACCAGGCCTTGAAGGGTCATGTAATAAGTAATTTGACCTTTATCCTGAAGGTAGTAGGGAGCTATTGAATGCTTTAAATAGGGAAATCTCAGATGTGCACTTTAGAAATATGACTCTGGCTGCTTTGTGGAAAATTTGGAGAAGGGTAAGACAGAAATAAGAAGAGTAGGAGCGTGCTACAGTAATCCAAGTGAGATGTGAGAAGGACCTGAACCAGGAAATGGCTTTGCAGTTGGGGAGAAGTGAACAGAAGTATATTAATGAGGTAAAATCCAAAGGACTTGATTGGACATGGGGAGCTGAGGAAGAAGAGGGAATCAAAAGTAACACTTAGGTTTCTCATTTGGAAACTGGGTGAATGATGGTCTTGGTTTTAGGAGAAAGATGATGAGTTTAGTTTTGGACATGTTGGAATTTCTATAGGACATTGACGTGGAGATATTTAGAGGCTAGCGGATATCTGAAGCTAAGGAGAGAGATCTAGGCCAGAGATGAAGATACTTGAAGGCATCCTGTTATAGATGGTACTGAAGTCATGAGAGAGCTGCTTCAGCTGCTCAAGGAAGGAACATAATGATAAATAGGTTCGAGGTCTAAGAAAGAAAGGAGATAGATGGCAGGGAGAAGTCCTTGCAGTTGATGAGAAAGAAGTAGGATCCAGAGCACAAATGAGGGGATTAGCCTGAAAGAAGGTAAGAGAACCCCTCTTTCTTGTGCTTGAGGGCAGGGAGGAACAGATAATTGGGGATGCAGGTAAGTTTGTATTATAGGAGGAAGGTGAGGGAGGGCCTTTTGATGATTTCTGTTTCCTCTTTGAAGTTGGAGGCATGGTTGTCTAAGAATGAGTCAAAGGTGGTGGGATAGGAGGACTTGTCCTTTGGGGTTTAATTTAAAATTTCCATTTATCTTCCTATATCTTTAGTCTTTAGCTGTTTTCGGGATGACTTGGAAAGCAGTCATTGCTTATAAATGAAACTGCCAACTTCCTATATGTCATGGTGTACCTGGGGCCCCAGTACATCAAGGTGCTTCAGAGGGGTTGCTGCTATGGTAGAATCCCTCACTACTGCCTCTTCTAGTTTGAATATTACCACCCCAAACTGGATGCCTATTTGAATAAGAGATAAATTGTTCTGTTGATTAGCTCCACTGTGTGTCTTTAAAATGAAAGCAACAATGACAATTTGAGAAAGCATTTTATGGCTTTCTTTGGCCTTGGCCTCAAGCTTAGGGAGTATCTCTCATAAAAGTTATAATTAATCTTTTATAGCTTTCTCTCTTCCATTAGGTGTTTTATTTATTTTTTAAGCAATGTGTTTGTAAGTTTGTATTTTTATTCTTTTTCATTTTTAAAATTTATTGAATTATAGTTGATATACAATGTTGTGTTAGTTTCTGGTATACAGCAAAATGATTCATTTATACATATATATATATTCTTTTTCATATTCTTTTCCATTATGGTTTCATACAGGATATTGAATATAGTTCCCTCTGCTATACAGTAGGACCTTGTTGTTTATCCATTCTATATCCATTTGCATCTTCTAATTCCAAACTCCCAATCCATCCCTCCCTCACCCCTTTCTCCCTTGGCAACTTCAAGTCTGTTCTCTACGTCTGTGAGTCTGTTTCTGTTTCGTAGATAAGTTCATTTGTGTCATATTTTAGATTCCACATATGAGTGATATTATATGGTATTTGTCTTTCTCTTTTTGACTTGCTTCACTTAGTATGATAATCTCTAGGTCTATCCATGTTGCTGCAAATGGCATTATTTCGTTGTCTTTTACGGCTGAGTACTATTCCATTTTTTATATATATATATATATATATCACATCTTTTTTTTTTGGAAAAGAAAAGTGATTTTTCAAATAGATCTTTATTGGAGTATAATTGCTTTACAATAATGTGTTAGTTTCTGTTGTACACCAAAGTGAATCAGCCATATGCATACACATGTCCCCATATCCCGTCCCTCCCACCCTCCCTATCCCACCCCTCTAGGTCATCGCAAAGCACCGAGCCGATCTCCCTGTACTAAGCTGCTGCTTCCCACTCGCTAACTGTTTTACATTCGATAGTGTATATATGTTGATGCTACTCTCACCTCGCCCCAGCTTCTCCCTCCCACCCTGTGTCTTCAAGTCCATTCTCTATGTCTACATCTTTATTCCTGCCCTGCAGCTAGGTTCATCAGTACCTTTTTTTTTTTTAGATTCCATATGTATGCCTTAGAATATGGTATTTGTTTTTCTCTTTCTGACTTACTTCACTCTGTATGGCAGACTCTAGGTCCATCCACTTCACTACAGATAACTCAATTTTATTTCTTTTTATGGCTGAGTAATATTCCTTTGTATATACGTGCCACGTCTTCTTTATCCATTCATCTGTCGATGGACATTTAAGTTGGTTCCATGTCCTGGCTATTGTAAATAGTGCTGCAGTGAACATTGTGGTACATGTCTCTTTTTGAGTTATGGTTTTCTCAGGGTATATGCCCAGGAGTGGGATTGCTGGGTCATCTGGTAGTTCTATTTTTAGTTTTTTAAGGAACCTCCATACTGTTTTCCATAGTGGTTGTATCAATTTACATTCCCACCAACAATGCAGGAGGGTTCCCTTTTCACCACACCCTTTCCACATCTTCTTTATGCGTTCATCTGTCGATGGACTTTTAGGTTGCTACAATGTCTCGGCTTTTGTAAATAGTGCTGCTGTGAACATTGGGGTGCCTGTATCTTTTCATATTAGAGTTTTGTCTGGATGTATGCCCAGGAGTCGGATTGCTGGATCATATGGCATGTGTTTTTATTCAGTGTGTAGCTTCTCGGAGCTGCACGTTGGATCCATTACATTTTTTAATTTTATTTTTAATTATACAAATAACATACGAGTATATTTTTAGTAAAAATTTCAGATGATCACAGATGTGTGCAGAGTAAAATGTGGTAATTTGTTTTCTAAACTATTGTTGAAGCTGTTTATATATTTTCAGCCTATACATCATCCTTGGGTACATACACCATCCTTAATTTCTTTTAAATTTACATCTCTGGGTTTGGGCTTTTAGTTCTATAATACCAGCACTTGAGGAAGAAGGCTGCAGTTTCATAGCTCTCTGTTTATCCAGTTAGGAAACCACACTTCCTTTTTTACCTGCTTTCTCAGGTTCAAGCCATCTTCCCATATCCTTTTCTTTTTTTTTTTTTTTTTTTGCGGTACGCGGGCCTCTCACTGTTGCAGCCTCTCCCGTTGCGGAGCACAGGCTCCGGACGCGCAGGCTCAGCGGCCATGGCTCACGGGCCCAGCCGCTCCGTGGCATGTGGGATCTTCCTGGACCGGGGCACGAGCCCGTGTCCCCTGCATCGGCAGGCGGACTCGCAACCACTCCGCCACCAGGGAAGCCCCCATATCCTTTTCTTTCATACAGCAGGCCCCAAGAACCTAGCTTGCTTTCTCTGTTCCCTGCAACAGGAACATACAGTTGATGGGAAGTGGGAATCTATTCACAGACGTTTGAGTAATTAGGCTTTGGGGATACAGAGATTAAAACAACCAAAAATGATTTTTAACCTTAGGGAGCACTCAGTCATGTGGGGAAGACAGAAACATATGATTATATTATATATTATAATGCAGTGTGCCAAGTGCTGTGATAAAGGCAAGGCTGAGAGGCTATGGAGCATAAATTAAAGCATCTAATGGGCATGGTTAGGTAAGGCTAGAATGAGGAGGCACTTTGTAGCTGAAGGATGATGTAAGGGCATTTCCACTCTCAGGCTGAAGGCTTAGGGAGCTGCAAGTCATTCAGTATGGCTGGAGGCTAGGATGTGAGTGGTGCTCTTGCTAGAGACTTGAGTCATCCTTTACCCCTTCCTTTTCTATACCCCACATCCAGTCAGTATCAAGAGCTGTTTGGTCTACCCCTAAACATAATTTGAATCTATCTACTTTTTTCTATTTCTACTACCACTATCGTAGTACAAGCTATCATTCATTATTTCAGTAATCCACACACTATTAAGAAGTTCTTAATGACCTTTCCACATTTATTCCTGGTCCTTCTTAGGCCTTTCTTTTTGGACAGTAACCCAAATGAGCTTTCAAATACACGTTTCTGGTCATGTCACTTCCCTATTTGAAAGTCTTCAGTTGGTTCTCTTTGCTCTTAGAATCAGGTCCAAAATCCTTAAAGTAGTTTACTGGGCCCTGCAAGATTTGGTCTCTGCTGCTTCTGACCTCATCCCGTACCCCTCTTCCCCGCTTTGTTCTTGTTCTGTAGGTTTACTGGCTTCTTCCTTGAAGGGCCCAAGCTCTTTTCTGGCCCTTGGCTGTGGCACATTCTCTTTGCCTGCAGTGCTCTTCTCTCTTTATCAGCTCCATTTTTGCTTCTCCTTAAACTCTCAGCGTAAATACCACTTCCCTTTTGCAGGGAAGCTTTTCCTGATCCCTGAGCCTGGTTGCTTCCCCTTTGTAAGGCCATATTTCTGATGAAGTAATTTTACAGTTACTTAAAAACTAGGTGCAGTTTTGTTCTTGTTGCTTAAAGCCTCTCCCTTGCTAGATTCAAGCCTCTGTGAGGGTGGGGTCTGTATCTGGTTGCTCATTGCCTTATTCCCATTGCCTGCATATAGAAGATTCTAAATAAATCTTAGTTGAGCATATAGAGGAGGGGAGGAAAAGTGAAGGATGAAGCTGGAGAAGATAGGAGGGGCCAGATTATTCATAAATATTGAGGAGTTTGGATATCTAATATTAAGGATTTTAAACAGGGGATCGTATAACCAGATTGTGTAATGATCACTCTTTTCAACACTTCTACTATTAGAACAGATTTATTTGTTTGTTTGTTTTTAAAATGTTTTTCTTCTTATTATTTTTGATTTATTTGTTTTTTAAAGGGAATTTTTTTAATTGCAGAAGTAACACCAATTCACTGTATCTAAATCAAACAAAAATGTACATAAAGTTTAAAATGAGAGTCACTTGTGTTCTTTCCTTCAGAGACACCACTATTAACTATTTGATGTAGGTTCTTCCAGACCTTTTTCTAAACATTTATAAGTGTGTATGTATACATACATACCTGCAGACACATGAAATATATTTTTTTAACAAAATGAGATTATACTATATATACTGATATACAGTTTGCTTTTTTTAAAAAAATTATTTCTTTATTTGGTTGCACTGGATCTTAGTTGCGGCAGGCGGGCTCCTTTAGTTGCGGCTTGCGGTCTCCTTAGTTGCAGAACTCGGGCTCCTTAGTTGGGGCATGTGAACTCTTAGTTGCGGCATGCATGTGGGATCTAGTTCCCTGACCAGGGATTGAACCTGGGCGCCCTGCATTGGGAGTGTGGAGTCTTAACTGCTGTGCCACCAGGGAAGTCCCACAGTTTGCTTTTTTGAATTATCCATTGGACATGCAGTCAGTTCTCCTATAAGGTAACACATGCATTCCTAAAAATCACTGCTATACACAATTGCACAATAAAAACTACAGAGCTTACAGGGAAAATGGAGTTAGGAGCACAACACTCAAAAACTTCCTCAGTGACATATTTTAAAAAAAAAGATATAAACCTAATAAAGCAGTTGTACAGTTTTATACATGTTCATTGGTTAAGAAGTATGTAGATACTATCTTGAAAAAGACACGAGGTTTGCTTGTAGAAGTGGGCTTTGGAAGGATTGCTGCTTGTGAGTTATTATGAAGTGATGGAACGAGGGTTTTTTGAAATTGGACCGGCAGGTATAACACCCGATGGGGATAGGCGTGGCTCAGAATGTAAGTTTACATGGTGAACTGCAGTAGCTGGTGGATGTTTGGGGTGTGTGTGTGTGTGTGTGTGTGTGTGTGTGTGTGTGTGTGTGTGTGTGTGTGTGTTTTGTGTGTTCCTGTGCAACTCGGTTCAGCTGGGTGGAGTTTTCTCTGTTTACCTGTTGTTTTTCCTGAACAAAAGAAAAATTGGTGTTAGGTTCAAATTGTTCCCTAATATGTTGATCATGATGGAACAGATAGACATTTTCAAAACAAGCTTGTAGCAGAACTGACTGTGTTTGCACTTGTCTAAGAGTGTCTTTTCTTAGTAGTGTGGCTGCATGATGTTTCATTATAAAGGTGTGTGCCATTTATTTATCTGTGTAATCAAATGTGTGTTGTGCTTTACTTGCGTGTTCATTTCAGTTGTCCTTTTTGAGTGATTAGCCTTGATAGGAGTTGCTCCTTTGGCAACTCCTGGAGAGTTTCTAGCACAAACTGCTAAAATTCAGATCCATGAATAAGAAACAGAAAATTTGGCTTCGGGTGGTTGTTAGTCATGATAGTAATCTCCAAACTGGTTTGTCCTGTCTCTGCCAGGCGTGAGCTGTTGCTCTCTCTCTGAGTGGCTGCAGGAGGTTAGCTTGTGGGTTGCTGGTTTTCAGCCTTGAGATGTGGTTTGGGTTGAACATGCAACCTGGGGAGGGACTGCCAGCCTCAGCTGTAAGTGGCATCCTCTGAAACTATTGAGCCCCGCATTTAAACTCTCTCTGTCAGCTAGGCCACTCAAATTCAGTGTCGACAGGGTTCCAAGCATTCTTTATTTAGTGGATGTGCCTTCCACTATGTCTCAACTCCCTTTGGAAATCAGAAAAGGGTACTGCTTAGCAAATGAGTTGTTGCTGAGAGTGAGTTAATCTAAGGATATTAAATTAATGGCTTCAGAAATAATGTTCATACTGAAAGGTGAGAGTCTCTGATGGAACAGCTCAGGATGTTCTCAGACCTGATTGCTCTGTTATCAACATCTTGAATGCAGTGTAACATGTGTCTGTTTGCTGGGGAAGAATGAGCTGTTGATAGATGTTTGTCTCTCAGACTTCTGTGAGTTCTCCTATTGTGGCATGATTTGGCTTACTATTCCCGGCATTTTCCTCAACCCATTGTGATTGTTATATGTACAACATGCGTGGTGCTATGTGTAGAAAATATGTCTTTAGACAAATGAAATGTCATTGTATATTTGGCCAAGCTCTTGCGAAACCTTCCTTCTCTTTGACTCTTCTGAATATGTTTTAGGGTTCAGACTAGACTGGACCTCAGTAGCTACTAATACCTGTTATTGGGTCTTTCCTTATTTGAATCTCTCAGATTATTTCACCCACCAAATGATATTGTTTGCCTTGGTCTTTTTCCTTTTGCTCCTCATCCTTCTGTCACATTCCATTATTTACTTTATTACTTTGCATAGTATCTGTTTTTCAAGACTTAATCAGATCTGGAATTTAATGCAGTTACCCCGGACTTCTTAGAGCAGAAGGCTGTATTCTGGGTCCAGTGCTTAATCAGACTGAAGTTTGGTTTACCTGTCCTATTGTGCCAGCTTTGTGCTAAGATTGTAAAGATGAGTACAACATTGTTGTTTCCTTGAAGAGCTTAGAGTTGGGACTTCCCTGGTGGCACAGTGGTTAAGAATCTGCCTGCCAATGCAGGGGACATGGGTTCGAGCCCTGGTCCAGAAAGATCCCACATGCTATGGAGCAGCTAAGCCTGTGTGCCACAACTACTGAGTCTGCGCTCTAGAGCCCACGAACCACAACTGCTGAGCCCGCGTGCCTAGAGCCCATGCTCTGCAATGAGAGAAGCCACCACAATGAGAAGCCTGCACACCACGACGAAGAGTAGCCCCCGCTCACTGCAACTAGAGAAAAGCCTGCGTGCCGCAACGAAGACCCAACGCAGCCAAGAATAAATAAATTTAAAAAAAGAAAAGAGTTTAGAGTCTAGTGCATGGGTCAGCAGCCTTTTTTTGTGAAAGGCCAAATAGTAAGTATTTTAGACTTTGCAAGCCATATGGTCTCTGTTATTACTCACCTTTGCTGTTGTGGTGCTGAAGTAGCCATAGACAAAATGTAAATGAGCGAGCATGGCCGTGTTCCGGTAAAACTGTGTTTACAAAGGCAGGTGGCAGGCTCGCTTTGGCCTGTGGGCCTACTTTACCAACCTCTGGGTGAATGGAAGGAATGGCTACATAAAGAGAATGTTTCAGTGTACAGTTTATTGTTGTTTGCAGTAGTTATGTTCTGTAAAGTCACCATAGACACTGAATTAGTAGGTTCTGAACCATTGCTCCTAAGGGAAATACAAGGTTTGGTTCCTGTGAGCCCCTGGTTACAAGATTTTCATCAGCTGATCAGTACATAACCTTATTTTATGTATGCTTCTATTTAAAGACACCTTATTTAATATATTGTTGATTCATTAACATTGAACTCATGGCCAGCAGCACTGTAACTCACGCCCAAGCCACTTATCTAGCACACGTATTTTCTCATTAAGGCACATCACAGCCTTCTCGTGTTTAGGAACACTAGATAGCATTTTAGCACTGCACTTGGGGGACCATTTTAATCAGTGCACAAAGATGTGGAAAATGTGGCACTAAGTAGGCCCCAGAAAGGACACTAGTTTAAAGTATGAGAGAAATCACCCGTTTGATCTCAGCTGGGAATGTGCTTCTGCGGAGACTCACATTTTTTGCTGCTCTGTACATGTTCACAAATGACTATGAAAGCACCGTGAGTATTGATTTTGGGGTTGCTAATAAGTTTTAGTGAGTGGGTGAATTCATAAATATGAAATCCACAGATAATGAGGACCAACTGTATCGTGTAAGTGTAATGAGGGAGGTATGTCTTGGGTGCCTTGGAAGCACAGAGAAGGGCACTTGGTCCAATCCTGGTGGAGGCGTGGGTTGTGGTGGCGAAAGGGAGGGTGAATTCAGAAGGCTTCCTGGAAATGTTAACTAGGGAGAGTGAGAAGAGAGTGTTCCAAGTAGGAGGAACAGCCCGAGCAAAGACAGAGGTGGTGTGACACAGCAGAAGCTTTGCAGGGTATCTAAATCTGTGATGAGTTTGGAGGATAACGTGAGAAAGTTGGAGTGGTGGAAGGACTGAACCTTCTGCAGGAACCACTTTCTTGTTTGGTGCTGTGGACGCGTGGGTGTGTGGTGGTCTGTAGGCTGGTCCCGTATAATATCCTTCTGGATTCTGGAAATAACATTTTGTTTCTGGAATTTCTCATTGTTTACTTGTCACATCTGCATTGTTAATTCAACAAAAGCAATACTCTTCCATTCATTAAATTTGGTAGGGTGAAAGTGGACTGAATTTTTTGCCCCACAGTTTGCTGATTAAAATTTGAGGACTGCTCTCTTAGATGGTGCTTTAGGCATTCTGAGCTCGAACCTGGAGAAGGTACTAGTGTCTCTTTGTGTCTTGGTGGTTGGAGGAAATTGCTAATGGCTTCAATCAAGAAGGGCAAAGCTCTTTTCATTTTCATATTTTTATCATTTTTAAAAATGCACAAAGCCAACACATGCTTATTGTAAAAAAGCTTGAAAATGCAGATAAATATGTTTTATCACCTAGAGATAGCCACTTTTAAAGGGGACTTCCCTGGTGGTGCAGTGGTGAAGACTCCACGCTCCCAATGCAGGGGGCCTGGGTTCGATCCCTGGTCGGGGAACTAAGATCCCAGTGAGATGCCACAACTAAGTCCATCCACCACAGCTACTGAGCCCACGTGCTCTAGATCCCGTGCGCTTCAACTAGAGAGCCCTCACACTGCAATGAAGACCCAGCGCAGCCAAAATAAATAAATAAAACATTTTAGGGTATGCTCTTCCTGCATATTTTTTTTTTGTTTTTTGTTTTGTTTTGTTTTGTTTTTGCGGTACGCGGGCCTCTCACAGCTGTGGCCTCTCCCGTTGCGGAGCACAGGCTCCAGAAGCGCAGGCTCAGCGGCCATGGCTCACGGGCCCAGCTGCTCCGCGGCATGTGGGATCCTCCCGGACCGGGGCACGAACCCGTATCCCCTGCATCGGCAGGCGGACTCTCAACCACTGCGCCACCAGGGAAGCCCCTTCCTGCATATTTTTATAGGGCACAGCATTTAGATTGGAAATGTCGAATGCCCATTATCTTGGGATATCAGAAGAGAAAAATCCATGCCTAATTTTTAACCTAGAATCTGGTTGGGAAAGTGGTATTCTAATATTTATGGTCAACACAGTTATCTGTATCTTGGTCTTTATCAAAGTAGCACAGTTAGAGTGACACCATAATGTCCTGTCTCTTGTGCATAAAGAGAAACTTCTCAAGCCACAACAATAAGGAAGAGTGAGTTCAAGAAACGTTAGACATCTAATAGGACTGATTATTGTTGTTTTGTTTGTTAAGAAAGGTTAGACATCTAATAGGACTGATTATTGTTGTTTTGTTTTTTATAAATTTATTTTTGGCTGCGGTTTTTTATAAATTTATTTCTGGCTGATTATTGTTGTTTTGTTTTTTATAAATTTATTTTTGCTGCGTGCGGGCTTTCCGTAGTTGTGGCAAGTGGGGGTTACTCTTCGTGGCAGTGTGCGGGCTTCTCAGTGCGGTGGCTTCTCTTGTTGTAGAGCTCGGGCTGTAGGCATGCGGGCTTCAGTAGTTGTGGCATGCGAGCTTCAGTAGTTGTGGCTCATGGGCTCCAGAGTGCAGGCTCGGTAGTTGTGGCGCACGGGTTTAGTTGCTCCATGGCATGTGAGATCTTCCCGGACCAGGGCTTGAACCCATGTCCCCTGCATTGGCAGGTGGATTCCTAACCACTGCGCCACCAGGGAAGCCCCCTGATTATTGTTTCTGAAAGATCGAGTCTGAAAGGATCCATTTCATGAGGCAGCATCTTGAGCTAGTAATAAATTGGGGGCATGAGGGATTAATGTGAGGCCCCCTGGGCATAGGAAGTTTGTGACCTTGTTTGGAAAGCTGGATTCTTGTTGGAGAAATTTCTAGGCAGTTATGTTAGGGTTGGTTTCTAGGAAGGTGGGAATAGAGATTGACAGATCTAGTAGAGGAGTGATTGCCTTTTTAAATATTTTAATTAAAGAAATGTATTTTTTTTAATGTTTCATTTATCTTATTTTATTTATTTATTTTTGGCTGCGTTGGGTTTCCATTGCCGCACGCGGGCCCACTCTAGTTGCCTCGAGCGGGGGCTACTCCTCGTTGCGGTGCACGGGCTTCTCACCAAAGAAGCAAAGGTGGCTTCTTTGCTGCAGAGCACAGGCTCTAGGTGCATGGGCTTCAGTAGTTATGGCACGCGTACTCAGTAGTTGTGGCTCATGGGCTTCAGAGCACAGGCTCAGCAATTGTGGTGCGTGGGCCTAGTTACTCTGTAGCATGCAGGATCCTCCTGGACCAGGGCTTGAACCCATGTCCCCTGCCTTGGCAGGCAGACTCCCAACCACTGAGCCGCCAGGGAAGCCCAAGAAATATTTTTGAATGGGGTAGTATAGTATATGTGTGTTTATATGTAATATAAATTGTATATATAAGACAGATATATGATTGTCTATTAGTGGCATATCATACACACTGTTATTCACCTTTGTTTTTTTTATATTACTATTGGACTTGGGAGTTGGGAGATCCTTCCATGAGTGATTGCCTGCAAGTCCATTATATTTCTTTAGGGTTTGGAAGCTTGTTAGCTTTCATTAATTTTGTCCAGCATTCTGTATGTCAGAGGCAGGATAGTGCAGGAGTTAACAGCTTGGGTTTTGGGAAGTCCTAAGTTCAAGTCCTGGTTTTATCAGTTACTAGCTGTGAGACTTTGGGCATGTTCCTTAATCTGCCTGCGCTTTGGTTTCCTCATTTGTAAGGTGGTGATAACTATAGACTAAATGAGATAATACATGTAAAGAGCAATGAGTGGCATATCGTAACTTCTCATACAGTGGTGGTAGTTGTTACTGACATATTTTTGTTACGGTGTTCTTTTAAGCTATTAGGCTTGATTTTGCAATTTTCGCTTTCTAACCAAAGTGAACAATGAGGCTTGATGATTCACAAACTGACAACCCACTGTCTAAATGCAGACTGTTCACTTGATTTGAAGAGTTTTATTTAATTATGAAAAATTTCAAACACACACAAGAAAATAGCATAATGAACCCCCATACCTGTCATCCACATTTGTTTCAGCTTTTCCCCTTCACCCCCTGCTGAAGTATTTTAAAGCAAACCCTAGATCACTGCATCCCTACATATTTCACTTCTCTACATGCCTTTTATTTTCTAATTAAAAAAAAATATATATATTTATTTGGCTGCACTGGGTCTTAGTTGTGGTATGCAGGACCTTCCTTGCTGAGTGTGGGATCTTTTAGTTGCTGCATGCGGGATCCTTAGTTGCGGCACGTGGGATCTTTAGTTGCAGCACACAGGCTCTTAGTTGCGGCATACGGGATCTAGTTCCCTGACCAGGGATTGAACCTGGGCCCCCTGCTTTGGGAGCGTGGAGTCTTAACCACTGGACCACCAGGGAAGTCCCCCCTACATGCCTTTAAAAAAATAATGAACGTTTTCTTACGTACCACAGGGCCATTGCCATGCCTTTCCTTGGTGTCATTCAGTATCTGATCTATGACTTCATTTCCCAGATTATCTAACAAATGTCTTCTTAGAGCTGGTTTGTTCAAATCAAGATCTATATATTATTGTTTGATTGTTTTTCCCTAAGTCTCTTTTAATCAAGACCGGTTCTGCCTTCCCTTTTAAAAATTTTCTTTATGTCACTAGCTTGTTAGAGAAGCAGGTCAAAAAAAAAAAAAAAGAAGAAGAAGCAGGTCAATTGTCCTGTGGAATTTCCACATTCTGGATTTGCCTCTCTTTCCTTGTGGTATCATTTAACCTGTTCCTCTCTCCCCATGTAACTGTAAATGAGAGTTAAACACATGGTTAGATACTTTCAGCATTTTTGGTAAGAGTACTTCATTGGTGGGGCTGTGTGCCTCATTTTTTATTGCATTAGGAGGTATCAGATGAGCTCACTAACCAGAGTTCAAGTGGTACAAATAGTGGATTTTTGTTTGTTTTATTTTAAAATTATAGTCAGTTGCCAGCTAATTCTCAAAAGAATTCAAGATCTGGCAACAATTTGCCAGAGCTGAGTAGCACCTCCCCCCTTTTAGTTTGCCACTAGCCCCTTTACCTCTCCTGCGCTTGCTTAGATGTGGCTTACTTATATCACGCACCTTGCCTCTGTAGGCATTTGATTTTGTGATCCATGCTTTAAAAGTGCCACCAAAGTAAGTTATTACAATCCAGGTTTTTAAGAGGCATTTAAGTTGTTTCTCAGAGATTCAGTTTAAGATTGACAAGAGCACCCAAACGGGCCTGACTTCGGGCACAGGGTAACGTCTTAATCATTGGGCCATAGGTGTTTTGCTGGGATTCACGTGACGTTGTCATTGGTGTTGACCCAGAAATCAGTGAGCAGTATGTCCTGCTACCTGGCTGGGTTACTCTGTCTGCTGTCCAGTAGTGAGCCTAAGGAATCTGAAGGTATCACTTCTGTTTCTTGATGAAATTTGTACCTGTGGGAATTGAGGCCTACCTACAGAGCTCTGGGATAGAGCTCTTTCCTCAGCATCCTGTTGCAGCCAACTTGGTGAAAAGTGAGAAGTTATACTGCGTGAGCGTGTGAACTGAAAAGCTTCAGGCTGTGTTTTAGTAAAGTCTGAATGGCACCCACCAAACCAGTTGGTTAGAATAAGCTTTTCTGGTCTCATGTAGTTTTCCTTGTCCCCAGGCTTTTTAATAGTTATGTGAAATCTCTGGCAGAGTGAGAACCTTATTTGCCAAGGTTTGGGAATCATCTGCCTGGATTTTGTGTGCTGTCCCTGCCTGAATCTCTTGTGTCCATGTTTCCATGGTGGTTTTTCCTTCGAGGATGATGATTTTCTTTCCGACTCTGATACATGGCTCTACAAGGCTGGATAGCATATGAGTACATTTTTTTTTTCTTGCCGTTAATCAAGAGTCCAGCAAAGTAAACATGGGCCAAAAAAGGAGCACAGCTTCACTGTGGGAAATCCAGGTCAGGTGGCCTGTCGCAGAGAGCTTTCACATGCTCAACTTATTATATTTGCTTGAAGGCTTTTTTTAACAGTGTGGTATGCAGGTGGTATTTTCTTCAGACCCATCCTTTGTCTTGCTTTTCAGTGCCCCTTGCATAGTTTGTGCACTCCAGCTGCTGCTGCCACTGCTGCCACCACCGTGCAGAAGAAAGCTGTGATGTGTGGGTGATACACATCTAATGCCTCCACCTTCCCCTCACCCCCCTGCCCCCACCCATGAACATAACTATAGATGAGAGCATGGTTTTAGAAGGCCTGCTTCCTTAGGCAGGATGCCTTGCCTTGTATTAGAGTGAGTTCCAGTTCCTAGAGTTGTATCACGATCCTTCAGGTTGGCGCTTCCAGAGCTCGTGCCACCGTGAAGCTCAAAATAGCTTGTGACCTGATTTCCTCTGGATAGCCTAAGCATGGACTTCATTTACAAGGATAGAGAAGAATTGAGTCTCTCTGCTAATAGGTAAATGTTTTGTCCATGATAACTCAGTTGTTGCATTGCCCCATAATTATATCATCAAAGCAGAGAAAGTTAGCTTAATTTTTTGGCCTCATGAATACAGAGATTTTATATCTGTAAGGTGGGTACCATGTATTTTTTCGGGGTTGCTGTGGGCATTTTATTAACTTCATGTCACTGATGTGGCCCTTTACTTTTGTAAAGTAGCTTACAATATGTACCCCGTGTCATTCTCCTCCACCCTGGCAACTCTTTGAAAGTATTCTTCTGTCAACTGAGATTTGGCGGCATGTGATGACAGGAGTTCATAAGAGCCTCTTTTTCTACAGGAAGAGGCTGCAGATTGGCTTTCTTTTGCTCAGGCCATAAGAAACAGCTTGGTGAGATTACTTTCAAAGAAGGTCACAACTGGGACTGGGTTTTTTCGGATATTGATCCTATGAGTTTGCTGTGAGGAACAGCCTCTAACAGACAAGGTCTGGGGCCACCTGCCTGGATCACTGCTGGACTCGCGGGCTGATGTCTGTCTTTGTCTCTTTGTGGTTAGCAGTGAGTGGAAGTTTCTCAAAGTACATTGGCCCTAACTACAAACCCTTAACGCCCCATATGACCTCGGTCACCAAACCACTTCAGGGCTTTATTTTTATCCTAGCAGTTTTGTTTCAAGATGTGAGGTTGGTTTCTTTCCTCTAGCAGAGCAGAGTTCTCTGGGGGGAAGAAACAGAGTGCCAGGGTGCAGTTGAGGCTGGTTAGACACCAAAACCACACTCTTCGTCTTTCTGGGCTTGAGACGTGATATAAGCCATGGTGCAAACACCAGCTTCCACATGGTGAAGAAACCTCGTCAGATACTCGCTTCATTTATTTTTTGTGTTTGTTTTATTTATGTTTTTAGACAACTAAAATGTGGAGGAAGAGGAGGTGTACCTTCCCGTTCTGCTTCAGCCAGAAATCTAATTCTAAGAATGAATACTTTCTTAAAATCCAGTATTTCCAAGCTTAAGGTTTTTCATCTTCCGCAAGAGTGTTGATGAGAACTCTCGCAACTCACCAGGTCTCAGGAAACCGGATTACCAACATATCCTGTTCGCGTGCATGTGTGTATTCTGTGTTACCCACAGGCCACTTTCCACCCCACGTGACCTTTAGTTACCATCCGGAAAGTCAGGACCCAGATACCAGTCAGATTTTCCAGGCTTTGGTTTGGTTTAGACATTTTAGAAAATGTTAAGAGTAGTAATTCTAAAGAGACTTCTTGAGTGGCACGCATAGTGAATAGGAAGTTATATACCCTCAAGGGAGGGGGAAAGGCTGCCCCCGTGCTCTTTTCAGTAACATGTTTGAAATCGAACATTCACAAGAAAACTTGCTACTGAAATGCACAGGGGAGGAGAGGAGAGAACTGTTTAATCGATTAGAAGTCAAATACATGCCTCAGTTCTTAGGTTTTAAGACTAAATTCTGAAGCTCTTGTTGCATTCTTTAAAATTGTAGTGTTCATTATTGGAGTTGTTTATAACACACGGCATCAAATTTTATTTTAGTCAGCATCTCTCAACATAAGTGGACTTTAATGAGTCAGGTAGTGAGTGCTCTGAACAGGGGTAGATACAAGACTGCCAGTGGCCTGCAAGCTAAGAAGCGTTTATTACCTTCCTATGTGAGGAGTTTTTTAAAAAGAAGAGCGTGTGACAGGGAGACATACGTGGCCTGTAAGGCCTAAACTATTTACTGCCGGACCCTTTACAGAAAAAGTTGGCCCACCACTGCTCCAGAAGATTTGGGCGGGTGAAGGCAATTAACCCAGAGGTCCTTTAGGACCTTGATTGTTAATGAGGGTGTTATTGCCTTTTGGGGGCACAGTTCATTTTTCTGGCCTGTCACCATAGGATGTTTAGCATTCCTGGCCCCATCCACTAGATGCCAGTAGTTGGGCCCCATGATTTTCCAAGGACTCCCTGGGAGGGGTGGAACTGTTTTGGTTGAGAACCTACTGAGATTAAAAAAACACCTTGTTAAGGTTTCTTCCTTCATTTCCTCTCAGTCAGAGAAACAGACCTAGAATTTGGCCCTTCATGGCATAAGGATCAACCACAGGGAGAGAGAATTCCAGTCACTGGGGGAATAGGGAGAATTTTCGGTGTAGAATAAAAACGTTGTAAGGAGGCCATTTAATGAGTGTGTCTGTTGGTTGTTCACCCTTCAAGACTTGTTCAGGTTGATGTATGATTTATGAAAGGTTTGTTTTGATGCTTTGGAAAGCATGTTCCTCTCTATGTGAGAGGAAGAGTGGCCATCTTTGGCCTTAATGTCCAGATGATTTTGAGATCTGTGGGAATCCGTATGGTGTACTTGAGAGACTTGTTCAAAGCCAATGTAAAGACGTAGTTTTGGCATCTCCTGAATAACCTGATATCCAGACTTAAGCCAGAACTCTGGGGTTAGAGAATTTTCCAGCCTGGGAGAGTCGACTGAGAAAAGTCCTCCTTTGGCTCCTTACCAAGTTAGACAAGGGAGCAATCAGCTGCTGAGTTCCAGCCAACTGGAATGTATGTGCGGGTGTACTATAAATCGTCCCTTAGGATCCAGCTCCTAGTCCGTGAAGAGCCTTCCACGTAAGAATGAGACCCTTACACTGGATCCATGTTCAGTCTGCAGCTGCTATAGGAGGGGACAGAGTAGTGAGGCGATGTTACTAGTAGTGAGTGGGAGCAGCCCACTTTATATATAACATATTGTCTGTTGTGTGGGCTAAGAGACTGCACTGACCTTTTCGTTTTCCCCCTGTTACCTTTCTCACCAATTTCCTATGTTTTTTTAAGTTTCTGACCATACTCGTGGGGAGACGTATCTGTAGTTCTGTTACTTGCAATCCCTGTCTACTCTTTAGGGTCCCGGGATTTCATCTGTCTACTCTGTTTTCACTGTCTTGGGTGTGATGTTTGGGCTAAGGTAGAGAATATGAAATAGTTGTCTTCTTGGCTTGTGATCTTACCCCAGTCGGTAGACCCTTTGTTTGGCTCCAGGGGGAAACTCAGGTTAACTCAGGTTAAAACTCAGGCTTCCTCCTGGAAGCCTTTCACTTTGCTCATGAATATTTAATATTGAAGTTACTGCTCAGTTTTATTTTCTGAGTATTAGTATATAGACTCCCTAGACCAGAAGGAACTTAAAATGCTATTGAGATGCTTTCTGATGCTCAGTTCCCTGTAAAATGTATTTATCACACATTTTTATTATTAAGAGCTTCAGTGATTTTTCCAGTTGTCTATCTTCTGTCTACCGATTCAAAACTTACTGAGTGTCTGCTCTGGGAATCACTAGGCATCTCTCCTCCTTTTGCTCTTTCCATGTCATTCATTCCTAGAACATGTACCTAGGTGACATGTTGGTCCGTGGTAGTATTGCTTTGACTGAATTGTACTTTGGTGTAAGGTCATCAGCCTATATTAAGACAAATAATAAAAGAGGCCTAGGGAATCACTGCTATTTGCATTACTTGGTATCTTCTTTGTGGAAACCCACGGGAGAAATTTTTGCTTTTAGTATCAGAGACAGTTGTACTGTGTGAGGTTTTTTTGTGTGTTTTTTTTAACCTCATGCACATTTACGAGTTTGTTATTCAGAATAATTCTCTATTTTAATTGTTCCAGAGGTTAGAGCTGAACTCGTAACTGGCTTTAATAAGTGTCAGGGATTTCTGGCATGCATTTTGTGTCGTGTCCTTACTGCTCCTGACCTCTAATCGTTTTCTTGTTGGCTCCTCTTTCTTTTTTGTATTCTGTCTTGCAGTACGGTATATACCTTTATATGTGGACTTAAATAATTGGCTTCACAGTTTTATATGGACATTTTTCTCTTTTCTCTTACTTATCCAGTTGTGAAACCTCTTTCTCAGGTCAGCTAGTCATCTCTGAGGGGATCAGGGTTTTTCCTGTCCCCATTCAGGTCATTTCCATAAATATTTAGTGAATAGCTTTGTAAGCTGGTCATTATTCTAGGCACTGCACCTAGAAAGGTAAATGATATTGGTCCTTCCTTCAAAGATACAGTGTAGTAAGAAAAATGGATACGTAAGTAAATACTTGTAATGAAATGTTATACGTTATAATAGAAATATGTATACTGTATAGGGGTAATACGGAGTAGAAAGAAATTAACTCATGATAAACAGGGAAAGCTACCTAGAAAGGTGATCTGTCCTTAATTTTGAAAGATGAAACAAGTTCTTTAGGGAGATGTGGGTAGCAGACTTTTCTGGCAGAAGGAATAGCATGGATTAAAAACGTGGTGTGGTTAGAAACTGAGTGGTTGCTTCTGAGATTCCTAGCCAGGAGTCTGTCATTAGAACATCTTAGGCCACGGTACAGATGTCCACACCAATGCTGTCTAATCAGTCAGCTGGAACTGAAGATTCATCACAAAGTGGATACTTCTGGGCTTTTGATTTGGCCCAAGCTTAGAAGTGAATCCTTCAAATAGTTCTTCTTTGCTTTATTTTATGCATTAGCAAAGGTTGAGTCATCCTACAGTCATGCCTTCCATCATTCTGGGAAGCTTTCTGAGCCAAGCCTAGCTTGGCTTGGGAATAAGTTATGCACTGTGTTGTAACTGTTGGCAATAAGTCCTGTTCTTGCTCTTCACACGCACAGTAGGACTGCAACTACTGAAGCATAGGGAAAAGAGGAGTTGGAATAATACCTCTGTGGATTTGCATTTTTCTGGGGTGTTTCTTGGTAAAGATACAAAAGTCTTATTATATCTAATGAGATTTTGAGCTGACTTGTGCCACAAATCTCTGAGATGCTAGCCCCTAATTTGTAAAGTAAACTATTTGTAAGTCAGTTGACATTCTCTGTGAGGAATTTCTTTGGCATATTTTCTTTTAGACTTCCGGACAGATCTGTAAAACAGTATGGCTTTTAAAATACTTTGAAGTGATACATATCAAAAGGTTGGATAAGACACTCGTAGATGCCCTTGGTGCCCCCCTGAGAAGCTGTCCCTGTGGCTGATGCAGACTTGGAGTCAGATCTTCTGGGTCATATTCCTAAATTTCTTTTTATTTCTGCCAACACATTTCTCAGTCTCTTTCCTTGTTTCTGCATCTGTAAAATAGGATCTAACGTACACCATCAGTAGATCTGGCATTTAACACCAGCATAGCTTTCTGCACCTAGGTGGAGCCACAGCCTTTTAGCACAGTCACCTTCATTTTTTACCACCTCAGAGTTAGAACCTTGATGGGGGTTAGGACATATGGGACAAAGGATACTGGCAAGAAATAAAGGCTTTTTGTGGAACAGCAGCAAAGGTTGTGGTATTTTGAAGAAAACTTTATTACAGTATAATATACATGCAGGAAAGTGCATGTGTCAAAGCCATACAGGTTGATCAGTTGTCACAAACTAAGCAAACTGTGTAACCCAGTGTAATTGGTTTTTATTTATTTGTTTGTTTGCTTGTTCGTTTGTTTTTGGCTGTGTTGGGTCTTCATTACGGCACGTGGGCTTTCTCTAGTTGCGACGAGCGGGGGTTACGCTTCGTTGCAGTGTGCGGACTTCTCATCGCAGTGGTTTCTCTGGCTGCGGAGCACGTGCTCAAGGTGCGCGGGCTTCAGTAGTTGCGGCACGTGGGCTCAGTAGTTGTGGCTCGGGGGCTCTAGAGCACAGGCTCATTAGTTGTGGCGCACGGGCTTAGTTGCTCCATGGCGTATGGGATCTTCCCGGACCAGGGATCAAACCCGTGTCCCCTGCATTGGCAGGTGGATTCTTAACCACTGCACCACCAGGGAAGTCCCGGCGTAATTGGTGTTTGACTCGTCATTTTCGTGCTTCTCTTTCAACTCTAAACTCACATTTTCCCTATACATTTCATAGTAACAGTGGAAGGGATAAAGCACTGTAAATAAGTTAGGAAGAAGTTAATGTTCATGATTTACCTGCTTTCTGGTGTGCCTAAGATTGATTTTCATTGTTGAGAGAAGATAAGGAAAATGAAGAGGAGAATTGGATCAAATACAAGGAATTTGAAGGTGTTTGCTGTGCCTTTTGAACTAGATATTTTGAGTCTGGGAACCAGCACAAAAAGGATATGACTGACAGAAAACTAGATGGAAGCGGGCCTTCCTCCAGTCACAGTGAAACTGAGTCTCTCACCAAAAGTGCTGTGGTTTTTGGCCTTAATGTTGAACTCTGGCTGTTGGGGGAAAAGTGACATCATGGCCAGCCTGCTCCTTGGCGATGCTTGGGTCCAGCTGGGATGTGGGATCCTGCAAGTTCTGTGTTGCATGTTTATAGCCTTGTCTTTGGTGTCCAGGTAAATGCCAGGCTGCGTCAGCTCATTTTGTCATCTATGTGTAACCCATTTTTATTCCAACCATTTTCTTCCCTTTCTACTGCTAGCTGCCAGTGAGGTAGAGGTGCCTCTGTTGATAAAGAACAGATACAGAAGTTCACATCCAAACCTGAATAACCATTTTTAACTTGAAACACTTTTCCTAGGAGTTGATGCTCCAGAATCCTTCCCTTATTTGGTGCCTTGCTTAAATCTGAAGCTCACGTTAGGTTGTCAGAGCGCCCTGTAATGCTGGTTATTTGCTTTTTGGTGCCCACAGTAGAGTGGTTTGTGAAACCTTCTTTGTGACCACATCTTTCTTAAACTGAAGCTTCGTTCTTCTCTGGGTTCTTAGGTTAGTTCTTACTCCTCCCTTTCCTGAGATATTCAGGGGTGTTCCTGTATTGTGGTAGGTGGGTAGGCAGGAGGGTATGTTTTCTGATATTTTTTCTGGACCATGTACAGTCCCTTGATGATAGTGTATAAATGCACATACATTCTTTGATTCTTGAAGAACTCCTATTAAACAGGCGGGTTGTAGATTTATCTAGAAAAATATGAGGGTTTTTATTTTACTAGTTTTATTACTGGCATTTTACTGCTATGGAGAACAAGCTTTTATTCACTTTTCCCACTTTTCCTTTTTCTCTCTTCTGGCTGGCATTATCCTAGAGTGCCATTGTTAAGTGCTTCCACCGACTTTCATGGTATGATCTGGACTGGAAGTGTCTACTTCCCTTAATCTGCAAGAGGTCTCGGTTGGTTTGGCCTAGTGGTCTTTCAGTGAATGATAGCTGGAGCCATTGGTAGGTTTTTGCTTGGGGCTGCTTTAGCTTCTGGCCTTTATGAACATCCTCAGTGTGATTCTTGGTTCTGCCAAAAAAAGTTGCCCCTTTTAAAGGTGGAAGATGAAGAGCTCAGACTCTGGGACCAGACTTGGGCTGGTCACTTAACCTCTCTGTGCTCAGTTTTCTCATCTGTAACATAGAAATAATAGTAGTACTTACTTCACAGGATTGTTGTGAGGTTAAGTGGGCTAATAGTCATAAAGTGCTTAGAAATGTGCCTTACACAGAGAAGGTGCTGGAGAAGTTTTGACTGTTACTAAGGTGGTTGAGTATGACACACTTGTTTTGCTCAGCTGGGAAACCTTGAGCTCTCGGTGTCTGAGTTGTGTCTTTGTAGGTTGGGGTACTTTTAACTCCTAAAGCACAGAGCCAGCTCTGTAAATTCAACCTGTCCTTAGTCGGGAGCTGCCCCCAAGCTTCTGAAAGGTGCAGTCCAATAGTTAAAATCAGGTGTGAGGCCACACTTCCACACTATGTGGATTATACATCTGGGCAGAAGAGTAGAATAGGTTCTTCCAATCCTTTGCTCCCATTGGCTGAGCCTTATTTGTGGTTCAGGGTGTGTCTTTTGCTCCGATCATATGGCAAAGCCAGAAATTATAAAAGTATGGGTATTATAATCTTTGGGGCAAACTCATATCCATCCATCTCTTCAATCAGCTGTCCCTCACTATTGATAATTCCTGTGTCCTGGTATATAGAAACGAATCATTCACTAAAGGACATCAACCTAGAGCTGTGCTGACCGGCGTGGTAGCCACTAGCTATATGGGGCTATTTAATTAAAATGAAGTAAAATTAAAAGTTCAGTTCCTCAGTCACCGTAGCCACCTTTCAAACACTCATTACTCACCTGTGGCTGATGGCTACTGTATTGGTCAGTGAAGATAAGGAACATTTCCATCATCATGGAAAAATTTTATGGACAGAGCTCATATAAAGACAGATGTGTGTATATAATAAAGATGTACCATGATACCCAGTATCACAGAGGCCTGTGAAATAGTCTCTGAGTCTGGAGGATAAGGTGTCAAGCTCAGCCTGGAGGTAAGAGGGTTGGGAGGAGGGTCTTAAGCAAGGAAAAGAAGGGCTTTATTAGATATAAAAAGGAGTGCATGAGAAGGCATTAGATGGAGATTGGCCATAGCAGCAGGAAGAACATGGTGAATTTAGGGCATCACAAATAATTGTTTGTTGCTGAAGGGTGGGCTGTATCAGCAAGAGTGGAGGCAGGAGGAGCAGCCAGAGACCAGGCTAGAAAGGCTATTTGTTCAAGTATTTGTCGGTTACCTTCTAGGAGTCTCTGGCTGTGGTGAATGAAATCCACAGAGTCCTTGCTGTCATGGCGTGTGTGTAAAAATTGGTGATAAGTGCTATAAAAACAGTGTAAATTAGAGCAGTCGTTCTCAAACTTTGGTACAGTACTATCATCTGGGAAGCTTTTAAAAATCATGATGCCCAGGTTTCACCTCCACACCAATTAAATCAGAATATCTGGAGATAGAAGTCAGGCGTCCGTATTTTTTAAAGATTCAGAGGTAATTCCCACGAATCGTAAAGGTTGGGAACCACTGGGCTAGAGAGAAAATATCGCCCCCCCCACGCCCCCTGCCCCACGCCCCCTGAGTGGGAATGTGCTTAGCATATTCAAGTATCAGGAAGCCGCAGGAGTGGAGAATGATTATTACACAGGACTCTTGTAGGCCATTGTAAGGACTTCGTCTTGTATTCTGATGTTAGCTGTGGTCTCTTCTTGTCCAGTCTCTTGAGCTGGAATGTAGCAGATGGAGCTGCTGTTACTCAGGATCAAAATCCTTAAATCTCGATAGTACTCTGTTTTCTCTTCTTTTCTTTTTTTAAAATGTTATTTATTTATTTTTGTCTGCGTTGGGTCTTCATTGCTGCGCGTGGGCTTTCTCTAGTTGTGGTGAGCCCCGGGGGCTGCTCCTCGTTGCGGTGTGCAGGCTTCTCATATTGCAGTGGCTTCTCTTGTTGCAGAGCACAGGCTGTAGGCACACGGGCTTCAGTAGTTGCAGCACGTGGGAGGGCTCAGTAGTTGTGGCTCATGGAGCACAGGTTCAGTAGTTGTGGTGCACGGGCATGTGGGATCTTCCCGGACCAGGGCTTGAACCTGTGTCCCCTGCATTGGCAGGCAGATTCTTAACCACTGCGCCACCAGGGAAGCCCAGCACTCTCTTTTCCTTTGAGTACTTTTGGGTTTTGCCAAATTATCCTCCAGAAAGAGAAATATTTAAATTCTCATAAATAGTGGTGAGTGTGCTGTTTCCCTTCAGCATTAGTATTAGTACTGTACTGTTTTTCTTGTGAGTTTTTTCTGTGTGTTACCTGGATAATCTATCTTACTACTATCAAGTCTATCTATTTTATTTATTTATTTTTTAAATGTATTTTTGGCTGCATTTGGGTCTTTGTTGCTACACACGGGCTTTCTCTAGTTGGAGCGAGCGGGGGCTACTCTTTGTTGCAGTGCATGGGCTTCTCATTGCAGCGGCTTCTCCTGTTGCGGAGCACAGGCTCTAGGCGCGCGGGCTTCAGTAGTTGTGGCTCGTGGGCTCTAGAGTGCAGGCCCAGTAGTTGTGGCGCACGGGCTTAGTTGCTCCGCGGCATGTGGGATCTTCCCGGACCAGGGCTCAAACCTGTGTCTCCTGCATTGGCAGGCGGATTCTTAACCCCTGTGCCACCAGGGAAGCCCCTCAAATCTATATATTTTAATAGATTCTTCAACAGTCACTTACTGAATATGTATTAAGTACCAGACACTATGCTAGGCTGTTTAAAAATATTATTGAAAGGAAATAAGAATATCCAAATTATTTCTGAAAATGAAATCAGTGTTTCACTTAGTTTGCGTAAGACTTCTGTGTGATTCTAAAGACTTCTGCTTGGTTCTGGGCCACTGCTGGTCTCTGTAAATTGAGTTACTTAGAACTAGAACTATTGGGAGTTAGGGACAAGGGATCATGATCGATTGAGCGTGAAATGATGGTTTTCTTTGTCTTCCCTCTTTTCTCTGTCTCTATTGCCAATGGATGATTGCAGCAGCTTCTTAACTGGTCTCCTGGCCTGTAAACATTTTACTCCACACTCCCTCCACCCAACCAGAAAAAAAAAAACAAACTAAAATTTCTAAACAGTTGTCAGAATGTCCTTTTAAAAATGGAGGTTTGCTCATGTCACTTCCCTGCTCGAAACCCTTCAGTGGCTTTGATTAAGATCAGACTCTTTAACAAGGACATCTACAACTTGGCCCAGCCTATTTCTTTAGCCTCCCTCTTGCAGAATCACTCACCTGGCCATGCCAGTCTACAATGTTCTACTCTTGGGACCATCACACATGCTGTCCCCTGTGCTTATGAAACATAGGCATGACTCTTTACCTCTTTTCCTCTGAGATTTCTGATGCTCCTGCTGTGGAAATACACAGCATCCCATCCTTCGCCAATCATGGTACTTTATAATTGTGTCAACCACAGAGGAGGCATTATCTCTGCCTTGTTCATAGTTCATGCACAGTGTCATGTCCCTAGAAGATGGCAAGTAAGTTTTTGTTGAATGAGTACATGAATGGGTGGACACAGTGTGAAAAGGACCTCACCATCATCAGCGCTCTGTTGATCCATTCATTTAAAAGAGGGTTTGAGCTTGTGTATGTGCCTTTGGAAGACTATTTTCTGGTGCCCAACTCTTCACCAGGTGGGAGCTTCAGCCCTGTCCTCTTCTCTCCCACTTTGTGCAGTTGCAAAGGTGTCCCATCTCCCCCATTTTTTGGGTGGATGGGCATGAGAGTTCCCAGGCTCTGAGAGAGATGAGTCAGAAAGAAGAGTCATTCAGAAAGTAACTCAGTCAGAGTAACAGTGTCGCCCTTTGGCTGAACTTTCTCTCTGTCTCTGTATACCTTGAGATGCTAAGCTGGTGGCACTTCTGAGCTGTAGATTATCAGACCACACAGCACAGGTTGAATTTACTTTCCCTTGAAAAGTCCTGGGGCCCTCTGACCTAAGTGAAATATTGATTGGGCTTGGGTGTGTTGTGTTTCCACCCCATAGTGGCTTCCAAGGTGGAAACCTTGAGAGCCCAATTTATATTTCTCTGTAGCCTTTGGGGTGTTTGAGTTCAGCAGTCTTTTGGCATTTGGTGTATTTTGTGATAACATAGAATAGGATGGTGTTTGCCCAGAAGCTGGTAAGAAAGATTAGATTTAGTTAGAACTGTTCATTTGTGGGCTTTTAGAATTGGAAGGAACACTGTGGATTGGTGATTCCCCTGAGGTGATAGGCGGGAGGGTAGGTGTCAGAACATCCAGAGAGGCGGGGCTTGCTATTAAACAGCCTGTGAGATTCATTGCTGTTTCCAGTATGTGTGTGGTAGCCCTGAAGTGCTGTGCAGGTACAAACATTTTTTTGAGACCCCAGTGTTATAGATGAGATTAAGGATCAGCATCTTTTTTCTGTAAAGGGCCAGATAGTATTTTAGGCTTTTGGGCACACTCTCAGCTACAGCTGCTCAGCTCTGCCTTTGTAGGGGGAAAGCAGCCACAGACAATATGAAACAAACAAGTGTGGCTGTGTTTCAATAGAACTCTATTTGTGGACCCTGACATTTAAATTTCATATAGTTTTCATGCGTCATGAAAAATTCTTTCGATTTTTTTCAACTGTTAAAAAATATAAGAGCCATTCTTAGCTCATGGGCCACGCTAAAAAACGCTTCGGCCATAATTTGCTGACGCGTGATCTAGCCCAGGGATTCCCAGATCTAGCTGTCTTTCAGAATTACCTGGAGACCTTTTAAAGATGCTGATTCGCAGTCCCCTTCTCCCCTCCCTGAGGATTCTGATTCTGAAGGACTGGGGCATCTATATTTTTTACAGATGCTCTTCTTGTGATGCATACACACTCAGGGTTATAGAATCACCGATATTGATCTCACCCTGCCTTCTTGTTTTATAGTTGAAGAAACAGCCTTAGAGAGTGGACGTGATTTGTCGATAGTTATATAGAAAATAAATGGCATAACCAAAATTTGAACCCAGGTCTTGAACCCAGATCAGTGGTCTTTGTTCATATTATTCCGTACTACTCCCTCCCCCACAGTAAACAAAGGAGCGATAAATACAGAATAGTCACAAATTCGTGGTTTTTTCTTTTCTTTAGACCTAGTGCCAGTTTTCCTCCTGAGAGCCAGCCCGGTACTCTAAGCTCAGCTGTCCCTCTGCTTGCTGGCTGGGTTTTCCGGAGCTGACTGGTGATTTGACATTTAGCCCAATTTCCCTCCAGTTTGCTGGCTTTAAGTAGGAGAGATAATGAAGTAATAGCAAGTAAATTGCTTTAATGTAAGACTTTGTTGAGGCAGCACTAAGCTGCAGTGTGAGAGTGAGAGCTGTTGTTTCAAGGGGTGCATTGGTTTTAAGAGGCACGTTTTACACTTGAATTCACATGGCTCAGATCCAGCCATCTAAGTAGGACAGCTCTGCATGGAACTTGGGCTTAATTAGAGCTAATTGAGCTGTCGTCCTGCCCAGAACAGTTCAGGGGTGCAGAAACTGAAGGTGAAGAGTAATCACCGTACCTGCTCTACCGCAGCCTCAGTGTGGCTCTTTGGGATTCGAAGATGGATTTTTGTGATTTGCTTTGTCTCCCTACAAGGCATTTGAGTCTTGCTACTTGACTTGCCTGTGCATTTTTATTTATCTATATCCTGGAAAGAGGAATACTGAAAGTTCTAATGAGCAGTTTTTATTCCTGCTATATGAGTATTATACTGCTGACTTAACCGGTAGGCTTCCATGTTTTGTGTGCCGTGCCCTCCTTCCTCACTTTCTCTATCATCTCCTTAGATCTCCCTGCCACAGACTTTTCCTGGCTGAGGGATAGTGACAGTAAGGGAAGCACAGTCCCTCCTGGCACCTTCATAGTCAGAAGGCCTTGTCTTAGGTTTTGGAACATAAATGGGGAGTTGGCAAGTTGGTTTGTTATTTATCTTTTATTCTTGGGCTACAAGTTCTTTGGCTTTGGGGACCCTGTCTTGTTGGTCTGCTCTTGATTGTGCCTGTCAGGGGAGCACAGGGATGAAGGTGGGCAGCTTCACCTCTGCGCTCACATTCTTTTCCACCTGTGATCTCAGTGCTTTAGGGAGATAACTGGGCTTTGATGGCAGGCTCTGAAAGTCCTGGACATTTTCTAACAGGTACCATTGAAATTTGGTCTTCACCTATGTTGTCTCATATCTAAGGGGATAGAGCCCCCCTTTTAAAACACAACAAAGTTTTTTTTTTTTTTTTTTTAGTACTTGGTATATAAAAGTAGAGACATCCCAGATGAATAAATTAGAGAATGATAGTTTATGTTCCCCAAAACGCTTTCAAGACGCATGCCGGACGTCCTCTTAATACTGAGGAATTCCGCTTAATTCCTCCTACTGTCCTTAAAATGATTCACTTTTCAGAAATTCAGTTTTCCACACAACTTTTTAGAAGCAGGAACAACTATTAAGAATTAAACTTGGGCATATTTCAGAATCCTCTCCTCTGGTGATGTCTTGCTGCCTCTGAGGAGCTTCTTTCTCTTTCCTCGCTACACAGTTCATAAAGCACTTAGGCAGTTCTGAGTAGTAATAACCGGGGCTTGCATAAGACATTTATTCCTCAAAATGCTTTAATTTGTATGACTTCGTTTTATCCTTTCAGCTCTGAGTTAGGTACCGACAGTGGTAGAAATTCCATTTTACAGTTGAGGAACAACCCAAACCATTTTACTCATAACCCCATAGTTAATGGAAGGACAGACTTTGTTGTGAGTGTCCAGAGACCTACCCATGCAACTATTGCCATTAGTGTCTCTTTGGGTCCTTGCTTTTAGATGGTACAAAAGGCCCAAGAGTCCCTTGTGAGTCGGCTATGGACTTCAACCAGAGAGCCAGGAGCCCTTTAATAATTCTAACACTGTCTCTTAGGGCTACACCCAAGAAGAAGCATTTTTAGTTTCTGGTGAACAGTATGTAATTGCACGAGGAAGCTCTGGAGACAGATATTCTCACCATATGCGGAAAAACAGTTCTTTCTCTACCTGAGTGAGACCATCTGAGTGTATTGTTAGGAATTAAAAAGCTCCAAACATGGAGCCAATCCATGGTGATGTGTTGGAGAGGGAGGAAGCTCAGGCTAAGACCTTCCTTTTGTGGGCTTGGTATCAGTTAGGTTTTCCAAAAGCTCTGCCTCAGCACTTGCTGACTTCGTGTTATTAATTTACGATAGTGCTTAGCCCCATTTTGATCAATGTGTAACAAATCTACTTCCTCAGTATAACATGCTTTACCTCTCTCTAGAATGTATCTACATTTTAGCTCCTTTCCTACTCAAAATGTTGGTGACAGATAAAGAGAAACTATATTTAGGGTAACAGGTACTTTCAGACTAAAAATAAAGCAGTGGTTCTCATTAACCAAGGTCAGAGAGAATGTGTGTATAGTTTGACAAAGTTTGCTAAGATTCCCTTCACTATCACTAGTTGAAAAACAATGCATTGAAATCCACTTTCTACTAGATATAGTTAAAATATGATAATGGCAGGTGTGAAGTCAGGTAATTAAGTAGGCTTCATCTACTACCCTGAGAGAAGGATCTTTGGGAAGTATAGCTAGAACGCCAGCATTAAAAAACCTCATGATGCACTCATTTTGTTCCAGGAGGCATTGTGAGTTACACACTGTTTCCTACCTAATGGGTAGGGAAAACTTAAAGGTAAAACTGAACTGCTCTTTTTAGTTGCTCTTCCCCCCTCATTGGCCGCCCTTCATGAATAAGCTCACCTGTTCTCTTCCTGAGATAGATGGCAGTTTAAGGGGAGGAGAACTGTTTTGGAATCGGAGACCTGGGTTCAAGTTCTGTCATTCACTGGTTTAAGTTGCTTGAATTTCTGAGCTATCTTGCGGCTTGGGGGATAGTAATTGGCTTGAACGAGATGGGTTAATATCGTTCTGTTTCTACCAAAGTATCCTGTATGTATAAATAGAACTAGTTATGGATGAGTTAACCAGTTTATGATTGGCAGCTGGAAAAAGGGACAGTTGAGTTAAAACAAGAGTAGAGAGAGAATATATATTTTTACCTTTTTATTTTGAAATAATTTTATACCCATAGAAAAGTTGCAAGAATAATACAGGGAACTCTTGTATATCCTTCACCTGGATTCTCCAGTTGTTAACATTTTACCACTCACTCTACCATTCATTGGGAGAGAATGTTCAGCTGACACTTGAGTGTTTACAGATGCCGAGCACGTGCTTTTAGTTGCCTTATCTCATGCACCAGTCCCTTAATGTATGGGTACTGTTATCTCCACTGCGTAGAAAGAAAAACTTTGGGAGGTTAGATCAGTTGCCTGAGACCCCACAGCAGGTAAGTGGCAGAGGTTTGAGGGGTAAGTTTTTCACCACCTTCCTTTGCATTCTAGCCCAGGCCTTGCCACTAACAGTGGCGGAGCCCTCGGCCATTTATTTTGTGGCAGGTCCTCATCTTTCCCTTCTGTTCATGGAACCCAGTGTCCCCTGCCCTGACTCACCTCACTGTAGAGACAGGTTACATTCCATGAAGTATCCTTTTTAGCTACAGAAATCAGAGTTTTGTCTGGTATTGCTGATTAAGTGTAATTTGTTTAAGCAAATATAAAGACTGAAGATTGTTTGCAGTTTGTGGTTGAAGTCATCGGGGAGGCGAGAATGCCCTCCTTTCCTCACACCCAGCTTCCTTGTGAAATTGGTGGAACTGCCACAATTTGACTGGTTTTCTGTTTTGCAAGGGTATAAACCAGAAGAGTATTTTCCTCTTGGGCAGAGCATCCAGGGTGCTGGACTGTTCCTTGCCCTAACCACCACCTTGAGATCAAAATCCTTTATCCGTCTTCCCTGTCAGGCTACAGGGCCCTGAGCATATTGCTTCCAGGAGACCAGGGAAGATGACAGGGTTTGGTCTTTAGATTATTTCCACTTTCTTTGGAGTTGAATTTTTTTTCCCTGCCTTGTTTTGTTTAGAGGAATGTATCCCCTAAATTTTGATAGAAGTAGATTTTCTAGAACCTTGAACTGAGATTGAAAACTCGGTAGCTCATGGCTGTGTGAGCCAGAGGTGGCTGGCAAACGTGTGCTTTTGGCTTGCCTAATGTTTAAATTTTTTTTCTTTAGTAGCCAACATTTAAAAGCCAGAGGATTTCACATAACCCCAGCTTTCAGTTTTTCTTTCAAATAAAAGAAAAAAAAAAAAAAAGGAAAGGTTTGAACTTTTATTTTCAAAGCTGGAGAAGTACAATTTGATAAGCTAGTTAGTGGTGGGATTACCTTACCCTTGGTTACCAAAGAAGAGTTCTGTTTTTTGGGTAGGTAGAAAAACAGCTCGTAAGAAGGAGAAGGGACTTATCCAAGATCATCATCATCTCAGTCCTGTACTTGTCAGTGTTTCATTTCCGTCATTATGGGGGCAGAGTGACTTCTAGATGGCAGAGGGTGACAGCCATCTACCCAGCTTAGTTGGAATTCAGTGCTTCGCTCCCTGCACACAGACACTACTGCCAGCAGGGGGTGCTGTCCGTTCACCGAGCCTGCTGTCATCTTGGCTCAGCTGAGCAGCAGCTGTTGGGCATGGGCCCTGGGTCTGTGTGAGAGTTTGGGCATGTTCATTTGGTTCCCATCCCTAGTGCCCACCCCTTAGACCCTGGCCAGGTTATTGTGTCACTAGGGACTCTGTTCAGTAACAGGAAACTGGGGAAAGTTTAATTGTTTTCTCCTCTCTTTTTTTCCCATGCAGCTGAACAAAAGGTTCATCCTCAGTTTTCTCCATGCCCATGGGAAGCTGTTTACCCGGATTGGGTAAGTGTGCAGGATGTTTATTTTATTTTCCTACATTACAAGTCATTTTGGAATTTAATATTGTTAGCAACTAGACTGTGTTTGTAACTGAGGGCACAGGGTGTGAATTCTTAGGGGCCTCCACCTTCTCTCCTCTTCCCTTCACTCGCTCTCCTACTGTGCTCATGAAGTTTGGGAAATATTACTCTCCATCCCTCTGGCTCCCCCTTCCCTACCTTTACTAAAGCCCCCTTTTAACCACAATCTTTTCCCAGCCCCCACCCCTAATCCCTCTGGGTTTCTCTTTCCTCTGCCTTCCGGCTCAGCCCCTAGTGAGCTCCGCAAGGAAGTCATGCTTAGTCCCTGGGTGCAGCTGCCAGGGGTCCTCCTTGGGGGAAAATACTATCCACTAGTTTTCCCTTGAAAACTAATGGACAGTAATTTCTTTCTTCCAACATTTTCTTCTCCTTCGAACCATACCCCTTCCTCCTGTGCTCAGTTTCCTGCACCATATTGCTGACCTCAGTAAATGCTAAGACTTCTCTTTGGTTTCACCATTCACCACGGATTTCCATATAAGTCTCAGGGAAGGTGGTGTGGGTGAGACCCTGTTACTTAATCCATTAAGTCTCTGGGAAGAGATCAGGTTTTGAGTATCCCTTTGGTGGATCCGAGTTTCTCCTCACTGTGTAAAGCTGGTGCCCCTGTGCTGAGTGCCTCGTTATTCCAGGAGAGGAACGGGTGGTAGTGCCCTCAGGTCGTCTCTGCATTTTAATATTTTCTGAGTTGGAGGTTTTATTGTGAACTACCCTTTGAGGTGATTTGCTTTGGATTATAGTTCCCCCGGTTGTTGTCAGTGTTTGCCTTTCACTTTCTTTTTTTTAAGATTTTAATTTATTTTTTTGGCTGTGTTGGGTCTTTGTTGCTGCGTGCGGGCTTTCTCTAGTTGTGGTCAGCAGGAGCTATTCTTTGTTGCGGTGCGTGGGCTTCTCATTGCAGTGGCTTCTCTTGTTGCAGAGCACGGGCTCTAGGCATGCGGGTTTCAGTACTTGTGGCGCGTGGGCTCAGTAGTCATGGCTCGCAGGCTCTAGAGTGCAGGCTCAGTAGTTGTGGCACATGGGCTTAGTTGCTCCGCAGCACGTGGGATCTTCCCGGACCAGGGCTCGAACCCATGTACCCTGTATTGGCAGGCAGATTCTTAACCACTGTGCCACCAGGGAAGCCCCTCCCTTTCACTTTCTGTCATAACCTTGTAAGTGTATCTGTAATGCTCTTGAAGGTTTCCTTAGTGGGAGAAGCTGAAAAGCTTTGTCCTGCTTGAAGAAACACTGTTTGTGGATGGTAAACTAGACACTGTACCTTTTACATATTCATTTGTCATCAGCCTGGGCAAGGGTGACAGGGATGGCTATAGTCTTGATTTTGAAATGACTTGGGAAACTTGGAGTAGTGCCAATAGATGCATCTCTACTAGCAGAAATAAGTGTGAAGTGATTTACTCAGCAAAGTAAACTAGGTGCATCAGTAGCAACCCCTCACCCCACCCCCACGTCAGCTCTACTCTGGCAGGAGTTTTTGCTTAAGACTGTTGTATCCCTAGTGCCTGGCATGTAATAGGTGCTCAGTAAATATTTGTTGTAGGAATAAGTGAATTATTACAAGAAATGGGTAGATTGTGAAAGACTGGAGAGAAGGATCTAGTATTCTGTGGGTCGTAGTAGGCCAGTCAGTAGTGAGTAATGTAAAGGTGCAGTTTCAGGGTGGGTGCAGTTTCAGGATTATTATCTTATAATAAGAAGATATTATTTCATAAAATGGCACATCATATGAGAAATACCACTGTACTGCACTTAAAGTAGGTGCTATGGTTCCTTATCTCTTTATTTCTTTTAAAATTCTCATTTAAAAAATCTTTTTTTTCCCCTTACTACCTTTCTAGTCAGTATTTTCTCCTTTTTTCTTTTTCCTGTGTTTGTTCTTTAACTTTTTATGTACCTCATGTTTGCTCTAAGTCAGGATTTCTCAACCTCTGTACTGTTAATATTTTGAACCTTATAATTCTTTGTTGTAGGGGCTGTCCTGTGTAGGATGTTTAGCAGCATCCCAGGCTTCTACCCGCTACATGCCAGTAGCATTCCTTCTCTTCACCCCCAGTTATGACAATTAAAAATGTCTCTAGACATTGCCAAATGTTCCCCGCAGTGCAAAATTGCTCCTGGTTGAGAACCAGGGCCCTAGGTATTTCTTAGCTCTGTTAGAGACTCTTGGGACTAAAAAATCTTGGTCCAGAGTATACGAATGTTTAGGAGATATATGTGTGTATATATATATATATATACACACACACACACACACATACTTATATATATACATATATATATATATACACACACACACACACACACACACACATATATTTTTAAATCAGGTTAAGCATTAGTTAGAACCTTATTTTTTCCCCTTTTTAAAACTCTCATATTTAGATATTTTGAAGGAAGTTTGAGAAAGGATCACGATAATGATTAAAAAGCTAGAAATTGATTTCTGAGAGGACAAATTAATCTTTAAAAAAATAAGGTAGGGCTTCCCTGGTAGCGCAGTGGTTGAGAGTTCGCCTGCTGATGCAGGGGACGCGGGTTCATGCCCTGGTCTGGGAAGATCCCACATGCCGCGGAGCGGCTGAGCCCGTGAGCCATGGCCGCTGAGCCTGCGCGTCCGGAGCCTGTGCTCTGCAGCGGGAGGGGCCACAGCAGTAAGAGGCCCACGTACCGCAAAAAAAAAAAAAAAAAATAAGGTAAAAAAAGTTTTATTTGGAGACAGCTGTTGGGGGTACCCTAACTATGTTTAAATATTAGGGTCATAACCAAATAGTTTTGACTTCTTTTGGATGACAGCAAGAGAAAAATAAAATAGGCTTATGTTGCAGCTGGAGAGGTTTGGGTTAGGTGTAAGAAGATTTCACAGAGGGAAGACGTTCAGGAATTTTCTTCTCTGGAAGCCTTTGCGAGCGAATAGATTATCTCATTTGTCAGAGGTGGTTTGCTGTGGTCCAGATTATTTTTCAAGATCTCTTCCATTCCTGCATATAACATATTCTGTTGGCAAAAAGATAAGGCCAGTCTAGTTGCACCTTCATGGACAGTGAGTCGTCGTAGTGTTCATATGAGGAAAATATATGTAAATTCTAGGCACCCCAGCCCCTCGGTGAGTATTCCTCTTGTGCTCTCCTAGAGGTAAAAAGAGAATTGAGCCCCATATTTATTCTGGAAGGCAGAAACAGCAATAATTTTTCTATTGGAAAAAAAGAAGTATAGAAGTCTGTAAGACTAGAAAAGCAATGAGCCCGAGCCACACACAACAACATGGACTGCTGCCTAATTACCAAGAAGATGTGAAATGTGGGAGGCGTTGAAAACGAGTTAAGAGTGAGGAGATGGTAATGGGGAGCAGCTGAAGACACATCCACTGTCCCGCCTGCCTGCTGAGAAAAGCCCCCCGTGGCTCTCCCAGTCTTCGTCTTGTCCGTGCCCCGTGTTCTCCGTTGCATCCGCGTATGCTTGAGGGCCTAATGTGTGCAACGCTGGTCTCCTTCCTCTCAGCAACCAGCGAAAAAGAGGTGCGGAGTGTTAGATGGAATCAAGTGCCAAAAAGAGTTTGTTTTTCTCCGCTGACTAGTTCTAAGACCTCGAGAGGGAACAAGTCAGAGCCTCTGTGGGCTCTGGTTTCCTTATCAGTAGTTTAAATAGATGATCTCCAAGGTCTGTTCCAGTCCTTATGTTCTGTAGCACTATGATTTTTTTTCCCCTCATTGTTACCCTGTCATACGGCTTAGTTGTTTTGTTTTGTTTTTTGCTACTGGTTCGCTCCTATCTTGTTCAGTTTTTAAAAATTAAGATGTTAAGAAAAGTTAGGGAGCCTGATTCTTTTCTGCAGAGAATGTTGTCTGGCCCAGCTGTGTTCCCCAGCATATGAGAGGTTGGGTCCTGCCCCGTTAGTCACTATCTGAGTCACTCACGGGTCTAGGTCCCAGTATTGTCTGAAAGACTGGTTTCTTGAAACTGCCATTCAAATGAGACAAGGTATCTCTGGAGATCACTTCAGAAAGCAGTCGCTTTAGCCAGCCAGTATCCTGAAAGTGACCGTACCTTCTGCAGCTTTAAAGGATGGGGCCGGAATCCTCTCAGGCTCAGGAAGGGGAATAGGTCAGGGTGCCGTGTGGCTCCTGACAGACACTGGCTTTCCCCGGGAGAGGCAGATCAGACCTGTGCTCAGACTCCTCTGAGAGAGGTCGGGAAGCCGGCAGCCTGTAGACTTTTGATTTGTGACAAACAGAATAATTTTGCTTCCCATTATAGCCTAGGTTGAAGTTACCACTTTAGTTTTTACTTGCTTGCCGAGTCATGCTATTTGCACAGCTTCAAGATCTCTTGGAATTCAAAGGCTCATGTTTATTTTGGACTCTGAATTGTTAAGAATATAATGTTTGTGTCTTGATTTTTTTTTTAATTATAAATGTATTATATACAAAAGCCAGAAGTATTCATTGTGGGGGAAATCTTTTTACTATATACAGTGCTTATTGTAAAATATTTAGAAAACCCAGCAACAAGAAGAAATAAAAAATTATTCTCACTATCCAGAGATGACTATCTACCACTAACACTTGGTGTATATTTTATCTTCTTTTCTATACATCACGCACACACATTTTCTTATTTATTTTTTACAAATATGTATAAAAAGGGATCGCGTTAAACTACTTTAAAACTGTCCACATTTAATATATGTTGGACTTTCTCCCACATGATTAAAAAATCTAATACAGCTTTTAAAAAATAGAATTCAGTTGTATGGATGTGCCGTTTTCATCATCGGCTGTTGTTGGGCGTTTTAGGTTGCTTCCAGTTTTTGGCTGTTATAAATTGCCTTTTTTTATGCTTTCTCTCCTCTTCCTCTGCTGCTACTACTGCTGCTGCTTCTTGCCTAAAACTTTTACAATTATTACATAAGTAATATATAAAATCTCCTTATAAAAGTATAACATTCTTTTCTAAAATTTCTTTCAACTCTCCCCCAACCCCTGTGCCTTCCAAAGAGATAATGCCGGACATCAGGTTATGTATTCTTCCAGACCTTTTTACTATATTTACATACTTACACATGTAGCCATAAAAACCATAATTTTATTTTGTGGATTTTTTCCTAAACAAATTGTATACTGTCATTATCTCAGTTTTGGTATAATTTTCGTTCTGCAATATGGGGTGGAGGGAAGAGAAAGAAAGAAAACTACTTACAGGTAACTAGAGGCCAAAAACAGACATCATTTTGGTTACGAAACTGGGCACCAGAAACGCTGTTATTGAGCTCTGAGGAAGAATCTTTTATCTGTGTGTCCTTCAGTTGTGGCCTAACAAAACTGATTTTTGTCTGAGAATGCCATCTTTCCTCATATCTCAGAATTGAAGTTACTCTAACTTATGCACTTGATTTTTTTTTTTTCTTCTGTTTTAATCATGTTGAACTAGTTGAAAGGCGAACAGGGGATTTTTTTTTTTTTTAAACTTTCGAAAAAAAGAAGATGTGGACATTTGGCCTGGTGCTCTTTTGAGACTTCATTCTGACCTAGGGAGTGTTAATGGATCTGTTTCAATTCCCATCCAGGGAAGAGGCTTCCTCAGACACAGCCTCGAAGCAAGACTGTCCCACGTGACACTTCTGTCATGTCGTTCTGTGCTGGCTCTCTACCGCCTTTCAACACGGAGACACATGGCTCTGAAACTTGCCCAGTGTGGCTGCTTTTCAAGCCGAGTGAACTCTGCTATTCTCGTAACGAGAAGTGCTAGCCCCCCTCCCCACCTCCACCAGAAAGAGTGCTGCACAGTGTCAAGATTTAAAATGAAACCTTTGTTATAGCCCATGGGGAAAAATGGATCCAATCCAGCCTCAAACATATCACTCTCTGCCATTCCAAACTGACCAAGAGTTTTAATGGTTCTGAAATATTTTAGGGGGGGGGGGTGGAAGAGTGTGTTTCGGTTGTTTTGTTGTTGTTGTTGGGTGGTGGCAGTGGCATTTGAAATGGCATGTGGGGGGAAGAAAGCCTGGCATGTTTTGTGCCAATGAAAATGAGGGCAGCTCAGCAGAGAAGGGCACTGGAGTATAAACTGTAATTGACCCATAACTGTGGCATGACTTCTGGGTACTAGGAGGTAAGTCATAGGAGTTGCCTCCAAGGGCAAGCAATGAAGATTGCCAGGAGGCCAGAAAGCTCTGGAGTTTTCTGACCTGAGGAAGGTACTGCTCAGCGGGGAAAGGTTCAGGTGAAAGTAGAAGCACCGTTCCCTAGGACTTGAAACGGTTTTGTATCTTTTGAGGAGGATTCCCTTCCCTGTGGCTTTCCAGAAGCTATTTATTAATCCAGGCTGGAGCTCTCCCTCACCCCACCCCACAGGGTATCACAAGCAGTTTGTTTGTTTTTGAGGGTGGGGGGGCGTTGAGGATGGATAAAAGATACTCTGCTGACCACGAATTGTTCGGCATGGCCCTAAGGCCCGTGTGCCTGGTTTCTCTCTCTAGCACCAAGTTCAAATTTGCTTTTTATTTCTGAGGACTTCAGCTGTGGTTTGTTCCTGTTGCCAGAGGAGCTCCAGGCATGCACCACTGTTTGTGGCCACTTTTGGCAGGCATTGGTTTGAATGACCTCTCTTTAGGAGCCCTGGGTCACTGGCTAGATTTCTACCTCCCTACATTACAGGCTCTTCCTGTATTGGGAGTGGCAGTTGGCCAGGGCATTATATTTCCACTGGCCTGAAAACATACAGACCCTGATGAGCAGAGGCTTGTGAGAGGGAGGAGGACAGCAACACAGGAAAGACCGAAACAGATCATCAGGGCCCTAGGTCGAGGGATTCTTCCAGGGGAGATTGGGATCCTTAGGTGGAGCGATTAGTGTGAGAGTCCCTAAGTAGACGGCCGCAGAACTGCGTCTGGTTTTCTGAAGTAAAGCTTTGAGTGAAGAATCTTTAGATTCACGTACCTCTTCATAGAATATGGTTTTCATAGCAGAGAGTTTGGGGAATATGCCAGTCTTAGAGCTTAAAGGAAATTTGTTCACTATTTAGAAAAACTGATTGTTTCAGAGAGAAACTTTGATTTCAACTTGAATCCAGTTATTGCCAGAGGTTAGGAAATAGCATACCAAAGCATGAAAACTCATGGCGATTTATCCAAAAATTGAGTTATTTCCATCTCTAAACTCTGAACTTCTTTCTCTTAAATTTGTTCACAACCTTAGGGTGCTAGGAAGGTTTGTGAAAGTAGCAAAGAAATGTCCTAGGCATTAGCCATCTGCTTTTCCGGGAGGGGGGGCGCGGAGAGAAAGAGAGAGAGAGAGAGAGAGAGAGAATGAGTGTGTGTGTGTGTGTGTGTGTGTGTGTGTGTGTGTGTGTGTGTATACCGAGTTCTCTTGGGGATGTGGCTCACTGATGGGCTGGCTGTATTTGTAGGATGGAGACATTCCCTGCAGTGGCTGAGAAGGTCCTCAAGGAGTTCCAGGTGTTGCTGCAGCGTAGTCCCTCTCCTATTGGAAGTACCCGCATGCTGCAGCTTATGACCATCAACATGTTTGCTGTACACAACTCCCAACTGAAAGGTGAGGAATGTCCAGTTTCTTTATCTAGACAGATAAAGATTAATCTAGCTTCTTTCCTATGCTACCATACCACTACACAGTCCCCCCAAAACACACACACACACACACACACCCTTTTCCCCCGTTGCCGTTCAGATCTTTAATTTACTCTCTGAAATCTGTGTGACTCTCTAGTGCTTGGGTGGGATGGTTGGAGGGAATCATGGGTATAGAGCTTAATTTGCAAACCCAGAGATGCTGTTGCACATCTGGCCATGCTAAAGGCAGCAGCAAGGCCTCTTGGAGGCTGCAGACCCAGAGCCTCTCCCAGGGGGGGAGGCATTGCTGAAATGTTTCATTGCAGAGACCATACGCTTGGCAGGGATTGGGAATAGCTGTTTCTGGACTCATGTACCCTGTTTGTTCAATATGGAAAAGTCTAGTTCCCTATGGGATATCCCTTGTGGGAGTCTGCCAGGGAGTAAGAACAGAGAATCGATGAGCTTTGGCGACTCAAATCTGGGAGCACAAAAATCACCAGGCCCAGAATTTGGCAAATGTACTAGTGTGCATTCCGAGATGCTTTTCTGAACACTGGGGTGTTTTTAACATGAGGTGGGGGCTGGGGTAGGAGAAATGGGGGGTGGTGCTGATTGGCAGGATTTTTAAATGTTCTGATGACCAGGTCACAGTTGAAGGATGTTACCGGATCCCTCCCCTCCCCTTCCCTTTCCTCCACCCCACTGAGGTAAAGATGATGGGGTTTGACTTGATGGAAATCTGTAGCATGGAGGTGACATTATTTTGTGTGTTTTGTTTGCAAAGGAGACTTGGTCCTTGCTGCCAAAGAATCATTTCAGAGCACTGGCAGAGAGTGTCTGGTCTCAGGGCTGGAAGCTTATCATCTGAAATGCCAAGAAGCGGGAATTACCCTATGGAGAGTCCGTTGTAAAACAGACCTGGTGTTTCTAGACAGAGGATCGCTAGTCCTTTCATCGCACCTTTTCTTAGTGATTTCTCTCACTCCGAAGTTGATTTGTTTCCCTTCCCATTTGTATTTAGGTTATGCTTCAGCCTGCTGCAGGGGGGTGTTCTCCCCTGATGAGTGGGTATTCTGCACTTTCCCTTGAAACTTGGCTCCTCCTGGGACTCTGCAAGGTCCTCTGCTAGTTTGCCTGGGTTTTCAATCACATCTGAATCCTAAAGGGTTTTCTGCTTTCACGCTGCCTGCTGCAGCATTTAGAATTCCCGGAAGAAGGTGAGATGCAGAGGCTTAGGTGCCATTTTGAACTTGGCTAACTATTCCCAAGAACAGTTCTGAGGAAGCATGCAGTCCTGAGGGGCAGTGGAGGTTTCCAGGAATGAGGAAATAAAGTTTGTAAAGTGTGGTGAGGCCGTCAGTCCAGAGGGGAGGGAGATTGATGCCTTCATCGTTACTCCGCTGGTTGGGCTACCAAGTGGGAAGCTCACTGGACTCAGGGAATGGGGCCTCCCGAGGTGCCTTTCTCTTCACTTTCCTGCCTCCCTGTAACAACAGCAAGCTGCCTGTCACAGGGCTGCAGCCTCTGCCAAGGCCCTGTTCCTGCATCGAGTGACCTGGAGGCGGGGATGTAAAGACCCCGCAGCTCTTGCCTGTGGAGCATCTGTTGTCAGCAACTTCTGCTCCATGGAAAGAAATACGTTGGCCCTTTCATAGGCCACCAGTGAGTCCTTTTCCTGGAGCTGTTGTAAAGTAAAAGTTAAGAAAATATGGGTGAAAGGAAGGTGAGATGGTGAGAACAGAGAAAGAAGGAAGTAAGTGGTTCCCCTTTTGAGGCCAGGGTACTTTTTCTAGGACTCTTTGCCATGGTCGGTCATAATGAGGACCTGATAGCCAGGAAGGACATGTCGCAGCCTGTGCGTGAGACCCTACCACTGGTTCTGGCTTTGTCCTGGCGCTCACCTCCCTGGGGCAGCTGGGGCCGAGAGGAGTATGAGCTGAGGTGGTCAGAAGCTCCCAGGGTGTTTCAGGGAAAACAGCCTGGGCCACAGGATATAACACTCAGCCAGGACAGAGCGCTCTGTGGACGTGCTGCCAAGTCCCCGGTGTGCAGCTGAGGCGGCCGTCCAGACCCCACTGTGTGGGCTGCCATTGGGAGAGGGGTGAGCAGAGCACTCAGCAGAGCTGGCTGGTGGGAAGATGCGCTTTTCCATTTCCCAGCACATGAGTCATCTTCTCTGGGCCCCTGTGCTGTGCTTGCACGGACAGTGGCAAGAAGGGGGTGTTGTGGCTGAGCAGCAGCATCTGTGCCGGGGGTGGAGAGGGAAGGGGGTTGGGGAGAGGGTAAAGATTTAAATCCTTCACTAATCAGCAGCAGTTTGAATCACATTTTTATGAGTAAGGAAGTGATAAATCAGCCCTGAGTGTTCAGCCCCCAAGTCCCGTCAGCCGGTGCCCTTCTGAAGGCTTCTCTCCAGGCCAGTCTGCTTGCTGTCAGAGTCGCCACCCAGCCGCGGGACCCTGGCTGTCTGAAACCAGGAAGCAAGGGCCTGCTGCTGCCTGGCCCTCCCAGGTGCTTGGGGTCTGTGGTGATTTGGCAGTCACTGCAAGTTACAGAACATCTGGGCCATCATTTTTCTTTCCGTTCCTTCTTGGACGTGTCCTTCTGGGTGGGTGTTTGCATATGTCAGTTCCTGGACTCTGTGGAGAAGGAACGTTCCAGCCTGAAACAGCGGTGATCTGTGGCCCCCCAAAGCAGTCAGAATCCTCTCAATCTGTGCCTGACCCTTCCCTGTAGATGTGGTACTTAAGGAGGGCAACAGGGACGTCCTTACTAAAAAGTACATCCTTTGCTGATGCCTCTGATTCTTTTTTGTGTGTGTTTGATGCTACCCTTGTATAAGCCCTCTTTTCAAAATACCAGTAGTCCAGGGTGGAAATGATACCGTTACTAACACTTCAGTGTGATTACTTTTCAAATGTGCTTTCCTTGGGGTCAAGAGACATAGAACTGTTTTAAAGCTTTGGACACCTCACAAGCCAAACGGAGGGGAAAAACCTAGATGGTGGTGAATGACAGGCATCTTTCCCCTTTTCTAGGTTATAGTTTTTCCTGGAGCTCAGGGAGGCAGAGGTTGTGAGATTTGTCCCCCTTCCAATAAGGGAAGATGAGTTTTGCCACATCATTTAACCAACTAAACTTTCAGGTCTCAGCAGTGATCTTAAAACTCACAAGTTCAGGGCTATTGGTGGGGATACCTTTATCTCCTCCCCTCATATGGGCCCTAGGCAAAAAGCCTACTTCAGTGGGACTACAGAGAGTCTAGAATCCTAATACCTACACTGAAGTGGTTGGGGACAGATACATTTGAGGGGTGTTTGGGGCCATTAGCATGGTGCCTGGTATTTCTTAGGCACTCATTAAGGATTCATTGAATGCATGGATGAGGAAGGCCAGGTTCTGGGCAGGCCAGCCCTCATTGAACAGTGTGTTTCCTTCCTGGCCTTTGTCCAAAATTACCCTTTGGCGAGTGATGGGTGGTGGTGAGATAGGTGGTTCCCAGAGTGATGTCACACTTGGTGATCTCTCTGCAGCATTCCTGAAGGGAGAAACGGGGCCTTCTCCATGTGCCTCAGCATTTAACACTTCAGTAGCCATCTGATTGGCTGATGTGGTGCTGGAGGGGGAATGGTTGATCTCAACCACAAGCACTCTAAGAATTTTAATTTTTTAAAAAATTCTGTAATTTAGGGAAATAAAACTCTAGTTTCTTGAAGAGGAATAATTGAAGCAACATTTGTGGTAGGGCATCACTGAAACCCCATTGCACCCCCATCTGTGCCCAATTTGCTCCAATATGGCCCCCTTTTTTTCCCCCTCTTTTTCTCTCCCCCTCTTGCGCTCTCTCTCTCTCTCTCTCTCTCTCTCTCTCTGTCTCTGTCTTTTTAAAAAATATGTTTTATAATTCCTGGAATCAAAACCATCTCAGGCACACACTGTTTTATTTTACTGTATTATTGGATTATACTTCCTATAAATCACTGGATGTTATTCATTGGCCACCACTGGAATAACTTCCCTTTTCTGTGCCCTGGCCCCCTCTTTTTCCCCCTCTTTTTCCCCCTCTTTTTCCTCCTCTTTTTCCTCCCCTACCAGTTCATAGAGTAAGCCTCCACTGCAGCCTTGCAGAAAAGCCCCGGTGGCAGCAAGAGGGCACCCAAGAGACACTGCTTGTGCTCCCTGTTCTTAGGGAACATTTAGGGCCTGGGATTGAGGCAGGGCTAGGCTGGCATTCCTTTCTTTATCATTTATGCTTGCTTTTATGGTTTGTTAGTAACCCTGGATTGCAGGAGGTGGTAGGAGGGAGTGCCACATGCATGCCTCCAGAGGGATAGAGAATCGCAGCTGTTAATATGGGACGGATAGAGCTTAACCCCAGTGTGTGGGATGCTTGAGATGGGAACCACACACCTTCACGCTGTGGTTGTGTATGCAGGTTGACTCCGGTTGAGAAGTTCAATTGACAACCAAAATGTCTTTGTCTGTGGCATACAACCACCTTAGAGACCTTTAGTAAAGCAATTTGCTCCTCTGTGGCAGTTCACTTCTGTCTGAGTCTCTTACCCAAGCAGAATATATGAAGTGCCTAATCCTCTGCTTGTCAGAACAGTTGTACAGGAAATCCACCTTTCATAAAGGGTTAGGCTTGAGTTTAGCTGTGTAAACCGCCCCTCTCCTTCCACCTTGTCTATCTCTGGTGGTAGAAGCCCTTGGGCTCTTTCTCCTCAAGGATCTGTGTGGGTAGATTTCTACAGGTAATCAGCACTGCCTGACCTTCGTTTTCAGGACTGCTCAGTTTAGAGCAAATAAACGAAGAAACAGCCAGCTTGGCCGACAAATTATGTGAGAAATAGATTCAGAGGTCAGAAGAGGCAAGGCTTTAGGAGGCAGGCCAGGGGAGGGTGCATCCCTTAGCCATGCCCTCTATCCCTCTGGGGGACATAGAACTATCAACAGGCTGCTTAGCACGGACTTCTTCCCTCCACATTCCCTGGAAAAGAAGAAAAAGTTAAGGAAGTGAGTTTGTCAAGGGAACTTCCTATCTTCCCTATTCTGAATTCCAGGGTCCTTGTTGTTTTCAGGATGAATCCATTACTTTAGGCTGAGGGAGGAGAAGCAGTTGTGAAAAGCTAAAGAAATGAGAAAATTCACTCATATCAATGAAATTAAGCCTCTTACCATGTCGGCTGACGAAATGATTTCTGGTTTTGCCCCAAGGTGATTGTGTGGTTTGGTGTCCATGGCTGCTTTGCCTTGCAGTGCAGAAGTGCAGTATCCGATCGTGGCCTGGTCATTAACGTGGGCTAGAAACCTCATCTCTGTTGCCATTTTATAGCTTCTCAATTTGATTTTTTTTTTCCTCCTGAATGGACTTATTCTGAAAGGGAGACATTATTAGGGGTTAGGGTTGATGCTGGCAGCAGGACTTCCAGCTCCCTTTTCTGAACTCTCTTTAAGCTTTTCCTGAGGAGTAAAAGTCTAAATTTACGGAGGGCGTGGGCCAGATGTGTGCTATTTGTTGAATACACCGGGGAAATGAGTAGGTTCTGGGGATGGGGGTTACGGGGAGTAAGTTGTACTTTGGACCCTAACCAACTAAATGTTGATCTGGGGAAGAATTGTAGCTTTCAGAGGTAGTGGCCAGTAATGACAACAACAGAACAACACTGTGATAATACCTGATGACATTTTATAGTTGCTACATATGTATTCTCATTTGATTTCTCCCATCAGCCCTCTGAGACAGGTGGGACAGATATTTTGTGTCCTATTCCATAGGTGGTGAGAAATATACCAGAGAAGTTGAGTAACTTAAGCAAGGTTGCACAGCTAGTAAATTACACCTCAAGGGTCAAGCCTTCTGTATGAGAAGGCACACGAAAATTTCTTTGGACCTAATTGAGACAGCTAAACAAAGCAAGGAATCCCACCCTGCGTCCCCTCTCCCCCCACAATCTGAGCAGCTGCTGTTCTTTGATGAAGAAAGTGATCCTTGAGTCTGATCTGAGAAGAGGAACAGAAGTAGAAGTGAGGGAGTTGAGGGAGTCAGAATTCTCCCAAGTTGCTTGAAGCTCAAGTGGAGCCACAGGTAATAAGCTGGCAGAAGGACATGGTTTGAGCAAATCAGGGTTGTCTGGGGTCCATGTTTACCACTGTCATAGGTGAGGGCACTCTCCCCTCACAATGGAAAGCATTTTTCATGACCAGTTGGTAAAAGAAGTGTTGAATCTTTCTCTTGCTTGGGATATGTAGTGTCTCTTTAAAATAAAAAAGTACTTTTAAGGAACATTGTTTCTTATTTTCACCATCTTTTCCAGTATCCGCCTTGCTTTTTGAAAAGAGGTTTTTCACATGCCGTTCTTTTTTTTTTTTTTTTTTTTCGGCACGCGGGCCTCTCACTGTTGTGGCCTCTCCCGTTGCGGAGCACAGGCTCCGGACACGCAGGCTCAACGGCCATGGCTCATGGGCCCAGCCGCTCCGTGGCACGTGGGATCTTCCCGGACCAGGGCACGAACCCGCGTCCCCTGCATCAGCAGGCGGACTCTCAACCACTGCGCCACCAGGGAAGCCCTCACATGCCATTCTTAAATGAGACTGTGATTCTCTTTTTGGCCTGAAGGGAAGGTGGGTATGTCATTCATACTGAAAAGGGTATGAAAGTATAAAATATTTGAAAGAACAATAAAGTGAATGCACATACAGCCAGCACCTAGGTTAAGAAATAAAATATTGTCAGTACCTCAGAACTGTTCCCTGTGTTTTTCATCCTCATGGTAGTTCCCTCTCTCCCTTGCAGGAGCCATCATCCTGACTTGTGGAATTAATTCCTTAGCTTTTCTTTATAGTGTTATCATCTAAGTATTGTATATACCTCTAAACAGAACATAGTTTGCTTTTGCTTGCATGTAAATGAAATCATGCTAATAATATTATTTATATTCTTTTCTCTCTGGCTTATTTTGTTCCAGGTAATGTTTGTGAATCTGTCCCTGTCAATGTGTGTAGTTTGTAGTTCATTCATTTTGCATTGCTGCAGTACTACATTTTATTCATTTATTGCAGTTTATCCATTCTTCTGTTTGTGGACATTTGAGTTGTTTTCTCTTTGAGGCTATTATGAGCATTGAGTCCATTGACAGTTACGTAATACCATCCTATTTTTTTAAAGTCAATTCTATTGAGGTCAAGTTTACATACACTAAAATGTACCCATTTTGAGTGTGCATTTCAATGAGTTTGGCCAATTTATATACCCAGGTAACTAGTCATCATCACAGTCAAGATACAGAACGTTTCTATCATCCCAAGAGTTCTCTTTGTGCCCATCCCAGTTGATCTCTATCCCTACCCCTGGCCCCAGGAAACCACTGATCCACTTTCTGTCACCATACATTGGATGTGTCTTTTCTAGAGTTTCATATAAATGGAATCATACATTGTGTACTCTTCTGTGTCTGGCTTCTTTTGCTCAGTGTAATGTTTCTGAGATTTATTCATGTTGTTATATGTATCAGTATTTCATTACTTTGTATTACTGAATAGTATTCTGTCTTAACGGCTGTACTACAGTTTTGTTTATCTAGTTACCTGTTGACGAACATTTGGGTTGTTTCTAGTTTTGGGCTACTATGAATAAAACTGCCATGAACATTTGAATGAATGTCTTTTTGTGAACATAGATTTTCATCCCTCTTGGGTAAATACCTAGGAGTGGATTTCCTGGGTCATAAACGTATGTTTAAGTTTATAAGAAACTGCTAAACTGTTTTCCAAAGCGGTTGAACTATTTTACGTTCCCTCCAGCAGTGTGTGAGAGAGTCCCAGTTTCTTTGCATCCTTGCCAACATTAGGTATTGTCTGTCTTTCTTACTTTAGCTATGTTAGTGGATGTGCAGAGCTATTTCATTTTGGTTTTAATTTGTGTTTCCCTAATGACCAAGGATGATGACTTTCCATGTGCCTACTTACCATTTGTATATCTTCTTTGTGCCTATTTAAATATTTTTGCCCTTTTTTAAAAAATTTTTTTCTAGTTTTATTTTATTTTATTTCAGACCACGCCATGTGGCTTGTGGGATCTTAGTTCCCTGAGTAGGGATCAAACCCCGGCCCCCTGCAGTGAAAGCACAGAGTCTTAACCACTAGACTGCCAGGGAGTTCCCTTGCCCATTTTTAAAACCAAGTTGTTTTTATTATTGAAAAAGTTTTAAGAGTTCTTTATATAATCTGACTATAAACCCCTTATCAAATATATATTTTGCAGATATTTTCTCCCGGTGCTTCTCCATTCTCCTGCCTATTCTGTTTCTTTTTTTCTCCTTTCTTACTTTTTTCTGGATTTTTCCCCTGTTCTTTCTCCTCGTCCCCCCACTTGTTTCCTTTTTTTTTTTAGTGGTTACTCTTGGAATTAAAGCGTGCATATTTACCTTGCCAAAAGTCAAAAGTTTTTCAGCATTTTCACTCTCCTAAATAATACAGATACCCTGGAACACTTAAATTCTGTCTGTTCTCTTCCAACTTTATCTTCCCAGGTTATATTCTGCCTTTGTCAGCTGCTTTAATTATTTTTTTCCTTTTAAACCCTACAAGACAAGTATTACTGTTTTCATTTCTATTTTGTTTTCATTATTATTGTTGCTGTTGTTTTTATGGTAAATATTTGTTTAGACTCACCTGTATATTTACTACTTTCTTTTCGTTCCTTTTTGCATTTCAGACCCTCCACCAGGGATCATTTTCTTTTTTTTTTTGGCCACACCACGTGGCTTGTGGGATCTTAGTTCTCCGACCAGGGATGGAACCCAGGTTCTTGGCAGTGAGAGCGTAGTGTCCTAACCACTGGACCACCAGGGAATTCCCTGGGATCATTTTCTTTCTGCCTGAAGTATATTCTTTAGAATTTATTGTGACATTCTTTTGATGACAAACTTTTTCAATTTTTGTCTGAAAAGCCTTTATTTTCCCTATTCCTAAAAGATCTCTATTCACCGGGAATAGAACTCTAGGTTAACAGTTCCTTTTCTTCAGCCCATTGAAGATATTTCACTGTCTCTGGGCTGTTACTGTTGCTGATTAAAAGTCAGCCATCAGTCTAATTGTCCTTTTAAAAGTCATCTATTCTTCCTGGGTGCTTTTTTTTAAACACTTTGATGTTCTGCAGTTGTAATGATTTGTCTAATAGGTTTGTACTTATTTAAAAATTGTTCCTGCCAAGGATTTGTTGGGCTTCATGTATCTGTGAGTTGATTTCAGCAGTTGTAGAAAACTCTTAGCATTCTTTTTTTAAATACTGCATCTGCCAGTGCTTTCTCTTCTCCTTCTGTCTTTCATGTCTCTTAAACCTCTCTTTCATTTTTCTGACTCTTTTTTGGTGTGTGCCGCATTCCTCATAATTTCCTTAACTCTGTCACTGAATCTTTTCTTAGCTGTATCTAATCTGCTAAACATGCCTTGCTGAGATTTTATTTCAATTATACATGTTTATTTCCATTTTTGTTTTTTTTCCCCTAAATCTGCTCTTTTTCTATAGTTTCTTGTTTCCTGAACATATTTGTGAGCTTGTCTTTTATTTTTTAATGTATTAACCCTGGTTATTTTATGGACTCTGATCAAGGGGTCCTTTTAGGTGAGTTTCTGCTCATCTCTTGTTTCTGCTGGTTGTTGCATATGTGCCTTGTTTCCTCTGTAATTTAATTATTTTTCTGTAATCTGCTTATTTTCTGTGGGATTTCATAAGTGGGAACTCTTGGAGACCTGGGATGAAAATGGGGAAAAGATTTGAGTTTGCTTTTGTCTACAGCCTGGTGGGGGGAGTCTAGAATGATCATTCTAATTAAAATATCTGCTTGAGGGTTTTTGGACCACTCAGATAATGTGAATTCAGGCTGCACACCCCTGTGAGGGCTAGTGTATAGTCTATACTTTCAATATAATATTTTTTTCTCTTCTAGTCAGCCCCAGGGTTTGATATAGTCAGTTTTCTAGCTGTCTTATCAAGGGTCTGAGGGTTACTCCTTCCTTATTTAAAAAAAAATTATTAATTTATTTGGCTGCGTTGGGTCTTCGTTGCTGTGTGCAGGCTTTCTCTCGTTGCGGCGAGCAGGGGCTACCCTTCATTGCGGTGCGTGGGCTTCTCGTTGTGGTGGCTTCTCTTGTTGCAGACCATGGGCTCTAGGCGTGCGGGCTTTAGTAGTTGTGGCGCGCAGGCTCAGTAGTTGTGGCTCGCGGGCTCTAGAGCGCAGGCTCAGTAGTTGTGGCGCACGGGCTTAGTTACTCCGCAGCATGTGGGATCTTCCCAGCCCAGGGCTTGAACCCATGTCCCCAGCATTGGCAGGCGGATTCTTAACCACTGCGCCTCCAGGGAAGTCCCAAGGGGTTACTTCTGACTCACCCTTATACTTGGGTGTAGCTCTGTGGGATCTCAGCTTTATGTCAGGGATCTTGGGCATCCTCTTACGTTGGCTGTACCCATGAAGCCTTGGAAACCAAAGCTCAAGTTCATCAGGTAGCAAATGTCCTTAGGGTGAAGTCTGGCCATGTTTCACACTTACAGCTCTAGTTTCCTGTCTCTACTCAATTCCTGACCAGAGGATTCCTTTTTAATTTACTAACTCATCACTGCTTTCTAAAAAATTTTAAAACTACTTTTCCAGGATAATTAGTTGTTTCCTTGGGAGAGTAGACCTAGGTTCCTAGTCTGCCTGCTGTGTTACTGGAGGAAATGGTGTTATTCCTTTTTCCTTTGAAGCATCAGACTTGAGCATTTTTTTACCTCTGCCTGTGAGCAGTGTGATTGGGGCACCTGTATCTGGGGTGGCAAGGGCCTGGTAGGCTGCTTTTTCAAAGAGCAGCTCCTTGTCAGCTGCTACAGCCTAGTTTTATGGCAGATAGTGTTATTGGGCTCAAATTTTTCAATTTTTCCAAGAGGTGTTCAAGGTATAGACTACTTAGAGGACTAATTGGTTGGGGAAGAAAGGTAAAGGGAGGGGGAGGGAGGCCTGCAGCTGAAATGATAGAAGCCATTTATTGCCAAAAGGGTGTGAGCTAGAGATCTGGGAGAGAGTGTTCTCTAGTTTCAGCCACATTACGCTACAGAGCTGGTAAACTCTGCTGGCCCATAAAATCCTTTCCATTAGTCAAGGTGCTCTGTGCTTTTGTTCTTGACTACTGCTGTTCTTAGAGCTGTTTGGTTGGCTTGTAAGTCTCAGTTTCCTTTCTAGGAGGCAGATTGTCATATATTTAGGGATTTATTTACAGTAATTGGAGTTTTCTGGCTTCTCTAGTCCCCTCTTCAGATATAAGACTCCCATCTTGAAGCTTATTTCAGAAAATGCCTATGTGATCCCTTGCCCCAAGTGCCAAGAGCAGATGCAGCAATTGACACGCTGCAGGGAATTTCCAACTGCTGGGCAGGTTTCTGAAATCCAGACACGTGCTGTTCACACGTTGGCTACTGAAGCAAGGATCAGCAGTTGAAAGAGGGGAGGGGCTGGCAGGAGACTGGAGGGAGAAGGATCTTATAATGCCTGCCCAGGGCTTAAGGCCGTGTCAGCTTTCTTCATCCCTCCTCCAGCTGGCGTTGGCAGGGTAGAGTAAATCACTGTGGAGTGGTTATGAGCCGAACTCACTGGGGGCTTCTCTGAGGCACACCTGTGACGTCATCCTGTTATCACTGCTTGTTCTGCATAACGTCTTTTCACCTCTCCCCTGAGAGAGGGTGATGCCCAGAACTCATGTCAGGGCAGTGAGCAGAGATAAATGTTTGGTAATCATTATTTTGAGATGCCTGCTGAGGACACAATTGCAGACCATTGACACATTCTTCAGGATTCCACACTGGAAGCAAAAACCCTCTTTGCAAACATGGCCTGGATACCCCTTGTGAATAAAACTTCTTTTTAAACACTAAGAGAAAGGCAATCCAGAAGATTTGAAACTCCTAAGTGTGGTCTCTCTTGTTCCCCTGTCTCCCTCTACTCCAAACACACATACACACACACACTCTCTCTCTCTCACTCTCTCTCTCTCTCCTCTCTATACAGCAGTGATTCTTTTAAAAACATCATGTCCCTCTGTTCAGAATCCCCTGCTAGGTTCCCATTTCTCTCAGAGCAAAAGCCATGGTCTTTACAAGGCCTTCCTATGTGGAACTCCTCCTCCCCACTCCTCCTTGCTGTCTCTGGTCTCATTCAGACCAGACCCTAGCTTCCTTACTTTGCTTTAGTTACTCTGGTCTTCTTGCAAGTCCTCTGATCAGCCAGGGCTTCTCCCACCTTTGGGGCTTTGCGCTAGCAGTTTTCTCTACTTGGAAATGCTCTTCCTCCGGCTGTCTGCGTGGCGTATGTCTCATCTCCTGTAAGTCTTTGCTTAAGTGTTGCCTCCGTGTGGCATACTCTGACCATCCTGTTAACACTGCTGCACTCCCACCCTGTTCTCCCATGTCCCCTATCCTGTTTGACGTTCCTTTTTTATAACACACATTTTCTAAATACTAGAGAACTTATTTTTTGAGTGTATCTTTGTTTTCCCTTACTACTCCTCTGCAAGATTGTAAGCTCCCTGCAGATAGGGATCCTTGACCTGTTTTATTCACCAATGTATTGCGAGCATCTAGAACACTGCCTAGTGTGCTGTAAGTTCTCAATAAGTAGGTTTTGAATTGAGTTCAAATCAAGAATAAAGTTTGTCAATAAGTCAGTCTAGACACTGAAAGCTGAGTGGCAAGGCCAGGAGGCATCTGCTGTTTGCGCCATTGCTTATAATCATGTTTTTTCATCAAGGTGACACTTCTGAATATGTAATTTCCAGGTGTGTGTTTTATATTCTGACATTAAATTAAAGTGCATTAAATGTGCGTTGGTATTTACTGTTAATACTGGAGTCAGTGTCTTCAGGTCTCTGGAAAGCAAAATTTCTTTTAATACAGCATGAGTTCTGTCCTTTTTCATCTCCTGAATCTTTCATCATTAATTCTCTATCCTTCCTGCCCATAAATATTCTTTTATTTCTCTTTCTCTACTTATTTACCATATTTTTTACTCTTACCTTACTGGAGCAACTCTGTCCTGTTTTATGTAAGCTAAATAATAATTAGCTTACATAAAATCTTTTAAAAGATTTAACCTTTTAGGTTTTGTTGAGTACTAGAAAAAATAATATTAAGAAAAAAGGTGGAAACCACCTGTAAACCAGCTTCCCAGCAATGACATTCCTTCCTATGTGTATGTGTGAATATTCAAGTTTTTATTTACACAGTTGAAAGTATACTGAATATAAAATGTTTGATTCTACTGTTTTCACTTATTATAAGTATTCAGTTATAAAATTCTTTGTAAACATGTTTAATGGCTGAATAATATTCTCATGTAAATATGTAACATTAATGTAATCATTACCGTTTTCACACATTTTTTTCCACTTTTCTAGGATTATAAATAATGCTTTATTAACATCTTTGTAACATTAAACCATTTTCTGCTTTTCATATTGTTTTATTGGAATATATATATATGTTTTAAAATTAATTAATTTATTTTTGGCTGCGTTGGGTCTTTGTTGCTGCGCGCGGGCTTTCTCTAGTTGCGGTGAGCGGGGGCTACTCTTAGTTGCGGTGCACGGGCTTCTCATTGCAGTGGCTTCTCTTGCTGCGGAGCACGGGCTCTAGGCGTGCGGGCTCAGTAGTTGTGGCTCGTGGGCTCTATAGCGCAGGCTCAGTAGTTGTGGCACACGGACTTAGTTCTCCTCAGCATGTGGGATCTTCCTGGGCCAGGGCTCAAACCCGTGTCCCCTGCACTGGCAGATGGATTCTTAACCACTGTGCCACCAGGGAAGCCCCCAGAATATATTTTTAGAAGCCAACTTTTGGGTTTAAAAGGTTTGAAGTCTTTTAGCGCTGTTGATAGCTGGATTACTTACTTAAGAAGCTGTGCCAGCTTGCAGTCTTAGCAGCAGTGTTTGAGAATGCCCAGTGATCACCTCTTGCCAGCATTGAGTATTGTTAATGTTTAATAGTCCTTATCACAGTGTAGCCGTTCATATATTTGTAGAATAAATGATAGAATAAAACCTATCTTTATTTTTTTTTAAATAGACTTTATTTTTTAGAGAAGTTTTAGATTCATAGCAAAATTGAGTGGAAAGTACAGAGTTCCCATATTATCTCCTGCCCCCAAACACGCACAACCACCCTTACTATCAACATCCAGAACCAGAGTGGTTCATTTGTTACAATTGATGAACCTAATCATCATTATCACCTAATGTCCATAGTTCACCTTAGAGTTCACTCTTGGTGGTGTTCTGTGGGTTTAGACAAATGTATAATTACATGTATCCACCATTATAGTATCATACAGTATAGTTTTATTGCCCTAAACCTTTGTGCTCTGCCTATTCCTCCCTCCTTCCCTCCCTCCTCTTAACCCCTGGCAACCTCTGATATTTTTACTGTCTCCATAGTTTTTGCCTTTTCCAGAATGTCATAGTTAGAATCATACAGTAGGTAGCCCTTTCAGATTGGCTTCTTTCACTTGGTCTTATGCATTTAAGGTTCCTCTATGTCTTTTCATGGATTGATAGGTCTTTTTTTTTTTTTTTTGCGGTAAGCGGGCCTCTCACTATTGTGGCCTCTCCCGTTGCGGAGCACAGACTCCGGACGCGCAGGCTCAGCGGCCATGGCTCACGGGCCCAGCTGCTCCGTGGCATGTGGGATCTTCCCAGACCGGGACATGAACCCATGTCCCCTGCATCAGCAGGCGGACTCTCAACCACTGCGCCACCTGGGAAGCCCCGGTCATTTTTTTTTTAAGCACTGAATAGTATTCCATTGTCTGAATGTACCACAGTTGACTTATCCATTAACCTACTGAAGGATATCTTGGTTGCTTCTAAATTTTGGCAATTATGAATAAAACTGCTATAAACATTTGTGTGCAGATTTTTGTGTGGACTTAAAGTTTTCAACTCATTTGAGTAAATACCAAGTGGTGTGATTGCTGGCTCATATGGTAAGACTGTGTTTAGTTTTGTAGGAAGCTGCCTAACTGTCTTCCATCCTATCCCGTTTGCAATTGCATTTCTTTGATTATTGGTGAGAGTGGACATTTTTTCCTGTTTTTTCCTATGTTTTATTACCCATGTATAGTTCTGTGTGGTCTTGTTCTCTGCTCGTTTTTCTATTCCAGCCTAATATTTTTCATACCAATTTATTTGAGCTTTACAGATAGTAAATATAGCAAGTGCTTTTTATATTCATTGGAGATTTTCTTATTTGTATTTGATTTTCAATTATATTTACTTTTTTAATGTATAAAAGTTGTAAAATTTTATATAGTTAAAAATGCCATTCTTTATGATTGATTTCATTGCTCTTAGGCTTAAAAAGGTCTTTCCATTGGAGAAGTTTTTAGCCGTCCCTTTAACCGTATTTTCATTTCCATCAGCTGGAGGGAATTCTAGCATCGTTTGTGATTACATTCAGTTGGAAAGAGATGTGAGGAACCCTACGTGCTTAATTAAATAATGTGACACGTTGTGAGAGTAGATCTTTTGCACCTGATATAAGAGTTCCCAACCAGCGTATCAGCCCACTTTTATCCATTACTTGGAGTGAGGTGAGGTTGTAGTCATCAGGGGTTGCATTGTCAGAGTCAGACCTTTCCCCTGACCTCACCTTAGGTGACTACTTCCCAGCTGGGAATAGCTCAAGCCTGGAAAATTAGCATAGGTATGTAGGTGAGTAGTTGTGTGGTCTTGCCATTTCAGGGAGGAAAGAATACTGTTGCCTTTTGTGGCTGTCCTGCTTTTCATTGATGAATGAATCCTAGGTGTGTAACAGAACGTTACTAAGGAAGTACCATCTTTATTTTGGAGTAAAAGCTCTTGGAGTAAACTGTCTATTGAGCTGAAAGCAAGGAGGTAAGGCTGTGCCAGTGGGGGCCCACAAGCCACCAGCACATGGGACTAGACTCAGCCAGAGACATTTGGACACAGATATTTCCCATAATCTCCAATGGCCCTTTTCATTGGTTAGTCTTGGTTTTGGAAGCACTGTGGAAAGTGCACTGAGGGCAGCATTTCTGCTGAGTGAGTCAGTGCACCTGATTATTTTGGGCTCAGGGATGTGCAGAAGGAGGGTAGAGGAGAATGAAATATCTTTGAAATTTCTTTGCTTTAAGGAGCTCGGAGACTTATAGGGATGGAATAGATGTATGCTGCCAGGTATAGGGAGTCAGATCATCACATTTCTGTTTTCTGGGTGATTGACTCTTAGGGGGGCGGTCAGCTGCCAAAAATGTGATCTCTCTCTGAAGGCCGTGTGGTCTCATGATGATGAACTTTGCAACTGATCACATTTTTGTAAAATAATACTTGTTATATACACATTCAGGGAAGAAGGCTGAGGGATATACATCAAAACTTAATCATGATTCTCTAGGATGGTAGAATTAAAGGTGTTCTTAATTTTCTTCTTTTGTTCTCTGCATTTTTGTAGTTTTCTGTAGTGATCACAATATTTTTGTAATAAGAAACGTAATTGGGGCTTCCCTGGTGGCGCAGTGGTTGAGAGTCTGCCTGCCAATGCAGGGGACACGGGTTCGTGCCCCGGTCTGGGAAGATCCCACATGCCGCGGAGCGGCTGGGCCCGTGAGCCATGGCCGCTGAGCCTGCGCATCCGGAGCCTGTGCTCCACAGCGGGAGAGGCCACAAGAGTGAGAGGCCCACGTACCACCAAAAAAAAAAAAAAAAGAAACGTAATTTTAGAAATTGTAATGACAAAAAATTTGAAGTTAATTAAAACTACGTTCTAGTTCTGATTGTGTTATTTGCTGTATCATGCAAATTAGTTAACAGTTTCTAAATCTGTTTCTATATCTAGTACCTTGTGCATAGAAGACATTTATTAAATATTTGTTGAATTAAGCCTTCTAACCATAATATGGTTTGCCACTGATTGCCTGTATTTCTTTCCTTCCCTTAAGGGAAGATTCTGTTTCCTCTCTTGAACTTGAGGTTCAAACAAAGCAACTTTGGTTTTGAGGGTTGTTTTGTTTTCTTTTGACATTGCTGATTCTTCTCTCTTCTTTCATTCCAGAAGAACTAGTAACCTAATAGACCAACTAGAGAATATTCAGCTATTCTAAAAAATGAAATTATTTTAGCTTCATGAAATACATAGATCCCTCAACCAGAGTATGTACTCCATGAGGACAAGAGAAGACTGTATATTTTGTGAAATCCCTAACAGTGTTCAAGGCTGACTTCAAAATTAGGTACTTAATCAACAATGACTGATCGATTGAGTAACTTACCAGGGTCTGGGGTTGTATAAAATGAGTTTAGGCATGTAAGAAATTAGCAAACTGTTAATTTTTTTAAAAAATTACTGTCTTTTTTGCAGCCAAGTAACATGCCTGGTAAATTTTTTTTTTTTTTTTTCCCCGTCCGTCCCACGCAGCTTGTGGGATCTTAGTTCCCAGACAGTGATCAAACCTGGGCTCCCTGCAGTGGAAGTGTGGAGTCCTAACCACTGGACTGCCAGGGAATTCCCTAAAATGTTAATATGTTTTTTTATTTTAATTTTTTGTTTTTATTTTTTTTAAAGGAAAACTTTATTGAGATAATTTACATGTGACAAAGTCACTCGTTTTAAGTGGCTTAATTATAATTCAGTGATTTTTAGTAAATTTACAGCATTGTACAGTCATCACCACAATCAAATTTGAGAACATTTCTATTGCCTTGAAAAGAGCCCTGTGCCCATTTGCAGTCACTCACCTTTTGAGAACCGATTCAGTGAATGATTTTCAGTCCACAACTCACCTAACTGCTCTGAATACATTTGGTCCTACTGACCATACCTTTCCTTTTGAAATTTTCTCTTTCCTTCTTTTTTTTTGCGGTATGCGGGCCTCTCACTGCTGTGACCTCTCCCATTGCGGAGCACAGGCTCCGGACGCGCAGGCCCAGCTGCCACGGCTCACGGGCCCAGCCGCTCCGCGGCATGTGGGATCCTCCCGGACCGGGGCACGAGCCCGTGTCCCCTGCATCAGCAGGCGGACTCCCAACCACTGCGCCACCAAGGAAGCCCTCTCTTCCCTTCCTTATGGCCCAAAATGTTAATATGTTTTTAGAACATTCTTTTAAGATGGCCTTATGCAAGCTCCATGGTGATAAAGCTATCAGAACCCTCAGTTTGAGATGGTAATGCTACAGTGGACTGCTTTGAGAAACCAGGAGTAAGATCTTTAACATACTTCTCTCCCTTTTTTCTTAGCCCCAAACCCTGGGGGGCCTCTCCCACTGAAGACAGTAGAAGCCAGATTTATAAAGACAGTCCTGTTAATTAAGTAATGCTCCTTAGCCTGTGGATGCTGCTCCTTTCCAAGGGAGGCGGAGCAGCTCATTCAGCCATCGTGGTACCTGCTGTCAGTTTCGCCCTTGCTCTGAAGCCCTTAAAAGCGAGGAGAGTCCTGTTGGGAAGTGGTGGAAATGCCTCCACATATGTGTGCTATTTCTTTAAAAGAAAGTCGAGCGGAAGTGATGCTGTAGGGAACATCTGCACTTGGGGCTGAGTGGAGAGCGAGATGCGCTGCAGCTGGTGTAAGGCCCTGGCAGGCTGAGGCGCTGCTGTCTGTTGGGGTTTACTTCTGTCTACATTGAAACATGGCTTTGGGAGGGGGTTGGTGGCCTGCTGCCAGCCTCAGTTAGCCTGCCCTTCTCTTTCCTCTTTCCTCCTCACCGCCCTCCTCCCCCTCAACTCCCCTCCCTCATGCTTTAAAGTCACATTTCCAGGCCAGACGTAGAATTAATCTCTGGGCACTTCACATTGCTGGCAGCTGAAAGCAGGATGTGGGATCTTTTTTTTCTCTCTTTCTCTCTCTCTGCGTCTTGGCTGACTTTTTTACCTCTCGAAGAATTTGGAAGGCCGTGAGATCCCCCCCCCCCCACAAGTACTGTGGAGTTTTTCAGCACGCTGATCACCCTGCTGTGGCTTCACCCTAATAGACTTCATATGTTGATGCAGTTGACATCAGTATCAAACTATTTTACATGTGATCTGGTGTATTTCCTGAGGAAATCTGCAAGATATTTATTAAGAACTAATAAAATAAACCTCGCCATGAGTTTTTAGGTAGTTTTCAATTTTTCATGTCTCTCTCGTTTCCTCTTATCAATGAGTTGCTATTTTCTCTCTCTACTCTGACCATTGCAAAAAGGAAACAAAAATAAATGTTTTAAACTGTTCCTGAAGGGACAGAGAGAGAATAGTTCTGCCATGATGTATCAGCCGGGGCTGTATTTTTAGTGCAGCATTGTAGAAACTAAAAATATCCTGTTATAGTGGATCCTTTTTATAGGTCTGTGTGTGTGTGTGCGCGCGCGTGTATGTGTGTTTATAATGTTGTACGCACAAGTGCCTTTGTGCATCGGCAGCCGCTCTTCCCATTACAGCTGGACTCCATTAGTCCTTGAAAATTAATGTAATCCCAGTTAAGAAAAAAATTAATTACTCTACCAGAGCTGCATTTTATCCAAAGCTAGTGTTAGCTCCCTAGCTGGCAGCTTAGTTTGAGAGGCTCCGGGGGCCCATGGAGCTGTGGCTTTGGTATCACAGCACTTGCTGCTGGGTTTTTCCCGTTGAGATCATTCCATCCCTTCAGGGTCAGGCATGTGATGTGCAGAGAGTCAGTGCAGATCCTCCACCTCAGTGAAATGCCAGGTTTCAGTCTGGTCATCCCTGAAAGGCGTGTCTGCCACAGGCTTAACTCATCTGCCATGGCAGGTTTTCTTATCAGGATTCTTTAAAAACGAGGTTCTTCGGCAGTGGTTGATTTTCAGTTATCTCTGGAGGAGAAATACTGTTTATCAAAGTCCCAGAGATGCATAGGATTTGCCTGGGAGGGCTCTTCGTGGACAATTAAGAATGCCAATCACGTTTCGTTCTCACTTTTTGTCCAAGGTTGGACTCGTTTGTTTAATACACACCTTCTGTTGTAAATGAGTGTGTCAGAGTTGACTGCTAGTTTCTAGTCAGACTTCTCAGCACCAGCCCTGGATGAGGGGGGGCTGACTGGCTCAGCGTGTAAGGAACGTTTCCAGCTCTGTAATCATGTTCTGGGATGAGGTGCGGGGCACAGCCCAGAAGTGGTTGCAGTCAGCCTCGCCTTCACGGTACAGCTCTTGTGCAATTGCCTGAATTTGTTGTTGTTTTGTGTATTTTTCTTCTTTGGGGGCCTAGATTGGGGTAGAAGGATAGAGAGGGGTAGGTGGGAAGGATGGTTGTTTGTTTCCTTACTGGTCAGACTCTCCAGGCTCTCTGCTGAGAGTCCGGCCAGGATTCATCTGTCTTGGACTGCAGTTCTCCTTTTCTGCTGAGCTGGGGCGTGGGCAGCACAGGCTTGTGTAACCCGTGACAGGCCTCCCCAAGTGCCATGATGGCATGGATCCTCACGGTGCTGTTCAGAACAAAAGCAGGGTCAGTGCCCTTTTGTTTCTTTTTGGGCATGGGCTCTGAGGCTCGTCTGTGGATGTCATATTCTCTGCCTCTGGTGACACTATCTAGGTCCTCCCCCGCCCCCCGCCCATCATCCCGTAGCTGACAACTGGTTGAGCCCTTGGCTTCCTGTACTTGATCCCCAGGCAGTGTACTTCAGTAAAAGTAGTAATTAGGCCTTTTACAAATTTATTTTATTAGTGAAGAGAGTTAGTAGGTAATGGGCTGTAATTCTAATACAGCCAGTTTGGAGATTAATAAAAAATTTAAAAAGAGCAGTTTTTACCAGAGGCAGTGGGCCTGTTATTTGGAGTTCTCAGCTGAGCCGAAATCAGAGCAGCGTGGGACCCATGGCGGACTGTGCTGCTGGGAGGATGGAGAGCCACGTTCCTTGTTGTTACAGTCTGTGCAGTGCCCGTCCTTGAGGGTGTTTTACACTGGCATTGGAAAAAAGGAAACCTTGTTTTCCAAGAACTCTGCTCTCTCTCAGCTTGATAAGCATTTAAAAATAAAAGCTGCACAATTGAAATTGGCAGTGCATCCTCATTCTTTTGTCTCTCTGTTTATTTTTTTCCCTCATCCCTCAACATGTGTGCTACAGCCCATGGTTATTACACCCTCAAGAATGATGGCCTGGAACTCAGCAAACTTGCACCAAGGTCTGCCCGCCCTCCACTCTCTGTTTGAAGCTGGCTGAGGCATCCGGGCCTAGCACTGAGAGGCCTGGTGGATCAGCCTCAACAGCTCCATCTGTGGCACATTTCCCTTTTCCCCTGAAGCTGCTGCCTGGAATTTTTAGCTTCTCCAGAATCCTGATTGTCAGCCCAGTCTTTCTTGTTAGTTTTTGCAGTTAACTTAATTGATTTGTTTACCTCTCCATTGGAGGAGCTCAAAAAGAAAGTGCTTTGGCACTAATCAGGAGCAGTCCTGGCTTTTTAAAAAGATTCTTCTGAGCTAAAATTGTATAATACTGACCCAGGGAGAAAAAAAACTACTATGGCTTAGTCTAGGGTGACGGTAAGTCCTGGTTTGCCTAAGGATAGTCCCTGTTTATGCATTATTAATAGCATACCCTTTCGCTCTCACAAATATCCCAGTTTAGGAGATAGATTTTAGCATCACCCTACCTTAGATGAATTTAGAAAAAGATTAAAAAAAAAAACAAACCCAAAATTGAAAAAACAACTCACTCACTACAAACTGTTAATTCTTTGTCTAGAAATGTAATGGGTTGTAAGCGCCAAACCCTGCCCTAAGCATTGCAGGCAGATTCCACTGGAGTCATGCACATGTGACCTCAGAAAGAATTGCCATATCTCTGGCTCTGTGAGCGAGCACTGGCCTTCCTGCTTGAGTACGTCCTGGTAAAGCCAACTTTGAAACACCATGTCACTTGTTTCAGCATTTCTGGTTATCATTGCCTAGTTGGTTGAGTCAGAACCTGGAGTTAGTTTTTGGTGGGGTGTGGTTTCAGGTTTGCAGACTTCCCAGTTGATGCCTGTGAAGGGTTGGTGCCTGATGTAACTGAATAGGGTGTTACTTCAGGTTAGTAGTCCTTGTTTTTGCTTGGCTGGTTGGGCTGAACCTGGTATTACCGTTTCCCAAAGAATATTTTTGGTTTGAAAACTGAAGGTCAGCAGTTCGCAAGTGCCGAACTTTAAGCCAACTCTGTGGTTTGTCTTGTGCCACTGGGCCAGCAGCACTGCAGCCCGGATCGATTGATCTGCAGCAGTATGAGACCACGAACAGCGGCTGCCAGACAAAACTCCATCTCACCCCACTTCACCGTCCAACCTGCCTCTCTGCCCAGATCCCCTTTCTTTTTCCTTGTATGTCTGTCTCACTCTCGGTTATGTATTTCGCTTTTTTGGGTCTATCTTTTTCCATCTCCCTGTCTCTTTCCATAACAGTTTTTAATAATGTTTTAGTTAGTTCCAGCCTTTTCCCTGAATGGATCCCATTGGAAAATGCATTTGAAAGGAAACAGTTATACACTTCCCTTCCTTTGAAACTCTGTTGGCACCTTTTCCAGTGCAGTAAACCATACAACATGTATTTTCAAAGTTTCCAAACACAGACACGCTGGCGTTAAATTTATGAAAAAATATTTTATTCAGCTGTATGGTAACTGTGACTTTCAGAGATCCTGATCAGATTTGAAATTGGTGCTGACTTTTGGAACTCCAACAGGTTTTCAGATCTCTGCAGGAAATACAGCCACATCGGCTCTTGGGCATCTGTGATGCCTTGTGCCTTGGCCTTTGATTGCAGGTTGGGCAGGAGGAGTTGGGGCAAGAGACATGGATGTGGGGATCCCCCAGCCATACCCAGAGGAAAACAGGGAAAGTCAGTGAGTCATTGAAGAATGTTGCATAGCTGTGTTGGGCACAGGAGCAGAAGGTAAATTCTGTTTACTCCGGTCTAGGACTGGAGGTCAGGTAACACCTGTTTGTGTGATGTCATTTACTTTAGGGTGCCATGGCTAAGAAGAATTGTTTTATTTGTATTCAAAGCAATGATGATGTCACTAACGTCTATAAGTGATTGCCTCACTCCTCCCTCCGTATACCTATGGTCTTATGCCCCCCCACCCCTCAAAAATGTATGCTAGAATCAGTCTATTTAAATGTCTGTGGGTTTGAATTTGGTGCATAGGGACAGTGATCCTCCTCAAGGATCCCAGCTGTTCAGAAGATCCCTGGGAATGCTATTTATGTATGTACGTATGGCCGCATTGGGTCTTTGCTGCTGCACGCGGGCTTTCTCTAGTTGCGGTGAGCAGGGTCTACTCTTCATTGCAGTGTGCGGGCTTCTCATTGCGGTGGCTTCTCTTGCTGCGGAGCACAGGCTCTAGGCACGCGGGCTTCAGTAGTTGCAGCATGCGGGCTCTCTAGAGCGCAGGCTCAGTAGTTGTGGCGCACATGCTTACTTGCTTTGCAGCATGGGGGATCTTCCTGGACCAGGGCTTGAACCTGTGTCCCCTGCATTGGCAGGCAGATTCTTAACCACTGCACCACCAGGGAAGTCCCTGGGAACGCTCTTGAAAGAAGCCTCTCAGAAGGTTTCCTCCAAATTGCTTAAGCAGCTGAACTCTGTCTTGGCTCACTTACGTTCATGTACTAGGCCATTTCAGCTTTTCTTTGCTTGCCAGTCTAACCGTGGATCTGCTTCAGGGCACGCAGGTGGATTCTGTGCCTACAGCCGTAGGACGGAAGCTGCTGAAGAAAACCCAACAAAAGCTGATCGTTCTGCAGGCCACTTGTCCCACTCAGCTCAGTTAACGGGTTGGTTAAGCATTTGTTGTGCCGCGTTCTTCTTAGCTTTCCTGGTAGCATTTGCCTCTGTTGACAGGAGACTTTCCAGAAGTGCTTTCAGTGATAGTAACTCTGTATTCTCTCTGTTCTTCCCTTCCTCTCCCCCTATTTCTTGGGTCTTCCCTTTCTGATCCACACCCTAAATATCAAGGCTTACTAAAGATACTACCTTGGCCTTCCTCTCTTCATCCTTTCCTCATTGATGTATCATAAAATCCCATGGTTTTAACTGTCACCTCTCTGTGGATCGCTTCCAAATCTCTTTCCTGCTCAAATCTTTTTCCTAAGCTCTACCCCGCATTTCTAACTTCTTGTTGAACGTTTTCACCTGGAATCTCAAGCTTATTAAAAATTGATTCATCCTATTTCTCAAGTGTTGTAAGTCAGGTTCCCCAGGAAGCAGACTCTTAAGATGGAGGTTTGCATCCCCAGGAAGTTGGTTGGGGAATGCTCTCAGGATCAGTACCCAAAGGGGCATGATGGGTATGCGGGATGGGGCACAGGGAGAAGTTGAACTGCACTGCAGATGCAACAAAGGCCTGAGCCAGTCTTGTAAGGAGCTCTGGAGCTGCTTAAAGGAGCTAACCCTTCAGAGTAGTCCCAGATTGGGCCAAAGGGGCTGAATCTTTACACCCTTCCTGCCCTCCCACCACCAGTCAATGAATGTGAGTTACTCCTGGGAAGGGGCAGTGACATTGGGAAAACGCCTTTCTTCAGCTGAGAGCAAGTCTGGGAGAGGGATCAGCTGAGATCTACTGCTGCCAACACTCTCGGCAGCTGGGAGAATGAGTGCGTTAGTCCCGGAGGGGATCTGGGCAGTGCACCAGATCACCCCTGCCCTGCTGGAACTCTTCCTCCTGTGTACAGTTTTTCTGTTATTGGTACCAGTGTCTTCCATATATTCAGGCTGTCTTGGCCTCACTGTTTCTGTTTTTAAATTGAGGTATAATTTACATAAAACAGTAATGCACAGATTTTAAGTGTTCAGTCTGATGAGTTTTAACAAATGCCAACCCCACTTCTTATTCTTTTTTACCGTGTATGTTAGGAGTGTTTGAAAATGACAAGAACCATCTTGAAATAGCTTAACACAAGAAGGGAAGTGTATTGCAAGGAACTTGAGGACAAGGGTATTATCCTATGGAAGGGATTGGAACCAGGAAAGCCTTTTTCTGCACTTCTGCTTCCTTCTGCATATTGCTTGCCCCTCTGCCTCACCCCCGCCTTCCTGGCAAATAGTAAAGGTTCAATAAATAGTAGCTTTAATTATTATATCATTTTTGTATACTTGTATTTTTTACAAACAGTTATCTCACCCTTTTAAATGGCTATTTTATTGGATGTATGTCCCATAATTTAATAAGCAGTCCTCTATTCATGGACATTTAGGTTGTTTGCAGGCTTTTCCTTTCCAAACTATGTAATAATGAATTTCCTCATTCATGTCATTTCACACATTATCTTTATCTCTTAAGATGATTTTCACTTTCTTCTTTGATTTATAGTTAACTACATGCTGGAATCCTATTAGATTTCAGCTCCTTGAGGGTCCAGTTCCTGTCTGGTTATCTTTGTAAGCTAAATGCCTAGCATAGGGCCTTGCATGTAGTAGCTGCTTAGTAAATGCTGACTGTGTGAATAAGGAAAGGAATTGATCCAGCACTTAGTGGGTTACTACTCAGAACAGATAGTCTCCGATGACCAGGCACCGTGGTAAGTGCCTGGGATTTACTGGAGTCTGCACTACAGACCCTGCCCTCATGGGATTTCCAGCCTAGTGGGGAAGCTTGATAAATTGTAAATCCTGTGCTGGAGTGGCTTTGAGCCACCTGCCTGGTGCATGTTATGGGTGGAACCACTTTGAGTCCAGAGAAAGGAGGCTTATCAGGCAGCACAGTACAGGTTTAGTATATGTTGGTTCTTGAAGGAAGGACTTAGATAATGGAGAGGAGAGAGGTGGGCTTTAGAGAGCGAGGGTGGGAGAATGGCCATTCAGTGCTATGGAGGTGGCAGGTTTGCTATTTTATTTCTTCTTGGCTGTTGTCATTCAGTATCCTTTGGTGTGGGCCCTCTCTGAGGGGCAAGGCAGTGCTCTAAAAATAAATCTGTTAGGTCTTTTGAACCAGGCAGAAGCAGGTCGATTCTGTCCTCCAAAGGGAGGAAATCTCCCCAAGAAGGTGAAGTTGAGTTGGTGCTTGAAGGCTGCCTGTTTGGCAGGGGCGCTAATCCCAGAATTACGGAGCTTTGTTCTCTGTACCAATGTTCACATATAAATGTAGCTTTTAAATCTCTTTGCTTTATAGCATGCTGTTGTACTTCTTGTTTTGTAAAGATCCCCAAAATTTACATAAATCGAATTTTACAGTTTTGACCATTTTCCTTTCATATCCATACATCTATGTTTATATATGTATATATTTGATAGCATATATATTTTAATATATCATTTGGTCTTCTCAAAATAAGATTTTTATAGCATATTGTCACATTCTCATTTATCTAAAATTCTTTAAGATTTTAGGATACTTTAGCCTTTTGTTATCAATTGCAAGTAGCTCTTGCCCTTGGGTTTCTCTGGCCCTTGGTCTCTGTCACAGACTGGATGTTGGGCAAATATGTTAGACATCAAGGATTTCTCTGCTTAAAGAAACCCTTCATGGATCCTTTTTGAAATAAGAATTACAATCTCCTAATTTAGCATTATTTTTAACTTAGCATTATCTATCTATCTGTATATGAAATATTCCTATATCTATGTTTTTGGAAACACATTCTTAGATTGTGATACACAATGTATTTTGTCTCACAATATAGAGAACTTTAGGGTAATATTTCTTGGATATCTTTTAAGAGTATGTGGTGATAATGCCATACGTTGTAAAGGCCTTTTCAAGGTTATTGTTCATTTTTTCATACAGTATCCCTTGCATAGAGTCCGCGTTAAGAAAAGTATTTTAGAGCTCAGTGCTGAGAAAAGATTTGTTTTTCCTGAGGAACTGATATACTTATTCCTTTCCAATAATGACAGCTATACAGTTGTTGGTGTTTCCTTTTCTGCTTTGACTGCCAGGAAAATCAGAGGCAAATTTTAAGTTCATTCATCGAAGACTGTTAACCCACATGATTGACATATTTGTATTTTCCTTCTTCTTGGTCCTGATTTTCTACATTTACTTTAATGTTATCTCATGGTAGGTGATTTTGCCCTAAATTGTCACAAATCTTTCATGGAATTGAGGTATAAAAGAATAAATATAAACAAAAAAATTTTAATCTAGTTTAAAACAATGTATATAGGTTTCAGTTAGTATTGTTGACAAACTATCAGGTCTGCCAACTGAATACAAATTCTAAAGGGGATCTCCTTTCTAGAGCTTCTAATTCAGGGGACTAGCTGGTGCCTCTTGGGTTTCTAGGCACCTTCACTGAGTGCTAACTTTCTCACTTTCTTCCTTGGCATAGTTGCTTTATTTACCTATTATTCTATTGATCTCTTTTCTACTTTAAAAATACATGTTTCGGGCTTCCCTGGTGGCGCAGTGGTTGAGAATCTGCCTGCCAATGCAGGGGACATGGGTTCGAGCCCTGGCCTGGGAAGATCTCACATGCCGCGGAGCAACTGGGCCCGTGAGCCACAACTACTGAGCCTGCGCGTCTGAAGCCTGTGCTCCGCAACAAGAAAGCCTGCGATAGTGAGAGGCCCGCGCACCGCGATGAAGAGTGGCCCCCCGCTCGCCGCAACTAGAGAAAGCCCTCGCACAGAAACGAAGACCCAACACAGCCAAAAATAAATAAATAAAAGCCATTAAAAAAAAAAATACATGTTTCACAATGGGTGGGGTTGGATAAAGTCATTGCTTACTTGATCTAGTTTGGGCATTGATCTTGGATTGTAAAGCTTTGAGGAACTTTTTAGGGTGAGTTGCTGGAGCAGAGCAGGATGAATGTGCAGACCTGGATGTTCAAGAGAAATCCACCCAGGAATTATGTTTTATCATTGGCCTCATTTTTCAGTACTGACTCCTTAAGATTTGTTTGATGGCTGTAATCTTTGCATTCTGGAAGCTTCTCAAAAGGACTCTAAGAGAGCCTTCCTATCGTGGGTACCTCTCTGCCCTACTTGTCTCAGAGTTGTTTTATTTTTGGCCTTGTTTGCAAACTGTCAGACTCTTTTAAAAATCCTTCAGGAAGCCATAAAATGAAAAGAAATTGAGTTAATCTGTTAAAATGAAAGCTGAGCACTTCTCTGCCCCTCTGCCTGCCGTATCAAAGGAGCTTCCTCTGAATGAGGATGTCTGCAGGCATTATCTCTCACTAACTTTTAGTTTGAGCCCAGATTGCTCCTGAAGCATCATACCAGCAAAGGCAGGTTTCAGACTGTTTGAATCTGATGCCAAATCTCTGCCCACTCTGTCAGAAGGGATGTAGCTGTATTAATTCCTTCTCACTGTTACAGCGAAAGCTTCCTTCTAGGTTGGCCAACAGGCATGCCTCTTAGGAAGCCTCCTTCACTTCTCTTCTCCTCCACAGCCTTAAGTAACTTCTGACACAAGACACTCCAGATCTCCTGAGGGAATTCCATAGGGATTTACCTGCCTGATATAAGTAAAAGCTGCCACTCTTTTTTACTCCTCCTTTGCTTTCCTCAAATGTTGGGAGAGAAGCAAGCTTCCTAAAACCTCTGGCAAGAAATGTAGAAGCAGAAACTCTGTCCTCCAAGATCTACTTGTAACTCCTCCAAATGCGATGCTGGAATGACAGGCGCTTTTCCGTTGGGCCCCATTCCTGAGAGGCTTGGCTGGTGCCAGCATGCCATCCTGCTGGCAGCAGGTCTGCTTGCCCAAGAGGGGACATGTATTTGAATAACCCTGGAATCAGGCAGGAAATTCTGAGTGACAAAAGTATCAATCCAGAGATACAACTAAGGTGGAAATGGCCAGAGTATGTTTTGATTAGTGATTGGTTTAATTTTTCCAGGAAATCTATAGGAATACCATTTCTAAAATCGCATGGATATTCCCTGGAGAAACCTAAGCACTCATTGAGAAGTGTTTTCATTTTTCCTTGTAGAGAGTAGAAATGGTTTGCCGTCTGTCTTGCCAAGATGTATCGATAGAGTTCCCAGGACATTTCTTTGCTCTAGAGCTCCATGTCGAGGAGGAGGGAAAGCCAAGCTGCCCTCTGGAGAGGGCCTAGCACCTCTGGAGGTCATTTTCATACCTTCAGAAGGTAGCAGTTGTGTTATAGTGCCATAAGGAGCTTTACAATCAACCAGACCAAAGGTTTGAATTCTCCGCTCAGACATTTATCAGCTGTGTGACCTTGATGAACAAAGTTAACTTATCTCCTCTGAGGCTTAGTTTTCTTGTCTATGAAGTAGGGAATATCAATGCCAGTTTGTAGTGTTTTTCTGAGTATCAAATTAGATAGTGTATGCAAAACACCTTGCTCAGGGCCTTTGTATGTATTAGGCACTCAGTAGCTGTCCAGCTTTCTTGATTAAATCCATCTCTAATTATAAACTCTTAAAATCTGAGGAGTTGAAGCAGTCATTCCCCTATTTAAAAAATCTGTTTAACAGTTTTATTGAGATGTAATTGATGTATTTTATATTTTTATTATTTATTTATTTATTTATTTGGTCAGGTTGGGTCTTAGTTGTGGCACGCAGGCTCTTTGTTGCGGTGCGCGGGCTTCTCTCTCTCTAGTTGTGGTGCCCAGGCTCCAGAGTGCCTGGGCTCTGTCGTTGCAGCACGTGGGCTCTCTGGTTGTGTTGCATGAGCTTAGTTCCCCGACCAGGGATCAAACCAGTGTCCCCTGCATTGCAAGACAGATTCTTAACCACTGGACCACGAGGAGGGTCCCTGTGATTGATGTATTTTAGACTACACATATTTAAAGTGTACAGATTGAATGAATTTAGACATATGTATACATTTGTGAAACCATCACCACAATCAAGATAGTGAACATATCCTTCACCCCTTAAAGTGAAAGTTCCGGTGCTCCCTTGTAATCTGTTCTTCCCTAACCTTCCCCTCCCAGTCCTAGGCGACCACTGATCTGCTTTCTGTCACTGTAGATTAGTTTGCCTTTTCTAGCATTTGACAGTAAGTTCTCTCTCTCCCTCCCTCCCCAGCCTCCCTTTGGCCTGCCTTCTTTACTCCACATTGATTTTGACATTCATCTGTGTTGTTGAGTGATACAGTAGTTTGTTCCTTTTGGTTGCTGACTGGTCTTCCATTGTGTGGATATACCACAATTTGTTTATCTGTCCCCCTTGTTGATGGACATCTGGTTTTGTTTTCCAGTTTTTGGCTGTTATGCATAAGACTGCTATAAACATTCAAGTGTAAGTCTTGCCAAGAGAAATGCTTTCATTTCTCTTAGGTAAATACCTAGGAATTGTCTACCCAGGTCATTTGGTAAATGTGTATTTTAACTTTTTAAGAAACTTCCCAACTATTTTCCAAAGTGGTTGTGCCATTTTTTATTCCCACAGCAGCGGGTGAGAGCTGCAGTTACTCTGCATCCTCACCAACACTTTGTTATGCTCTCTCTCTTTGATTACAGACATCCTAGCGGGTGTGGAGTTTTTTGAGGTTTAGATTTCTGTACTGATTAATAATGTTGAGCATCTTATCAGAAGTACATGTTCATTTGTTTTGTTGGTTGTTTTTTTTTTTTTTGGCCGCACCGTGGGGCATGTGGGATCTTAGTTCCCTGACCAGGGATTAAACCCACGCCCCCCTGCAGTGGAAGCTCAGGGTCTTAACCACTGGACCGCCAGGGAAGTCCCTAGCATGTACTTATTTGCCATCTACATAGCTTCTTTGCTCATTTTTTGGTTTATCTTATTAATTTGAAAGAGTTCTTCATATGTTCTAGATATGAGTCCTTTGTCAGATATATATTTTACAAATATTTTCTCCCAGTGAGACAATTTTCTTTGTGGCTTCTCTTTTCATTTTTGTCTTTTAAAGAACAAGCTTTTTTTTTTTTTAATGAAGTCTTTTTAAGTTTGATCTTTACAGATTTGTTGGCAAAGGAGCAGTTTAAAATAGTATTGTAGCTGATGCTGCTAATTAAAAAATATCTTCTTAATACCATCTGATTAACAGTCTGAAGCAGTGCAGCGCTGAAAATGCATAAGCAGCTTCATTTATGAAGAAAACAGTGCTAGGGCTCATGTGTTAAACAACTTTTTTCCCCTGACTGCCCTTGTTTGAAGAATGTACATACCATTGGTTTGAGATTTATACCTTTACTTATTTTTTGAGCAGCAAGAACATGTTTAAACAGCTCACTTAGCTTCTGCAGTTCGTTCTTCTTGTCATCTTTCGTCACTTTCTCATCACCTTCACTTTGTGCTGCTTGACGTGGATTTTACTGATCCGATGAGTCATAGCCTTGATGATGAAGTTCTCTTGCTTTACTCCTTATTCTTTAGACAGAAGTTCTGTCTTCAGTGAACTCTCCCTTCTTTTTTCTTATTTTCCTTTTGGTTGCCCCTGGCAGTTTCTTGCTCAGTCCAGTTAAGGAGCCACACAGCTGGGCATCTCCATCAGCTCAGGCCAGTCAGCACACGATGAGAACAAGGGGCTGCAGCATCTGCACAGAGTATTCTCAACTAATTGAGAAACCGTCCTCAAAATGTCTTAAGAACCCTTTTCTATGTAAAAGAGAAACGTTTCTGGAATCCTATGTCCGATCTTTTTGGGTATGTTTGTTGGCTTACTTTTGTTTGTTTACTTGTTTTAAAATTTTCATTTTGAAATAATTATAGATTCACAGGAAATTGTAAAAAAGAAAAAAAAGTACAGAAGGTCCTGTTCACCCTTCATCCCTCCTTCCCTAATGTTAGCATCTTGCATAACTTTAGTGCAGTATCAACACCATGAAATTGACATTGGTACAATCCACAGACCTTATTCAGATTTCACCAGTTACACATGCACTTGTTTGTGTTTATGTATAGTTGTATGCAGTTTTATCACAACGGTAGTTTCATGTAACTACCTCACAATCAAGATGCAGAACTGGGGCTTCCCTGGTGGCGCAGTGGTTAAAAATCCGTCTGCCAGTGCAGGGGACACGGGTTTGAGCCCTGGTCTGGGAAGATTCCACATGCCGCGGAGCAACTAAGCCCGTGCGCCACAACTACTGAGCCTGCGCTCTAGAGCCCGCACGCCTAGAGCCCGTGCTCCGCAACAAGAGAAGCCAGTGCAACGAGAAGCCCATGCACCGCAACAAAGAGTAGCCCCTGCTCACCACAACTAGAGAAAGCCTGCGCACAGCAACAAGACCCAGTGCAGCCAAAAATAAATAAATAAAATAAATAAATTTATATATATTAAAAAAAGGTGCAGAACTGTTCCATCACTACAAAGCTCCTTCATGCTACCTTGTAAGAACCATCCCTGCCCCCCTTCCATCCCCAAACCCTAAGCCCTGTTTTCCGTCTCTATAATTACATTATCTCAAGAATATTATATAAATGAGATCATATAGCCTGTAACCTTTTGAAATCAGCTGTTTTCACTCAGCATAATTCCCTGACGGTCTGTCCAAGTTATTGCGTGTACCAGTTGTTCTTTTCTTTTTATGGCTGAGTAGTATTCCATAGTATGGATGTTCCACAGTTTGTTTAACCATTCATCCAGTGAAGAACATCTGGGTTGTTTCCAATTTTAAGCTATTATCAATAAAGCTGCTATAAACATTAGCGTACAGGTTTTTGTGCAAACATAACTTTTTATTTCTCTGGGATAAATGCCCAGGAGTCTGATTGCTGAGTCATATCATAAGTGCATTATCAGTTTTAGAAGGAACTGCCAAACGTTTTTTCAGAGTGGCTGTACCATTTTATATTCCAATCAGCTAGGTATGTATGATCTGATTTCTCTGCATCCTCATCAGTTTTTTGGTGTTGTTACTATGTTTTGTTTTAGCCATTCTGATAAGTAGTTTTTTGTGTTTTTTAAAAATAAATTTATTTTATTTATTTATTTTTGGCTGCACTGGGTCTTCATTGCTGCGCGCGGGCTTTCTCTAGTTGCGGCGAGCGGGGACTACTCTTCGTTGTGGTGCGTGGGCTTCTCGTTGCACTGGCTTCTCTTGTTGCAGGGCACGGGCTCTAGGCGTGCAGGCTTCAGTAGTTGTGGCACACAGGCTCAGTAGTTGTGGCTCGCAGGCTCTAGAGCACAGGCTCAATAGTCGTGGCTCACAGGCTTAGTTGCTCCGCGGGACGTGGGATCTTCCCGGACCAGGGCTCGAACCCGTGTCCCCTGCATTGGCAGGTAGATTCTTAACCACTGCGCCACCAGGGAAGCCCCTGATAAGTAATTTTAACACTGTAGTTTTAACTTTGATTTCCCTAATGGCTAATGCTATTGAACATCTTTTCCTGTGCTTATATTTCACCTGTATATCCTTTTTGGTAAAATGTCTGTTCATGTCTCTTGCCCATTTCCTAATTGGACTGTTTTCTTTACTGGTGAGTTTTGAGAGTTCTTAATATAGTCTAGATACTAGTCCTGTGCAAGATATGTAGTTTGCAAATACATTTTCCTAGTCTATAATTTGCTTTTTCATCCTCTTACAGAGCGAAAGATTTTAATTTTTATGAGGTCTAGCATACCAGTTTTCCTTTTATAGATTGTGCTTTTTGCATCAAGTCCAAGAATTCTTCACTTAGTCCTAGATCCTGATGATTTTTTTCTATTTTTTGTCTAAAAGTTTTATACTCTTATGTTTTACATGTAAGTCTTTGATCCATTTTCAGTTAATTTTTGTATAACGTGTGAGATTTAGGTCAAGGTTCTTTGTTTGTGGATATCTAATTGCTGGAGCAAATATTTGTTGAAAAGGCTATCCTTCTTTGTTTGACTTAACATCGGGAGCGATAATTCCTCCCACTTTGTTCTTTTGCACAATTGTTTTATCTATTCTAGGTCCTTTGCCTTTCCACATAAACTTTAGAATAAGCTTGTTTTCGTCTACAAAAAAATTTTGCTGAGATTCTGATAGTAATTGTGCTAAACCTTTAAATCTTTGTGGGAAGAATTGACATCTCTGTGATATTGATTCTTCCAATCCATGAACATGGTAAGTCTCTACAATTATTTTGGGTCATCTTTTATTTCTTTCATCAACACTTGTAATTTTCAGCATAGGATCCCATTCGTATTTTGTTAGATTTACACCTAAGTATTTCATTTTCTTTGGCAATACTGTGTTTTTAATTTCAGTCACCACACAGTTATCTCAGAGCTTTTTGTGCAGAACTGTGGAGTGGTGTGAGGTTTTCATGTTCATGGCAAAGGAGAGAGGAGGAGTTGGAGTTTGAAACTTGAATCACAGGCATTTGAAAACCAGGTATGGAGAATTCCCTGGTGGTCCAGTGCCGAGGGCCCAGGTTCACTCCCTGGTCAGGGAACCAAGATCCTGGAAGCCGCGCAGCATGGCCAAAAACAAAAAACAAAAACACCAGGTATGGAAACAGTGTAGGTGTAAGAGCAGACAGACTTGGATTCAAATCCCACCTCTGACACTTAACTGACTTTGTGACCTAGGGCAAGTCATTTAACTTCTCTGAGCCTATTTTCTCAACTGTCAGAAAGGGAGAATAACACCTCCTGTGCAAATCTTTTGTAAGCTCTGAGATAATATATATATATATGAATGCTCTGTGTCTAACACAGCTCTCCCTATATCTTAGTTATTATTTCTGGCCACAGTGGAATCATCATTTATGATCCACAAATGGAGAGGCAAGTGTACCTGCTGTTAAGAGCAGCAAATGTTTCTTGAACCCCTTCATGGTGCTAATTTTCAAGGATGTGAAGTCTTGACATAGCTCTTGTCCTCAAGGGGCTTATAATTTTGTTGAGGAAACATGCTATATGTATAAAAATTCCAGGACTAGGCATCACTTGTTAAGTTCCAAATGTGTGGTGCGGACAGTGGGTGCATCAAAGAACTTTTTCTTCCTGGGTTTTGTTTGCCCTTTTGTACCCTGTTCATCAAGGTGGCTTCTGGGTGTTGTTGATGAGAGAATGTGTGGGGGTGGGAGGGGGTGTGTACAGATTTAGGGGAGGGGAGTCATGTGGGAATATGTAATTAATTTTTATACTTTCCCCAGTAAACCATCGACCCTTTTTATGATGTCATGAGGGATTCCTTAATTTTGCAGCTGCTTCCTGATTACGTCAGAGAGGAGCCTCTCACCCCACAGCCTGGAGCTGCACTCATACAAGAATTGGAAACAAATGAAGTGCTGAATATCTAATGGCTTCCACAGGGAGAACCAGTTCAGACTTCCCAGGCCTCCTTCTGCAAGGTCTTCCTCAAGTATTTCTGACCCCCTGAAGTGTCTTTGTTCTGGAAAGACAGGACTGGCCCAGAGCCAAGTGGGCGGGAGCCTGGGGACTCCTCCCTCTCTCCAGGTGTTCTGCATTCCCACATTTCTACCCCTTTCCTGGATCTCGTTTGGTGGGTGTTACCCTTTTTGAGGTCTCAGGATCCTCTGGAACTTGCTGAGATTATCAGTGAGAGTCCTTCCCTCCCCCACATCATCTCCACCTTCTCTTCTCTTGATTTTCCTTCTGCAGCATTTCTCACATCTGTGCACTCCTTTCCATTCCCTCTCCCACCTCTTATAAGAAAGATGTTACATTTATTTGGCATTATAAAGTTTATGAAGTGCTCTACATGTAATTCCTCTTAATTCAAACAAGTTCATGTCCTCTCAGCTTCCCAACCAGTTTGCCTCCCTGTTACTTTTTTCCAGCTATGCTAATCTGTCCTGAATGCTTTAACTGGATTAATCTTCATAAAATACTCACCTCTGCCTTCACTCAGGAACCGTGAGCGAGTGCCCTCCTCGCTGCCTGTTGGGTCAAGCCTGTGTTCCTTGCTGTGGCATCGCAAGCCCTATGCTTTGTGGTCCCTGTTTTACCACGTGCCGAGTACAGCGCTTGCCGTCTGGGTACATGCCTGGTGTGTCCCTACCTGCGTGCCTCTTTAGCACGCTCAGTCCCTCCTTCATCCTGCCCAGTTCATCTTTTGCAGCCCTGCTCAGAAGTGCTCTCTTCTGTGAAACCTTCCCTGATATACACTAGCTAGAAATGATTTTCTTTCCTTCTGGTGAGAGAAAGCATCTTATTTCCACCTTCCTATGGCATGTAATAATACATTGTCTTGAATTACAGCTATTTGGGTGTTTGTGTATTCTTCCTGTCTTCCTCATTAGAATATCATCTTCTCATGGACAGTATCCTGTTTTCCTTTACATCCTCCACAATTGGGCTAAATAAACAACTTTGGAATTAGTCGGAGAGGTCACTTTGTTAGGAGGTTGGGATTTCCTTTGCCCCGACATCTACCTGCTAAAAGAAGTCAGAGTTTTATAATCCTAGAAAATCCAAAAGGAGTAGGGGCTCTTAGGGAAGAAACATTACCTTCCATGTTCCTTTGTCTTGTCTCAGACGTACGTTGTTCAGGGATATGTCATGGATTGCCTTCCACCCAGTCAGCCTGTGTTCTGCCATTGTGCATGAATAATTTGCTTGGGTGTATTGGTGCCTGATTTTTCTGACTCATTCATTCTCCTCCTTGGGCAATAAAATGATGCCCTGATGGCCTGGACATCTCTGCTTTTGCTGTGAGATTTTTGTATGGTTCCTATGAAAACGACTGCTTCTTCCACCTCCCTTTCAGCCAGCAGCTGCCACAGGGAACTCTGTGGCTCACACAGCAGCAGTCGAAAGATGCTCTCACTGCCCACTTCCTGTAGACAAGGAGGTTTTGGTGGGCTGCTCAGGAACAGTGCCAGCTCTGTGTCTGACTGGTGACTGACTCATGAGAAAAGCAGCCTCATGTCTGAAAGATAAGAGCCAACAAATCGCCTCCAGGTGGTGTTAGTTTGGAGGTGACTGACCATTCATTTCCTCTCTCTGGGAGGAGCCGGTGGGGACGGAATCAGTGAATAAGTGGTCTTGCCTGCATTTTTCTCCGGCTATTAGTGAAGCAGCTGAGCAAATGGTTGGTTCTCTCTGCTGGAGTGGCGAGTTGGACCCCAGTGCCTTCTGGATGCCTTCTGCGGCTGTCAGGGTAGCAGACTTATGTGTCATCCATCCTGTGTCTTCCCTTCATTACTCTTCTCATTCTCTTGCTAGGAAGTTGGCTGTGTGCACCAGGCAAACCCTGCTTGTTCCATTGCTGCCAGGTTTCTCTGTGACCCGGCAAACCTCGTCCCTACTGATTTGGTGTTCTCCAGATCTCTCCGTGACCCAGGCGTTGATCAGAAGCAGTGGTTCTGAACCACTGTCCCTTGGCTGGACTCGGTGGGTCCGGGCAGGTGGGCCTGCCTCTCCTGCCGTCCTCTTCCCTCTCCCCCCTCCTGCCTCGCTCCCATTTCCTGCAGGAGGACGCTCTGCCATCCTGGAGCCGTCAAGCACAGCTTTGCTTTGGCAGCACCGTCGCGCACACACTGGTGGGAGAGGGGACGTGTTTATCACTTTTCCTGGAGATTATCTGTTTAAGCACTTCTCTGACAGTTACAATAACAAGGGCAGTGTGTTGTGTTTCCCAGCAGAAGGACACTTGCTGTTGAAAGATGTATAGCACTAATTAGAAATACATAACATCCGGCCACATGGCAGCCTTCTCCCGGCCGCTCCATTTCCTGATTTCATACAACTTTGACGACAGTTGGTTTATGTTTTCCATGAATATGTTCTCAGAAAAATGAGAAGGTCTCCCTGTTACATAGGAGCAGGAAGAGTGTTTCTGCTTGAGCAGGTATTTGGCCAGAGGAATAGTGGGAGATGTGGTCACCTGCCCATCTGAGAGCATGTGGGAAGGGGCAGAACCAAGTTCAGACTTCAGGTGACTTTCTTGGTAAGAAATATTTCCATCTGACTTCCTTAGCCAGAACCATCCCCCTACACCCTTGAGCAAGCCTGCTTTTGGAAAGAAGGGAAAAGGCTGTTTCACAATGTTAATGAGTTCCTCAGTTCATGTCAGGCTCCAGCTACCTGACACAAAGCCAGAGGAACCCAGGCAAATACCAAGGCGAACAATGCTTTTTCCTTCCCCACCCCACATCACGTGTTGGCCTGGCCCAGCCCGCTCTAGGGATATATACGGGCATCTGTAAGACCGGGACCAGTTTCCTAACCTTAGAGTGGGCGGACCTGGGAATCTGGATGCTGTTTTACTACCCACTTGCATAAGCGTGGGTACGTCTCAAGGACTGGCATCTTACAGCTTTTAGTCCACAGAAGCCTAAGTGAAGCACAGAGCATCTCCTGAAGATACCATAGCACTTAATACATTTCTCCCTGGAGGCACTGGGTCTGAGTTGCCCTGGTTACTGGGAGTAAATAAACCGTTTGCAAGGTCCTAAGATTGCAGGGATCCTGTCTTATTTGTAGCTTTGTTCTTCAGCACAGGGTCGAGGACACTGTAGATGCTCAGTGCCTGTGGTACCACTGAGCCTTGGAGGAAGGCAGGCCTTCCAGAAAGTGCTCTGTATGAAGAGTTGACGGAGACCCAGGCATTCTGACCCCCAGATAGCTGTGATATCACCACCTGCTTGATCAGAGCAGAACAGCTTACTGATTCGTACCTCCCCATCAGTCAAACCAGAACACAGCAGGGAGTGCTGTTAGGCCCTTCCTGGGGAGATGGAGGGGTGGGGGTGGGTGGGTGAAGGGTTGAGGTGACATAACCATGGCCAAGAGCAGAGCAGTCATGAAGCTACCTTTTAGCTGCTGCCCTGAGATGTAGTTGAGCCCTTCCAGACACAGCAGAGAGGCTCCAGTTGTCGCTTCCCCACCTGGTCCCCAGACCTTATTGCAAGCAGCTTTAAAAAGGAGCCAGCCTGGACTCCCCAGAGGCCTCAGTGTCATTGTTCTTAAGCAGTTAGTTCTCCCCCTTGAGCCCTAGCCCTGTGCACTCTGAGAAGGAGTCTAACCTGAGGTTGATGTTCATCATAAAAATAGAAATGGTCTTGGTGAAAGTAATCTCCCTTTGCCCCATCTTATCCTTATCAAGGCTGATGAGCGTGTCTTCTTGTAGTCTTGGGCTTCTGCCAGTCCTTGGAGCTAAGATACCCGCCTCCATCCCTTCTGAGGGCCTTCTATGTGCAGGTAACTTCTGCCTAAGATGCCCAGTTGATGAGGGGACACTAATGCGTACTCAGTGTGTCAGCTACCAGGATGTGGCCTCTACTCCTCCTCTCCTAGTTCCCTCTGTTATGGACTTATTCTCCCATTCTGGGATTTGTTGCTAATTAGAGGCAGGCTGCTGGCAGTGCTTGGCAGGGGCCTGGGCTGAGCTGGGGTGGTACAGACAGTCCTGTTGCCTATAGTAAGGGTGGAGGAGAGAAGTTGGCAACTTTTCCTTGGGATGGCTTACACATCTTCCCCTTCCCTACTTTCCATCCTCCCTGCGCTTTGTTCTTAGATGCTTGTTTTTTGTCTCTCTAGCACAGGGTTAGGGCCTTACCGGAAGAAGAATGAGACTGGTGATCTATTCTAATCACGTGGCTTGTTACCACTTCCTTACTGCCTGCCGCAGTTGACCTGGAAAGTTAGAGGGTGACATTTGGGACCACTGGGCATCTGGAAAGATGGTAGGAAAGCCACTATAGAAGAGTTGCCACACTGATGCTATTCATATGTTGGGACCTTCTGAACAGCAGCCTGTTCCTTCTCACCCCCAGGGCTTTCTGAAGTGGTTTGGGGCTGGCTTTGCATACTCCAGCCATGTTTGCTCCTGTGGCCAAGACGGTTAGGAATAACTGTGGCTGTGTAGCATCTCCTGGAGTAAAGACTTCAATTAGGCCCCACTGGAAAGATGAGTATCAATGAGGGGAGAGGCAGGAGGGCTCCCCCTTGGCTACTGAGGTTAAAATGCAAGCAGGGACAGAGATCAAACATGTGGCTAATTATCCTTTTAACACCTGGAGATTCTGGGCGTTCTCCTGTATTCAGACAGAAGGAATTAACAGATCAGCTGCTGCCAAAGCAAGCGAGCCTGGCCCCCGATTCCGTCTCCTGTGCGTATAGGGTGTCTCCTGCGCTGAGGCTGCAGGCTGGACTGCTGCCTTCTGTTTGTCGCCTGTTTCTCTCAAGTCTGGATGATGTGCCTATCAGGGAGGGCCACGGACAAGGGGCAGGTACAGGCAGTGGTTTGAAGGTGTGTATGTAGCTCCCGCTAAAGAATAGCCCTGGCCACCACCAAGGTGGCTCCTTTCCCTGACCTGCAGCCAGAGGGAAGTTGGGCAGGCTGAGAGAGTCAGGGGGATAGGGTGCTAGTACTGGAAACCAGATTTATTTCTTAGCCCTAGCGGAGAGAACTTGTGAAAGTTAAAGCTAACACTGATTAAGTGCTTATTATGTGCCATGCACTGTCCTATATAAAGTTAACTCATGCGGTGAAAATAGGTTATTTGTTTCATGTGTGTTCTCTGAGGAGGAGGAACAGAGAGAAGGTAAGGATGGAACCAAAGCTTGGTGATTCAAGAAGGTAACTTTTAAATGTGTATTTTTCTGATCTGAATTGGTGATTGTATTCCCGCTATGTATACATTAGAGAGACTGAGTTAATTAAATATGACTTCTTGTTGCTGTTGCTTCACATCCTCAGCAGGCAGCTAAAGGCAGAGAGCGTGCAGGTGTGGCTCAGGCTGCTCACCTTGGGGTAGCTGATCCTGGGGAAGTGATGTGAGACAGAATTTACACAAGTGAACCTTATAATAACCTTATTGAGTGCTTACCCACAGGCCGGTCATCGTGGTAAGTGCTTCACGTGCATTACTTTATTTAGCCTTTCGACTACCCTTTGAGAGAGGGAATATTACAACAACAGTCTTAGATGAAGGGCAAGGAGCTCGGTGATGCAAGCAAGGACTTGCACCTAGTAAGGTAGGGAAGAGGAGCCCTTGGCCCCCAGGATACTGATGGACTTCCCTTTGCTCCTGCTCAGACTGCTTCTCGGAGGAGTGTCGCTCTGTGATCCAGGAGCAAGCTGCAGCCCTGGGCCTGGCCATGTTTTCTCTCCTGGTGCAGCGCTGCACCGACTTACTGAAGGAATCAGCCAAAGGTAAGCAGATGAGGGGCCCTGACTGGTGGACGTCCCAGCTCCTGGGTCCTGCCCAGACAAGCTCAGAATGCCACACTGCTTTCTCTGCGTCTTCTCCCTCTACTGCAGGCTTCCTTTTGCCCACCTAACTAGTCCCATTTCCTTTATGGCCCTCTTTCCTCCTTGTAGAAAGGAGAGGAGGCCTCTCTCCTCCTCTCTCTCTTTTCACCTTTAATAGTTAGGATTTTCAATGTACCTCTGAACTACTGCATGTTCCTGCAACTTAAAAAAAAAAAAAAGAAAGAAAAATGAGTTTCCCTTGGTGTTCATAATCCATGTTTTGGTTTTCCCCTCTATCTGTATGTCCCTGTTTGTCAGATACCTGGTGGGGGCTATAACCACTGTGGACCAGCCATCTCGGTAGGCTCACTGGACCAGAGCAGGGGTTCTTTTTAGCCCTTTGGGCAGTGTCCCCTTATCCGTTAAGGCTGCCCTTAGAATTCCAAGCCTGATTGCTGAGCCGTGTAAGGTAGGTCTGAAGGGCGTACCTTTCTTTCAGCTTCTGGATTAGTTTTGATGAGTGGTGAGGCCTGTCTGTTGTTCCCCTGCCACATCAGCTTTTTTTTTTTTAATTTTTAAATTTAATCTAATTAATTTTTTTATACAGCGGGTTCTTTTTAGTTATCCATTTTATACACATCAGTGTATACATGTCAATCCCAATCTCCCAATTCATCCCACCACCACCACCAGCCCCCCTTCACTTCCCCCCCTTGGTGTCCATATGTTTGTTCTGTACATCTGTGTGTCTATTTCTGCCCTGCAAACTAGTTCATCTGTACCATTTTTCTAGGTTCCACATATATGCGTTAATACACGATATTTGTTTTTCTCTTTCTGACTTACTTCACTCTGTATGACAGCCTCTACATCCATCCAGGTCTCTACAAATCACCCAATTTCGTTCCTTTTTATGGCTCAGTAATATTCCATTGTATATATGTACCACATCTTCTTTATCCATTCGTCTGTCGATGGGCATTTAAGTTGCTTCCATGTCCTGGCTATTGTCAATAGTGCTGCAATGAACACTGGGGTGCATGTGTCTCTTTTTTTAATATGTATAAATTATTTATTTTATTTCTGGCTTTTGGCTGTGTTGCATCTTCGTTGCTGTGCACAGGCTTTCTCTAGTTGCGGTGAGTGGGGGCTACTCTTTGTTGTGGTGTGCCGACTCCTCGTTGTGGCTTCTCTTGTTGCGGAGCATGGGCTCTAGGCGCGCAGGCTTCAGTAGTTGTGGCACGTGGGCTCAGTAGTTGTGGCACGTGGGCTCTAGAGCTCAGGCTCAGTAGTTGTGGCGCACAGGCTTAGTTGCTCCACAGCATGTGGGATCTTCCCGGGCCAGGGCTCGAACCCGTGTCCCTTGCATTGACAGGCAGATTCTTAACCACTGCACCACCAGGGAAGCCCGCGTGTGTCCTTTTGAATTATGGTTTTCTCTGGGAATATGCCCAGTAGTGGGATTGCTGGGTCACGTGGTAATTCTATTTTTAGTTCTTTTTTTTTTTTTTTTTTTTTTTTTTGCGGTACGCGGGCCTCTCACTGCTGCGGCCTCTCCCGTTGCAGAGCACAAGCTCCGGACGCGCAGGCTCAGCGGCCATGGCTCACGGGCCCAGCCGCTCCGCGGCATGTGGGATCTTCCCGGACCGGGGCATGAACCTGCGTCCCCTGCATCGGCAGGCGGACTCTCAACCACTGCGCCACCAGGGAAGCCCTATTTTTAGTTTTTTAAGGAACCTCCATACTGTTCTCCATAGTGGCTGTATCAATTTACATTCCCACCAGCAATGCAAGAGGGTTCCCTTTTCTCCACACTCTCTCCAGCATTTGTTGTTTGTAGATTTTATGATGATGCCCATTCTAACTGGTGTGAGGTGATACCTCATTGTAGTTTTGATTTGCATTTCTGTAATAATTAGTGATGTTGAGCAGCTTTTCATGTGCTTCTTGGCCATCTGTATGTCTTCTTTGGAGAAATGTCTACTTAGGTCTTCTGCCCATTTTTTGATTGGGTTGTTTGTTTTTTTAATATTGAGCTGCATGAGCTGTTTATATATTTTGGAGATTAATCCTTTGTCCGTTGATTCGTTTGCAAATATTTTCTCCCATACTGAGTGTTGTCTTTTTGTCTTGTTTGTAGTTTCCTTTGCTTTGCAAAAGCTTTTAAGTTTCATTAGGTCCCATTTGTTTATTTTTGTTTTTATTTCCATTACTCTAGGAGGTGGATCAAAAAAGATCTTGCTGTGATTTATGTCCAAGAGTGTTCTTCCTGTGTTTTCCTCTAAGAAGAGTTTTATAGTGTCCAGTCTTACATTTAGGTCTCTAATCCATTTTGAGTTTATTTTTGTGTATGGTGTTAGGGAGTGTTCTAATTTCATTCTTTTACATGGAGCTGTCCAGTTTTCCCAGCACCACTTATTGAAGAAACTGTCTTTTCTCCATTGTATATCCTTGCCTCCTTTGTCATAGATTAGTTGACCATAGGTGCGTGGGTTTATCTCTGGGCTTTCTATCCTGTTCCATTGATCTATATTTCTGTTTTTGTGCCAGTACCATATTGTCTTGATTACTGTAGCTTTGTAGTATAGTCTGGAGTCAGGCAGTCTGATTCCTCCAGGTCCGTTTTTTTCCCTGAAGACTGCTTTGGCTATTTGGGGTCTTCTGTGTCTCCATACAAATTTTAAGATTTCTTGTTCTAGTTCTGTAAAAAATGCCACTGGTAGTGTGATAGGGATTGCACTGAATCTGTAGATTGCTTTGGGTAGTATAGTCATTTTCACAATATTGATTCTTCCAATCCAAGAACATGGTATACCTCTCCATCTGTTTGTGTCATCTTTGATGTCTTTCATCAGTGTCTTATAGTTTTCTGAGTACAGGTCTTTTACCTCCTCAGGTAGGTTTATTCCTGGGTATTTTATTCCTTTTGTTGCAGTGGTGAATGGGATTGTTTCCTTAATTTCTCTTTTTGATCTTTCATTGTTGGTGTATAGGAATGCAAGAGATTTCTGTGCATTAATTTTATATCCTGCAACCTTACCAAATTCATTGATTAGCTCTAGTAGTTTTCTGGTGGCATCTTTAGGATTTTCTATGTATAGTATCATGTCATCTGCAAACAGTGACAGTTTCACTACTTCTTTTCCAATTTGTATTCCTTTTATTTCTTTTTCCTCTCTGATTGCTGTGGCTAGGACTTCCAAAACTATGTTGAATAAGAGTGGTGAGAGTGGACATTCTTGTCTTGTTCCTGATCTTAGAGGAAATGCTTTCATGTTTTCACCACTGAGGATGATGTTTGCTGTGGGTTTGTCGTATATGGCCTTTATTATGTTGAGGTAGGTTCCCTCTGTGCCCACCTTCTGGGGAGTTTTTATCATAAATGGGTATTGAATTTTGTCAAAAGCTTTTTCTACATCTATTGAGATGATCATATGGTTTTTGTTCTTCAATTTGTTAATATGGTGTATCACACTGATTGTTTTGCATATATTGAAGAATCCTTGCATCCCTGGGATAAATCCCACTTGATCATGGTGTATGATCCTTTGAATGTGTTGTTGGATTCTGTTTGCTAGTATTTTGTTGAGGATTTTTGCATCTATATTCATCAGTGATATTGGTCTGTAATTTTCTATTTTTGTAGTATCTTTGTCTGGTTTTGGTATCAGGGTGATGGTGGCCTCGTAGAATGAGTTTGGGAGTGTTCCTTGCTCTGCAATTTTTTGGAAGAGTTTGAGAAATATCTGTGTTAGCTCTTCTCTAAATGTTTGATGGAATTCACCTGTGAAGCCATGTAGTCCTGGACTTTTGTTTGTTGGAAGATTTTTAATCACAGTTTCAATTTCATTACTTGTGATTGGTCTGTTCATACTTTCTATTTCTTCCTGGTTCAGTCTTGGAACTTTATACCTTTCTAAGAATTTGTCCATTTCTTCCAGGTTGTCCATTTCACTGGCATAGCGTTGCTTGTAGTAGTCTCTTATGATGCTTTGTATTTCTGTGGTGTCTGTTGTAACTTCTCCTTTTTCATTTCTAATTTTATTGATTTGAGTCCTCTCCCCTCTTTTTCTTGATGAGTGTGGCTGAAGGTTTATCAATTTTATTTATCTTCTCAAAGTACCAGCTTTTAGTTTTATTGATCCTTGCTATTGTTTTCTTTGTTTCTATTTCATTTATTTCTGCTCTGATCTTTATGATTTCTTTCCTTCTACTAACTTCGGGTTTTGTTTGTTCTTCTTTCTCCAGTTCCTTTAGATGTAAGGTTAGATGGTTCATTTGAGATTTTTCTTGTTTCTTGAGGTAGGCTTGTATTGGTATAAACTTCCCTCTTAGAACTGCTTTTGCTACATCCCATAGGTTTTGGATTGTCGTGTTTTTGTTGTAATTTCTCTCTAGGTATTTTTTGATTTCCTCTGATTTTTTTCTGTGATCTCTTGGTTATTTAGTAACATATTGTTTAGCCTCAATGTGTTTGTGTTTTTTATGTTTTTTTCCCTGTAATTGATTTTTAACCTGATAGCATTGTGGTCGGAAAAGATACTTGATACGATTTCAGTTTTCTTAAATTTACCAAGGCTTGATTTATGACCCAAGATGTGATCTATCCTGGAGAGTGTTCTGTGTGCACTTGAGAAGAAAGTGTAATCTGCTGTTTTTGGATGGAATGTCCTATAAATATCTATTAAATCTATCTAGTTTATTGTGTCATTTAAAACTTGTGTTCCCTTATTAATTTTCTGTCTAGATGATCTGTCCATTGGTGTCAGTGAGGTGTTAAAGTCTCCCACTATTATTGTGTTAGTGTTGATTTCCTCTTTTATAGCTGTTAGCAGCTGCCTTATGTATTGAGGTGCTCCTATGTTAGGTGCATGTATTTTTATAATTGTTATATCTTCTTCTTGGATTGATCCCTTGATCATTATGTAGTGTCCTTCTTGTCTCTTGTAACATTCTTTATTTTAAAGTCTATTTTATCTGATACGAGTCTTGCTACTTCAGCTTCCTTTTGATTTCCATTTGCACGGAATATCTTTTTCCATCCCCTCACTTTCAGTCTGTACATGTCCCTAGGTGTGAAGTGGGCCTCTTGTAGACAGCATATATATGGGTCTTGTTTTTGTGTCCATTCAGCGAGCCTGTGTGTTTCGGTTGGAGCATTTAATCCATTCACATTTGAGGTAATTATCAATATGTATGTTCCTATTACCATTTTCTTAATTGTTATGCATTTGTTTTTGTAGGTCCTTTCCTTCTCTTGTGTTTCCCACTTAGAGAAGTTCCTTTAGCGTTTGTTGTAAAGCTGGGTTGGTGGTGCTGAATTCTCTTAGCTTTTGCTTGTCTGTAAAGCTTTTGATTTCTCCATTGAATCTGAATGAGATCCTTGCCAGGTAGAGTAATCTTGGTTGTAGGTTCTTCCCTTTCATCACTTTAAATATATCATGCCACTCCCTTCTGGCTTGTAGAGTTTCTGCTGAGAAATCAGCTGTTAACCTTATGGGAGTTCCCTTGTGTGTTATTTGTCGTTTTTCCCTTGTTGCTTTCAATAATTTTTCTTTGTCTTTATTTTTTGTCAATTTGATTACTATGTGTCTCGGCGTGTTTCTCCTTGGGTTTATCCTGCCTGGTACTCTGCGCTTCCTGGACTTGGGTGGCTATTTCCTTTCCCATGTTAGTGAAGTTTTCGACTATAATCTCTTCAAATATTTTCTTGGGTCCTTTCTCTCCCTCTTCTCCTTCTGGGACCCCTATAATGTGAATGTTGTTGCATTTAATGTTGTCCCAGAGGTCTCTTAGACTGTCTTCATTTCTTTTCATTGTTTTTTCTTTATTCTGTTCTGTGGCAGTGAATTCCACCATTCTGTCTTCCAGGTCACTTATCCGTTCTTCTGCCTCAGTTATTCTGCTATTGATGCCTTCTGGTGTATTTTTCATTTCAGTTATTGTATTGTTCATCTCTGTTTGTTTGTTCTTTAATTCTTCTAGGTCTTCATTTCTTTCATCTTCTTGATCTTTGCCTCCATTCTTTTTCTGAGGTCCTGGATCATCTTCACTGTCATTATTCTTTTTCTGGAAGGTTGCCTATCTCCACTTCATGTAGTTGTTTTTCTGGGGTTTTATCTTGTTCCTTCATCTGGTACATAGCCCTCTGCCTTTTCATCTTGTCTATCTTTCTACGAATGTGGTTTTCCACAGGCTGCAGGATTGTAGTTCTTGCTTCTGCTGTCTGCCCTCTGTTGGATGAGGCTATCTAAGAGGCTTGTGCAAGCTTCCTGATGGGGGGCACTGGTGGTGGGTAGAGCTGTCTGTTGCTCTGGTGGGCAGAGCTCAGTAAAACTTTAATCTGCTTGTCTGCTGATGGGTGGGGCTGGGTTCCCTCCCTGTTGGTTGTTTGGCCTGAGGCTACCCAGCACTGGAGCCTAACGGCTCTTTGGTGGGCTAATGGCGGACTCTGGGAGGGCTCAACCAAGGAGTACTTCCCAGAAGAACTTCTGCTGCCAGTGTCCTTGTCCCCACGGTGAGCCACCCCCCTACCCCCGCCTCTGCAGGAGATCCTCCAACACAGGCAGGTAGGTCTGGTTCAGTCTCCTATGGGGTCACTGCTCCTTCCCCTGGGTCCTGATGCGCACACTGCTTTGTGTGTGCCCTCCAAGAGTGGAGTCTCTGTTTCCCCCAGTCCTGTTGAAGTCCTGCAATCACGTCCCGCTAGCCTTCAAAATCTCATTCTCTAGGAATTCCTTCTCCTGTTGCCAGACCCCCAGGTTGGGAAGCCTGACGTGGGGCTCAGAACCTTCACTCCAGTGGGTGGACTTCTGTGGTATAAGTGTTCTCCAGTTTGTGAGTCACCCGCCCAGCCGTTATGGGATGTGATTTTATTGTGATTGTGCCCCTCCTACCATCTCATTTCGGCTTCTCCTTTGTCTTTGGATGTGGGGTATCTTTTTTGGTGAGTTCCAGTGTCTTCCTGTTGATGATTGTTCAGCAGTTAGTTGTGATTCCGGTGCTCTTGCCAGAGGGAGTGAGTGCACGTCCTTCTACTCTGCCGTCTTGAACCCCGCATCAGCTTTTGTGAATGCCTCTAGCCTCCGGGACTGCCTGTTTTTTGGAGGGATGGTAGGGGTAACTATTTGGAAACAATTTCAAATTCATAGAAGAGTTGCAAGAATAATACTAACAGCTCTCTTACATACCCTTCACCCAGATTCCCTAATTGATAACATTTTACCATATTTGATTTAAGTTCTCTCTCTTTCCACACACACACCTATACCTAATGGTTATTGTTATTTATTTTTAAAATTTATTTATTTAATTTTATTTTTGGCTGTGTTGGATCTTTGTTGCTGTGCGTGGGCTTTCTCTAGTTGTGGCGAACGGGGGCTACTCTTTGTTGTGGTGCACGGGCTTCTTGTTGCAGAGCACGGGCTCTAGGTGTGTGGGCTTTAGTAGTTGCAGCATGCAGGCTCAGTAGTTGTGGCTCACGGGCTCTGGAGGGCTGGCTCAGTAGTTGTGGCACACGGGCTTAGTTGCTCCGCGGCATGTGGGATCTTCCCAGACCAGGGCTTGAACCCGTGTCCCCTGCATTGGCAGGTGGAATCTTAACCACTGTGCCACCAGGGAAGTCCCTGTTATTTTTTTTTTTAATGAACCATTTGATTGTAAATTACGGATATGGTAGCTTTTTCTCCCCAAATACTTGACTGTGTATTTCCTAGTCATGAGGACATTCTCTTATATCACAGTACTCTTATCACAGTCAGGAAGCCAGCATTGATACAGTACTATTATTGAATCTACAGGCCTTATTGAGTTTGTACCAGTTGTCCCAAAAAGAATTTGAAGAAAAAAGTTTCTTTCTGGTCTAGGATCCATTCCAAGATCCCACTTTGCATTTAGATGTCATGTCTCTTTAGTCTCCTGCAATCTGGAATGGTTTTTCTGTCTTCCTTTGTCCTTCATGGTCTTAACATTTTTGAAGTGTAGAGGAGATTTACTTTGTAGAACGCCCTAAAATTTGGGTTTCTCTGATACGTCCTCACCATCAAATTCAGGTCGTACAGTTTGGGCATGAACCCTGGTGCCATCTCAGGACTGTGCTGGAGGGAGGCTAAGAGTGGGTGGGGGCAGGACCTGGAGGCCAGGGTAGCAGCTACAGCCAGGCCACAGGTGGAGCAGAGACAGCTGTCTGCAGGGCGGGCCCGGTGCCCTGGTTCTCTCTGTCCTGCTTTGCGGAATCCTCTCAGTTGCTGGCACTTGCTCTTCGCCTCTGGGCCCAGCTCTCCTGTGGACTTGGCCTCCGTTCCCTGAGAGCTTGCTGCCGACCCAGGGCCCCAGGCCTCACTCGGGGGCCGCAGCAGGCCTAGGCCCAGTTCTCACCCTTTGCCTCTGCAGCTCAGCTGTCCTCTCCTGAGGAGGAGGAGGATCAAGATGACATCAAGGTGTCTTCCTTCGTCCCCGACCTGAAGGAACTGCTCCCCAGTGTGAAAGTCTGGTCGGACTGGATGCTCGGCTATCCAGACACCTGGAATCCTCCGCCCACATCCCTGGATCTGCCCTCACAGTGAGTCAGCCTTGCCCACCCGTGTGCCCACAGCCCCCATCCCGCAGCCTGCTTGTGTCTGTCTTCCCTCTTCATTTGAACTTGGGGTTTCCCCTTCCCTGACGCCCTCCTCGTCCTCTGACGTATTGGGTTGTTTCTGCCTGTTCTCCAGCCTGTTGCTCCTCCTCTCAGTCTCTCTTTCTCTCACACCATAGCTTGCTCTGTTTCGTTCCTTCCCCTCGATCTTGCTAATTTTTACTGCGTACTGTTCATACTCACCGTCTCAGCAGCTGCCTGCTGAGTCTGGGTGGGTGTCAGTCAGTGTGTGTGAGAGACTTTGTTTCTTTCTCTCCCTTTTAGTCTATCTCTGTGCATCTCTCAGGCTCTTGCTGCTTCTCGTGCTGTCCTGCGCACTCTGTCTCCTTGCCTTCCTCTCACGACGTTGTAGTATGTGGGGAATGGTGAGAGCATGCACCCCTCTCTCCCACTCACTTCGTCCCTGTCCCCGCAGCGCATCCCGCCCCCTCTCCCTGTCTCTTTGTGTTGATGTGGGATGTGTTGGTCTGGGGAGTATGTGTGTCTGTTGGGTGTTTCTCTGTAGATCTTTTTGTTTGTCCATATGACATGTGGTAAAATATATATATGTGGCAAAGTTTGCCATCTTAACCATTTTTAAGCATACAGTCAGTGGCATGGTACATTCACGTTGCTGTGCAGCCAGGTAGGGCTATTTCTTGTGTTTGTAGCGATGTGTGAGTTGTAGATCTGCGTGTGCCTGTTTGGGTCTGGTTGTCTATGTGTGTCTGGTTGTGTGTGTCTGAGTGTGAGTGTGAGAGTGTGTGAGTGTGAGTGTGTGTGTGTGTGTGTGTGTGTGTGTGTGTGTGTGTGTGTGTCCGTCCCCGGGGATTTGTCTATCGAAGGCTCTTTTTTTTTTTTTGCGGTACGCGGGCCTCTTACTCTTGTGGCCTCTCCCGTTGCGGAGCACAGGCTCCGGACGCGCAGGCTCAGCGGCCATGGCTCACGGGCCCAGCCGCTCTGAGGCATGTGGGATCTTCCCAGACAGGGGCACGAACCCGTGTCCCCTGCATCGGCAGGCGGACTCTCAACCACTGCGCCACCAGGGAAGCCCTATCGAAGGCTCTTTTTTTTTTTTTTTTTTTTTTTTTAGTTTTTTTTTTTTTAGTTTTTTGTGGTAAGCGGGCCTCTCACTGTTATGGCCTCTCCCGTTGCAGAGCACAGGCTCCAGACTCGCAGGCTCAGCGGCCATGGCTCATGGGCCCAGCCGCTCCGCGGCATGTGGGATCTTCCCAGACCGGGGCACGAACCCATGTCCCCTGCATCGGCAGGCGGACTCTCAACCACTGCGCCACCAGGGAAGCCCTCGAAGGCTCTTTTGATGTGCCTTTCCATGTCTGTCTGTGTATGTGGGTCCATGTGCTGTGTCCATATCTGTGTCTGCGTCTCTGTCTATCCTGGTGTGTGGATCTCTTTACAGGGTTCCTGTGTCCCCGTGAGGAATCTCTTTCACTGTGTGTCTGTCTCCATGTCTGTGTGTTCATATATATGTCTATGTCTGATTCTTGGGCCATGTCAGTCCATGTCTGCTTCGGTCCTGTCCATGTCTCTCTGCGTGTGGCTGTGTCCTGTGGGAGTGTTTGTATATGTTCCTGAATGTCTGTGCCCAGAACTGCCTGTGTCCGTGTCCATATTTGTCTGTGAGTATGTCTCTGTGTGTCAGCCTAGGTCTCTCTGTTGGGGCAGGGGATTTCTGTATATGTGGATACAGGGGCTGCCTCGCCTGTGTCTCCCTGCCTGCCTCTGCCTGTCCCTCCTGCCTGTCTCAGCTTGTCTTGGCTTGTCCCTGCCTGCCTCTTTGCTTGACTCTGTTTGTCTCTCTCTGCTGTCTGTGTATCTGTTTCAGGGGTCAGCAAGCTATGGCCCATGAGCTCAGAATGGTTTACATTTTTAAATGGTTGAAAAAATAAAATAAAAAGAGTAAGACTTCATGACTTGTGAAAAGTGTATGGAAGTCCCGTTTCAGTGTCCGTGAAGTTGTGCTGGAACCCAGCCGTGCTTGTTTGTTTACACTTGTCTATGGCTGCTTTCACACTGCAGCAGTGGAGGTGAGTAGTTGTGACAGAGACCGTATGGTCTGCAGAGCCAGAGCTATTTACTCTCTATCCCATTATAGAAAAAGTTTGCCAGCTCCTCATCTATATCCACGTTCCTATGTGTCTTGTTCTTCTGTACATTAGGGTCACTGTGTGTGTGTTTGTGTTTGCGTAAGAGTGTCCTAATGTGTGTGCCCGTAGGTGCCTGTTTCTGGTCAACTCTGTTGACTGTCCGTCTCTCTCCCTCCCTCTCCCTTACTCTTTCTCTCTTCCTATCTGTCTCTCCCTTGGTGTTTCTGTCTCTCTTTCTCTCTGTTTAACTTTTCCTTCTCCCTTTCTCCCCTCCCTCCATTCCTCCCTCCTCCATCTGCTGTATTGTCTCTGGCAGGTGTAGTGCACTCAGGGTTCCTTCAGGCTCTGTGTTGGGTATATATATGTGTGTTTGGGAACAAGCATCCACACCGAGCATCTCATCATTCTTCTCCAGTGCTCTTCCCTGGGAGGGGGAAAATACTGGACGTTGGAGGATGGATACCTAGGATGGTGCCAGTGGCATTTCTAGGGAGTGGGGAGGGGTGCTTCTCTGGGCTGGGGACCAGCCATGTGAGTCTCCCAGACTCATGGGTGACCCACAGAGGGAAGACTGCAGCAGAGATTTCTGGCCAGCAGTTAAACCCTTCTGTGTGGACTATATAGTCTGACTCTTTCCTACATTTCCTTCGTCCCATTTCTTCCTTGCTCCTCACCCCAGGAAGCACCCCTTGACCATTAAGCCTGCCCTCCCCAGGCAGCTCTAGCTCTGTAACCATGTGAGTGATGCTCACAGCATCAAACAAATCTTTGCATCTTTCCTGTGAACCCTTCTAGGTTTCAAAATGCACTCCAGGCTGAGGCCGCGTGAGCCAGGGTTGAGCTTGAGCTGGGGAGCTGTGGACACAAAAAGGAACAGACCAATCTGCTGGCTAGGGGGCAGCTGTTTGCCAGCAGTGTTCACTGAAGAGTTAACATGTACAGCCTCAAAGTTTTCAGACCCTTAATCTAAGATGCCGACTAGGCAATTTGCAGTTTTGGAAAGAAACTGACAAGGAAGGGCTCTGCTCTCCAAGTATCTGAAGCCACTGCTTCTGAGCATGTGCAGGGGTCATGGAGTGTTCCTCCCTTCCTCTCGGGGGGTGGGGAGGCAGACCATCTGTCCCTGGAGCTCGGGCCTTCTGGGTCACCCCACCTCACAACCTTAGATATGGTCCACCCAGCTCCTGTTTGCCCATATCCTGGCCATCAGGCCTGCTAACTCTCTTCTGCGACCTGTCTCCCTTTATCCCTCCTCCCTCTCCTGCTCCCTTTGGCTTTTGTTTGGCTGAGGAAATGGAAACCTCACACAGGAAGTGCTGGGCTTCATTTGCTTGAGGTGCTGAATCTGTTTTCTCTGTGGATGCTGGAGGAAATGGCCCATTGCCGGCTCATGCGAGCTGCTGCCCATCTTTGGGCAAGGGCTCAATCTGCAGCTGGGCACGTGGTCCAAGTTACATCCATCCCCAGCTGGGCTTCACCTCCAAGGCTACAGAAAGGCAGAGGGGGTTGCGACACTCGAATCAAATTTGCTTAGTCTTTTCAGACTTTTCTGCACAAGGATAGCAAATCTGACCAAATGATATGTTGAATCTGATTGCTTAGTAAACAAGTTCCTGTAGCTGTAACTTACTTTTTGATGAGTCCAGTTTAGGCTAGAGAAGTCAGTGTGGTAGAAAATGGAGTCCCCTCCTGCACTGCCTCCCTTTGCAATCAGGATCAGCGGCTGGTTGTCTCTGGAATGCAAGTTTAAGTATGAAGGAGGGGCCCTGCCATCCTGGGGCCTGACCACAAGGCATGGTGGTTTGAGGGCTGGTGCCACTGTTGGACAGAACAAACCTGGTCTGACCACCACTGAGGGTCATCCCACCTCATAGGCTTCAGATCCAAGCAGTGGAAAGTGGAATAAGAATTTACCTCCCTTCTTTCTAGTTTCTCATGTAACTGCCTAACACTCACCGAGTGAATGCTGTGGTTGAGAGACTGGCAAGGTACGGTAGGTGGTTCTTCTGTAGGTTTCAAAGTGACATCTTATGCCCACTGATCTTCCATACTGTGGAGCCTTTTCTTTTAAGGCCATAGGGAATAACATACTCCAGACAGTTCTGTAGATGGCAGAACAGTCATCCCTCTGACACTCTTAAGGTCCTTGTGCTGCTCTTCATTTTGGAGGGTTTAGGAACGCTCTCAAGAGAGTAGGAAGGAAATGGCTTCCACTTAACGTCTCTCCTTTGCATCTTTTCATTGGTCTTCGCCTGCATTTGTTCTCTGCAAAGACAGATTCCTCACTGATCCTATGATAAGGTGACCAGATAGCCTACATTGTAGCTGGCTTCTCCTCCAGAAATTCCCTGCTCCCAAATTGTCTCCTTGACACATTTGGACCCTTGTTTAATCGTGCTCCCTTCATTCTCTTTCTGTCTTTCATTGTGTTACCATCTCTCCTTGCACAGTTAGTCATTTCGAAGCACCTCCACTTTTTCAGGGGCATTCTAAAGCGCATCAGTAGTCTCCTTGGTTCTCTCCCCTTTGCCCGTATTCCTCTTCTTTCTGGTCAAGTTTACTTTTCCTAGGCAGTAGCCACTTAAGCACATATGGACCACTTAGAATGATGATGACAGAACTTCACTGACACTGCAGAGTGACAAGGGCAGGATTTCAGGGCTGTTTGTGCCTTCCCACAGCAGTGGCACTTAGTAGGTGTGTGTGCTGGAGTCAGCACGGAAGTACGTTGACGTCCCATTTGTATCTGTCAGGAGTCGTAATAGGATGGCTTTGTATCCCAGGAGATTTTGGTGCAGAGGATTGTAGCAGGGTGTGGAAAGGTGCCTTGAGCCACTGTAAAGGCTGTAAGGCAGTGTAGAGTGCTTTGGTCTGGTTAGAACAGACCACAGTGTTTGGAGGGGCCGTGTACTTATGGGGGTGGGGGTGGAGTGGGGAGCACAGTTTCTGTGCCAGGCCTCTTGTTAGAGGGGAGGGGCAGCTACTCCCCGCTTTACCAAGTGAGCATGAGGCAAGCTGTGAATATCAGGTGGTGGAGAGGAGCAGAGCAACAGGCTTCCACGAGCCTAAGCATAGCCCCCTTGCACCCCAGGACCTTTGGCAAGGCTGGGGCAGTGGGACAACCTACCTCATTGCATAGTCTCTGCTGAAGCCAAATCTTCCCTCATCTTGATCTCTAGTTCTCAGTAAGTGAAAGAGTCAGGGGACTTTGAGAACATCCAAACCTAGCCCAGCTGTGGCAGTTGGTTTATTGCTTTCAGCTGGTACTTGAACCCAGGTCCTGGTCTTGGAGGCTTTCCCAGGTTTAATCCCCAGAGCTTTCTCTGCAGCTGTATGACACTGCGCTGACCCCGAATGAGGATAGGAAAATAGAACCGGTGCCAAGCCAGAGTCTCTTTTTCATTTGGAGTCTGGCTGTCTGCCCATGACCAGGGTTACATAATGGGAAACATAGCTGGGGCTCTGGAGAGCCCGCGTTTCACCAGGCTGCCCAGACCTTCGCATTCTGATGCTATATATCTTCCTAATTGTAGCTCGGATGCATTTATCACACTGTTGGATTGGAGCACTGTTAAAAAAAAAAAACTCCAGAAATTCCTGGACTTGCTGCTTTTCCATGGCTTGTCTTGTATAGTCTACAGAGCATGCTGGAAAGGGCTCGTAGGGAGCCCTCTGAGGTGCCGTCACACAGGGAGACATGGGGATATGGAGGGAGGATGCAGTAAGCTCATTTCCGCAGGGAGCCTACACGTGTTGACCCTGTAGACGAGACAGAAATTCTTGAGTTAAAAAGCAGCTCATTCACTCGCCCTCATAGGGCAGTTCTGAAATAAGAACTAATCCCAAGTCTAATCGGCACCCCTTCAAGGACGCTTAATACGTCTTCCCAGAAGGGCATTTTGGGAGGTCACTAAGTAATAGTCCATCAGCACTTCCCTGAAGGAAGTGGTGGTGACTGTGGGAAGCCCCTTTGCTACCCTGGCTCCCCACCCAGTCTCCCTGGCTCCGGGTTGGGGCGTCAGCACTATAGCCTGGCACCAGGGGGTTCCTCTTCCTCCAAGTGCTGAGTGTGGGGCACACGTGATCTCTCCCACGGCAGGAGCCGCTGTCCCCTCCCCACTCCTCCCACAGGACTTCTTGTGAGAGGAAGGGGTGTTGGCCCAAGGCTCCAGTCTGACCCCAGCAGGGTACAGCCGCTGACCCCAGGGAGAGTACTTTCCAGCTCTGGGCTGAGGTTATTTGGGTCCAGTGTGTGCTAAACTAAGAAGACGTGTTGGAGTGGTTACAGCTAAAAATTTAGAGAGGCAGGAACCGTGAGAATCCGCACCAGGGAGGCCGCCGAGGGCTCCACTCATGCCGTGGCGATGTCAAGGTCCCCTGGGGGCTGCTCTTTCCCAAACACACAGTGCTGATGGGTTTAACACACCACAGTGATGCGACAGAGGCTATACGTCTGAGTGTAGCTTGGGAGAACTGAAGTCAAATAGGCACTGACCTAGAGAGAGGTTGAGGGAGGCACAGTTAGAGGTACTTGAGAAATCCTGGAATAAGGTTACCGTGACCTGTTGTTGGCCATAGGGCTCCAGCTGCACTGCTTAGAACATGAAGTTTGTGTTCTTCGAGTAGTGCAGGGTGACTGAGCTGCAGATTGATTTTGCCCTATTGGGCAGAATTAATTTAGGTTGGGCACTCTTCCAAGGGCCCAAGTTGACTTGTTTGTATAAATTAGGAAGGCAGAAAGGATCTTCTTTAACTGAGTCTTGTATTTTTTAGCGGTCACCTAATAAGCAGCTATTATTCTTGGAGGATGGTATCTTGCTGCCCATGTCTTAACTCCTAGCATAGTGATCCCTGATAACTTTGTCTCCGGTTTATATCATGGTGGCATCTGGAAAATACACTGTAGTTCCTAAATCTCAGAGGGAGCTGCATAGTTCTCCTCCTACCCTCCCCCAGTCTCTACCCCATTCTGTTGAGCTGCCTAGCCCCGATACCAGAACCAGATCCTCGGCCTACTGAGAACAGAGTTGGCATGACATCCTGGCTTTCCAAGGAGCTTACTAAGCTATTTCAAACCCAGGTACTATTCTTTTGACTCTACCAGACTTGTTGGATTCAGGTCCATTTCTGTTATTATCTGCTCACTTCCTGCAGTTTTGTCCAGTTGGGTGGGAAGTCCTCCAGGGCAGCAGTGGTCTCATGTTGGCCATTGAACCCCACGTGAAGAGTTGTGGGCTATAATATGATGGTCCATAGGCAAACAGGTTTTAAAAAGAGGATATTACATATCTTAAGAATATTTCTCTTGCTGTGGCCTTTTGCCTTTCCCCTTTTGTGTTTATAGTTCATGGACTTTCTCTTTTTCAGTTTCTTTGTGCCTAGTTTCTATGCCATCTTAGCTGTATTTCCAGAGCGTCTCACTCCAGAAACCAAAAGACCCAACTCGTTTCCCATCTGTACTACTTCTCTGATCTTCCGTAGCTCCAAAACACAATGCAGGGCTTCTTCTCACTCACCTCTTTCCGGGTTTGTTCTGCAGCTGTGGAGTTTGAATGTTAGTGTTTAAACAAGCTGGTATTACACAGGAAATGGCCACCTCCACAGGCCCCTGCAGGCTTGTAACATGGGGTCATTGTACTTGATATTAATCACCAGTCAGCCTGTTCCCCCAGTAAAAATACGAAGGGGTGTGTGAGGGCTCAGTCCTCCTTAGACTTGCCAGAAGGATGGCCTGAGCCCTGGTCGGGCCTTAGTACTCCATTCTCCAAACTGTCTTCCTCCTTCAGTCCCGTCCTCGGATGGAGTTTGCAGAAAAGTTCATTCTTGACCTCTTCCCTATAAAGCTGGCAGATCTGCCTTTCTTTCTGAGTTCTAGGAAAGAGATAGGTTGTTGTGGTATAACTTGCCTCGCATATCTCCCACCTTAATCTTTCCGAGCATGACGTAGTTAAGTAACAGATCGTATGAGAAAACTCCAAAATGGTAGAAACACAGAAACCCACTGGTCCACCTGAGATCAGGACTTCTCAGTTCCTTGGACTGAAGCTGCTTTTCTAATGCTGTTTGCAGAACTAACCCCAGCCTGAAGGTTTAATCTGATTCCCCAAGTCAATATCCCCTCAAACAACCAGCCAACAGTGTGTATATTGGTGCATTTCTGTGAAATGTGTTTCCCTAGTCACCTGGGCTGGCCTGGGCTGCATTGTATCGGCCGGCAGCTGCACTGCACTCAAACTGACAGCTACATTAAACCTTGGAATTCTGAGGCAATAAAAAGTAAATTAACTCTTATTTTTTTCCTTTCCTGGTGGAGTAAGTGAATGCATGTCTGTGGGGAAGTGGGTGAGCCTTGGTCCTGAGTGCATACCTATAACTAGCCACTGCTGGTCTGTCCCAAGCTAGGATCTGGTGTTCAGACTCCAGCCAGAGGTCTGCTTTCCTGGTGTGTGGTGTGTTCTGTGGGGTTGGGCCACCGGGTCACCCTACCACTGCTGATCCCTGCCCACTAGTCACATCACAGCTGCTTGAGAGGTTCCCTTGCCACCATTCTGAGAGCCATGAACAGACTCATTGGATGCAGTTTCATGTTCTCTGGCTGCCTTGTGTCTGTTTGGTGGGATTTTTTTGGACTCTGGGAGCTTTCCCAAAGTATGAGTTGGGACCACAACAAGCCAGAGGGACTTGCCCAAGCCTATGGCACCCTAGAGGGTCCATTTAGAACCAAAGGTGGCTTGAGAATGTCTGAAAACTCTTGGGGAGTCATTTCCCAGGCATTCCTAGAAGATTGGGAGCTGTTTAAAGTTCCTCTCGGCCACCAGAATTCGACTTTGGGCTCCTTGGCCCAGGCCAACCTTGAATCCTTAGAATCCAAGGACTAGATTGGGGTGAAGGTTGGAAGGCACTCCCAGCTGGGGTGAGGACTAGAGCAGGAAAAGGCGAACTTTTCCCCTTCTCAGACAGGAAACCCTGTGTTCACCCATGGAACTGACCTCTCAGCCCAGAGGCCTGATCGGGGTAAGCTGAGGTGATGTTGCCCAGCTTCCAGGAATCACCTCATACTTCTGCAAATATCTTAACTTCTGAGTTCAGACATCTCACCTAGTTTTTCAGAGTACCTTTTCCTTTTAGTATTAGTTTCCTGACACTCCCCTCTGCCCCACCCTCTGTGGGGGTCACCGTATGGTCCCTGGGTGCCCAGTCAGCTGTGTTCATGTTCGTGGTGCTCAGTGAGAGAGGAGAGAACTGATGATATGTGAAGTGATCGGGGGCCGTCCCACTGCAATACCAGAAGAAAGTGGCCACTCAGAATCACACACCAGTCTGACGGGATCAGGGCAGAAACGACCCTTCATCGGAGCATTTTGTGTATTCCCTTGGTTCTGCTCAGTCTAGCTTGGCCCTTGGGCCACTTTACATTTCTGAGTTGGGAACTCAGGATACTTCCTATTCCTATGTCTTTTGGCATCAGCTGCTATCTTACAAATCAATACTAGGGTAGGAACACTCATCCGCTTCATTTTTGCAGTGAGTCTTAAGGTTTTGGCACAAGGTGGGTGGTAATGGGCAAAAGGCAGATGTGGGCAGGGGTCCCTAGTAGTGGCCAGCAGCCGCTGGGAGGAGTCAGTTTTGGTTTATCTGAGCCTTAGGGGACAGGGAGCATGGTAATGAGAACCACATGGTACCACATATTCCTTCGTCTTGGATCCAAGATGGTAGGGGTGGGAGGATGGGAGAGGGATGTGGGGCCTCCCATTGTGGCAGCCGTGGGTAATTTTCTGCTGCCTCTCCCCGGCTGGAGATGCTGCTGCCCTCACCCCCCACCCCCATCTACGTCCTGAAGCAGCCTTGACCTGCACAGCACCAGCCGAGGCCCCCAAGCCAAGAATTCAGCTGGGAGACTTTTCACCTTCTTCCTTCTCACTGTCGTCTTTCCTGTTTATTTTCCAAATTGCTGCTCTGCAGCGGAGCAGTGCCTGTTGGCCAGAGCTCACCAGCGCTGTGGGAGCAGACTGAGGCAGTGGGCTCAAGTGGCCAGCAGGGCACTGGGGGAGGAAGCGGGGAGCTGGAAGAGCCTCCCTGTGCGTCTCCCATGGGCAGCGCTAACCTCGGAGGCGGCCCTGAGCAGCCCTATCACATCCGGTGCTTGTCTCTGCAGCCGGGACCGGAGGATAAACTATCAGAGCTGTGGGGCAGTGCATCATTCCTCTTATTATTTTCTTCTCTGCAGATGGGGTCGTGGAAAGTTCAGTTCCTTTTAACCCTCGAAGTTCTGTTTATTCTACAGCTGGTAGCCTGAATGCTGCGTTTCCCATTACATCACAAAGGGGCTCAGGCAGATCTCTGCACTAAAACGTGTTGCAACTGTTTATTTTTTTCCATATTTAAACATTTCTGACAGCCAAGCTCAGCCGGGCCAAAAGATGGAGCTTTGTGAATGAGCCTGTTGTCGGTGTCTGTGCAGAGAGAGGCTTTAGAGAACTCGTGTCCCTCCGGTGATGCTTCCCAAACATGTTCTTCTTTCTGGGCAAAGCCTGTGAGGCGAGTTACTTGTGCAGTACATGTGTGTTGATTATGTGCCGTCGTATGATTAATGGAGCTGTGTTCCGCCTGGTTCCCAGGACACTCTTGAAAACAAGATGTTTCATTTCATTGCCTTTTCCTAGTGCAGTGATTACAGTAAATAAACCAGGGCAGCCTCCTTCCACCTGGAGCCAGTCAAGGAGTCCCCACACCTCTGTCGCACTTTCTCCCCCAGCATCACCTTCAGTGCCCTGTCCCTTGAATGCCCTCTTCTCTGCCATCTCCCAAAGGCTCCCAGTCTCCAGGAGAAACACGTTGCTTGGGTCTGAGGCCCCTCCCTAGCAGATCTGGCTCATGCGCAGTGACTCCTCTGGGAAGATTCCAGGATGTGGCTCGCTCTTACAGCTCTCTTTGCTTCTTGCCTCTTGCCGCTCCACCTCTTGAGCGTAACTGTAAAGCTTTTCTTTGTTCTTCTATGCAGCTCACTCCTTCTAGAGTACAGCTTAGCATCCACAGGGCATTCCCTGTTCCAGAGTCCCTGGTTAAGGCCGTCTTCTGGACAAGGGAGCCAAGTCTTGTACAGCCCAGGGCCTATGGATTTGGCAAGCCCTGGATCTGACTGCAGTTTGGCTATTTGAGCTGCGTCCTGTGCAGACAAAAACGAAAGCTCTTCAGGATCGTTAGCACCCATCAAAGCAGGGATATGAACCACAGTAGATGTTTGACAAATGATGGTGACGGAGAAATGAACCTTCTTTTTCTCATTCTGCCCTGGAGTTTGAAATGGGGAGAGCTAGACTTTGGATTTTCAAGATGCGTTAGGTTCAACCAGGACTCGGTGATGTGCAATTAGGAATGAGCAGCCATCCCAGTTTGCCCAGGACTGAGGGGTTTCTGGTGACATGCGACTTTGGGTGCTAACATTGGGACAAATCCCAGGCAAACCAGAACAGTTGGTCACCCTATATCTAACCTTCCACAGGTGAGGGAGAGGAGAGGGAGAGGGATGGCCAAGGCAGCACTGATACTGGTTTGTCGGCTGAAATGCATGGGAAGCTTTACCCTCCTGGGAAGATCTTGGCAGGCCAGGAATGTGGTTTTTGGTGGGTGTGTTTGATTGTTTTCCGACTTATATGTAGGAAGAGATTTCTAAAGCATTGTAGGGGACTGGGGTGGGAGGTAATAACCACATGACTCTTTGCCTGGTGTAACTGGCCCCTCTGGCTGTGTGGGAAGAGGGGAGATTGGCACTGTGTTGCTGTCTGTGTGGCATATACTTGGCTGGACAGGAGTAGGGGAATTCTGGGAGCTGCCTCAGGCACTGGTTGTCTTGAGTGTTTGAATAAGTGTCTCAGGCACACTGTCTGGAAAGGTGACAGGACCTGCATTAGGCAACTGATTCTCTTAAGTTCTTTTTCCTTTCTGGTTAGGATTAAAAACTCCCCCTAATCAATTTCAACTTTGCATAGATGGACACACACCCACCAGATTACTGCCACGGGCTCAATTTTGTATCCTAGCGTTTGGGGTTAGATTTCCTGACAGATGCCAGCCGCAGACAGCATAGTGCCACGAGTACCTCCCTGCCCGCAAGTGCTCAGAATACTTTAACTGGTCCCTCTTTAGAGCTGCTCTCCTTTTCTTACCATCTTTCTCACAGGGTTGCTGTGGATGTCTGGTCGATGCTGGCTGATTTCTGTAACATACTGACTGCAGTGAATCAGTCTGAGGTGCCACTGTACAAGGACCCGGACGATGACCTCACCCTCCTTATCCTGGAAGAGGATCGGCTTCTCTCGGGCTTTGTACCCTTGCTGGCTGCCCCTCAGGACCCCTGCTACGTGGAGAAAACCTCGGATAAGGTCAGCCCCAGGCCAAACATCCCTCCCCATTCACCCCTCCTCTTAATTCTCCAGACCTTTTTATTCTTGGGAAGTTTTCTGTGCAAACGGAACATGATTAAGTCATTGAGAAGGGTGTTAAGGGAAAATATCGACCTTTTAGCCGCTGACATCCAGCTCTGCGTCCTGAAAAAAAAAGCCCTCTCGACTTCCTTTGGTGTGTGTGTGCGCTCACTGGCATGTTGTATATACGATCATTTCCTCACTTGTTTAAATAGTGCAGCTTGTGTTGGCAGTGCTCTCACTCAGCTCCAAATGGTTTGCATCATGCTTAAAGCACCCTCCTTCCTCCCCCCTTTCATCCTTCCCCCCAGCCACAAAACTCTGCACTAGGAAAACAGCCAGGGCTTTTTCCCTTCTCTGAGGAGGAGAGTGATAAATAGGTGACTAGAGAGAAGCAGACACCATGTGTTAACTTACAAAAAAAGCTTTTAGGAGTATGAAGCATTCCCCACTGCCTGGTTTCTATTTTTCTTCCTCCGAGGACTGTGTTTTAACCTGAACTTTTTCCTCGTCTGTCTGTTTATAGAAAACAAAGCCCATTGCCTGTTGCCCTGGTGGGGACTGTGGAGCTCGTAGTCTCTGCTTAACAGTTGGGTCTGTGGCCAGGTGTGGAGAGTAGAGCAGTCCATTCTGCTTCACGTTCCTGTGCAGCGGTTGCTAGGCTGGGGAAGTCGTGCCCACAGACCCTGGGAGCAGGGTCTCCTGTGCTGAGCAGGGGAACTCAGTGACTGACCCCTCTGTGGAGTTGTTAGCATCACATCCCCTAGGGGAGAGCCTTTTGGTGGAGAGTCCACAAGTGGCTTCGCAGAAGAAAGTCTTTTGACCTAGATGAAGTATGTATAGAGGTGTAGGTAGTTGTTTTTTGTTTTTTTTAATGTCAGATAGTAAAAACTAAATTCTGAGCATAAACTACAAATATGAGAGATTTTATGTTGAATATAAAATTTTTTTAACTCATTCTTAGTGAAAAAAATATATGTTCCTTGTAGACAAGTAAAAAGAAAAACGTATCCACAATCGTTCCACCAACTGGTAACACAACTGTTATTTTTGCTAATTATATACAATCGTATTTAACTTATGGTATAAACACACACCTTTTTTTTAACAAAAAAACTGGGGGTCATATTATACATGTTATTTATAATTTGCTTTTTTCATGTAGTATCTTTTAATGTATTCTTATTTGGAATCATTTTTGATGATCACTTAGTATTCTTTTCTGTGCCAAGATTTCTTTAACCAGTCTTTGCTTTATTGAACCAAGGGACTGTCCTGAATTTTTGAACTACTATAAACAGGTGATTCCTTATAGCAGAATTTTTTTCATATATTCCCTATGGTTACATTTCTATATGTAGATAAAGGTTCTAGACATTGACATATCAAAAGCTCATACTCTTTGGGTACATTTAATGGCTAATATTGGGAATGTGAGAACCTTTGTCTTTCAAAAGGAGTACTCATTTTATGCTTTTCCAATGAAAAGTTGGAATAAAATCCTGCTCTTCTAGTCTCAGAAGGGAATAATAATGGGGAGTTGTGTGTGAGGCAGAGGACAGCTAACAAAGTTCAGAATTTGTGGAAGATGTTCAGTTAGAAGAGTTGGAAGAGAAACTGGGTAGCCATGGCTTGGGCCAGGGGAATCCTAGTACATACTGTTTTTCTGTGATCACAGGGTGGTCTTGACACTGGAGGGTGCTTTTGGGAGTTGGCGATTGGGTCAGCTGTCTTTCAGTGCAGAACAAGGAAGGAGTCCTGTCCAGCTTTAGACTTGCTAAGCCCTGTTTTCCCATCAGCTCTCCCAGCTTTAGTGTTAGCACATGATACATGTGTATGGTACAGTATATGGTAGATACAATATGTGACCTGGCAGAAGAACACAGAGCTGGTGATCCATGCCCTCAGCCTGTGGTCGTGAATCACAGGCTGCCCGGGGCAGTCACAGCTCTTTGAGACTAAGGTGGGTCTCCACTTCAAGGACTGTGAAATAGGTGTGCCCAACACAACATCTCCCCCAAACATGGTCTTTCTTCAGTCTTCCCATCTCAGTAAATGGCAGCTTTGACTTTGGGGGTGCTCATGTCAAAATTCTTGGGGTTATTCTTGGCTCCTCTCTTCTTCTCACACCTCCATAACTAATCCGTCAGCAATCCAACTCTTCCTTACCCTCAAAATAAACGCAAATGCAACTCTTTCTTACCACTACACCCTAGTTCAATTCAACAAAATGCCTTCTGACTGGTTTCTCTTATTCCTCCCTCCTCCTACTCTCCAGTCTGTTTTCAACACAGCCACTGGAATGATCTTTTTAAAACATCAATAAGATCATGTCACTTCTTTGTTCACAGTCTGATCCAGCTCCTGCTGCTTTCCTTGTGCCCAGTATGCCCTAGTCACATAGGCGTCCTTGCTGTTCCTCAGACAAGCCACACACTCGTGCCTCAGGGTCTTTGTACTTGCTTTCCTCTTAACCTGGAACACCCCGTCCCCAGATACCTGTGTGGCACTCTCACTGCCTTCTCAATGCCACCTTGTTGGAGAGGTCTTCCCTGGCTACCCTATATAAGATGTTACATGCCTTCCTTTTCCTTTTTCTCTGCTTTATTCTCCATGGCAGAGAAAAATAACACCTCTTGAATATCTAGCATGTATCAGTCCCAGGACGAGGTAATTCTGTCCAATATTTCATTAAGTCCTCACAATATGCCTGCCGAGTAGGTATTTGTACCTTCATTTTATAAAAGAGACAACTGAGGCTCAAGAGAGGAGTGAAGGATGATGGAAACATAGGAAACATCTCCATGGTTGACCTGGAAGATTAGTATGGATGTGTCCAGAGGGACTTTTTAGGAACTCTTGACCTTTTAGATATCTGAAGAAGATAGACATCTTCTCCAGCTTCTAGTGTTCACTACTAAGAAACGTAAAGTATCTCAAAGACTCTGTAGCAGCAACACGAGCCATTTCACTGCTGGTGGAGATTAGTCGCCATGTTTAGTCCAGCCTGGGGGCTCACTCAACAGGCATTCACTGAGCGGCCTGTATTACACACCTGCACACACAAGAGAAATCCAGACATACAAGGCAAACACCCTCCTAGTTTGGGAGACAACTTACGGCATATACAAAGATGTGAGAAGCAACCTAAGTTAATTTGAACCTATAGGAGGAACTCTTGAAATTTTGTGGAGTTGGTAGTTTCCCAATGAAGGCATTGCTCAAGGAGCACTGATTTGGCATTAACCTATCACTGTATTTCCCAAGCATGTTCCCCGAAACTCTAGTTTTATAGGTTCTTAATAGTTAGGTGAAAAAAAGAGTTTCACAATCATGTAAGTTAGGGTAACACAATATTAGACAGAATCCATTACTGAAAGACTTCTTGGAGTTTTCATGTGGTGTACATTGCGAGGGGGATACCCTTTGCTATCTTTCCCAAACTTGCTTTACCCTTGATCTTTCTGCTTTACTGAACATCTTACAGGATTAATATTCTGCCTGAAAGAAACAAACCATGGTAGAAAACCCAGGTATGGGATGAGTAAGAGGTGAGAAAACAGGTTGCTGTTGGGATTATCCAAAAGTAAGATAAAGAGTACAGATTAGGGTAAAAGCAATAGAGTGGAGCTGGTTGCATTTAGAGAGAAACATCACAGATGTTGAAAATTAGAGCCAACGAGGAGAAAGGGATCTTAGGTTCGTTGAGTGGCTGCTCGGCACCTAAATTCAGAGGTTAAGTAGCTTATCCAAGGTTATGTAGCTAAGTGAGGAAATACAGGATTAGAATCCTTGTCTGTATGACTTCAGAACATCATGTTCTTATGAATGGTTTGACATCTAGGATTTGCTTCAAAATAATGTGGGAAGGAAGGTAGACAGGAATGTAGATGGGAAAAAAAAGGCCAAATATTGATCATTATTAAATCTGAATAATGGGTACACGGAGTTTAGTATTCTACTTTTGTATATGTATGAAATTTTCCATAAGAACAACTTCTAAAGAAATAAATAAATAAGACTCCATGTCCTTTCTGCTGCATTATACTTGAAAAAGTAATCAAACCATAATAAGAATAAATTTAAGATTTTGTAGTCAGTAATCATGTTCCACGCACTGTGCTAAGCTCTTTACACGTATTTCCTCATTGAAACCCCAGTAGCCCTATAGGCAGATAGGAGAAGGGATAAAAAAGAAAACTGTTTTAGGAGAAAGATATTAAGTTCATGTTATATGTTAGTCGGTATCAAAAAAGCTTAATTGTCATCTTCAAAATAAAGGCATGTGATTGTATAGCTATAGGTGGTACTGAACAAGGATTTATTTAGCGATAGGCTGTGTCTTTCCTTAGGCTCTAAAGTTACCATTTAATGATAAGCAAAACGTTGATGTCATAAATAGATGTAAGCAATCCTCATTCTAGCATCCCCAGGAAGATTAATCCGTGTGATCTTCTTTGTTTTCCTTCCCATATTATCTGATCAAGAACTAAGTGAAGAACTTTCCAACAAGCTAATGCCGGGGCTACCCTTTGGCTTGATTAGGGAATAAATTATAGGTCATATTATATGGTGATGTTATATAAGTCTCACGATCACATCCCATTCATTCTTACAGTAATCTTTGCTTTCTATCTGGACGTAGGATCCCAGGAAGCTTTGCCATTAATAAAATATGTAATTGAGGTTAAAGATGAGGTTTAAATTGTCCAACTTTGTTTTTTTTTTTTTTGGCTGCGTTGGGTCTTCGTTGCTGTGCGCGGGGCTTTCTCTAGTTGCGGCAAGTGGGGGCTACTCTTCGTTGCAGTGCACGGGCTTCTCACTGCAGTGGCTTCTCTTGTTGTGGATCACGGGCTCTAGGCGCGCGGGCTTCAGTAGTTGTGGCTCACGGGCTCTAGAGCTCAGGCTCAGTAGTTGTGGCGCGTGGGCTTAGTTGCTCCGCGGCATGTGGGATCTTCCCAGACCAGGGCTCGAACCCACGTCCCTTGCATTGGCAGGAGGATTCTTAACCACTGCACCTAAATTGTCCAACTTTTGAAACTAGTGGCTTGTCTGTTCGTTAAATGATATTTTTGGCATGTTTGTTGTGCACATAATTACTCCCAAATATTTTAAATAGAAAAGATAGAAAAGCACAAGAAAATAAAAATCACCTACAAACTACCACCTAAAATTAGCTGGTGTTAAGGTTTCATATATGTCCTTTCAGTCTTTTCCCCGCCCCCATGCTTATATGTGTGTACTTATTCTTTTCCTTTCATAATATTGGGACCATACAGTATATGCTTTGTTCTTGTTTTATGTTTTTTAAACACCCTTGTTTTTATACACACACACACACACATACGTATATACATACATACATATATAGTTCGGGGGGAAATGTTGCCTTTGTTTTTTGGTGGTCTGGAAAATATTAATTTTAAGTGCTACCAGTGACTGATTTTTTGAAAAACATACATAATCTTCTATTCTCAAAGTATCAACATCAAGAGTGAAAGGGGAAAAAAAAAAAAAAAACAATTGACTATCCCATATTTAAGATGTGAAAATTAGGACTGTTTACAATATGTATTTTCTTTTCACACAGTTGCATTTTGTTTCTAAATTTACAATCGTTATTTAGAATTAATTTTATAGTGTTTTCAGTGTTCAATTTTCACCGTTTTTGTCTTTTTATTCTATGGCTTTCCCATTCTTATGTTCTTTACTTTGATTCATCTGGTATTCAGATGCAACGTTGTAGAATTTTTTTCAGCAAAGATAACATGGAGGCTTTTTAAAAATGAAGGTGATTTTTGTGAAATACAGTAGCAATATACACACTCAAGCAAAAGGGTCAAACAATTGAAAAAAATATACAGTCAAAGTCACCCTCTAGGGATAACCATTGTTAACAATTTGATATTTATCTTTTTAGACCACTTCTGTGCCCATTGAAACATATTTATAAACATATATACATATATGATCAAAATGATAGTGCGATATACGTTCTCTTCCTTACTTTGTTCTTTTCATTAAACAGTATATCGAGGACATTCTTCATGACTACTTTTTGAACACTTGTGTTTTGAAAGTGTTCTTATTTTGCCCTTGCACATGAATGGCCACTTAGCTTAGGTCAACTTCTTTCCCCTTTAAAACAATAGCTATTATTCCATTGCATTAATGGTTAGGAAAAATTGGAGAAAAGTCTGGTTTTTCTTCCTTTGTAGGTAAACTTTTTTTTTTTTTTTCATACAGCACGGGTAACTTACAACTCTTTAAATCTTGAATTTCCAGTTGAGGATTTGTTTAGATGTTGGGCTCTGTACTTTAATTTTTCATGGCACATAATGAGCTCTTTAAATAAGCAGATGCAGTTCTAGCTTTAGATCAGAAAAGTTTTCATCTCCCATGTCTTTGATTACTAATGTTTGTTCTTTTCTTCAGTAATTTCTTTTCTCCTAAAATGTATATTAGACCTTTGTTCTTTGTACTGTACATATTTTTCTGTCATCATTTTAATCCCTTTTTGCTTTGCCTCTAATCTCGGAAGCTTTCTCAAGTTTTTCCTGTCTTTAATTGGTTCAGATTTTTATAGTGCTGATTCTACTCTTTACTGCTTCTAATTCAGTTCTTAAGTCTGCTGTTGCATCATTCGTTGCCTTACGTTATTTCCCTATCTTATCCTGTAATGTTTATATTTTTGCCTGCCTTTTACCAAGGTCTCCTTTATCTGTTTTGTTTTATCATTTATTTTTTAGCATACTTCACAGAATCTGTGATTTTAAAAATCCAGTTGTAAGAGTAAAGCAGATACTGTCTCCTTCAGCTAACATTTCCCCCCCCAAGTATTCTCTGTTTCTCTTTCTTTGCATGCTCTGTTCCCTTTTTTATCTTGCAGACTCTTTTCATAGGCCCCCACTTGTATTTCTACAATCTGATTCTGGCCTTTTATATTTCTTTGAACAAAGAAAGGTTTACTCAGTTCTGATATTTTCTCCAAAACAGGTTAGGTAGATTCTCACTGGATGCCTTCTTTACCTACAAATATCATTTAGAATCCCCTTCTCAAGTCTAAAACTGGTTGATATATGTTTGTATTACCAAGTCACCACCCTGAAGCAGCTGGGGAGGAGGCCAGCTGCTTAAATATGAATATGATATATGAATTATGAAATATAAATATGAAATATATGAAATATAAATGAATTTATTTTCTACATTTTCTTTCCTGTATATAATGGAGCTACTGTACCAGAATGAGTATCCCATGTCCAGTTTCTGTTTCACATAAATGATATAGCAATTTCTGACCTTCCCGGAGCTGTGGCCTACCATGTCAAGAAGAACTTCCACCCTCCGGCCACTTCCCACTTACATTTACTTGGGCCTCTCTGAACTGCTGATTGTGATTGGTACTGATTTGTAGCAGTGAAGTCTTCCAAGCGGTGTTCTGCATCTGCCCCCATACCCTCACATTTTGTGATAGGCAGAATAATGCCCTCCCCTAAAGATGGTCCACATCTTATTCCCCAAAATCTGTTAAATAAGTTACGTTACAAGGCAAGAGGGCCTTTGCAGATATGTTTAAGTTAAGGATATTGAGACGGGAAGATGACCCCGGATTATCCAGGTGGTTTAATGTAATCACGAAGATCCTTGCAAGGAGGCAGGAGTGTCAGGGTCAGAAGAGGGAAATGTGGTGATGGAACCAGAAGTCCCAGAGAGAGAGAGAGAGAGAGATTTGGAAATAGTATGCTGCTGGCCTTGAAGATGGAGGAAGGGACCATGAGCCAAGGAGTGCAGGTGGCCTCTAGACACTAGAAAAGGCAAGGAAACAGATTTTCCCATGGAGCCTCCAGAAAGAGCACAGCCCTGCCAACATCTTGAGTTTAGAACTTCTGATCTCTCAGACTGTAGAATAATAAATTGTTTTGTTTTAAGTCATTAAATTTGTGGTATTTTGTTACAGCAGCAATAGGAAACTAATTGACCCTTCCAAACTGGAGAATTTTGCCAGACTTTTCATGGTTTCTTCTCTTGCTGCTTTCTTTTTCTTTTTTAACCTTTTTAATTATGAAATATACGTATGGAAATATGTAAAACAAAAAGACTCATCACAAAGTGAGCAACTGTATTACCACCAAGCATGTCAAGAAATAGAGATAAGGGTGATTAATTACCAGTTTCATTCAGCTTATGTTGAAGGTTCTAACCAGTACAGTAAGATAAGATAAAGTACTAAAAAGATGATTGGAAAGGGGAAAAAATAAAGCTATCTTTAATTGCAAATAATGTGATTCATATGTAGAGAATAAGGATAAATTATTCAGATTAATAAGTGAGTTTAGCAAAGTTGCTGGATATAAAGTCAGTATACAAAAATCAATTCCACATCTACATACTAACATCAAGCAAAATGAAAATTTTTTTCTTTTAAGTTGCTTTCTTAGGAAGGGAAGCTGTGAATTGGCTCTTAATGACCTGTTTCCAGCTATCCTCTATCCATCTGGCAGTAATTCTTTATGGTTTACGGCAGATGGATGGCATTTTCCCATTTAATAGCTATTGACTGCTATGCGTCAGGAGCTATTCTAGATTCCGCGGCCCTTGCTGTGAACACAGTAGACAAAGGAGGCATCATGGGGTGTGGGGGATATACTCTGTGTATTCAGTTTGGTCACTTCATTTGGGATTTTGGAAGTAGAGTTATTTAACTCAGAAATGTATGCTTTTTAAGGTTTTTTTTTTTTTTAACTATAAAAGTCTTTGTATTACAAAATAGATGTTCATTTAAAGAAATATTAGAAAAATCAGTATTAGCAATAAGGAAAACGAAAGATTCCTTGATTTTTCTATCTTCTATCCTGGCTGGAGAGAAGGATGGACAGATAGATATAAGTGAAGTTTTTTGCTTTTTAACAGAAATAGAATAAAACTGTGTATACTGTTTTGTAATCTACCTTGTTCACTTAGCAATGAATATATCCTGAATATATTTCCATGTTCACTCACAGTGTGAATTTTAATGGCTGCATTATATTAACATGTATGGGCATACCATAATATTTTTAGTCCTTAATCATTAGGCATTTTAGAAATCATTAGGCATTTTACTGACTTTTCACTTTTATAAATGATGCCATCTCAGGCAATCTTTACATATCTATTTTATCAGTTCGTAAGGCAGATTTTTGAGTGGAATTACTAGGTCAAAGAGGGTCTGCAGATTTTTAAGCCTTTTGATGGATAATGCCAAATTGCCCTCCCGAAAAAGTTGTAGCTGTTTAAACTGCAGAATATCATATCTGTTATCTATCATCCTCACTAATCATGAATAGTTTGACTTTTTTGTAACTTTTGCCAAAGTTGGGCAAAAAACTGGCATCTCATTGTTTTGATTTTCATACTTTGATTACTAATAAGGTTGATTTTTTTTTAAGTATTATGCTTACTAATTATATGTATGGGTGACACATTTTATAAATTACCTTATGTTCTTTGCCTATTTTACCATTAGAATGCTTATCCCTTTTTTTTCTTAATGATTTGTAAAAGCTTTTTATGAATAACTTTTGAACTTTCTTTGGTTACCCTTGTACAGGAGGTGTTTTATTTTTATACTGAATGAGATAAGAACTTTTGGAAACTTGGAAGGGAGAGCACCCTATTTTTTAGGCAATAAGACATGTATGTTCCTTCGTCGCACCATGCTGGATAAAATATTTGTTTTCAACTTCTGAATTAGTTTCTCCTTCTTGCACTTCCCTCTCTATCAGTCTGTAGATATCTAAGGAAAAATTGTTTCCAGCCAGATATTTAGAAATGAACTATAAGCTGTATTTATTTCCTTCTCTATTTTGCCTGTTTAATCAAAGGAGCCTTTGATATTGGTATAAACTTAGTAAAAGATATACAGTGTTTTGAAAAGTCCTCTGGTTTTATATCTCAAAAAATAGACTCTTTTTTTTTTTTTCTTTTCTTTTTGCTTCTTCTCACTTTAGGTGCAAAAATACTTTGATGGGCCACTTTGTTTGATGATTCATTTCACCAGTGGCCCTTTGGCACTGATCATTTGTATTGTATATTTCTCTCTGTCTACTCATTGTTGCCCTCCCTCACCTTTTTTGTGTGCTGTCTCTCACCTCTTTACTAATTGTATATAAATTTTATAGAATTGCTAATTACCACTTCCATTTACTTCAGTCCCTTCAGATTATATCAGTTACTGCCTAATTTATCAATCTAATTCCCCAAATGGGCACTGTTGACTCAGTTACCTTTAGGCCCATGCTATGGATAGTTCAAGGACTAGGTGTTCTTTTTATTCTAGGATATTGATTCTCACACCTAGCATTCATCAAAACCACCTGGAGGGCTTGTTAAACTTGCTCGGCCCCATCCCCAAGAGTTTCTGATTAGTTAGGAGAAGGAGAGACTGAAAAATTGGATTTCTAATAGGTTCCCAGGTGATGCCAACGGTCTGGGTTTCACACTCCAAGAACTACTGTGTTTTAGGAATTTGGTGGCTGTTGCGGCCATTAGGCAAAGATTTTGGTCGAGGTAAAAATATCATCTCTGGTATAAGTAGGCTTCCTAATTCTATCTTTAACTCTGGAATGTAGAGCATATTACCTGACAGTTCATATACTTTGCCTTCATGTTGCCATATAGTTTTCTGAGGTCTTCAGAAGTTATATTCAGAATGCTAGAAATACATCTATCCTGAATATGTATGAAAAGTCACATGTCTGGCTCTCCTTTCCCAAGAGGACCCAGAGCAAAACAGCCGACTTTTAGTGAGTGCTTATCACGTGCTAGGCACTGGATTATTTTGGTTTGTCTTTTGTTTGTTTGTTAATTGAAGTATAGTTGATTTACAATGTAGTGTTAGATTCTGGTGGCTAGGCACTGTTTTAATGCTTTATATTATTTCATTTAAATTTCACAAAAGCCCTACGGGACTTTGACTATTAGGAAGAACTTGCCCAGGCTGACACAGCTAAGAATTAAGGAATCAAATCCAAGTCTAGGACACACACACTTTTTCTTAAATTTATTTATTTATTTATTTATGCTTGCATTGGGTCTTCATTGCTGCGTGCGGGCTTTTTTCTAGGCTTCATGGCATGTGGGATCTTCCCAGACCAGGGATCGAACCCGTGACCCCTGCATTAGCAGGTGGATTCTTAACCACTGCGCCACCAGGGGAGCCCCTAGGGCACACACTCTTTTTTTTTTTTTTTTTTTTTTTTTGCACTATGCGGGCCTCTCACTGTTGTGGCCTCTCCCTCCGGACGCACAGGCCCAGCGGCCATGGCTCACAGGCCCAGCTGCTCCGCAGCATGTGGGATCTTCCCGGACCGGGGCACAAACCCGTATCCCCTGCATTGGCAGGCGAACTCTCAACCACTGCGCCACCAGGGAAGCCCGGGCACACACTCTTAATTGAATATAAGTACAGTAGTAGAGTGGTTGAACAAACACACTGCCCAGTACATACTTCCCGTTCTCTTCTCAACTTTGACAGTTGTTCTGTTTTCACTGGGAGCTTGATTCCTCACCAGGAGCTTGGGAACTATTGATCTGGTTTGGGGAGATCATCTGATCTCCCATAATAGTTCCTGAGGATGAACAAAGAAGTAAAAGTTCATATGAGGGGAATGGGTGCTCAGATTGAATTTTCCTGCTGCTTTCTCTCTGCGTTGGATGGTCTTCAAATCTTTGAATGCCTTGGGTCCAAAGATACCTGAGTGTGTAGAATATGAGTCTTTGAAAAGACAACTTGATTTATTTTTTGGCAAACCCTTGAGACTGCTCTAAGAGGCACTGAATATATGCACTGGATGAGCTACACTGTTTTGGAAGTGTATTCGAGGGCAAAAAAAATATCTAAGAGTAGGGTCTTCCCTGGTGGTGCAGTGCTTGAGAATCTGCCTGCCAACTCAGGGGACACGGGTTCGAGCCCTGGACCGGGAAGATCCCACATGCCACGGAGTAACTAACCCGTGCGCCACAACTACTGAGCCCACGTGCTGCAACTACTGAAGCCCGTGTGCCTAGAGCCCCTGCTCTGCAACAAGAGAAGCCACCGCAGTGAGAAGCTCATGCACCACAACGTAGAGTAGCCTCCTCTCACCGCAACTAGAGAAAGCGCACACACAGCAACGAAGACCCAACACGGCCAAAAAAAAAAATCTAAGAGTAGTGGTAGTGCAACCTCTGAGGACCAGAAGATCAAGACAGTGCCCTGGATTCCAAGCTTTGCAGGCAGGATTGCTTACAGATGAACAGTGACGCTTAGAGTTGGCTGATGGGGATAACTCACGCATAAAAACCCGAAAGTCAGGAGTGTAAGTATGCCTACCTATCTACATACATCCACAGAAGTAATCTTCGGCTCAAGACTTAATAAATATGGGCCATAATGAAAAATTAAAATTGAAATTGATAAAGGAAAGATGTATGATACTTAGAGAAAAATCCTCGATATTGACATAAACTTCTGCCTCAGAACTTCCTGTCCCACCCTTTTTAATTTTCTTTACTAATGTAGTCCTTCATATCTGTAAAATAATACGTATTTTTACTTCATAATTTTAGATATGTGAAGAAAATAATTTTATTTAAAGTTCATACCTTCACTTTTATTAATTTATTGATATGTAACCTACATACAACGAAATCATACATTTGAATGCACTGATGTGTGTATGCACCTGTGTAAGGACCACCCCAATCAAGATACAAAATATTTCCATCTCCCCCAGATATTCCCAAATACCTCTTTGCAGTTAATCTCCCTCATCCACTTCCCACCCCAGGCAAGCAGGCATCTGTTTATTCTCATTATAGATTAGTTTTATATGTTCTAGAATTTCATATAAGTGGAATCATACATTTATGTTTTGTTCTTCCACTCAGCGTAATTTCTATGAGATTGATCCATGTTGTTATGTTTTTCCAGCAGTTCATTACCTTTTAGTAATTAATAGTATTCCATTGTATGGATATATCTCAGTCTGTTTATGCATCCACTTGATCATGGCCATTTGGGTTGTTTATATCTTTTAGGTGTTTTGAATAAAGATGCTGTAAACATTAATGTACAGTCTTTTGTGGACAAATTTTTTCATTTCTTTGGGGTAAATTGCTAGAAATAGAATTTTCAGTTATATGATAATTATATGTCTGACTTTAAGGAAACTACCAAACTATTTTCCGAAGTGATTGCACCGTTATACTCCCACTAGCAATGTATGAGAGTTCCAGTTGCTTCACATCTTTGCCAATATTTGGTATTTCTAGTTTTTATGATTTTAGCCATTCTAGTGTATCTCATTTTAATTTAATTTAATTTTATTTTATTTTTTTCATTTTAATTTTAATTGGCATTTTCCTAACTAATGATGAGCATCTTTTCATGTGTTTATCAGCAATTCATAGATCCTCATTTAGGAAGTGTCCAAATCTGTTGCCCATTTTTAATTAATTAATTTATTTTTATTAAAAAATTTTACTTTATTTTAATTTAATTAATTATTTATTTTGGTTGAACCAGGCCTTAGTTGTGGCCAGCAGGCTCCTTAGTTGCAGCTCACTGGCTCCTTTAGTTGTGGCACGTGTGCTCCTTAGTTGCAGCTCGCAGACTCCTTAGTTGTGGCAAGCGAACTCTTAGTTGCGGCATGCATGTGGGATCTAGTTCCCTGACCAAGGATCGAACCCACATCTCCTGCATTGGAAGGCGGATTCTTAACCACTGTGCCACTGGGGAAGTCCCGCCCATTTAAAAAATTGTTTTCTAATAGAGTTGTAAAACTTCTTTATATATTCTGGACAAAAATCCTTGTGAGATTTTGTCCTGTGAATATTTTCTCTCAGTGTGGCTGGCTTTTTTTTTTTTTTTAAACAGAATCTGGAAGAACAAAAGTATTTAATTTTGATGAAGTTCAGTTTTTCAGAATTTCTCTTTATGGTTAGTGCCTTTTCTGTTTTAAGAAGTCTTTGCTTTTGTCATCTTAATTATACCCCTTTTAATTTCCCCCCCCCCCCCAGTGGTTGTTTTAGGGCTAACAATTTGCATCTTTAGCTTTCCAGAAGATATTTAAGGTCAGTATTGGACTTTTTTACACTTCACACCTTATGCTTCCTGTTTCCTGCTTCACAATTTACAGATGTAATAACCTTAAAACAGCATAATTCCATTTACCGTTCCCTCTTGTTTTGCGCAGTTGTCTTCCCTTTTACTTATCATGTTATAAATCCTATCATACCATGTTATTATTTCTACTTGAACAGTTAGTTGCCTTGAAGTAAATTACAAACAAAAAGAAAACATAGACTTTTATATTAATCTACTTATTTAATGGTGCTCTTCGTTCTTTTTAGTAGATCCAAGTTTCCATCTGGTATCATTTCTCTTGAGCCTACAGGACATAAGCAGTTAGGCTGGTAACAAATTCCCATAGCCTTTCTTTATCTTAAAATGTTTCTATTTCTTTTTTCTTTTTTTTTAATCTTTGTTTTTGAAGGTTTTTTTTTTTTTAACTGAATAGAGTTCTAGATTGAAGCTTTTTCTTTCATCATCTTCAAGATGTACTTCTTCTATTACCTGATACCCATTGTTTTCTCATGAGAAATCAACATTCTTTTGCCTCCCTATGTAATGCATCTTTTTGGAGAGCTGCTTTGAATATTTTCTTTTTATCTTTTGTTTTCAGAAGTTTAATTGGGATGTGCATAGGTGTAGTTCTTTTTACATTTATCCTACTTGATGTTCACTGATCCTCTCAGAGCTATAAGTTGCTGTTTTTTAATCAAACTTGGAGTGTCTTTCAGACATTTTTTTCTTACCCCAAATACCCTCTCTTCTCTTCCCAGAATTCGAATTATGTGCATGTTAAACATTTTTGTATAATCTCACAGATGTGTGAAGCTCCATTTATCCTGAGTGATTTTTCTCTCTAGTCTTCAGATTACTTACTTTCTATGGTCTGTCTTCAAGTTTACTGATTCTTTCTTCTGCTGTTTTCAATACACTATTAAATTTATCCAGTGAACCTTTAAATTTAATTATTTCTTTTCAGTTCAAGAATTTCTACTTAGTTCATTTCCCTAATTTCCTTTTCTCTACTGACATTTCCTATTTGTTTACTCATTAAGACCATATTTTCCTTTAATTCTTTGAACATCTATCCCATTAATATTTTGGACATATTTATTAAAATAGCTGTTTTAAAGTGTTTGCCTGCCAAATTCAACATCTGGGCCATCTCACATTTGATTTCTATTGAATATGGATTGCATTTTACTGTTTCTTTGTGTCTAGTGATTTTCGTTCAAAATCACTGGACCTTGTGGATAATTTGTTAAAGAGGTTCTGGACCTTGTTACCGTCCTCTTTTTTTTTTTTTTTTTTTTAATTTTAACAGGCAGTTATATTAGTGCTTGATCATCTTGGATTTGCGTAGGCTTGGCTTTTACACATTATTAGTGCAGCTATGTAGAAACCTAGGATGTTTCCCAAGCCCCAGTAAGTTGGTAATAGTCAATTTCCAAGCCCCGACTCCCCTGCAGATTGTCTTAGGCTGGGTTTTAGGAACAATTAATGCAGATTCAGATTAGGTCTAACTCTAGGGTGTGGCCTCTCTGGAATCTCAAATGGTTGTCAAAGATGTTAACAAGGTATTAAAATCTCTTCACTCTGGCAGTGTTGGAACTTCAACTCCCTCATCCCTAGGCAGTGTTCTTCCCCTAGCATTGCTGGACCTCTGATAGCTCTCTTTTCCACTCTTAACTCTGTAGCAGCTGCCATCTGGTAAGTTCTGGTCATCTTGGCCTGCATATGTACAGTCTAGCCTTCACCTACTTGTGAACTGAGGATTCTCACATGTACTTCATGCCCTTTCTTTGCACAACTTCTTTCTGTTCATTTCCTTACTCGCAGATTCAGCCCCTTCAGCTGCCTCAGATTCTGTTCTCTGTCTCCTTAGCTCAACAGGATCACCATAATATCCTTGGGATTCAGCTTTCTGTGTCAGAGTTGCAAAATTATCCCTAAGCAGAGGACGGAGTGATTACAGGCTCATTTCATGAGTTTCTGTTCTCTCAGGGATCACTGTCCTGCACTGCCTGTTGGGCACTGCCTAAAAACAGTTGCCTTATATAAAAACAGTTGCCTTACCATCGTAGTCAGAAAAAGAAGGTGGACTGTCTACTTTTTAATTACAAAAGTAATTCATGCTCTCTGCAATAATATTAAAATAATATAGAACTATAGAAAATAAGAATACAAGTCCCTCCTCCCTTCCAAAGATGATTGCTGTTAACAGTTTGGTAACCAAGTATTAATTTTTCTGATAAATTTCAAATACATGCCACGTATACATTGCCTTTTCTTTCTTTTTTTTTTTGCTTAATATACCTTGGAACTGTTTCTAAATCATAACATATAAATCCACACTGTTCTTCAAGTTGCATCATGTTTCATTGTATAGGTATAATTTATCCATCTGTCTTTCAGATGATACTTACGTCCAATTTTTGTTATTACAAACAGTGCTGAAATGAACTTCCTTGTGCTTAAATCTCTGTATGCTTACAGGACTGTTTCTGTGGAATAGATTCCTACAAGTGGAATTGCTTTGTCAAAAATATACATGTTTACTGCTTTGACAAATACTGCCAAATTGCCCTTCAAAATGATCATACCAGTTTACACTCCCATTCACAGTATACAAGTTGTTTCTTCATATTCTCAGCAGTACTGTTTATTATTATATTTTCAATTTCTGCTAATCTTCTAGATTTAAAACAGTATCTCACTTTAACTGGTATGTGTTTGCTAGTGGAATAAAGAATCTTTCTGCATATGCATTGCATGTTTATATTTCTTCCTCTCTGACTTGCACATATATATATTTACGGCCTTGTCCATTTTTGTGCTTTTTTATTATACTTTTTGATATGTAGGAGTTCTTAATACACTATAGGTAGTTTTATATGTTGCAGTATTTTATCCTGGTTTGTAGCTTGTTTTATAATCTTGTTTACATTTTTTACAATGCATGACTTAAAGTTTTTATAGAGTCAGATCTGTCTGTCTTTTCCTCTGTGACCTCTGGGTTTTCTTGTTATGCTTTCTTCATCTTGGTACACACCTGTTATTGTTCTTGTGAACTGTTTAACATGACCTGAAAAGAAAGGTTTGTGATTAGCAAGATGCACTGTGATCTACCCAGGCCTCTATTGGAATTTTGGCTGTATAATGATAGGAACCGCCACTTTTAACTGCTCCAAATATTCCAGAATTGCAGTCATTCAGAACAAAGGCTTTTGAAGGTTTGATGTTTGTGTGGACAATTTTTTTGTGATATCATTATTGTCAGTGACAGGAAAAATGAATCTTTAGCTGCCTAAGAAAAAAATCCAAATGTTTCTTAACTACCAGTAAACTCAGAAATAACCAGATGAAATAATGTAAAACCTCACTCGCAGTGAATGCTTATCTAGCAATAGTTGGTTTTTTTTTTTTATTTGGGGGGTTTTTTTTTTTTTTGCTCAGGGACACAGCCCCCTCTAAAGTGAAGAAGGGAAAAATGAGAAACTGTTCTTAATTCTAGAGTGCAGTGGAAAACGTGGTTTTCATATGTGCAGCAAAAAGCTTTGGAAGGTTGGAATTGCACAATGAGTGTAGGTTGAGCAATCGCTTAACAAGGCATCCACACTGGGGGGTTGTCCTTTGCTCTTGTGCAATTAGGGAACTCCAGAGCTGCCTGAATAGGGGATTTCCTTTTCTTTCTTACATGCCATTTAAAAATTTTACTTTTTCCCTCCTTTTCAGTGTTCTTTTTATTTTATTCTCTCAAATTCTTATTTGTGGGGTTTTCTTCCTGTTTTTTTGATGTTGTTGTTTTTGGGTTTTGGTTTGTTTGTTTGTTTTGTTTTTTAGGGAAGAGATTAATTAGCCAGACATTCACATGTCCCTCCCTCTGTGACTGTGACTAGAAGTAAGCCTGGGCCTGATTCTGCAGATGGTGGGAGGATGCTTACTGATGGCTTAAGGATTTCTAGTTCAGCTTCTTCTCACAGTTGCCATACTCAGCTGGTTCTGAGTATTTGAAATATGGATTACTGATCAGCCAGCATTCCTTGATTTCTTAGTACTAGAATTTTGCAGACTTTGTAATGAGTTTTCAGGGTTTTTGCCTGCTTTGCTTTTAATGGTGACTGACACCTCCTGATGATGATCAGCTGCAGCCTTTACTAGACAGTAAAGCCAAACGTTAAGCTTGAAAGCATAGGAGCCAACCAATAAGAGCCAGAGCTGTATGAGACTTGTTTCTCTCTTGGCAAAAGTAAAGCCCTTGTTTTCTCCCTTCTTCCCTTTAGCCTACATCAGCCACACTCATGTTAGATGGTACTTAGTGAGCGTGCTCCGTATTCTGATTTTCTTCCCCCGCCCCTTACCTTTGTGCTGGGGGTATTGGAATCCCTTCACTCTCAACTTTGCTGTGTTCCAGAGGACCAGGAGAGGTAGTTGGGTCAGAGTGCCAGAAAAGCAGAAGTTAAGTATGTGGATTTCATAGCCGCATGTATGAGTGTTTGTGGGGCAGGGAACTTCTAATGGAAAACATTTGTGTTGCATCGAAAACAGAGCGAGGCCTGGTTAGAGTCTGTCTGCTCTGTCAGTCTGTTCCCTACCAGCACTAGTCATTGTTCTCCTGGGAGTCTCAGGCGTATTGTGGTTTCTTCTGCTCTCGCTAGTCCCTAATCTTGCCAGAGTTTTTGTGTCACGGGTGGCCCCATTCGCAGTTTGGAGTGAGACTGCAAGGGTGGTGACTAATGGCTTTGAAGGTACTCAAGCCCACATTATTGGCTTGGAGACCCTTTTTAGGGTGACCCTGAGGAGAGGGAAGGGTCTCCAGCACAGACAGTGGGATAAGCATGCTTAGACTCATACAGACACCTTTTTAGTCCCTGCTCTTACTGCCAGCAAAGCACAAACCCGAAGAATGGAGACCGGAGGCAAAGGCTTGCTGTTTGGGCTTGCCATTTCATTTGTAAATCCTCGTAAGGGATGCACCTGGGAGCCTCTGACAGGCTGATGTCAATCAGGTTGTGTGGCTGGATCCCCTTTGGGAAATACAGAAGAGAAAGTGCTAATTTCCCTGAGGATAGTGTCACTCCAAGATCAGGAGGGACCTGTAACTTGAGCTGTTTCTTTTTTTCCCCTCCAGACCCTCTGAAATTCACATTTGTTCATCATTTTTTAAAAAGAAAGAAAACAATAAAAAAGCAGCAGCTCAGAGTTTTCTGGGTCCCCAAGAAGGCACTTCACCAATGTGGTTTTCACATTTTCAGGTTTTTGGCTGGTGAATAAGATTGAGCAGAAATGCTCCTTCCCCTGATAACAATACATTCAGATGCAGGATCAGGAGCGTGTGGATTAAAACCAGACGGTGGATGATTAATATTTTTGCTTATAGAGGTAGACATGGCAGCTTCCTCCATTTAAATGAAAAAGCCCTTTCTCTGCATTTGTATGTGTGCATATGCTTACATGCCTGTGCTCTTCGAAGGTGGGAGCTAAGAGAGTCTAGCTTAGTTACTGTTTCCAAGTACCATTTCCTTCCTCTCGCCTGAAGCACCCAAGAAGTACTAAGGATTAAGCTGTGAAGCAGAGGTGTGAAGGTAAGCCACTAAAATGAAAGTGGGAATATGTTCTCTTCTTCAGCCTAACTGCTTTCACAGCTCTCCAGGTACTGCTGTAACACACACCTTTATCCACTCGACCTCACTCCCTGTGGTCCTATGACCACATTATAATAAGAGGTATAATATATTTTTTTAACATCTTTATTGGAGTATAATTGCTTTACAATGGTGTGTTAGTTTCTGCTTTATAACAAAGTGAATCAGCTATTCGTATACATATATCCCCATATCCCCTCCCTCTTGCGTCTCCCTCCCACCCTCCCTATCCCACCCCTCTAGGTGGTCACAAAGCACCGATCTCCCTGTGCTATGCGGCTGCTTCCCACTAGCTATCTATTTTACATTTGATAGTATATATAAGTCCATGCCACTCTCTCACTTCCTCCCAGCTTACCCTTAAGACGCATAATCTTTCTTTCAAAATATTGCACCTTTGGAGATGCCCATAATTTCATTATTAGATCATAATGCTATAAAAAGAAACTTTATTATTACAGGTGTATTTAAGTTTTTTAACTTCACTCACTGACAACAAGACAAAGATTTCTTGAGAATACTTGTAATTATACCTTGGCAGGTGTTTGTTTACTATTTTAGAAAATATATTTGGGGATTTATTTTTATGAGGTTCTGTGCTCGTTAACCCATTTAGGCCAAGAGACCTCCAGTTAGCTTAAACCTCTGATTTCCCCCATGATTTTTAAACTTGTATACACTTTGCCCTTTGTTGAAACAGAGACCTCTGCCCAAATGAAACAGGAAATGAAAGGGGAGGAGGAAAACCAAGCTGGGACTTGGTATCTTTTTATCTGCATATGGAAGATTGCATTATCTCCATAACAGTGAAAAGTTTTGGGGACAAAGGATATAAAGTTCCTTTTATTCCAAGAGAAATACAGGTCTATTTTAATGTTGCCTCCAACTTAGGGTGAAAATGGGCTCTGTGTCAACGCTGTCACACTCTAGTTATATTGCATCCCCCAGGTAACACCACTTACAGAATGGAGTGGTATTCCTGAAGTTCATCCCCTTCCCCAGAGACCAAGATTTGTTTGTTTACATACCTTAAAATCCACTCTTTGTTATACAGTTTTGACAAACACACAGTCATGTAACCACCACTACAATTAAGATGTAGAGCGTTTTTATCACCCCCAAAATACTCCTTCATGCAACCAACTTCTCCCTGACTCCCAGTGCCTGGCAGCCTCTGATCTGTTTTACTCTCTAAGACTGCCTTTTCCAGAATGTCATATTTATTTATTTATTTATTTAAATCTGTTTGTTTATTTTTTAAATTAATTTATTTTAATTTGTTTATTTTTGGCTGCACTGGGTTTTCGTTGCTGCGTGCAGGCTTTCTCTAGTTGCGGCAAGCAGGGGCTACTCTTGGTTACGGTGCACGGGCTTCTCATTGTGATGTCTTCTTTTGTTGTGGAGCACAGGCTCTAGGCACGTGGGCTTCAGTAGTTGCAGCACGCAGGCTCAGTAGTTGTGGCTCACGGGCTCTAGAGTACAGGCTCACGGGCTCTAGAGCACAGGCTCAGTAGTTGTGGCACACGGGCTTGGTTGCTCTGTGGCATGTGCGATCTTCCTGGACCAGGGCTCAAACCCTTGTCCCCTGCATTGGCAGGCAGATTCTTAACCACTGTGCCACCAGGGAAGCCCCAGAATGTCATATTTAAAAGCCATATAGTAATTAGCTTTTTAAGTTTGGCTTCAGTCACGTAGCATCATGCATTTGAGATTTATCCATATTATTGCCTGTATCAGTAATTCATTTTTGTTGTTGCAGAGTAGGAGTCCATTGTATGGATATACCACAATTTGTTTTTCCATTTACCAGCTGATGAACATTTGGATTGTTTGCAGGTTTTGGTAATTATGGATAGAACTGCTACAAACATTCCTGTATAGATTTTTATGTGAACTTGAGTTTTCATTTTTCTTGGGTAAATACTTAGGAATGAATGGATGGGTCATTTGGTAAGCATAGGTTTAACTTTGTTAGAAATTGCCAAACTCTTTGCCAGAGTGGCTGTACCATTTTGTATTCCCACCAGCAACATATGAGAATTCCAGTTGCTCCACATCCTTGCCAGCAGCTGGTACTGCAGTTTTGTTTTTTTAAGTCATTCCAACAGGTATCCCATTGCAGTTTTAATTTGCATTTCTCTAATGGCTAATGATATTCAGCATCTTTTCATGTGCTTGATAAAGTGTCTTCAAATCTTTTGTCTATTTATAAATTGGAATGTTTGTTTTCTTACCGAGTTGTTTTTTTGTTTGTTTGTTTTTAAATTTATTTTTGGCTGCTTTGCATTTTCTTTGCTGCGCACGCGGGCTTCCTCTAGTTGTGGTGAGTGGGGACTACTCTTCATTGCGGTGCGTGGGCTTCTCATTGCAGTGGATTCTCTTGTTGCAGAGCACAGGCTCTACGTGCACGGGTTTCAGTAGTTGCGGCACGCGGGCTCAGTAGTCGTGGCTCGCGGGCTCTAGAGCGCAGGCTCAGTAGTTGTGGTGCACGGGCTTAGTTGCTCCACGGCACGTGGGATCTTCCGGGACCAGGGCTCGAACCCATGTCCCCTGTCCCCTGCATTGGCGGGCGGATTCTTTCACCACTGCGCCACCAGAGAAGTCCCTTCTTACTGAATTTTGAGAGGTCTTTATGTATTTTCATTGCAAGTCCTTTGTCAGCTATATATGTGTTGCACATATTTTCTCTCAGCCTGTGGCTTGTCTTTTCACTTCAGAGACTAAGGTTTGACTGATTAAATGCTGAGCGCTAGAGGTTTCAGGCTCTCTTGGTAGAAGAAAGTAAGGAAATTGAGACCTTAGTCAGCAGAACGATGTGAGGACCACCCCTTTTGAAGCTGTTTATTTAAAATACCAGAGTGGGAAAGGGGTGCACCAAGACTGAGTTGTGCAGACAGATGTCTGAAGCTTTCTTTGATTCCTTCTCTCTCTCCTGTCCCCACCTATGATGTGGATTCTGGGCTCTTACCTTTAGCGGGGTTCTTCAGTTCCTGCTATCACTCCAAACCCATCGAGGCCTCTCCAGCTCCACAAACACCAACGGAATACCCGAGAGGGCAGGCCAGCTTCTTGCCAGAGTATATTCCAGACTGAAATAGTTTTTGATAAGTAATCATTCCCAAGCCCTAAAGTGATAGCCTCCAAGGAGTCACCCACTTTGAAGAGCTTCTTTCATCTCCAGCTGGACTCTTTTCCAAACAAGCATCGGCAGCGCCTAAGCAGGGCTCTGCCACTCAGGGCTCTGCCACGAGAAGCAAATTGGCAGCAACAGACAGCCCCCTGAGGCACTGGAATTCAGTTCTCGGAACATACATTAAATGTGGATGAGATATTTATTTATCATGGGACTCTTTCATGTTGCATGGAATTCCTTCCACAGGGCAGCCCACTTAGGTACAGGGGAGGAAATATGTTCTGCCCCTTTGGACAAAAGTCAAGAAAAGGTACTATGTGGAATTTTTAATTGCTGACATTCTTAAGGTGTTTTTCTGGGAATTCCCTGGCAATCCGGTGATGAGGACTCCGTGTTTCCACGGGGGTTCAATCCCTGGTCGGGGAACTAAGATCCTGCATGCCGCGTGGCACAGCCAAAAAGAAAAAGAAAAAAAAAAAAGGTTTTTTTCTTAAACAGCGTTGCCCCTGGCTAGACACTAGCAGAGTTTCTTTTCTCTCTGCGCATGACAGGGATCACTAACACTGCATGTGATGGGAGGAGGAGGAGGCCTGCTTTAGGCTTAGAGGTCTGCCCATTTCTCCAGGATAATGCAGTCTGGTCAAGGCTCTCTGGCTTCTGACCCCAGTAGGAGTGATGTGTACAGAGAAGAATTTCTGACCCTTTACTAATCTCAGTTATTTGAATGCCTTTTTGTAAACAAAGCATCTTTTAGGCAAACTTAAAACTTTTCCTGCTCATGTAGGTACAAATTTCCCACTTTCCTAAGAACAAATAAATTCAATTAAAGATAAAACTGTAATGTGGAATCATAGATCAGGCTTTAAAAACAAAGGGAGGGGTTAAAAACAAGTTCTGCAATAAATCTGCAAGTATGGAATCTAAGGGAAATGATCCCATCTGGAAAACTCTACCAGTGGTGCCGTGGCTGGTTTGTGGAGCAGTGTGCCGATCGTGGAGTGAAAAAAGACCCCGCAGTCTTGAAAGATGACAGGCTCCTTAATTGATGTCCATTTCAGCTGGTGCTGTGCCAGCTTATGTTGGCCCCAGTCCAGCGTGCCTGTAATTTGGGAGCCAGGTGTGAAGCATTTTTGTTCCATCTTGTTCCCCAGCATCTACAGAAGCCTCACGCATCTCACTTGAGGCAGCAGCACTCTGTAGGAAACAGATGTACAGGTAGAGGTGGAAGGAAGTGTCACAGCTGGGTTATGGATATTAAAAAAAAAAAAAACCCAAAAAACAAAAACAAAACCCACCTCCTCCACACTCAAATGAGATCTGGGCTTGAGAGTTGGGGGAAAGAGTATTTCACAGCCTCAGTATAAGGTGTGACTACCAAGTACCCTAACTGCTCTGATACTCATTTGTGATTTTTAAAAACACATCTTATTACTTTAGAGTTACATACACTTCATATGGACAGAGATCTGTAGTGATTTGCCTTCTGTCTAACTCTGGGAACAGCAAGTACAATATAAAAAAACATCTCAAGATGGCCATCAGAGTTGGGTCTGATTACTTCCATAGCATCTGAGAATCAAGGAAACATAACCCTCTGAGAGGTTAGCTACCCCTGACTAGGTGGGGACACAGCTGCGTTCTTCGGGGGATCTTGATGAACTCGGTGGAAGACATCTGTCCAATGCATTGATGTTGGGACCTTGATGCTCAAGGGCATGGATGCATTTGGCCCCAGAAGACAATTTTCCCAGAATCCAACCTGTATTCTTTCTAGCCCTCAGGCTAAACTGAACATTAAAGAACAGGCAGTTCTGCCTTTCAGGATTACAAAACATAAGCAGGATCCTCCCTGTGGGAACATTAAAGTCCTGTGGCCATAGAATTTCAGTGTTGGAATTGGTGCTCTGCCCCGGCTTACATTTTGGTATAAGGCAAGTTTTAGCCTTCTAGAACTAAGAGTCAGCTGTTTCCTGGGGGCCCAACCCATAAACAGACAACTGAAGGAACTGAAGGAATACTTTGTTTTTCCTTCTTTTAACTCAGAATCCCACACAGACAGAGCTGAGGATAGTTTTTGGCCTTGAGAATCAGACCATGCAGTCAAGGAGTAACTACAAGCCTGCCTAGGTTGCTTTTTGCTCTGAAGGTGCCAGGGTCACAGGGCAGCCTTTGGTTCACTGATAGCTTTAATTTGTTCTTCCTTACACTGTCAATACCAGCAGCTGGAAAATCCCTATACCAGACCTTTCAAGAGGATGAGGAGCTAGGAAGGGTAGTTTTCTTCTAATTAGAGCCTTACTCTTTAAAACAGGCTAATTCCATTTTTTTTTTTAAAAAGTAATTGTTTGGGACTTCCCTGGCGGTCCAGTGGTTAAGACTCTGCACTTCCAATGCAGGGGGCATGGGGTCGATCCCTGGTCGGGGAACTAAGGTCCCACATGCCATGTGGCACGGCCAAGGAAAAAAAAAAAAAAAAACTTAACACAACTGATAAAATAGGAAAATCAGTTTACACTGCCTCAGACTTGGAGGTCAGAACGTATTATGTGTGACACAACTACATTTAAAGGTAAAGTTGAAGACATTAATTCACCAGCTCCGATAGACGTGGTTTAAAACTTTTTTTTTTTTAAAGTAATTGTTAGGACTTCCCTGGTAGCACAGTGGTTGAGAATCCGCCTGCCAATGCAGGGAACACGGGTTCGAGCCCTGGTCCGGGAAGATCCCACATGCCGCTTAGCAACTAAGCCCGTGTGGCACAACTACTGAGCCTGCATTCTAGAGCCCATGAGCCACAGCTACTGAGCCCATGTGCTGCAACTACTGAAGCCCACGCACCTAGAAGCCGAGCTCCGAAATGAGAAGCTACCGCAACGAGAAGCCCGCGCACCACAACTAGAGAAAGCCCTCGCGCAGCAACAAAGACCCCAATAACGAAGACCCAACGCAGCCAAAAAAAAAAAAGTAATTGTTAAAATATATATAATATAAAATTTACTGTTTCTGTTTTTAAAGTTTACAGTTCTGTGGCATTAAATACATTCACAGTTGTTTTTGCAACCATCACCATCCTCCATCTCCAGGACTTTTTCATCTTCCCCAACTGAAACTCTGTATGTTAAACACTAACTCCCCATTTCCTCCCTCCCCCCAGCCTCTGGCAACCACCATTTTGCTTTCTGTCTCTGAATTTGACTCTTTTTCGAACCTCATATAAGTGGAATCAGACAATATTTGTCTTTTTGTGACTGGTTTATTTTACTTAGCATAACATCTTCAAGGTTCATCTCATTGTAGTACATGTCAAAATTTCCTTCTTTTGTAAGGCTAAATAATATTCCATTGTATATATACACTACATGTTGTTTATCCGTTCATCCTTGGATGGACGCTTGAGTCACTTCGACCTTTTGGCTGTTGTGAATAAGTGCTGGGAAATCCAAATATCTATTCAAGTCCATGCTTTCAGTTCTTTTGGGTATATACCCAGAAGTGGAATCACTGGGTCATATGGTAATTCTGTTTAATTTTTTGAGGAATTGCCATACCACTTTCCACAATGACTATACCATTTTACATTCCCACCAGCTATGCGCAAGGGTTCTAATTTTTCCATATCTTCAACACTTGTTATTTTCTATATATTTGAAATTAGCCATCCTAATGGGTGTGAAGTGATATCTCATTGTGGTTTTGACTTGCTTTTCCCTAATGACTAATGATGTTGAGCATCTTTTCATGTGCTTATTTATTGTGTGCATTTAAAAAATGTAATTTCTGCTTTCTCATTTGATTGGCCTTGGGATGCCTGAGCATAAACTTTTTCCCTTTGAGGCAAAAGAAGGCAGGATGGAATAAAAGAAGGTGTCAGGGGAGTTCCCTGGTGGTCCAGTGGTTAGGACTCAGCACTTTCACTGCCGTGGCCTGGGTTCAATCCCTGGTTGGGGAACTAAGATCCCACAAGCCATGCAGCAAAAAAAAAAAGAAAAGAAAAGAAAGCAAGCATCCGATGTGGGCTCTGATCCTAACTCTGCCATAGGTTGGTTGTATTGCCTTGGACAATTTATATAGCCTCTCTGGGTGTCTGTCTGTTTTTCACTAAGACTAGGAAACATACCACTGCCCTATCCAACTCAAAGAGCTATTGTGACAATAAAAGATCAGGTCTGTGAAAGTACTTTGTAAAGATTTTCTAAAAGTGGAGGAATGCGTATCCAAATAGTTTGCCTATTTTAAAAATCGGATTAGTTGTCTTTTATTGCGTTGTAGGAGTTCTTTATATATTCTGGATAAAAGTCCATTATCAGATACATGATTTGCAAATATTTTCTCCCATTCTGTGAGTTGATTGTCTTTTCACTTTCTTGAAATATTTAATCTTGATGAAATTCAGTTTATTTTTTCTTTTGCTACTTGTACTTCGGTGTTGTAAAAACTTTTTTTTTTCTTTTTCTTTTGGCCGCGCCGTGTGGCATGCAGGATCTTAGTTCCCCGACTAGGGATCAAACCCATGCCCCCTGCATTGGGAGCGTGGAGTCCTAACCACTGGACTGCCAGGGAATTCCCGTAAAAACATTTTTAAACAATACAAACTGGGAAATTTTATCACCAAAATATCCTAATGAAGAAAGTTCCTTCTACCTGACTTGCATGCTTTAGAAAACTATCCCAGATGCAAGAAGGGATGGTTTGCCATAATAATTATAAAATTAGATCAGGTTACAAAAGAACCATGGAATTTGGGAGGTCCTTTAGAATAGACATCACAGTCAGTCTTTACCTAATTAAGAAATAGTGTCCCAGTGTCCTCAAAGCTTCTGCTTCAGATACTTCCCAGAGTTTACTGTGTCATGAGACAGTCACTATTGAAAAGCTGTTTCTCAAACTGAACACGATCTGCCTTTCTGTAATTCCCACTTACTTGTTTTAGAGAGGCTCTCTGAGAGTCACAAAGCCTCTTTTTCTATATCTGACACATCTTAATATACTTGAAATTCTCCTTAAATTTTCTTTTCTCTAGGGTAAACATTTCACCAGTGCAATCAAGTAGATTCTTGACCAGCGCTATCAAATAGAACTTCTTTTGATGATGGTGCAGAAAAGTCTATTTCCTTACCATCCTGTATGGTAGCCACTAGCCACATGTGACTATTGAGTACTTGAAATGTGGGTGAGAAACAGAAATTTTAATTTAATTTTAATTAAACTGAACTATCCACTTGTGGCCAGTGGCTACTGTATTAGACACTCCAAGTCCAAGTCATCCTCCTGACCAGATTCCTCTATACCACTGGTTCTCAAATTGTGGTACTGGACCAGTAGCATGAGATTCACCTGGGAACATGTTAGGTATATAATGTTTTAGGCCTTACTCCAGACCTGTGAATCAGAAATTTCGAGGGTGGAGCCCAGCAATCCATTCTAGCAAGCTCTTCTGGTGATTCCAGTGCACGAACAAGTTCTAGTTCTTCAAGGTTCCTGTTAAAAGCAGTGCTTGGACATGGTCTGACCTGCAGTGATTCTACCTGAAGAAAGTTTCAATGGCTTAAAAATAAAGTTTGAATACTATTACCTAGATAGCACATGGGCTGTATATTATAAAATAAATTATATGTGGTTATGAAGAATGTTTTAAAAATAAAGGGCCAGCTGCAGTTCAGAAGAAAAAGAGTTAATGAGAACTTTCCCCTTAATCTCACATGTGGTCTTGTAGTGCTGGAATTAGAACCCTGGGCCGAATTTGATTCTCGGTCTGGTATGCTTTCCATCTATCGGGCTGTTCCATGAAACAGGACCCACTACTTGTTTGGTTTGGTGTCTCCCAGAAGAGAAAAATCTGATTCCTTGGCATGTATTTCACTCTGCCCCCTTCGGGGGGCGTTCCTGCCTGCTCTTCAGCCACTTCCCCACTGTTAGCGTGCTTCTGTAGTCACACCCGATGCCCTGGGAAGATCTCCCCTTTTTAGGGTTTAACAGACTTCACCTATAAAGTTATCTTGCTTTAATATTATTTTTGTCCTGTTAAGCTTGCAGTCTAGAAGAGGAGCTGGCTTGTTCTGTTGCTGGCCTTGAGCCAGATGTCATAACTTCAGGCAGTGCCACGCTACATATCTCCAGCAGTTTGAAATGGAGAACGGAGTTAGAGATAAGATCAGCAGCTTTAGGTGATGGCATTGTTTCAAATAAACCATGCATGACCCAAAGCTTCCACTTCAAATGGGGAATGAAATTGCTTCATCCTTTGACAGCTTGCTCCATGAAAGAAATTTATCTTCACTTAATTGCTTTAGATCCCAAGAGGCTACATACAGTAATTTCTAGGAGATAATTATATCAAAATTTTAAAATATGTGACTGTGAACGTGAATATGCAACTGCAGTGGACAGGGAGGGACCAAAGGTCCTGCTGAACTTGCTGCTAGGTTTCTGTTCTCATTCCTGGAGTCCCCTTGGGTCCTAGACCACTTACTGTCTGAATCTACTGATTGAGATGCCAGGTCCTCGGTGTAGCCCTGTACTGCTAGGGTTAAACCTTGTCTGCTACTCCTGTAGCTGGGTAGCATTTTGCTCAAACTCCTCCCATAGCTGGGAGGTGTCAGGCTGGCTGGCTGACTTCCGGCTGCATGTCTTCATCTAGTCCGGCTGGGCACAGTCTGTCTACACTGTGGGCCAGAGCCACTGGGGGTTCCAGTCAGTGGCAGCTGAAAACCAGAAAACTTGTTGATTTTAAAACATGACTATTTAGATGTTAGAGATAAACTTCCTGTAGATGGGGACAGGCTCCTTAATCTAGGCATGTTTGAATTTCCAGGCCTCCTTTTCCTGGCCTTTCTATTTGAGTCTAAAGCTTCCACTCTGTCATTTTTTTTTTTTTTTTTCACTCTGTCATTTTTACTAATCCCAACTACTACCTGCCTTTACCTCACATTTTTTCTCTCATTTCTGAAATTCCAGGGTTTTCCCCCCCCGCACCTCCTGTGAAATAATTGTGCTTCCATGTGATATAACAGTCCCTGGAAAGACCGGAGGCATTTTCTGAGTACGGACATGGTTCTCCTGGGTCATCTCTCACCTCTTTCTGCCTGCATCTGCCTTTAAGATTACACACTGAACATGAGATTGTGAGCTCCTCGAAACTACTCTCTTCTAGACATCCTCAGGTGTCTAGTGTGGTGCTTCCGATCTCACAAGGGCTTGATAAATACTTCCTTAGTGAGTAAGAGCCAGTGGGGCATAGCTGGGTGACAAGGTTTACGGGCACGCCTGCCATAAAGACGAGGGAGAACTGACTTGGAGGTCTAGGGGACTTTCGGATTCTGTACTAAGATCAGTGAATACCTGAGTCGATGTAGGAGGAAGGGGCTGTGAAAATTAAGGTGGTTCAACTCAAGCAAGAATCTGCAGAGCCAGAGATTTCCACTTCCCATCGAGTTCTGCCCAGGCCAGTCCTGTGGAACCTTCTGCTCACTGGGGTCATTCTCCAGGTGGCCTTTGTCCCTCTTTCTCACTTGCTCAGGGTCAGCCATACTCCTCAGGCCAGTCAGAGGGGAGTGTTGCCTTTTCTTTTAAACTCCTCCCCAAGAAACCTGACAGCTGTAAAGAGTAAGCCAATTTGCATTTGAAAAAGGTCATACTGGTTTGCCTCTAAGGGAAATCTGCAGCAAGTACTGTCACATCATTTCTTGGATTAACATCAAGGAGTTTTTGAAGAAATTACACTGTTGCTCACATCTCAAACACGAGCACCTGAATAGCAGCCTGGAGGGGTCATCAGGGTCAGGGTGTTTGTTCTAACGTGTGTCTTTCGAGCTAGAAAAACATTTGTCTGATACCCTCTTCTTCTAGAGCTTTTTCTCTGTCCTGCCTGTCAGCCTGATAGTAGAAACCTAAGTTGCCCAGTGCTCAGCTGAAATACACAGATCATAGTTAGAAATGTCTAGGGCTGTCCACACAGATGGAGCAGGCCAGTAAATTGTTGATCACTTGTCCTTTGTGGAGTTGGGTTAGCGTTGTTGAAAAGCATCAGCCCTTCACTAAGAGTTAAATCACCTGCGGTATTATTTTAACCAACCTCCCATCCCTATCATGAAGATACTAATTCTTCAAGTTGACAGATTGCTTATTTTGACAGTTTTATTTGCTTTACCAAGCCTTCCATGGTCAGTAACCTTGCTTCAGGCCATTTCTTTTAGTTTGATCTTCTCCTAGGAGCAGAATTTGCCTGTTTCTCCTCCTGTTTTATTTAATGAAAAGAACGTACTAGATTCATATTGAATACATAAGGACTTATCAAGAAGGATAATTGAACTTCAGATATCTTTGGGCCAAAAAGCCAAAGTAGAGTCTGGCCTTTTTGGGGAGTCAATCATCTTTGGAGTTTTTTTTTTGGTGGATTCCATGAATCTAGTTATTCTGGTGTGTTCAGTAAAGTTTTGCCCTAAGGATGTCTGTCTCACTCAGGAGTGTGTGTGTGTGTGTGTTTTGAACAAATCTGTCTGTTCTTCTGGAAAGAAGATAATTGACCCAAATCCCCAATAGGGAAATGGGTACACCCCCAAGGATTTAGCGGCTATATCAGGAGTAGGCTAAGAGAAAACATTTTAGCATAGGTATTGAGAAGGAATGGGATATATCAAATATAAATGAGGAAATGATGTATAATTCTCTTTCCTAGAGCTCACTCCATAGGCTGCACTGTCCAATGACAGTAGCCACTAGCCATGTGTGTCTATTTTAATTAAAATTAAATAAAGTTTAAAATTCAGTTCTTTAGCCATACTAGCCATATTTCAAGTGGTTAATACCCACATGTGACTAATGGCTACCATATTGTCAAGAGTAGGTATAGAAAACTTCCATCATTGCTGGAAGTTCTGTTGGACAGCTCTGCTTTGTGGTAAAGTCAAGAAGTATGACTTGATGATTAAGGTTGGGGGTAATGACAGGAAGGATGTAGAGAGGGAGACATGGCAGAAGACCTAAATAGACATTTCTCCAAAGAAGACATACAGATGGCCAAGAGGCACATGAAAAGATGCTCAACATCAATAATTATTAGAGAAATGCAAGTCAGAACTACAATGAGGTATCACCACACAGGGGTCAGAATGGCCATCATCAAAAAATCTACAAACAGTGGTGTGGAGAAAAGGGAACCCTCTTGCACTGTTGGTGGGAATGTAAATTGATACAGCAACTATGGAGAACAGTATGGAGGTTCCTTAAAAAACTAAAAATAGAACTGCCATATGACCCAGCAGTCCCTCTACTGGGTATATACCCTGAGAAAACCATAATTCAAAAGGTCACATGTACCCCAGTGTTCATTGCACCACTATTTACAATAGCCAGGACACGGAAACAACCAAAATGTCCGTCGACAGGTAAATGGATAAAGAAGATGTGGTACATATATACAATGGAATATTACTCAGCCATAAAAAGGAATGAAATTGGGTCATTTGTAGGGATATGGATTGACCTAGAGGCTGTCATACAGAGTGAAGTAAGTCAGAAAGAGAAAAACAAATATCGTATATTAACGCATATACGTGGAATATAGAAAAAAGGTACGGATGAACCTACTTGCAGGGCAGGAATAGAGATGCAGATGTAGAGAATGGACGTTTGGACATGGTGGGGAAGGGGAGGGTGGGGTGAATTGGGAGATTAGGTTTGATATAAATACACTACCGTGTGTAAAATAGATAGCTAGTGGGAACCTGCTGTGTATAGCACAGGGAGGTCAGCTCGGAGCTATGTGATGACCCAGATGGGTGGGATGGGGGTGGGGAGGGAGGTCCCAGAAGGAGGGAATATATGTATACATACAGCTGATTCACTTCATTGTACAGCAGAAACTAACACAACATTGTAAAACAATTATACTCCAATCAAAAAAAAAGGTCATCTTATTAGGAATGAATCAAGATTAGAGATAGTGGACTCCAAAGAGTGGAAAATTACTAGATTCTTATCAAGATAATTTAGTAATGTGTTTAGCAGGATTCACAATACGAAGTATGGGAATTCCCTGGTGGTCCAATGGTTAGGACTCCATGCTTCCACTGCAGGGGGCGCAGGTTCAACCCCTGGTCGGGGAACTAGGATCCCGCATGCAGCACTGCACAGCCAAAAAAAAAAAAAGAGGAGGAGGAGGAGACTGGGTATTGGGAGGTAACTGGCAATCTCTGTTCCAACAGCAGTTTGATTTTTTGGTCTAGTGCTTTCCCACTGTTTCATGTTGCCTCTGTTTCATTAGCTAATGATTTAGTCATCCAGGCCTCCAGGGCTAGCAGTTGTTCCAAAGAATTAAACATAAGCGCTCTCTCTCTCTCTCCCCCCCCAGTTGAATAATTACAATAAAACCTACCATTAATTGAGAACTTGTTATGTCTTAGTTATTATTCTAAGAGCTTTACATGTATTAAAACATTTAATCCTCAAAACAACGCTTCGTGGTAGGTACCATTATTAGCTTCCATTTTAGAGTTAGGGAAACTGAGGTACAGAACCATTAAGTTGCCCAAGGTTACACAGGTAGTAAATAGCAAAGTCAGAATTCAAGCCCAAGAGAATTCAAGCTCCAGAGCCCATCCTCCGAACCACTGCTACTCTACACAGCCTCTTGGGGAAGTGCTATAATTGCCTAAAAGTAGATGGTGGCTTTCATCACACTACAGACATGCCATTCTCCTCCTCAGGATTATTCATAAACTGTGTTAAAAGCAGCATGTCTGTTGTGTTGTCTTACTTTTGCATTCCCTATCTTCTTCTGTTCTTCTCCCAAACCTGAGGCTGAGAAAAGAGATTGTGACATGCTTTAGGTTTTTAGAAAGTTCACATCCCTGAACTCCTGTTGGAACTTGCAGGAGAAGATTTGCTAGGTAATTAATTAGGTGTCTGTAGAGAATCCAGAGCAAAGTTTCTTTATCTTGTTAATAGAAATATTGTTTCCAAATATATTTTAAATTTTTCTTTTCACTCCCACTCCCCCAGCTTCAGTGTTCTAGTTCTAGTTGTGGCTAGTAAGGGTACCACCATTTATCACTCCATGTCTCTTCCCATGGATACCCCACAGAGATTGGTGCTTGAACATACAGTCAGTATACAGCCTGGGCTTCTCTGCAGGGTCAAATATCTCCCCTAACTTCCTCTGGTAGGCTTGACTTGTGGCATTCACTTAATATTAGGTATTTATTGAGCACTATTTGCCAGGTAGTACTTGCAGTTCTAGGATTTCTGTGGTGAGTGAGGCAGACACAGTCTCTTACTCATGGACCTAATGTTCTAGTTGAAGGGAGACAGGCAGTTAAAAAAAAGTAAATAAAAAAAAAAAAAAAGTAAATAAGTGAAATAAATTCAGCTTGTGTTAAGTACCATGAAGGAAATAAAGCAGGGCAATCTGATAAGAGACTAACTGTGGGAGTTGATTTAGTCAGTCACATAACCACTTCGAGCTACAATTTTACCTCCCTAAAGTAGAAAGACCTAGGGCCACTGATGGCCATAGACGGAGGTTGAACTCTACCCTTGTGCAAATTAGAACTGTCTTGATAATTGATCCTAATCTCTACCCAGTTGTTCGTTGTTTTGGTTTTGGGTTTTTAAAAAATCTTTATTGGAGTATAATTGTTTCACAATACTGTGTTAGTTTCTGTTGTACAACAAAGTGAATCGGCCATATGCATACATACATCCCCATATGCCCTCCCTCTTGAGCCTCCCTCTCACCCTCCCTATCCCACCCCTCTAGGTCATCACAGAGCACCAAGCTGATCTCCCTGTGCTATGCAGCTGCTTCCCACTAGCTAACTCTTTTACATTTGGTAGTGTATATATGTTGATGTTACTCTCACTTCGCCCCAGCTTCCCCTTCCCCATCCATGTCCTCAGGTCCATTCTCTATGTCTACCCCTTTATTCCTGCCCTGCCACTAGGTTCATCAGTACCACTTTTTTTTTTTTTAGATTTCATATATATGCATTAGCATACAATATTTGTTTTTCTGTCTCTGACTTACTTCACTCTGTATGACAGACTCTAGGTCCATCCACCTCACTACAAATAACTCAATTTCGTTTCTTTTTATGGCTGAGTAATATTGCATTGTATATATGTGCCACATCTTCTTCATCCATTCATCTGTTGATGGACGCTTAGGTTGCTTCCATGTCCTGGCTATTGTAAATAGTGCTGCAGTGAACATTGTGGTACATGTCTCTTTTTGAATTATGGTTTTCTCAGGGTATAAGCCCAGTAGTGGGATTGCTCGGTCATACGGTAGTTCTATTTTTAGTTTTTTAAGGAACCTCCATACTGTTCTCCATAGTGGCTGCATCAATTTACATTCCCACCAACAGAGCAAGAGGGTTCCCTTTTCTCCACACCCTTTCCAGCATTTATTGTTTCTAAATTTTTTGATAATGGCCATTCTGACTGGTGTGAGGTGATACCTCATTGTAGTTTTGATTTGCATTTCTCTAAAAATTAGTGATGTTGAGCATCTTTCATTTGCCTCTTGGCCATCTTTATGTCTTCTTCGGTGAAATGTCTGTTTAAGTCTTCTGCCCATTTTTTAATTGAATTGTTTGTTTTTTTGATATTGAGCTCCATGAGCTGTTTGTGTATTTTGGAGATTAATCCTTTGTCCGTTGTTTCATTTGCAAATATTTTCTCCCATTCTGAGGGTTGTCTTTTTGTCTTGTTTATGGTTTCTTTTGCTGTGCAAAAGCTTTTAAGTTTAATTAGGTGCCATTTGTTTATTTATGTTTTTATTTTCATTACTCTAGGAGGTGGGTCAAAAATGATCTTGCTGTGGTTTATGTCAAAGAGTGTTTTTCCTATGTTTTCCTCTAAGAGTTTTATAGTGTCTGGCCTTATACTTAGGTCTTTAATCCATTTTGAGTTTATTTTTGTGTATGGTGTTAGGTAGGTTTCTAATTTCATTCTTTTACATGTAGCTGTCCAGTTTTCCCAGCACCACTTATTGAAGAGGCTGTCTTTTCACCATTTTATGTTCTTGCCTCCTTTGTTGTAAATTAGGTGACCATATGTGCGTGGGTTTATCTCTGGGCTTTCTATCCTGTACAATTGATCTATATTTCTGTTTTTGTGCCAGTACCATACTGTCTTGATTACTGTAGCTTTGTAGTATAGTTTGAAGATGGGGCAACTGATTCTTGCAGCTCCATTTTCCTTTCTCAAGATTGCTTTGCTTGTTCAGGGTCTTTGGGTTTCCATACGAATTGTAAATTTTTTTGTTCTGATTCTGTGAAGAATGCCATTAGTAGTTTGTTACAGATTGCATTGAATCTGTAGATTGCTTTGAGTAGTATAGTCATTTTCACAATACTGATTCTTCTAATCCAAGAACATGGTATATTTCTCCATCTGTTTATGTCATCTTTGATTTCTTTCATCAGTGTTTTATAGTTTTCTGAGTACAAGTCTTTCACCTCCTTAGGTAGGTTTATTCCTAGGTATTTTATTTTCTTTTTGTTGTGATGGTAAATGGAATTGTTTCCTTAATTTCTCTTTCTGATTTTACATTGTTAGTATATAGGGATGCCAGAGATTTCTGTGCCTTAATTTTGTATCCTGCAACCTTACCAAATTCACTGATTAGTTCTAATTGTTTTGTGGTGGCATCTTTAGGATTTTCTAAGTATAGTATCATGTCATCTGCCAACAGGGACAGTTTTACTTCTTCTTTTCCAATTTGTATTCCTTTTATTTCTTTTTCTTCCCTGTTTGCCATGGCTAGGACTTCCAAAACTATGTTGAATAAGAGTGGACATCCTTGTCTTGTTGCTGATCTTAGTGGAAATGCTTTCAGTTTTTCACCATTGAATATGATGCTTGCTGTGGGTTTGTCATATATGGCCTTTATTATGTTGAGGTAGGTTCCCTCTCTGCCCATTTTCTGGAGAGTTTTTATCATAAATGGGTGTTGAATTTTGTCAAAAGCTTTTTCTGCATCTACTAAGATGATCATATGGTTTTTATTCATTAATGTGTTAATGTGGTGTATCACATTGATTGATTTGCATATACTAAAGAATCCTTGCATCCCTGGGATAAATCCCACTTGATCATGGTATAGGATCTTTTGATATGTTGTTGGATTCTGTTTGCTAGTGTTTTGTTCAGTATTTTTGCATCTATGCTCATCAGTGATATTGGTCTATAATTTTCTCTTTTTGTGATATCTTTTTCTGGTTTTGGTATCGAGGGTGATAGTGGCTTCATAGAATGAATTTGGAAGTGGTCCTCCCTCTGCAAGTTTTGGGAAGAGTTTGAGAAGGATGGGTGTTAGCTCTTCTCTAAATGTTTGATAGAATCTGCCTGTGAAGCCATCTGGTCCTGGACTTTTGTTTGTTGGAAGATTTTAATTACAGTTTCAATTTTATTATTTGTGATAGGTCTGTTTATATTTTCTAATTCTTCCTGGTTCAGTCTTGGAAAATTGTACCTTTCCAAGAATTTGTCCGTTTCTTCACGGTTGTCCATTTTATTGGCGTGTAGTTGTTTGTAGTAGTCTCTTATAATCCTCTGTAGTTCTGCAGTGTCAGTTGTGATTTCTCCTTTTTCATTTCTAATTTTATTGATTTGTGTCCTCTCCCTTTTTTTCTTTTTCTGTGGTACACGGGCCTCTCACTGTTGCGGCCTCTCCTGTTGCGGAGCATAGGCTCCGGATGCGCAGGCTCAGCGGCCATGGCTCACGGGCCTAGCCACTCCGCAGCATGTGGGATCCTCCTGGACCGGGGCACGAACCCGTGTCCCATGCATCGGCAGGCGGACTCTCAACCACTGCGCCACCAGGGAAGCCCTCCCTTTTTTTCTTGATGAGTCTGGCTAAGGGTTTATCAATTTTCTTTATCTTCTCAAAAAAACAGCTTTTAGTTTTATTGATCTTTACTATTGTTTTCTTCGTTTCTATTTCATTTATTTCTGCTCTGATCTTTATGATTTCTTTCCTTCTACTGACTTTGGGTTTTCCTTTTTCTTCTTTCTCTAGTTGCTTTAGGTGTAGTGTTAGATTGTTTATTTGAGATTTTTCTTGTTTCTTGAGGTGAGAGTGAATTGCTATAAACTTCCCTCTTAGAACTGCTTTTGCTGCATCCCATAGGTTTTGGATCGTCGTGTTTTCGTTGTCATTTGTTTCTGTGTATTTTTAAATTTCTTCTTGGATTTCTTCAGTGATCTCTTGGTTGTTTAGTAGCGCACTGTTTAGCTTCCATGTATTTGTGTTTTTTACAGTTTTTTGTTTTTTTTTTTTTTTTTTACTGTAGTTGATTTCTAGTCTCATAGCATCATGGTCAGAAAAGATGCTTGATACAATTTCAGTTTTCTTAAATTTTCCGAGGCTTGATTTGTGACCCAAGATGTGATCTATCCTGGAGAATGTTTGGTGTACACCTCAGAAGAAAGTGTATTCTGCCACTTTTGGGTGGAATGTTCTATAAATATCAATTGAATCTATCTGGTCTACTGTGTCATTTAAAGCTTGTGTTTCCTTATTTTCTGTTTGGATGATCTGTGCATTCGTGTAAGTGGGGTGTTAAAGTCCCCTACTATTATCGTGTTACTGTTGATTTCCCCTTTCATGGTTGTTAGCATTTGCCTTATATATTGAGGTGCTCCTGTGTTGGGTGCATAAACATTTATAATTGTTATATCTTCTTCTTGGATTGATCCCTTGATCATTATGTAGTGTCCTTCTTGTCTCTTGTAACATTCTTTATTTTAAAGTCTATTTTATCTGATACGAGTCTTGCTACTTCAGCTTTCTTTTGATTTCCATTTGCACGGAATATCTTTTTCCATCCCCTCACTTTCAGTCTGTACATGTCCCGAGGTGTGAAGTGGGTCTCTTGTAGACAGCATATATATGGGTCTTGTTTTTGTGTCCATTCAGCGAGCCTGTGTCTTTCGGTTGGAGCATTTAATCCATTCACGTTTGAGGTAATTATCAATATGTATGTTCCTATTACCATTTTCTTAATTGTTATGCATTTGTTTTTGTAGGTCCTTTCCTTCTCTTGTGTTTCCCGCTTAGAGAAGTTCCTTTAGCATTTGTTGTAGAGCTGGTTTGGTGGTGCTGAATTCTCTTAGCTTTTGTCTGTCTGAAAAGCTTTTGATTTCTCCATTGAATCTGAATGAGATCCTTTCTGGGTAGAGTAATCTTGGTTGTAGGTTTTTCTCTTTCATCGCTTTAAGTATATCCTGACACTCCCTTCTGGCCTGCAGAGTTTCTGCTGAAAAATCAGCTGGTAACCTTATGGGGATTCCTTTGTATGTTATTTTTTGTTTTTCCCTTGCTGCTTTTAATATTTTTTCTTTGAATTTAATATTTGTTAGTTTGATTAATATGTGTCTTGGTGTGTTTCTCCTTGGGTTTATCCTGTATGGGACTCTCTGTGCTTCCTGGACTTGGGTGACTATTTTCTTTCCCATGTTAGGGAAGTTTTCCACTATAATCTCTTCAAATATTTTCTCAGACCTTTCTTTTTCTCTTCTTCTTTTAGGACCCCTATAATTCAAATGTTAGTGTGTTTAATGTTGTCCCAGAGGTCTCTGAGATTGTCTTCAGTTCTTTTCATCCTTTTTCTTTATTCTGCCCTTGGCAGTTATTTCCACCATTTTGTCTTCCAGCTCACTTATTTGTTCTTCTGCCTCAGTTATTCTGTTATTGATTCCTTCTAGTGTACTTTTCATTTCAGTTATCGTGTTGTTTATCTCTGTTTGTTTGTTCTTTAGTTCTTCTAGATCTTTGTTAAACATTTATTGTATTTTCTCAATCCATGCCTCCATTTTATTTCCAAGATTCTGGATCATCTTTACAATCATTACTCTGAATTGTTTTTCAGGGAGATTATCTATTTCCCCTTCATTTATTTGGTCTTGTAGTTTTTTACCTTGCTTCTTCATCTGTGACATATTTTTTTGCTGTCTCTTTTTTTTTTTTAATGAGTGGGATTGTGTTCCTCTCTTACTGGTTGTTTGGCCTGAGACTTCCAACTGGAGTTTGTAGGCTGTTGTGTAGAGCTGGGTCTTGGTGCTGAGATGAGGACCTCCGGGAGACCTCATTCCAACGAATATTCCCTGGGGTCTGAGGTTCTCTGTTAGTCCAGTAGTTCGGACTCAGAGCTCCCACCGCAGGAGCTTTGGCCTGACCCCCAGCTTGTGAACCAAGATCCCACGAGCCGTGTGGGGCAGCAAAAAAAAGAGAGAACAATAACAAAGTAAAAAATAAAGTTAGATTAGGAAACTAGCAAATATGTTAGAAAGAATATAAAAATAAAAATATGGGTGAACAACAACCAGAAGGTAAAACAGAACCACAGTAGTAAAAAAGAGGAGAAAAAGGCCTTGGCTGTGGAGGGTGGGGCCTAAGCAGGGGTGAGGTTTGGGTGGTGGGCAGGGCCTAGGCTTAGGACCCACAGGGCTGGAAAAGGTCCTGGGAGGTGTGGGGGGTGGGGCTTAGGCTTAACAGAAGGGGCCAGGAACAGAAGGGTCCCAGGCATGCCTCCCTTCTCTGGTCTCAGAGAGCAGGGGACCCCACCTGGGAGCCCAGCAGGCTTCCCAGGCTCAAGTGGGTGGGGCACACCCCCTCTCCTGCTCCTCCTCCTGTCCTGGAGGGAGCCTTCTGCCTGCCTCTCCTGATCTCCCAGCCTCCCTCCTATGCCCCCAGGACCCACACGGCCTAGAGAGGGCTTTGGAGTGCTGTTTGGTTTTCTTTTTAAAGAAATGATTCTTACATAAAAATGGAATAGTTAACAAACACCTGGGTGCATTCCACCCAGCTTTAAAAGAAATAATACATCATAGATACAGTGGGAGCTCCTTCTGTATCCCTGTTGGATCCCATTTCTCGTTTTCCTTCCCTAAAGGTAATCACTGTCCTGAATTCATTATATCTGTGTATCTGGGGGTTTTTTGAAGATTTTTTATTTATTTATTTATTTTTTATTTATTTATGACTGCTTTGGGTCTTCGTTGCTGTGCGCAGGCTCTCTCTAGTTGCGGCGAGCAGGGGCTACTCTTCGTTGTGGTGCGCGGGCTTCTCATCGCGGTGGCTTCTCTTGTTGCAGAGCATGGGCTCTAGGTGCGTGGGCTTCAGCAGTTGAGGCGGGTGGGCTCAGTAGTTGTGGCTTGCAGGCTCTAGAGTGCAGGCTCAGTAGTTGTGGCACGTGGGCTTAGTTCCTCCGCGGCACGTGGGATCTTCCAGGACCAGGGATCGAACCTGTGTCCCCTGCATTGGCAGGCGGATTCTTAACCACTGCACAACCAGGGAGGTCCTGTGTATCTTTTTAATATGTATATATCCATTAACAACATAGTATTATTTTGTTCATTTAGACTCGTACACATGGCACATTGTGACCATCATCTGCTTTGCTTTCTTACTCAACATTACAGTTTTTAGATTTATTCATGATGCATGTTTCTTTCACTTTAATTGGTATTCCATTATGAATATACCACAATTCATTGATCTCTTTTCTTGTAGATGCCCAATTTTTTACCACTGCCAACAGTACTGCAGTCTCTTTATACTAATGTGTGAATTTCTCTAGGAAATATATCAGAAACAGAATTGCTACGTTGTAAGGTATGCTCACCTTCAACCTTGCTAGCTGTTGCCAAATTGCTTTCTAAGGTGATCATACCAGTTTACACTACCTATGAAGGTAAATGAGTTCAAACATTTCCACATTTGGCATTTCCAAAATAGAACTACCATATGACCCAGCAATCCCACTGCTGGGCATATACCCAGAGAAAACCATAATTCAAAAAGACACATGCACCCCGGTGTTCACAGGAGCACTATTTACAATAGCCAGGACATGGAAGCAGCCTAACTGTCCATCAAAAGAGGAATGGATAAAGAAGATGTGGTACATATATACAATGGAATATTACTCAGCCATAAAAGGGAACGAAACTGGGTCATTTGCAGAGACGTGGATGGACTTAGAAAGTGTCATACAGGTTGAAGTAAGTCAGAAAGAGAAAAACAAATATCGTATATTGACTCATATATGTGGAGTCTAGAAGAATGACCTTAATTGTCTAGATGACCTTAATTGCCAAGCAGAAATAGAGACCCAGACATAGATAACAAATGTATGGATACCAAAGGGGAAAGGGGTGCGGTGGGAAGAATTGGGATTGACACATATATACACTATAGATAATGTATAAAGTAGACAACTGATGGGAACATACTGTATAGCACAGAGAACTCTACTTAATGCACTGTACTGTCCTAAATGGAGGGGATATACGTATGTATATGCCTGATTCATTTTGTTGTGCAGTAGAAGCTAACATAACATTGTACAGCAACTATACGCCAATAAAAATTAATTTTAAAAAATACTAGGCATTTCCAAACTTTTAATTTTTGCCAGTTATATGGGTTTTAAATATCTTGTTTTATTTTTCATTTTCTTTGTTACTAGAGGGGTTAAACATTTCTTCATATGTTTATTAGCCATTTGCATTTCCTCTTCTTTGAATCCCATGTTCATATTTCTGCCCATTTTCTCTCCTTATTTCTTCTGATTGGTTTATATAGATTTGTAGGTCTGGATATGAATCATTTATTGACTTATGTGTATTGGAAATCTCCATAAAACCCTTGCACAGCTTTTTTTTTTTTTAAGTTTTTAAAAATTGGGACCTCCCTGGTGGCACAGTGGTTCAGAATCCTCCTGCCAATGCAGGGGACGTGGGTTCAAGCCCTGGTTCCGGAAGATCCCACATGCCGCAGAGCAACTAAGCCCACGCGCCACAGCTACCGAGCCTGCGTTCTAGAGCCCACGAGCCACAACTACTGAGCCGGAGTGCCACACCACTGAAGCCCTCGCACCTAGAGCCCATGCTCCGCAACAAGAAAAGCCACCGCAATGAGAAGTCCTTGCACCTCAACGAAGAGTAGCCCCCGCTTGCTGCAACTAGAGAAAGCCCGTGCGCAGCAACGAAGACCCAATGCAGCCAAAAATGATAAATAAATTAATTTAAATAAATAAATTTTTAAAATTTATTCATTTTATATATTTATTTTTGGCTGCATTGGGTCTTTTTTCCTATTTATTTTTGTCTGTGTTGTGTTTTCATTGCTGCACGCGGGCTTTCTCTAGTTGCAGCGAGCGGGGGCTGCTCTTCGTTGAGGTGCACGGACTTCTCATTGCGGTGGCTTGTCTTGTTGCGGAGCACGGGCTCTAGGCACGTGGGCTTCAGTAGTTGTGGCACGTGGGCTCCGTAGTTGTGGCTCGTGGGCTCTAGAACGCAGGCTCGGTAGTTGTGGCGCATGGGCTTAGTTGCTCCGCGGCATGTGGGATCTTCCTGGACCAGGGTTTGAAGCCGTGTCCCCTGCATTGGCAGGCGGATTCTTAACCACTGCGCCACCAGGGAAGCCCCTTTGCACAACTTTAATTGCTATTTTGAATATTATATTTTCTACTTGGCTATTAATGGTATAAACGTAAGTGCTATTTTTTCTATTGCTATATCTACCAACCCTAGTAGCGTTAGTTCTAATGATAGATGACAGAATAACAGAAATCCTTACTTTTTTCTGACTTAAATAGCAGTGCTTCTAATCTTGTGTCATTAAATCTGCTGTTTGCCATAGATTTCTGATAAATATCTTTCATCAGGTTAAGGATGTTCCCTTCTATTCCTGGTTTGCTGAGGTTATTTTTCATCATAAATAAATGGGTTAAATTGTAGTAAATATTTTTCCTTCATCTGTTGATGATCATGTGTTATGTCTTTTTTGACCTGTTAGTATGGGAATATACATTAATACATTTCTGATGTTGAACTAAGATTACCTTCCTAAAATAGCTCAATGTGTTCTCATTCTTACTTTCACCCCCCCCAAAATGAACATATTCTGGACTATACTTGTTTCATGGGAGACACATCTTATTGTTCATTTATTTTCTTAAATGTCTTTGCCCTGCTGCCTACATGCCATTTATTCTTCCTTATATTTAAAAAAAAATTATGTAAAAAATATAATGTTAGGGAATAACGTGACAGAATTGGAGATACAGAGGACTAATCTGGTGGCAGGATTTAGGAGGGGAGAAACAGCAAAAGCAAGAGGCCGGTTGGCAGTGTGTTATCTAAGATTGTGGTGATGAGAATCTAGCTCAGACCAGCAGCAGCATTACAATATGACTTGGTTTTCCTAAAGTACAAGTAGGGTAAAGGAGGGGAGAATTGAACATCTTTATAAAATTTTGAGGCTCAATAACTGAAGTATTTGAGCTACTGTTGATTAAACTGGGGAGGTTGGAAAAGGAAGCCTTCGGGGATATAACATATTTGAGGTTGGAAGCTTCTAAGGAGAGGATGACCACCATTGTACAGCCCCCTGGACATCAGCATGTGCAGCTCAGTGAATGCTTTTCGGTGATCTCAGTGCTGGTGAAAATGACAAAACCCTCTGAGAGGCAGTGTGGTGTAGAGGTGGAAAGAGCACAAAATTCAAAATCAAGCGTTTGCATCCCAGCTCCACTTACAAAACTGTGGGCCTTAGTTTTTAAGCCTAAGAAAAAGGAATAACACCACCATCCCCATCAGTTCTGAATATTAAATGAAATAGCACTTGTGAAATAGTACTGTAAACTTTCAAATTCACACTGCTAAGGGGGTTTACAGTGCTTAGAGAGGACGTAGGCAGGCTAGTGGTACCCTGGAATAAGGGATAAGGCAGCTAGAGGCAGCCTTTAGGATGGTTCGGCTGAAAACAGGATCAGGTGGTCTTAATATAGCTCTAGAGCAGTGCTGTCCAATAGGACTTTCTGCAGTGATAAAAATGTACTACTCTGCACTGTCTACTGTGGTAGCCAACTAGCCACATATAGCTATTGACACTTGTAATGTGGCTCGTGCCCCTGAGGAAATGATTTTTTTTAATTTTTTAAAATTGTGGTAAAATATACATAACATAAAACTTACTGTTTTAACCATTTTTTAATTGTACAATTCAGTAACATTTAAGTACATTCACAATGTTCTACAGTCATCACTCATCCATTTCTAGAACTTTTTCATCATTGCAAACAGGAACTCTGTATCCATTAAATAAGAAATTCTCAAAAACCAGCCCCCCCAGCCCCTTGTGACCTCTAGTCTACCTTCTGTCTCATGAATTTGTGACCTCTAGTCTACCTTCTAGTGACCTCTAGTCTACCTTCTGTCTCATGAATTTGCATATTCGAGGTACCTCATATAGGTTGAATCATACAATATTTGTCCTTTTGTGTCTGGTTTATTTCACTTAGCATAGTGTTTTCAAGACTCATCCATGCTGTTGTCTGTGTCAGAATTTAGTTCCTTTCTATGGCTGAATAATTCTAACATATATATATACACACACACACCACACTTTTTTCATCATTCATCTGTTGGTGGACACTTGGGTTGCTCCACCTTTTGGCTAGTGTGAGTACTGCTACTATGAACCTTGTCTACATCCTCACCAAAGTTCTCTTTTTTTTCTTTTTTCTGGTTTTCTTGATAATAGCTATCCTAGTAGGTGTGAAGGGGTATATCGTTGTGGTTTGGGTTTGCATTTTCCTAGGGACTAATGATGTTGAGCATCTTTTAATGTGCTTATGCCATCTGACAATTTTCTTTGGAGAAATGTCTTTTCCAGTCTTTTGCCCATTTTTGAATCAGCTTGTTTTGTTGTTGTTGAGTTGTAGGGGGTTCTTTATATATTCTGGATATCAATTCCTTAGCAGATAAATGATTTACAAATATTTTCTCCCATTCAGTACGTTGTCTTTTCACTCTCTTGATAGTGCCATTTAGTATATGAATGTTTTCAATTTTGATAAGTCCATCTTATATTTAAAACATTTTTTGCCTATGCATTTGCTGTCAGATCCAAGAAATCATTGCCAAATCCAGTGTCATGAAGATTTCCCCCTGTGTTTTCCTGTAAGAGTTTTCTAGTTTTAGCTCTTACATTTAGGTATTTGATCGATTTTGAGGTTTTTTTGTTTTTTTTGTTTTGTGTGTGGTACGCGGGCCTCTCACTGTTGTGGCCTCTCCCGTTGCAGAGCACAGGCTCTGGACACGCGGGCTCAGCGGCCATGGCTCACGGGCCCAGCCGCTCCGCGGCATGTGGGATCTTCCCGGCCCAGGGCACGAACCCGTGTCCCCTGCATCAGCAGGTGGACTCTCAACCACTGCGCCACCAGGGAAGCCCTGAGTTAATTTTTTAATATGGTGTAAGATAAGGCTCCATCTTCGTTCTCTTGCATGGGAATATCCAACCTTACCAACACCATTTGTTGAAGACTCTCCCCACTGAGTGGTCTTCGCACCCTTGTCAAAAATTGATTGACGGTATATAGGAAGGTTTATTTCTGGGCTCTGTGTTCTGTTCTACTAGTCTCTATGGCCTTATGCCAGTACCACACTGTTTTGATTACTGTAGCTTTGTAGTAAGTTTTGAAACTGGGAAATGTGAGTCTTCCAATTTTTGTTCTTTTTCAAAATTGTTTTGGCTATTTTGAGAGTCCATACGAATTTTAGGATCTGTTTTTCTGTTCCTGCAAAAAATGCCATTGGGATTTTGATGGGGATTGCACTGAATCTGAAGATCACTTTGAGTAGTACTGTCATCTTAACAGTATTAAGTTTTCCAGCCCATGAACCTGGATGTCTATTTATTGGAACTAAATTTTTAATTATATTTAATTTTAGGTAATTTAAATTTAAGTTTAAATAGCCACATGTGGTTAATGGCTGTTGTGTTAGACAGCACAGCCCTAGAGAATCATCCTCAGATTTTCTTCTTTTTTTTTAAATTAACTTTTATTGGAGTATAGTTGATTTACAATGTTGTGTTAGCTTCTGCTGTACAGCAAAGTGAAGCAGTTACACATATACATATATCCACTATTTCTTAGATTCTTTTCCCAGATTTTCTTTCCTTTCTAAAACATTGGGCAATGGTGACACCTGCAGAGGCCTTGTAGTACCTGAATCATCTTTGGGCTCAGGATGACTGCACATATGGAAAGCATGCCTAGAGAGGCCTGCCTCCAGGAGGGGGTAGGTCCCTCCAGGCACACGCTCTCTCTGTCTCTGTCTCTGTCTCTGTCTCTCTCTCTCTCTGGGATATGAGACAGCCACAAGTCATGCAGCATCAGATCCTATCTCCTTCTCTGTTTTCCTTTTGGAAGTGTCTAGTTTGCTCCAGAACTTAAAAAGAACCTATTGCTGGACTTCCCTGCTGGTGCAGTGGTTAAGAATCCGCCTGCCAATGCAGGGGACACGGGTTCGAGCCCTGGTCTGGGAAGATCCCACGTGCCGCAGAGCAGCTAAGCCCGTGCACCACAGCTACTGAGCCTGCGCTCTAGAGCCCGCACACCACAACTACTGAAGCCTGCGTGCCCTAAAGGCCACGCACCACAACTACTGAGCCTGCGTACCACAACTGCTGAAGCCCATGCGCCTAGAGCCCGTGTTCCACAACAGGAGAAGCCACTGCAATGAGAAGCCCGTGCACCACAAGGAAGAGTAGCCCCCGCTTGCTGCAACTAGAGAAAGCCCACGCAACAACGAAGACCCAAGGCAGCCATAAATAAATACATACATACATACATACATACATATATAGAGAGAGAACCTATTGCTTTCAAAAAATTAGCAAAAGACAGACTGTCTCTGGCAGAAATGGAACTCCTTCTGCCTCTTCTTATTTTCATATAAACAGAGACTGTGGTACCGAAAATGGGTCAACTGCTTTCAAAGAAATTTCCTTTCTAAATGAAAATACTGATTATTTTAAAGCATTTACACCTTGTTCATCACTCTGATGCTATTCTCATGGGAAAAACAACAAACAACAGAAAGTGCCTTCAGATGCCAATAACTGTCATACTTCCAATTCCATTTTCCATGAGGGTCAGGAGTCCCAGAGAATCCTGCACATGAGAAACAAAAAATAAAGGATGAATATTAGAACTAACTAATTAAATAGTTAATTAATTGAACAAACTAGGGAACTCCCTTTCCATGTCCATTCTCTCTTTCCTGCCAGGTAAGAAGTAATGTTAGGGTGTAAAAGAGTTGTGTCCTTAGTACTGTTCACAGCGGTCTCCCTGCTCCCCTCCTTAGCATCTCTCTAAAGACTCCCTAGGGAGATCTGCAGATCTTCTCAGAGTAAACAGGAAAACTCAGTAAATAAAATTGGGTGTCTTAGAGCTTAGAGGCTATCACACAGCTCTTCTGGAAGAAGATGCCTTTGGACTTGGATAGCCAGGAGCAGTAGGTTTGTGGTGTCTGTGTGTCAACATTTCATTACGACTGCCTTGCAGAGGAGCCCTCCAGTCAACTTCTAGACCAGAAATGGAACCTGTTTTTCCTGGCCTGCACATAACCACTCCGCATCAGCCTCTCCTGAAAAGAGGCTGGAACATCTCCTGTGTATTCAGAATTGGACTAGCTCAGCAGCTACCCAGTTCTCTAAATATGCTTTCTCCACCTTACTACCCTCTAGCCTACACCCCACCCTCATTCTCATCTCTCTCCTTGTATACAGATAACTTTTTTTATTATAGCATTTGGGCTTTCCCACACTAGAATTGATCTATCACCACTCTACCAAAATTCCTATGCTAACCACTTGGGTGTTCTGGTGTCAGAACTTAGAAGTGTCCCAACTGTCCCACCCAGCTTCCTCAGCTCTCCTCTTTCTCTCCTGGGTTGTTGTGCTGGAAATGATAGTCCTCTTGGATTTCAGTGTGTGCAGTCTTCTTTGGGTGGATCCTTGAGCTTTTCACAGGAGTGCTGGTAATGTCTGGCCTTCAGTGCTGCCAAAGGCAAAAAACTGGCCTCTTCTCAGTTTAAAGCACATAGTTGGATTGCTGGGGCAGTGTTAGATGGAGGGTGGGGTGAGCAAATACCACTCTCTTCCTACTGTGTTTTCAGGAAATGATTATAAAGCAGCTATAAGTGCGAATGAAGTCTAAAGAATGGATTGGCATCCTCCCCCAACCCCTGGAAAAAAAAAAACACATTATCACACACACACACACACACACACACACACACACACACACACACACACTCCTACACTTCTCCATCAGGCTCCATCCCAGATCCACACCCTTATTGTTCTTCTGGGCTTAACGTGGTACTCTTTCAGAGCAAAGAACCTTTGTTAAACTATCTCATTCTCTTCCCTGAAAGAGAATTCAACCATAATCTGCTGAACAAGAGCTGAACTTTCCCTTTAGGCAAACTGTGAGTTCCACTTCCCTGTCCTCTGCCGTCCCAAGAGCAGTGTGGGCAGAGGCATATAAATGGGAGGAATAACCAGTGCCAAGATTTAATCCCTCAGTTAGGGCGTGGGGTTTTCAGAACTGGTAGTAAAATTGTTTGCAGAGACAGTTGTCAGTGAAGGGCCTCTCTGTGCCATCAGCATACCTCCATTCCTTTCTTCCAGCTGCCTCTTTCCCTGTACAACACTTTCTTCTGGTACCTCCGTGAGGTCTAAGCCATATGGTTCTTACGAGTCTTGTCTGGAGTCTCCTAAAGTGTCAGATGTTGCTGTGCAGAGCACAGCATCCCTGGGTCTGCCCCTCCTCTCTCAGCAGCTGTTCGCCACTGACCGAGGTGGCGACTGAGCCTGTGTGTGGCCGGAGTCAGTGATGAGCCTCCCACCCAGGCCTGGGGAAGCCCTCAGCCAGTGTGGTTCCTGTGGCCGCAGCCAACACGCCAGAGCCCCTCAATACCTTCAGGGCTGTGGTGTAACAGCCAGCTTCGTGCGGTGGCACTGTTTAGTGTTGGCTCACTTGACTTCTCTGTCCCCACCCTCTGTGTTTAAGGGAATCTGGCCGTCGCCCAGGAGAGAAGCTGGCACTTGCAGAGTGGCTTCCTGCCGCCTCTCTTGTAGTAGGAGCCAGGTCCACCTTCCATCTCTGCCTTCCTATCCGTGTGGCAAAGGCAAAGGGCCCCTCTGTGCTCAGCCTCCCGTTGTGGGGTTTCAAGTTGCCTAAGATCAGGACGCGGCTATCTGCCAGGTTATCTGCCCAGATAAACATTTATTGTTTACAGGGACGTGTTTCAGCTGCTCTGGCTGATCCCACTGGTGAGATCTTCTAGTTTCTTGAGGTTTTAAGCCAGTATGTGGGGCCGACATCCAGACAGAGAACTGCTGGAGCTGGCGAGGGTCTCTGTGACTGGCCACCTCTGACCTAGCTCAGTCATTGCCCCCTCCCCACCGGGTGCCAGAGCCAAATTTATAAATCTCAGTTCCCAGCCCTTCCTTCTGGGTATTGAAACTGCCTCTACATTTTCAACATCTCTAGTCTTTCAAATCTGAAGAATTATAGCAGAGCCAATGTTATGACACAAGCAGCTGAAGACTTCTGTTAAGTGGCGAAACCAGCATTCTGACACCCCGTTTTCCTTAATAGCTACGGAGACAAACATTTAGTGAAGGCAACAAGGATAAAGATAGATTCTCCTTTTTTCATCCAAACAGCCACGTCCACTGCATCCAAATATACATTGTCTTTTTATTTTCTAGTGATATAATTGATTTCCAACATTTTATTATATTGCAAAGTTGAAAGAATTTTACAATGAGCTCACTTATCCTCAGCATCTGGATTCTGTCATCCTCATCTTACGATACTTGCTTTGTCATGTATCTGTCTATCCATCCATCTCTCCATCCATCATGTTTCTTTTTGATCTATGTCGTCAATACATTTTCTCTAAATCCTTCAGCATGAATATATATCATTAACTAGAGTTCAGTATTCGTTGATGGCTTTTTTCTTCTGAGGTAAAATTTACATACAGTGATAGGGACAAACAGTAAGTATACCTTTGCTAGGTTCTGGCAAATGCATATACCTCTGTAACCCAAAACCTATCAAAATTTAGAGTCTTATTATTATGCTCCCTTATCTCCACCTTTACCCCCAGAGGCAGTCCCTGTCTTGATTTTTTTTTTCCACCGTCGATGAGATTTGCCTTTTTCAGAACTTCATAAAAATGGAATCATACAGCGTATACTTTTTTGAGTAAGGCTTCTTTCATTCAGTATAAAGTTTTTGACATTCCTCCATGTTGTTACATTTATCAGCAGTTTATTCCTTTTCGTTGCTGAGTAGTTTTCCATTTTATGAATATATCACAGTTACCCATTCTCTGATTGATGGATTGATGACTATTTCCAGTTTCGTGCTATTATGCATATAAAGTTGCTATGAATAGTGGTACACAAACCTTTTTGTGGACATGTGTTTTCTCTTGAGTAAATGCCTAGGATTGGAATTGCTGAGTCATAGGATATATGGATGCTTTTTATTGGAGACTGCGGGACCTTTTTCCAAAGGTGATTGCACCATGTTACACACTCCAACAATGTACGAGAGTTCCAGTTGCTCCACGTCCTCATTTGGGGGAGGAGGGCGGTACATCATTTTGGGTTTTAATTTGCATTTCCCTGATGACTAATACAGAATTTACATAGTTTTTCATGTCCTTACTGGCCATCTGTATATCTTCTTTGTGAAGGGTCTGTTTTAGATCTGTTGCCCATTTTCTTTGAGTTGTTTGTTTTCTTGTTATTGAGTTATAAGATTTCTTTATGTATTCTGGATACAAGTACTTTGTCAAATATATATGTTTTGTGAATGTTTTCACTCAGTACATGGCTTGCCTGTTTGTTTTCCTAACAGTGTCTTGCTGAACAGAAGTTTTTAATTTTGATGCAATCTAATTTATCATGTTTTTGTTTTATGGCTATTACTTTATGAGAGCTTGAAAACCCAAACTCTCCCCGCCACCCCTCCCCACAGCAGTTTCTCCTATTATTAACATTTTGTATTAGTGTAGCCCGTTTGTTACAACTGATGAGCAAATATTGGTACATTATTATTAACTACAGTCCATTAGGGTTTACATTATTTACATTACTTACATTAGGGTTTACTCTTTGTGTTGTACATTCTGTGGGTTTTGACAATATTTAATGATACGTATCTACCATTATAGTATCAGACACAAGATACCCTGTCTGATACTAAAGATACTCTGTGCTCCACCTGTTCTTTCCTCCCTCGATCTTCTAGCCCCTGGCAACCACTGGTCTTATTTCTGTCTCTATAGTTTTGCCTTTTCTAGAGTGTCATACAGCTAGAATCATACAAGCTTTGGAATCACATTTAGCCTTTTCAGATTGTCTTCTTTCACTTAACTATACATTTAAGGTTGTTTTTATGGCGTGATAACTCATTTCTTTTTATTCCTGAATAATATTCCGTGGCATGAAATAATGATATTTATTTTTATTCCTGAATAATATTCATGGTATGGATATACCACAGTTTGTTTATCCATTCACCTACTGAACATCTCGGTTGCTTACAAGTTTTGGCAATTATGAATAAAGCCACTATAAACATTTTTATATGGAGGTAAGTTTTCACCTCATTTAGGTAGATACGAAGAACTACAATTGCTAGATCATATGGTAAGACTGTGTGTAGCTTTGTAAGACACTGCCCAGCTGCCTTCAACATAGCTGTACCATTTTGCATCCTGCCAGCAATGAATGAAAGTTCCTGTTGCTTCACAGCCTCACCAGCATTTGGTGTTGTCCGTATTTTAGATTTTAGCCATTCTAACAGGTGTGTACTGGTAGCTCGTTATTGTTTTAATTTGCAATTTTTTAATGATTTATGATGTTGAGCATCTTTTCATATGTTTGCCATCTGTATATTTAGTTCATTGAGCTATCCAGATTTTTTGCCCATTTTTTAATTTGGTTTGTTTGTTTTCTTATTGTTAAGTTTTATGAGTCACTGATTGATTTTTAAATGTTTAAACAACATTGCATTACTTGAATAAACCCTATTTGCTGTATTGGATTTGCCAATATTTTGGTAAGGATGTTTTTCTGTGTTCATGAGGAATATTTATGTTGTTATATCTTGTCAGGTTTTGGAATTAGAGTTATGCTGACCTCATTGAATGGCTTGTGAAGTTTAATCTCCTCTTTCTCCTCCATTTTCCAAAAGAGTTTGTGTAATATTGGTGGGTTTTTTTTTTTAAATAAATTTATTTATTTATTTATTTTTGGCTGTGTTAGGTCTTCATTGCTGTGCGCAGGCTTTCTCTAGTTGCAGCAAGCAGGGGCTACTCTTCGTTGTGGTACACGGGCTTCTCATTGCGGTGGCTTCTCTTGTTGCGGAGCACGGGCTCTCTAGGTGCGCAGGCTTCAGTAGTTGTGGTGCACAGTCTCAGTAGTTGTGGCTCACGGGCTCCAGAGTACAGGCTCAGTAGTTGCAGCGCACAGGCTTAGTTGCTCCGCGGCATGTGGGATCTTCCTGGACCAGGGCTTGAACCCTTGTCCCCTGCATTGGCAGGTGGATTCTTAACCACTGTGCCACCAATACTGGTGTTAAATCTAAGTTGGCAAACTTGTTGGCATAAAATGGTTCATAATAATGTCTTGCTATTATTTTGATGTCTGTAGGATCTGTATGTAGTGACATATGGATTATTTAGACGTGTATGGTTTAATTTCCAAATATTTGGGGTTTTCCTGGATATCCTATTGTTACTGATTCCTAATTTAATTCCATTGTGATCAGAGAGCATACCTGGCATTATTTCAGTCCTTTTAAAATTGATTGAGACTTGTTCTATGGCTTAGCACGTATCTATGTTGAAGACCATAACTACGTACAATGGAAAGAATGTATTCTGTATGTTGGCCATAGTGTTTTATAAATATCAATTAGGTTGAAGTGGTTGATCGTGTTGAGATCCTCTGTGTCTTTACTAATATTTTGTCTAGGTGCTCTATTAATTTTTGAGAGGAGGTACTTCCCTGGTGGGGCAGTGGTTAAGAATCTGCCTGCCAATGCAGGGGACGTGGGTTTGATCCCTGGTCCAGGAAGATCCCACATGCCGTGGAGCAGCTAAGCCTGTGCACCACAACTACTGAGCCTGTGCTCTAGAGCCCGCGAGCCACAACTACTGAACCCACCCGCCTCAAATGCTGAGCCCAGACACCACAACTACTGAAGCCCACGCCCTCTAGGGCCTGCGTGCTGCGACTATTGAAGCCCACGCGTCTAGAGCTCATGCTCCGCAACAGGAAAAGCCACTGCAATGAGAAGCCTGCTCACCACAACGAAGAGTAGCCTCTGCTCGCCACAATAAAGACCCAATGCAGCCATTAATTAATTAATTAATTTAAAAATTTCTGAGAGGGGAATGTTAAAATCTCCAAATATGATTGTGGATTTTCTGTTCTTCCCTTTAACTCTGTCAGTTTTTGTTTCCTGTATTTTGCAGGTCTCTTACTAGGCACATACACCGTTATGACTGTTATATCTTCCTGATGAATTGACCATCTTATCATTGTGAAATGCCCCTCTTTCATCTCTGATAATACTTTGCCTTGAAATTAATTCCTTTCTGATATTAATATACCCACTCCAGTCTTCTTTCAATCATTTTTTTAAAAGTATTTGGTTGCACCGGGTCTTAGTTGCAGAAAGCAGGCTCCTTAGTTCAGGCTCGCAGGCTCCTTAGTTGTGGCTTGCCGGTTCCTTAGTTGCAGCACATGGGCTCCTTAGTTGCGGCAGGCGGGCTCCTTAGTTGTGGCATGCAAACTCTTAGTTGCAGCATGCATGTGAGATCTAGTTCCCTGACCAGGGATCAGACCCAGGCCCCCTGCATTGGGAGTGCAGAGTCTTATCCACTGCACCACCAGGAAAGTCCCTCCAGTCTTCTTTTGTTTATTATTTGTATGGTGTATCTTTTCCCATCTAACCAGTCTGTATCTTTATATGTAAAATGTGTCTCTTATTGACAGCATGTAGCTGGGTCTTACTTTTCAATCCATACTGACAATCTCCTCCTCTCAAGTGAAGTATTTAGTTTATTAACAGTTAATGTAATTATCCCTGTGGTTGAATTTAGGTTTACAGTTTTGTTAGTTGTTTTCTGTTTTGTCCCTTCTGATTTTTTGTTCCTTCTTTTTTTCTTTTCCTCCATTTTGTATCTTCCTTTTGCACCTACTTTCCTGACTTCTTTTAGATTATATGATTTTTCTTTTAGAATTCCATTTTAAATTATTTATTGGCATTTTAACTATTTGTTTGCAGTTTTTTAGTGGTGGCTCTGTAGATTATAGTATATTTAATACATCCTTAACTTTTCAGACTACTTAGAGTTGCTGTTGTACCACTTCACATAAAATGTAGAAATCTCGCAACCCTACAGTTCCAGTTACCCATTGCTCTTTTATTATTATAGTTGTTATATGGTGTATACCATATACTATAACATGCATATGTATATAATGTACTGTATACATTATAAACTCCACATGACAGTGTTATGGGGTTGTTTTTGGTCTTTGGATTTTTATTTCAAAGACACGCAAATTTTATTTCTACTAACTTAATATTAGCAAACATTTGAAATAATGCTAAATCCTTGTGTTGATAAGGTGTTGTTTGTGTATCTGTGGTAAAATATATGTAACATTGGGAATTCTGTGGCAGTCCAGTGGTTGGGACTCCATGCTTTCACTGCTGGGGGCCCGGGTTCAGTCCCTGGTCAGAGAACTAAGATCCTGCAAGCTGCTGGATATATATAATAGATAGGTAGATAGATAGATAGATAATAAAATTTACCATTTAATCTATTTTTTCTTTTGTTGAATGTGCTTTTGGTGTCATATGCAGGAAATCATTACAAAATCCAATGTCATAAAGATTTTCTCCTGTTTTATTCTAAGAGTTTTATAGTTTAAGAGTTTATAGTTTTATAGCTCATAAGTTTAGATCTTTGACCCATTTTGAGTTAATTTTTATGTATGGTGTTAGGTAAGGAACCAGCCTCATTCATTGGAATGGGGATATCCAGTTTGTAAAATGTTATAATTTTGCATTAAACAAATCTATGTATCTTTTTTAATTTAAAAGGGTAGAAAAATTGTTGTTTGTATTTACCCAGGTATTTACCATTTCTTTGTGAAGAGCCAAGTATACAAGTGGTATTGTTTTCCTCTGGCTTGAAGAGCTTTTGGCTTTTCTTGTAAGGCATATCTGCTAAAATTCCCTTAGTATTCTTTTATCAGAAAATGTCTCTATTTCACTTCCTTCTTTAAAGATCTCTTCACTGGATGTAGAAAATTTTCAGTACTTTAAATATGTTCATCCATTGTCTTATGGCCTGTATAGTTTCTGATAAGACATCAGTCAGCCCTTGTTCAAACTGTTGTTCTGTATATGTGATGGGTCGTTTTTCTCTGGCTGCTTTCTATATTTTCTCTATAATCTGGTATTCAGTAGTTTGACTATGATATTCTAGGCATGATTTTCTTTGTATTTAGCCTGCTTGGGGTTCACTGTGCTCTTGAATCTACAGATTGTCTTTCACCAAATTTGGGGGACTTTCAGACATTATTACTGAAGTTAATTTTTTCTGCTCCAGTCCCTTCTCCTTCTGGGATTCAATTACATGTATGTTAGGCCTATTGTCACCCAAATCAGGGGCTTTATTAATTTTTCTTTTTTTCCTCTTGTTTAGATTGGATGATTTCTATTCTGACTTCAGATTTACTCACTTCTTTGTCATCTCCATTTCCTTTTTTTTTTTTTTTTGAAACCTTTTTTTGGCTGCATTGGGTCTTCATTGCTGCGCACAAGCTTTCTCTAGTTGTGGCGAGCGGGGGCTACTCTCTGTTGTGGCGCACGGGCTTCTTATTGTGGTGGCTTCTCTTGTTGCGGAGCACGGGCTCTAGGTGTGTGGGCTTCAGTAGTTGTGGCACGTGGGCTCAGTAGCGGTGGCTCTCAGGCTCTAGAGCGCAGGCTCAGTAGCTGTGGCGCACGGGCTTAGTTGCTCCGCGGCATGTGGGATCTTCCTGGACCAGGGCTCGAACCCATGTCCCCTGCGTTGGCAGGAGGATTCTTAACCACTGCGCCACGAGGGAAGCCCCTCCATTTCCTTTTAAGCACATCCAGTGACTTTCTTACTTCAGATATTAGATTTTTGGGTTTGTTTTGTTTTGCTTTTGGTTTTGTTTTGTTTTTGTTTTTTCAGTCCTAGACTTTACATTTGGTTCTTTTTCATAGTTTCTGTTTCTCTGCTGAGATTTCCTATCTTTTCATTTATTTCAGTCATTTTCCTTTTTCTCACTGTAACTTTTTCCATATTAGTAACTTTTTCCATAGTTTTAGTAACTTTTTCCATAATCTCGCTGTTAATTCTAACATTTGTGTCATTTCAGAGGTGATCTCCATTTACTGTCTTTTCTCTTAAGAATAGGTCACATTGGGCTTCCCTGGTGGCGCAGTGGTTGAGAGTCCGCCTGCCAGTGCAAGGGGCGCGGGTTCGTGCCCCGGTCTGGGGGGATCCTGCGTGCCGCGGAGCGGCTGGGCCTGTGGGCCGTGGCCGCTGGGCCTGCGTGTCCGGAGCCTGTGCTCCGTGGCGGGAGAGGCCACGGCGGTGAGAGGCCCGCGTACCGCAAAAAAAAAAAAAAAAAAAAAAGAATAGGTCACATTAAATACTGTATGACATCACTTATATGTGGAAGCTAAAAACTACAACAGGATTTCCCTGGCAGTCCAATGGTTAAGACTCTGGGCTTCCACTGCAGGGGGCACAGGTTTGATCCCAGGTTGGGGAAATAAGATCCTGCATGCCGTGTGGCATGGCCAAAAACAAAAACAAACAAACAAAACTAGTGAATATAACAAAAAAGCAGCAGACTCACAGATACAGAGAACAGACAAATTGTTACCAGTGGGGAGAGGGAAGGGGGTCGATATAGGGGTAGGAGAGTAGGAGGTACAAACTATTAGGTATAAAGTAAGCTACAAGGATATATTGTACAACAAGGGGAATATAGCCAGTATTATATAATAATTGTAAAATGGAGTATAACCATTAAAAATTGTGAATCACTATATTGTATACCTATAAGTTATACATCAAGTATACTTCAATAAAAAAATTTTTAAAAAAAGAGTAGTTCACATTTTCCTGGTTCTTTGTATATTGAGTAATTTGGGGTTTTATCCTGGAATTGTAAATGTCATGTGGATTTTGTTTTATTCCTGCAGAGAGGGTTGATGCTTTAGTGTATCAGGCTTTTCAGTTGGTTGGACTCAAACTGCAGTAGGTCAAACATCCATTCCGTTTGTCTGGGTTTTGTTTGTTTGTTTGTTTTTTACATTTAATCTACACATGCATGATTCAGAAGTCAGCAATGAATTTGAGTATTGTGTATACACAGAATATGGGGCTTCCTCTCTCTGGCTACCCCCTTTATGGGATTTCTTCCCTTGCTTTTTAGCAGCTGTGATTGTCTTGAATTTTGTCCTTTGTTTCTTCAGGCTATTAAAGACTGGATTTTTCAGCAGAGTTTTAGCTGTGCTGTATGGTGCCACCAACTGTCCCAGCTCCTTCTTCTGAGTGTCAGTATCCCTCACAGATCTGCCTAGTTTGGTTCATTCTCTAGTGCCTTTGGGTATTTGTTTTTGTAATTTTACCCTGAGTTTATCATTGTTATTCACAGGAAATTTAATCCAGTAGGAACTTACTTAGTCATATTGGAAGCAGAACTCCTGCACCGGCTAATTTAGAAATTTGTGCATGTGTATATTAGTGCTATTTCTACCACCAGAGTTTTGGGACCTCTGCTTTCTGGAATCCATGAATCAATCTTTTGAATATCCTTAAAGGTGGCAAACCTTCAGACTTTAAGTCTCACTTTGATTTTTTTATGTTAATTTTTATCGGCGTATCGTTGATTTACAGTGTTGTGTTCGTTTTTTTGTTTTTTTGTTTTTTAATTTAAATAGCCAGAATAACACTTGGAGTCAAGAATAGTAAACATTTTTTCCAGTCAACAATAAATACAGTGAGCAAGTTGAGTTATTCCTTTTTAAGGTCAAAAATAACATGGGTCTTTGAAATAAGGAGAATTACCACTAAAATTAATAAACTGATTTTGAAAATGTTTAAAAGAGGAATTCTCAGGTACTTTTGAGCATTGACATGTTTATGTCTTCTTAAGGAGTTACCTTCTCATATCCTTTGCCTGTTTTGTATCGGAATATTTTTCACTTACTGTTTTTTTTTTTTGTAAAGGCCTTCCTAACAAGGGTTGGAACCCTTTTCAATCATTTATATTCAAAGTATTTTATACTATTTGTCACTTACCTTCCATTATTTATGGGATCTTTCTCAAATGTAAATGATTTAAAATTTTGTGTAGCCGAATCTTCTGTTTTCCCTTTATGAACTTTGTTTTTATGTTTTAAAAAGTCTTCCTAACGTCAAACCAAATGAATAATCATATTTTCTTCTCATTATTTTACTTTTTGAAAAATTATTATTAAAACTTTTATCTGAATTTATTTTGCTGAATGATGTGAGATAGAGATCTAACTTAATTTTTTCAAAATAGTTTATAAAATAGCATCATTTATTGAATAGTTTATTCTGTTTCTACTTAACTAAAAGTTAAGCTTCATCATACACTAGATATATGTATACACTATACTAGAATCTATGTATAGATAGATATAGATGCATCCTAGCATGTGTTTCTAGGAATTTTTTTTGTTTTATGTTTGTCTATTCTTGAAACATAACTTTGTCATTTTAGTTACTCTAGCTTTGTAATGTGTTTTAATACTAGTGATGTGAGTTTACACACATTCCTTTACATATTTTATTGCAATATACCTTTGGCTTTTTCTACCTAGTTATGCTTTTTTTTTTTTTTTTTTGTGGTACACGGGCCTCTCACTGTTGTGGCCTCTCCCGTTGCGGAGCATAGGCTCCAGACGTGCAGGCTCAGCGGCCATGGCTCACGGGCCCAGCCGCTCCGCGGCATGTGGGATCCTCCCGGACCGGGGCACGAACCTGCGTCCCCTGCCTCGGCAGGCGGACTCTCAACCACTGCGCCACCAGGGAAGCCCACCTAGTTATGCTTTATGCAAACTTCAGAATAATTTTAAATCCCACTCCACCTCCCAAAAAAAAATCCTCATGGTATCTTTTTATTGAGATATAATTAACATACAGCATATTAGTTTTAGGTATACAATATAATGATTAGATATATGGATATATTGTGAAATGATCACAACAATAAGTCTAGATAACATCCATTACCACACACAGTTACAAATTTCTTTTTCTTGTGATGAGAACTTTTGAGATTTACTCTCTTAGCAACTTACAAATATACAGTAAAAATATGGACCATATTACAAATTTGCACATCATCCTTGAGCAGGGGTCATGCTAATCTTCTCTCCATTGTTCCAGTTTTCACTATATGTGCTGCCAAAAACGAGCACTCCTCATGGTATTTTGATTGGAATTGCATTCACTTTAAAAATATCTTTGGGGGCTTCGCTGGTGGTCCAGTGGGTAAGACTCTGGGCTCCCAGTGCAGGGGGCGTGGGTTCAATCCCTGGTCAGGGAACTAGATCCCGCATGCATGCCGCAACTAAGAGTTCACATGCCTCAATTAGTCCGCATACCGCAACTAAAGAAGCCCTCATGCCACAACTAAGAGGCCACATGTCACAACTGAAAAAAGATCCCACATGCTGCAGCGAAGATCCCGCATGTCGCAACTAAAAACCAATGCAGGGACTTCCCTAGTGGCGCAGTGGTTAAGAATCTGCCTGCCAATGCAAGGGACACGGGTTTGAGCCCTGGTCCGGGAAGATCCCACATACCATGGAGCAGCTAAGCCCATGCACCACGACTACTGAACCTGCACTCTAGAGCCCGCAAGCCACAGTTACTGAGCCCACGTGCCACAACTACTGAAGCCCGCGCGCCTGGAGCCCGTGCTGTGCAACAAGAGAAGCCACCGCAATGAGAAGTCCATGCACCTCAACAAAGAGTAGCCCCTGCTCACTGCAACTAGAGAAAGCCTGCGTGCAGCAACAAAGACCCAACGCAGCCAAAAATAAAATAAATAAATTTATTTTAAAAAAAGCCAGTGCATCCAAAGTAAATAAATAATAAATACATAAATAAAAATTTTAGAAATAAAAATATCTTTGAAGAAAATTTTACATTGTTATAAGTTTTCTTATTAGGTCAAAGTAGTCTCTGGATATCAGTTCTTTTATGTCTCCACGTTTTTTCATTGATTTTCTTGCTATAATGAATGGAATTTTTTCCATTCCACCTTCTACGTAGTACTTGGGAAAAGCTAACATTTATATTCAGCTATCACATCAAATTCTCTTATTGATTCTTTTTTTAGCCAATCACTTATTTCTTTCATTAATTTATGTGATGTGTTTTTTCTTTCTTTTTATTTTTTATTGAAGTATAGTATAGTTGAATTACAGTGTTGTGTTAATTACTGCTATATAGCACAGTGGCTCAGTTATACATATATATACATTCTTCTTGATATTCTTTTCCGTTATGGTTTATATATAGTTCCGTGTGCTATACAGTAGGACCTTTTTGTTTATCCATTCTATATACACCAGTTTGCATTTGCTAATCCCAAACTACCACTCGTACCCTCTCCCACCTCCCTCCCCCTTGGCAACCACCAGTCTATTCTCTATGTCCCTGATTCTGTTTCTATTTTATAAATAGGTTCATTTGTGTCATATTTGAGATTCCACATACAAGTGATATCAAATGGTACTTGTGTTTCTCTTTCTGACTTACTTAACTTAGTATGATAATCTCTAGTTGCATCCATGTTGCTGCAAATGGCATTATTTCATCCTTTTTTATGGCTGAGTAGTATTCCATTGTATATATATATATGTACCCATCTTCTTTATTTATTTACTTATTTTTAACAGATCTTTATTGGAGTACAATTACTTCATAATACTGTGTTAGTTTCTGTTGCACAACAAAGCAAATCATCCATATGCATGCACATGTCCCCACATCCCCTCCATCTTGAGCCTCCCTCCCACTCTCCCTATCCCACCCCTCTAGGTCATTGCAAAGCACTGAGCCAATCTCCCTGTGCTATGCTGCTGCTTCCCACCAGCCAACTATTTTATATTCACTAGTGTATGTATGTTGATGCTACTCTTACTTCACCCCAGCTTTGCCCTCCCGCCCCATGTCCTCAAGTCCATTCTCTATGTCTGTCTCTTTATTCCTGCCCTGCAACTAGGTTCATCAGTACCATTTCTTTTTTTTGTTGTTAGATTCCATATATATGTGTTAGTATACGGTATTTGTTTTTCTCTTTCTGACTTACTTCACTCTGTATGACAGACTCTGAGTCCATCCACCTCACTACAAATAACTCAGTTTTGTTTCCTTTCATGGCTGAGTAGTATTTCACTGTATATATGTACCACATCTTCTTTATCCATTCATCCATCGATGGACATTTAGGTTGGTTCCATGTCCTGGCATTGTAAATAGTGCTGCAATGAACATTGTGGTAAAAGAGTGAAATTAGAACACTACCTAACACCGTACACAAAAGTAAACTCCAAATGGATTAAAGACTTAAATGTAAGACCAGACGCTATAAAACATGTAGAGGAAAACATAGGAAAAACACTCTTTGACATAAAGCACAGCAAAATCTTTTTTGACCCACCTCCTAGAGTAATAGAAATAAAAACAAAAATAAACAAGTGGAACTTAATTAAACTTAAAAGCTTTTGCACAGCAAAGGAAACCATAAACAAGACAAAAAGACAACCCTCAGAATGGGAGAAAATATTTGCAAATGAAACAACAGACAAAGGGTTAATCTCCAAAATATACAAACAGCTCATGGAGCTCAATATCAAAAAAACAGTCCAGTTAAAAAATGGACAGGAGACCTAAATAGACATTTTTTTCTATGATGAAATAGACATTTCATCATACACATGGCCAAGAGGCACGTGAAAAGATGCTCAACATCACTAATTATTAGAGAAATGCAAATCAAAACTACAATGGGGTATCACCTCACGCCGGTCAGAATGGTCATTATCAAAAAAGCTAGAAACAATAAATGCTAGAAAGGGTGTGGTGAAAAGGGAACCTTCCTACACTGCTGGTGAAAATGTAAATTGATACAACCACTATGGAAAACAGTATGGAGGTTCCTTAAAAAACTAAAAGTAGAACTACCATATGACCCAGCAATCCAACTACTGGGCATATACCCTGAGAAAACCGTAATTCAGAAAGAGACATGCACCACAATATTCATGGCAGCACTATTTACAATAGTCAGGACATGGAACCAACCTAATTTCATTCTTTTACATGTAGCTGTCCAGTTTTCCCAGCACCACTTATTAAAGAGGCTGTCTTTTCTCCATTGTATGTTCTTGCCTCCTTTGTTGTAAATTAGGTGACCATATGTGCGTGGGTTTATCTCTGGGCTTTCTGTGCTGTACCACTGATCTGTATTTCTGTTTTTGTGCCAGTACCATACTGTCTTGATTACTGTAGCTTTGTGGTATAGTTTGAAGTCAGGGAGCCTGATTCCTCCAACTCCGTTTTTCTTTCTCAAGTTTGCTTTGGCTATTCAAGGTCTTTTGTGTTTCCATACGAATTGTAAGATTTTTTTGTTCTAATTCTGTGAAGGATGCCATTGGTAGTTTGATAGGGATTGCATTGAATCTGTAGATTGCTTCAGGTAGTATAGTCATTTTCACAATGTTGATTCTTCCAATCCAAGAACATGGTGTATTTTTCCATCTGTTTATGTCATCTTTGATTTCTTTCATCAGTGTTTTATAGTTTTCTGAGTACAAGTCTTTCACCTCCTTAGGCAGGTTTATCCCTAGGTATTTTATTCGTTTTGTTGCAGTGGTAAATGGGATTGTTTCCTTAATTTCTCTTTCTGATTTTTCATTGTTGATGTATAGGAATGCCAGAGATTTCTGTGCATTAATTTTATATCCTGCAACCTTACCAAATTCATTGATTAGTTCTTGTAGTTTTCTGTTGGCATCTTTAGGATTTTCTATGTATAGTGTCATGTCATTGACAAATAGTGACAGTTTTACTTATTCTTTTCCAATTTATATTCCTTTTATTACTTTTTCTTCTCTGATTGCTGTGGCTAGGACTTCCAAAACTATGTTAAATAAGAGTGGCAAGAGTGGACATCCTTGTCTTGTTCCTGATCTTGGTGGAAATGTTTTCAGTTTTTCACCACTGAGTGTGATGCTTGCTATGGGTTTGTCATATATGGCCTTTATTATGAGGTAGGTTCCCTCTATGCCCATTTTCTGGAGAGCTTTTATCATAAATGGGTGTTGAATTTTGTCAGAAGCTTTTTTGCATCTATTGAGATGATCATGTGGTTTTTATTCCTTAATTTGTTAATGTGGTGTATCACACTGATTGATTTGCATATATCGAAGAATCCTTGAATCCCTGGGATAAATCAAACTTGATAATGGTATATGATCCTTTTTTAAAAAAATAAATTTATTTATTTATTTTAAATTTATTTATTTTTGGCTGCGTTGGGTCTTTGTTGCTGTGCGCAGGCTTTCTCTAGTTGTGGAGAGCAGGGGCTACTCTTTGTTGTGGTGTGCGGGCTTCTCATTGCAGTCATTTCTCTTGTTGCAGAGCATGGGCTCTGGGTGTGCAGCTTCATAGTTGTGGCATGTGGGCTCAGTAGTTGTGGCTTGCAGGCTCTAGAGCGCAGGCTCAGTAGCTGTGGCACACAGGCTTAGTTGCTCCGCGGCATGTGGGATCTTCCCAGACCAGGGCTCGAACCCCTGTCCCCTGCGTTGGCAGGCGGATTCTTAACCACTACATCACCAGGGAAGTCCCTGTGTATGATCTTTTTAATGTGCTGTTGGATTCTGTTTGCTAGTATTTTGTTCATTACTTTTGCATCTATGTTCATCAGTGATATCGGTCTATAATTTTCTTTTTTTGTGATATCTTTTTCTGGGTTTGGTATCAGGGTGATGGTGGCTTCATAGAATGAATTTGGGAGTGTTCCTCCCTCTGCAATTTTTTGGAATAGTTTGAGAAGGATCGGTGTTAGCTGTTCTCTAAATATTTGACAGAATTAGCCTGTGAAGCCATCTGGTCCTGGACTTCTGTTTGTGGAAGATTTTTAATTATGGTTTCAATTTCATTACTTGCGATAGGTCTGTTTATATTTTCTAATTCTTCCTGGTTCAGTCTTGGAAAATTGTACCTTTCCAAGAATTTGTCCATTTCTTCATGGTTGTCCATTTTATTGGCGTATAGTTGTTTGTAGTAGTCTCTTCTAATCCTTTGTATTTCTGCAGTGTCAGTTGTGATTTCTCCTTTTTCACTTCTAATTTTATTTCTGTGCGTCATCTGCCTTTTGTTCTTGATGAGTCTAGCTAAGGGTTTATCAATTCTGTTTATCTTCTCAAAGAACCAGCTTTTAGTTTTATTGATCTTTGCTATTGTTTCCTTTGTTTCTGTTTCATTTATTTCTGCTCTGATCTTTATGATTTCTTTCCTTCTACTGACTTTGGGTTTTCCTTGTTTTTCTCTCTCTAGTTGCTTTAGGTGTAGGGTTTGATTGTTTATTTGAGATTTTTCTTGTTTCTTGAGGTGAGATTGAATTGCTATAAACTTCCCTCTAAGAACTGCTTTTGCTGCGTCCCATAGGTTTTGGGTCGTTGTGTTTTTATTGTCATTTGTTTCTATGTATTTTTTAATTTCTTCTTTGATTTCTTCAGTGATCTGTTGGGTATTTAGTAGTGCACTGTTTAGCCTCCATGTATTTGTGTTTCTTATAGTTTTTTTCACATCTTCTTTACATGTGATGTGTTAAATTAATGTTTTCTAAACTTGACTTGTCATTTTCTTACTGGGATGAACACTATTTGGGTTATATATATATATATATATATATAATTTTTTTTTTATTTATTTATTTTTGCTGCATGCGGGCCTCTCACTGTTGTGGCCTCTCCTGTTGCGGAGCACAGGCTCCGGACGCGCGGGCCCAGCCGCTCCGCGGCATGTGGGATCTTCCCGGACCGGGGCACGAACCCGTGTCCCCTGCATCGGCAGGTGGACTCTCAACCACTGCGCCACCAGGGAAGCCCTTGGGTTGTATTTTAATGGTCTGCTACATTTGATTTGCTGTGGTTTTACCTAGGATATTTACATCCATTTCCATAGTGGGCCTGGCCTCTCTTTTCTGTCTCTGCTGTTTTTTCTTTGAGTGTTGGAGTATTTGGGTGTACTGACTTCATACAAAGAAATGGGAAGCAGCTTTTCTTTTTCTGTGACCTGGCAAGTATATAGTGTGTATTACTTAAAGAGTCGTTCTTGACTCTCTCTCTCATACTCTACCTTCAGCCTCTCAGCAGTCGTCCTTTCACTCTACCTTTGTAATCTGTACAGAATCCAGCCATTTAACCATTTCTAGTAGTACCACCCTTATCCAAAATGTTACCTTCTCTTGCTTAAACTATTACTATAGGCATGTTGTGATCTTTGTCCCCCTTCAGTGTAGTCTCAACACAGCAGCCAGTGTGATCTTTTAAGAGGTAAGCTGGATTGGTTAACACCCACTGCCAAGCCCCTTCAGAGGATTCCTATCTCGCTCATAAAAGATTTCAAGCCCTTACCAAGGCTTACATCCTTTCTGACCTCATCTCCTGCCACTCTCCTATTCACTTATTCTTCACTGGTCAAACTGGCCTGCTCATTCTTTAATCATGCCAAACAACTCATGCCTCTGGGCCTTTGCACTTCTGTTCTGCTGTTACCCCCCTGCATAGTTTACTTCCTAATGTCCTTCAGATTCCTGTTCATGAGCCAGCCTTATCAGAAAGTTCTTTACCAGTAATCTATAGAAATGAACAGTCTACCCCAGGCACTCTCTGTCCCCTCACTGGACTTTATTTTTCTTCTTAACACTTACCATCACCTACCTGACAATTGGTTTTTGTTTTGTTTTTGCTTTGCCTATTTATTGTCCCCCACTAGAATGTAAAAACTGTGATTTTATTTACTGTATTACTCCCCAGTGTTTAGAACAGTGCCTGGAGAATGGATCCCTCCCCATACCATTAACAAATATTATTGGCTGAATAGGTAAATGAACTGAAGGAGCTTACCTATAAAGTCATCTCAGCCTCTAATAGTTTTGGAAAGAAAACCTTTGACACTTCCTGTTTCTGTTTCTTTGTTATGTGTTTTTTAAGATTTCTTAGTTCTTGCATCAAATTTTTAGGCAGGATTATTGAGGTATAACATAAATACATATAATAAATAGTTCAACAATTTTAAGTGTTCAGTTAGATGAGTTTTGACAAAAGTATACAGTAGTGTAAATATCACCACAATGAGGATATGGAACATTTTTATCACTTCTTGTGTCAATTTTGTTGACTGACATTATCCAGAAAATCATCCATTTCTCTAAAATCTTCACATTTTAAAAAAATATTTTTATTTATTTATTTATTTTGGGGGCTGCGTTGGCTCTTAGTTGCAGCACGCAGGATCTTTCATTGCAGCGTGTGGCCTCTGTTGCAACATGTGGGCTTAGTTGCCCCGCAGCATGTGGGATCTTAGTTCCCCGACCAGGGATCGAACCCATGTTCCCTGCGTTGGAAGGTGGATTCTTAACCACTGGACGACCAGGGAAGTCCCTTCACATTTTTGATATCTCTTCACTAATTAAAAATTAAGGATTTGTTATAAATCCGCTTTCCATTTCTAATTTAATTTCTGTGTTCTTTGATTTTTTTCTTAAATTTGTTAGCAGTATGTGTTTCTTAGTTTTTAAAAACTAGCTTATATTTATTGTCTTTAATTCATTTTTATTTGTATCTTTATTTTCTTCCTCTTATTTTTCTTAGACTTGTTTTGTTCTCCTACTTGTGTTGGATCTTCTGTGTTCATTTGTTTCTTATTAGTTTACTTAAAAGCTTTATGGCTTTGAATATGAGATTACTAATACTTTGGCCACATTCTAATTCATTGAGATGCGTACTGTTCTAATGACCATTTTCTAAGTAGTCTTTAATTGTCATTTTGATTTTTTCTCTTTGATTCTAAAGTTATTTGGGAGTTTTGTTTTTATAGTTGGATTTCTTAAACTTTTGTTACTAATTTCTACTTTGGGGTTTTGGGGGGTTTTTTGTTTTTTTGCGGTACGCGGGCCTCTCACTGTTGTGGCCTCTCCCGTTGCGGAGCACAGGCTCCGGACGCGCAGGCTCAGCAGCCATGGCTCACGGGCCCAGCCGCTCCGCGGCATGTGGGATCTTCCCCGACTGGGGCACGAACCCGTGTCCCCTGCATCAGCAGGCGGACTCGCAACCACTGCGCCACCAGGGAAGCCCTACTTTGGGGTATTTTTAAAGATTTAATTTATTGAGATGAAATTATATGAATTTATATAACATAAAAATTAACCGTTTAAAGTGAAGAATTCAGTGGCATTTAGAACATTCATAGTGTTGTGCAACCAACACCACTATGCTCATGGCATTTTAATTCCACTTGTTTATCTCTGATTTTTAAAATAAAATACCTTAAGTTCTTTTTCTCTACTTATCAAGTAGAACAATTAAGTAGGATAGAACTGTCTCTCATTTTAGTCAGGATTATGTTCAGCTGTAAGATGCAGAAAATCCCCAAATAACAGTAACTTAAATAAGATAGAAATACATTTCCCTCTCAAAACCAGAGGTTTTCTGGTTTGGCGCTCCGTGGTGTCATGGACCAAGTTTCTTTCTATTTTGTTGCTCTGCTATACATGGTTTTCATTTCCAAGGACCCCTCATAGTCTAAGATGGCTATTGGAATGCCAGCCACCTTATCTGTATGCAAGCCTGTGCGAAGTAGAAACAGTTAAAGAAGGAAGGCAGTTAAAAAAAAAGAGAGATGTCTTTTTCTTTTAAGGGCCTTTCCTGGGAGTTCATGCACATGACTGCCTATATTCTGTTGGCCAGAACTGAGTCACGTGGCCAAACCTAGCTGCAGTGTAGACTGGGAAATATTTTTATTCTAGGTAGACCATATGCACAGCTAAAAATCAAGAGTTTTATTACAGAGGAAGAGAAGGAGAGCAGATAATGGGAAACAAGTAGCAGTTTCTGCCACGCACCCCCGTGTGTAAATGTAGGACTTCCTGCTTCCTCCTTTTCTTACCATGTCTCCATTTCCTAGTTAGTATAGGTATCAGTGAGATTTTAGATAATAGTAGCTATTTATTGAAGGTTTACAATGTGCCAGGATTTAATCTTCCCAACAACTCTACCTGTGTAAGTACTGTCATTATCCCCATTTTATAGATGAAGAAAAATGAGACGCAAAAAGTTCAGGTTTTTAACTAAGGTCATATATCCAGTAATTCAAACACATGCTGTAGGTCCAGATTAACCACTGTACACTCTCAACTCTATTATCATTAAATGTTTTTACAGTGTGTGTACAGTGTGTGTACATTGTGTATCTTTTCTCTGAAGAGTACTTTTTGACATTTGCACTGTTTAAGAATCCTATTAACATCACTTTTATAGAATTAAGTATCTTTTACTCTTTTTGCTTTATGCCATTTGTTGTTTTGTTTTGTTTTGTTTTGTTTGCGGTACGTGGGCCTCTCACCACTGTGGCCTCTCCCGTTGTGGAGCACAGGCTCCGGACGTGCAGGCCCAGCGGCCATGGCCCGCGGGCCCAGCCGCTCCGCAGCATGTGGGATCCTCCCGGACTGGGGCACGAACCCGCGTCCGCTGCATCGGCAGGCGGACTCCCAACCGCTGCGCCACCAGGGAAGCCCCGCCATTTGTTTTTTAATACAATTTATCTACTATGTTCCTGGGTTTTGTCTGGTTAGTTTTTGTTGTTTTGGGTTTTTTTGTTTTTACCTTTTACTGTTGAAATTTCCAGACTACAAGAAAAGTAAAGAGAATAGTTTAATGAATCACCACGTAAATTAAACAGTTGTCAACATTTTGCCAATATTTTTTCAATCATTCTCTTTGTCCCCCTGCCAGATTTTTGTTCTTGGAGGTTTTAAATCAACTTCCATTCATTATAACTGAGAATACTCAGTAAATATGTCTAACTTGTAAGGCTTTCTTTCTAGCATAACATAACATTATTATACATAACAAAATTAATAATTTGTTAATATCATATAGTCTGTTTTCAAATTCTTCAGATTATCTCCAAAATATCATTTCACAATGGGTTTGTCGGAATTAAAATCTAAGCAAACTTCATACTTTGTGTTTGGTTGATATATCTCTTAAGGGTCTTTTCATGTATAACAGTTCTCCCACCTCCCTTTTTAAATTTTTATTTATTTTTTTTAACATGTTTATTGAGGTATAATTGCTTTACATTGTTGTGTTAGTTGCTGCTGTATAACAAAGTGAATCAGCTCTACGTATACATATATCCCCATATCCCCTCCCTCTTGCATCTCCCTCCCACCCTCCCTATCCCACCCCTCTAGGTGGTCACAAAGCACCGAGCTGATCTTCCTGTGCTATGCGGCTGCTTCCCACTAGATATCTGTTTTACATTTGATAGTGTATGTATGTCCATGCCACTCTCTCACTTCATCTCAGCTTACCCTCCCCTTCCACCCGCTGTGTCCTCAAGTCCATTCTCTACATCTGCATTTTTATTCCTGTCCTGCCCCTAGGTTCTTCAGAACCTTTTTTTTTTAGATTCCATGTATATATGTTAGCATACAGTATTTGTTTTTCTATCTCTGACTTACTTCACTCTGTATGACAGACTCTAGGTCCATCCACCTCACTACAAATAACTCAATTTCGTTTCTTCTTATGGCTGAGTAATATTCCATTGTATATATGTGCCACATCTTCTTTATCCATTCATCTTTTGATGGACCCTTAGGTTGCTTCCATGTCCTGGCTATTGTAAATAGTGCTGCAATGAACATTGTGGTACATGACTCTTTTTGAATTATGGTTTTCTCAGGATATATGCCCAGTAGTGGGATTGCTGGGTCATATGGTAGTTCTATTTTTAGGTTTTTAAGGAACCTCCATACTGTGCTCCATAGTGGCTGTATCAATTTACATTCCCGCCAACAGTGCAAGAGGATACCCTTTTCTCTACACCATCTCCAGCCTTTATTATTTGTAGATTTTTTGATGATGGCCATTCTGACTGGTGTGCACCTCTCTTTTTTTCTAAATGCCTTTTATTTGTTGAAGATGTTCTTGATTTTTTTTTAACAGTGGTCTCAATTTTTTTCTAATATCTTGTTATACTGGGATACATATTTAAGTAGTATTTTTTCTGGAAGAAAAATGTTTATTATGTTTCTAAGTCTTAGTTTATCTGAGAATGTCTGTCTTTTGCCCTTCTACATGAATGGGGCAGTTTGGGGGCACAAAAGTCTGAGGCCAATCAGATTTGTGTGGGGTTTTTGTTGTTTGTTTGTTTTTTTGTTTGTTTTAATGCTTACAGGATTATTTTTTGTCATTGTCCTTGGAAACTAAAGACTGAACCAGGGTATGTCTGGGTCAAGGATGGCAAATGTCTGATAAATATGCTTTCATTCTCTGCCACAGACAGGCATTAATAATTGATCACAGAACTCTTTCCCATTGAATACAAATGAAGTTTCAGATTCATTTAAAAAAATAAATAAAACAAAGCCCCCAAAACCCACTTTTTTTGCCAACTCTAATGAAGGTGTTGGTCTCCTGTTATTAAGTTTCTTAGCAAGTCCTTTGAATATTCAGGCCTTATTCACTCAGGAAAGTTTACTTTTCCTTCCCCCCCCCCCCTTTCCTTTCTCATTTTTTAAAATAATTGCTCTTCTCCTGTCTGTCTTGATCTTTCTGGAATAGCTTTTAAAGATTAGGGTTCTATTTTCACGTCTTTACTCCCCCCACCATTATTTTCATCTCTATATTTTCTTTTGTATTGTAGAAGAGGCTCAACGAAGTCATTCGTTTCACTAATTTGGTTTTCTGTTACTATATTTAACTGCTGCTTATAGCCTTACCTGTATTTTTTCCTGATCATTTTCTAATATGACTGCCAAAATCTAGATTGAAATGCAGTTTACTCTGTGTGTTTTTTGTGTGTGTTTTTTACTTTTTTATTGAGGTTTAACCTTCATTAAGTAATACGCACTACTTTTAAGTTTGAGCTCTGTATATTTTTACATATGGTTATATGTATACGTATAGCTGATTCACTTTGTTATACAGCAGAAACTAACACAACATTGTAAAGCAATTATACTCCAATAAAGCTGTTTAAAAAAATGTTCATCTGTATTATTAATAAAAGATATTGTTGAATATGACTTATACCTATTTCCAAAATTGCATGATCTGAATTAAAGAAATATCCTGCAAAGAAAAAAAAAAGACATGTTAACTGCCACCCAGCTCAAGATACAGAATATTTCTCAGATCCCAGCAGGCTCCTTTATGCCCCCTCTCATTAATACTCTCCATTACACAGGTAACAGTTATTCTGATCTCATTCACTATCCATTAGTTTTGCCTGTTTTTGAACTGTACATAAATGGAATCATATAGTACATACCCTTTGTTTGTCTGTTTGTTTTTAAAATATTTATTTATTTGGGTGCACCAGGTCTTTGTTGTGGCACACGGGACCCTTAATTGCAGCGTGCAGAATCTTTAGTTGCGGCATGCAGGATCTAGTTCCCTGACAGGGATCAAACCTGGGCCCCCAGCATTGGGAGCTTGGAGTCCTAGCCAGTGGACCAGTGAAGTCCCCCCCTTTGTTTCTTTTGTTCAACACAATCTATGAGAGATTTATTCATGTTATTACATGTAAGAGTAGTTCATTCCTCATTATTGCTGTGTAGTATTTTGTTGTATAAGTACACCACAGTTTACTACTACTACTATTTTTTTTTTTTTTTTTTTTTTGCGGCACGCGGGCCTCTCACTGCTGCGGCCTCTCCCGCCACGGAGCACAGGCCCCGGACGCGCAGGCTCAGCGGCCATGACTCACAGGCCCAGCCGCTCCGCGGCATGTGGGATCCTCCCGGACCGGGGCACAAACCTGTGTCCCCTGCATCGGCAGGCGGACCCCCAACCACTGCGCCACCAGGGAAGCTCCTACTTCTACTATTGATGAAAGTTTTTTTCTTTTACCAGTCTTGGCTACTATGAATAAAGCGGCCATGGACATTTTTATGTATGTCTTTTGGTGGACATATGCTCTATTTCTCTTTGATATATACCTAGGAATGGGATTGTTAGGTCGTAAGGTAGATGTATGTTTAACTTCAGTAGACAATGCCAAGCAGATTTCCAAGGTGGTTGTACCAATATACATGACCGTCTGCAGTATATGAGAACTTCAGTTGTTCCACATCTTTCCTTTGCCAACTCTTGGTTTTGATTTTGGTTTTGGATTTCATTTTAGCCATTCTGGTGGGTGTGCAGAAGGATCTCATTGTGATTTTGATTTTCATTTCCCTGGAGAATAATGATGTTGAGTACCTTTTCTTCTGCTTTTGGTCACTTGGATATCCTCTTCTGTGGAGTGCCTGTTCCTGACTTGTGCCCGTTCTCCTTTCGATGGCTTGTCTTTTTCTTATTAATTTATAGAATAATTTTTAAAGTATTCTTTATATATAAGTACTGTGTTGGATATACATTTATGTGTTAAAAATACCATCTCTCGGGCTTCCCTGGTGGCGCAGTGGTTGAGAGTCCGCCTGCCGATGCAGGGGACGCGGGTTCGTGCCCCAGTCCGGGAGGATCCCACATGCCGTGGAGCAGCTGGGCCCATGAGCCATGGCCGCTGAGCCTGCGTGTCCGGAGCCTGTGCTCCGCAATGGCAGAGGCCACAACAGTGAGAGGCCCGCATACCGCAAAAAAAAAAAAAAAATCTCTGCCTTGGCTCATGTTTTCACTTTTTTTTTTTTTTAATTTTATTTATTTATTTATTTATTTAGGCTGCATTGGGTCTTCATTGCTGCGCACGGGCTTTCTCTAGTTGTGGCGAGTGGGGGCTACTCTTTGTTGTGGTGTGCAGACTTCTCACTGCAGTGCCTTTTCCTGTTGCGGAGCACAGGCTCTGGGGGCACAGCTTCAGTAGTTGTGGCACGTGGGCTCAGTAGTTGTGGCGCACGGGCTTAGTTGCTCCGCGGCATGTGGGATCCTCCCGGACCAGGGCCCAAACCCGTGTCCCCTGTATTGGCAGGCGGATTCCTAACCACTGCACCACCAGGGAAGCCCTCATGTTTTTACTTTTAATGGTGTCTTTTGATAAACACAAGTTCTTAATTTTAATGAAGTCAAATTTATCAATTTTTTTCTTTAATGATTAGTGCTTTTTGTGTCCTATTTAAGAACTATTTGCCTACAAGATCATGAAGATATTCTTCTGTTTTTTTCTTCTAGAAGTTGTATTATTTTACCTTTCACATTTAGGTGTGTAGTCCATCTTGAATTAATTTTTGTTTTTGGCATGAGGTAGAGACAAGGTTAATTTTTTTCCATACAGATATCCCATAGATTGAGCACCATTTATTGAAAGATCAGTTTTCCCCACTGACCTGCAGTGGTGGCTTGTCATACGTCAAGCGATTATATATGTTTGGGTGTATTTGTAGACTTTCTGTTCTGTTCCAATGATATTTATCTGTCCTTGTGCCATTACTGTTGCATATGAAATTGAAAGTTTCCAAAGTTTTCACAATGACTGTTCTAGAGGCATACTTATTCCTTAGATTGGTATCCTTCTGTTCAGTTTAATACCTTTTCGCACGTTAGGTGATTTTTTTTTCCATCCTTTCTTTAGGCAGTCTATACTTGTTCATATTGAGATCTCAGATGGATGTCTGTTAAGATTTTCAGGTGCAGGTAAAAGGAAAAGAGGAACATTTAATTTACACTGCGGGCGTTAAATACTCCTAGAGGAGTGTAGAAAGGAAACTAGAGCTAGAGATAGTCATGGCAAGGAGCTAAACCCTCCGTTTGCTGTAATAGACCAACTTAATGTTCTCATTCTGGGGTTCTTGCCTCTTTAAGAAGCCAGACTCAGCTCTGTCTTCCTCCTGCCTCATGCAGCCATCCACACCAATTGTAAGCCAGCAGCCTGTAAGTTTCTTCTGATACCCTGGTGGGATTTAGTTGTGCCCTTCTAAGTGTGTCAGAACCCACCTTGGCTCTTGGCCTAGTTGCTCCAAGGAAGGGGCATCAGTGGGGTATGGCTGCTGAAGTCCCATCTATGAACCTATCAAGCAGGCAAAGGGTTGAACATCAGTTGTTCTTTTCTCATTCCAGTCCCATCTGCAGTTTGTCTTGTAGAAAATTCCTCATAGTTTCTGGTATGTGGTTGCCTAGTACTGACATATACTTTCTTTCTTTCTTTTTTTTTTTTTTTCAGTCATTTCAGTGGAAGACTGGAAGGGTAGACAAAATGACTAGATGCATGTACTTACAGCCATTCTAATTACAAGTCAGTGCTAGTATGGAGGTTCCTTAAAAAACTAAAAACAGTACTTCCCTGGTGGCGCAGTGGTTGAGAGTCCGCCTGCCGATGCAGGGGACACGGGTTCGTGCCCCGGTCCGGGAAGATCCCACATGCCGTGGAGCGGCTGGGCCTGTGAGCCACGGCCGCTGAGCCTGCGCATCCGGAGCCTGTGCTCCGCAACAGGAGAGGCCACAACAGTGAGAGGCCCGCGGACTGCAGAAAAAAAAAAAAAAAACTAAAAACAGAACTACTATATGACCCAGCATTCCCACTACTGGGCATATACCCTGAGAAAACCATAATTCAAAAAGAGACATGTACCCCAGTGTTCATTGTAGCACTATTTACAATAGCCGGGACATGGAAACAACCTAAATGTCCATTGACAGATGAATGGATAAAGAAGATGTGGTACATATATATAATGGAATATTACTCAGCCATAAAAATAAATGAAATTGGGTCATTTATAGAGATGTGGATGGACCTAGAGTCTGTCATACAGAGTGAAGTAAGTCAGAAAGAGAAAAACAGATATCATATATTAACGCATATATGTGGAAATCTAGAAGAATGGTACAGATGAACCTATTTGCAGGGCAGGAATAGAGAGGCAGACGTAGAGAAGGGACGTGTGGACACAGGGTGGGAAGGGGAGGGTGGGGTGAATTGGGAGATTAGGTTTGACATAAATACACTACCATGTGTAAAATAGATAGCTGTTGGGAAGCTGCTGTATAGCACAGGGAACTCAGCTTGGTGCTCTGTTACGGCCTGGTTGGGTAGGATGGGGAGTGGGAGGAGGTCTAAGAGGGAGGGATGTGTCTGTGCATATGGCTGATTCACTTCACTGTGTGGTAGAAACTAACACAACATTGTAAAGCAATTACACTCCAAGAAAAAAAAATAGTTTTTTAAAAATGAGTTTCTTTTCCTTTTTTTTTTTTTTTTGCCACACCGTGTGGCATGTGGAATCTTAGTTCCCTGACCAGGGATCAAACCCATACCCGCTGCTGTGGAAGCACGGAGTCCAAACCACTGGACCGCCAGGGAATTCCCCCTTTAAATGAGTTTCTAGGCTTCCACGTTGAATACTTTGAAAGTCTATTCATTTTATGAAGGTGAGCGTTGGTCTTTCTGTGTTGGATCTCAGCTCTGCAGCTTGGTATCTCCCCACCCCCTGAAGCCTGAATATGAGTAGAACCATAGCCCAAAGGCCCAGTAAGCTGCACTGCAGAAGATGAAGACAATGACAGATACCCAGAATGAGGTAGGAGAGATTGTTTCGAAACTCATGAGTTTCAGACGATCTGCTTGTATGCCTTTATTTAATAAAAATGCCTCATGGCTTTTCTTGCCAGTTGGACAAGAGAAACTGACCCTGGGATTCAGAATGACCCAGAACTTTGTGCTCTTGTGGAGCCAGAGCCCTTTCCCAAGCCAGCTTGTTGCAGACCCAGCTGGGGAGCAGGGACCGTTTCCTATATTCTCTGTAACTCTAGTGCTGCTTATAATTCCCAGGAATTGGTAAGTAAATAAGAGTACACATTTAGAAGTTTGGGGCTCTTTACGCATAGCTTTTTTTGTTTGTTTTTCCTTTTAATGTAGCTAAAGTATGTAGATTTTCTAAGTTTTATTTTTTATTCTCTTGTGGAAAAAACAGTAATTAAAAATTTTTTACGTTGTAATTCAAATACAAGAACCTGGAATAGACCCCTCAGTAATATTTTTTGAAGAAAGAAGTAATAAGAAATTTAACTAGGAAGACCCTAAGCTTCAATTGTAAAGATACCTCCTTTCTCCAAAAATAGGCCTGATCGGGGTTCAGACCCACTTATACGGAATGGGAAGGGATAACTCACGACTAAAGACCTTGGCACTTCTATAAGAAATTTAAATAACAGACAGACATATAGAGATTCGTAAATATGTACTTGGTGCCAGCTAAACCACAGAGAAGATACTGCATTTGTGGTCCAGGGAAGTTAAATATTTGTGGTCAACTTAAAATTCAACATAAAACTCTCATCTGTGATGGAAACTATCCAGAAACTGCATGGAAGGCGTGCGAGCTGCATGCGCTCTCAAAGGCCTCTCCTCTCGCTCGGCTGAGCTAGAAGAGCCTATGCCCCTTCCTTCACACCGCATAGCTGGGCGCCCTTGTTAGGGGAGAAGGGGCTCCCTGGCGCTCTGGTTACCTGCCCAAGAAGGTGCCCAGAAGGTCAGGCCCTCTCTGCTTTGTGGCTCACTCCTTCACGTCTGATCAAATGTCACTTTACCCAGGAGGCTTTCTCTGTCCGTGCTAGATTCAAGAGCAGCGCTGCCCCCGCCCTGTCACTGCCCGCCCCTCTTGCCCGCGGTGTTGCTCCCCTGGCACTTCCCACTACTTGTCCCGTACTTGTTGGCTTGTTTCTCAGTTTCACAAGAATGCTAAGCCGCATGACAACAGGAACGGCATTTTATTGACTGCTGTATCCCTCGTGTCTTAAATAAGCCCTGCTGTGCGTAGCAGGTGCTGAATACGTATTTATTGAATGAATTCAGTAGAGTACTTGAAAATATCTTAGGAAGCACTGTTTCAGGAGCAAAGAGTTATAGTACCCTGACCCCCGGAATAGGTTACTGTCACACGGCAGAACCTCAGACTGTGAGATCAGCCTAGAACACCTCAAACATCCTGCCGTTGTGTGGTATCTGCACGTAACCCCTGATAGGGAGACTGGCGCTGGCAGACAGCGCCAAGCCTTCAGATGTACCAGGCGCCTCTTGCCATAACACCTGGGTTATGTGTAGAGACGTAATTAACACAATTTAATTTTCACATTAAAAAGTGTTACAGTGTGTGTTTCTGGCCTTCAGATTTGTTGAAGACCCTCCTGGTGTTGATTGCTCTGGTGTGGGAGCCCTTTCCGGGCAGCATGCAGACCGGAGCGCATAATGTACTTCCACATTCTTTGTGGATATGTAAAGGCAGTCCCCGTTGCCCAGCCTATTGTCATTTGAGACCCTGCCTGCTTGAGGGGTCTGTTGTTGCTGACCACTCCCAGGCCTGTTGGACCTGATGGTGACGGACGGACTTTACTGATGAACAGTTTTTCTTCTGTCTGCTTTTCTTTGCTGCCTTTGCTGGGTCTTTCAGTCATCCCAACACAGAGAAATTCTGTTGGAATAAACATGGTTGGTTTTCTGGATCTGTTCCAGAACCTTGCTGTTGATGATCTTTAGCATTTGGTATGAAATGTGCTTCCCAAATGATGTTGATGATCTCTAAGATATGCTGTTAAGTGGCAACGTGTATCACCATTTATATAAATGTATATAAAAGGTATAGGTCCGGGACTTCCTTGGTGGCGGAGTGGATAAGACTCTGGACTCCCAATGCAGGGGGCCCGGGTTCGATCCCTGGTCAGGGAACTAGATCACACATGTATGCCGCAACTAAGAGCTCGCATGCCACAACTAAGGAGCCGGCGAGCTGCAACTAAGGAGCCCACCTGCTGCAACTAATACCTGGCACAACCAAATAAATAAATGAACAAATAAGTATAGGTCCATAGTTAATCATATATGGCAGTATATGCATAAATATCTCTGCAGGCCACACCAGAAACTGGCAACAAGGCTGGGAAACAGAGGCTTTAGAAACCAGAGGTGGGAAGATTGTTTTTAAAATTCAGCCATATGTACTCTCTGGTTGGTTGGTTGGTTGGTTTTTACCATGTGCCTCGTGTTCAAGCTACATGTTACTGAACAGCTTCAGTTTGTCCTGGTACTTGAAGCCCAGGTGCCACCATATCTTCAGTGCCTCCTAGAAGAGATGCTGTCATTGAACTTCTTTTCTGCTTTGTCAGCAGCAAGAATGACTTTAGGCTAAGGGACAGGATTCAGTGACAGGATTCAGTGTTAGCTCTGTGTTGTCAATTTAAAAAAAGTTCAGGCTGTGTGTAGGCTTCCCTAGTACAGGCTGGTACAGAAATTTTGTCTCTCTGTCTTATCAGTACAAAGCACTGAAACTATACTAAGTAGTTTATAATTGTTTGTATGTCTTTCTGTGTGTGTGCTTCAGAAGTTAAGTAAACAGCATTCAGAGTTGCTGGCTTACTGTCTCTAAGCCTGACTTAGACTAATGACTTGGAAAGATTTAGTGAAGAATCAGAAATAGACTCTATCAGCAGCTTTCTGATCTCTTTTTTCAAATCCTGTGAGGATATGCTACATAGGCTTGGCGATCAGGAATGGATCAGATGAGATACCATCAATGTTAATGCCATTTTGCCAGAATGACCTGCAGAAAACTCTGGTTAAAAATCTAGTTGCGGGCCTCCCTGGTGGCGCAGTGGTTGAGAGTCCGCCTGCCGATGCAGGGGGCGCGGGTTCATGCCCCGGTCCGGGAGGATCCCACGGGCCACGGAGCGGCTGGGCCCGTGAGCCATGGCCGCTGAGCCTGCGCGTCCGGAGCCTGTGCTCCACAGCGGGAGAGGCCGCAGCGGTGAGAGGTCCGCGTACCGCAAAAAAAAAAAAAAATCTAGTTGCGAATCATAGTCTTCATTCTGCTCCGTTCTGATTATAAGAAAACTCCATATAGGTTATTTATTTCGTCTGGGCTTGAATTTACTCTCTGTGAAATGGGGATGAGAATAGTCCCTTCCTAAGATTTCGGTAAGGATTAAATGAGATATCGTAAGTGAAAATATCTATATTTTAAAAATAAAAGTCTCTCTCAGTGTGTATATGTTCTTTATAGTGATTGGAGGGGGCAGTTAAGAAGACTCCAAAGAAACGACCAGGTTCAGTCCAGTTCTGCACCAGATTCCTATATATCTTCCCAGATCGCCCTGCAGTTTCTGTTGCTGTTTTCTGTAACTCATAAGGATTCCCTCAGATCCTCCACCATCTCCCTTTTCCACCCTTTCAGCTCTTGCCATTACCTTGTCGCTTTGGATGTCAAAAAACTGTTGGATTTGCCTTTTAGGCTAGGATACAGGCCCAGCAAGAAATTAGGCAGAATTCAGGTAGTTTTTCAGATGGCAAATCACGTGTGCTTACAGTTATACTATCCCAGGATTCTCTTGTAATGGACACCCACAAGTGAGGGTTTGTGAGCCCTTGAAGGAGAACAGCAGAACACCACTTAGGAAATAAAATCACACTGTCCTGGGTGTTCCAGCACTTCCCATGCTGGCCTCCTTTCTGCAGTCCCACCCTCCTCTTCGCCCTGGCACATAGTCCCATGAACATGCCACCTGCCTTCTCTTGTCTCTCTGGCCCCATCCTTTGGCTGCTCAGTTTATTTTTTCCACATCCTAACCCTCTTCCAGTTCCAAACTAAATAACTCCCACAGATGGCTTGTTCCATCAAAGCTGTTTAAGAACACAGGACAGTGAACTGGGGTCCAGAGGAGCTGCCAAAGTCCAAGGCTGCCCTTCCCACGGAGGCCCAAGACAACGTTGCCATCAGCTCCCTAGCAGTCCACAGACAGTGAGCAGAAAGGCTGGCAGGTTGGGTGGTGGGATGTCTCTTTAACACTATAATCCTCTAGCAGCTAGCAACCAGTTCTCACTTAGATTCACAAGTTAGAACTGGAGCCGGATCCCTTGCGCTCCATTTTCCACAGGAGGCAGAGCACTTTGTAGTTGGCATTTCTCCCCCACGCTTTTACAGCATGGAAACCCAACAGGAAGTGGCAGTCCCATTTGTGTTTTGGATCGTGGTTTGAATCCTTACTGAACCTCTTTGTGAACTCTTGGAGAGGTCTAGATCCCTGCTCTGCCTGACCTGAAGGGCAGTATTCCCAGCTGTCAGCACATCCTTGGGAAGAGGGTGAACTTCGGACGCCTATTGGAAATCCTGCAGATGAGAGAAGACCCAGAATTTCACTCTTTCTTTCCTGTCAGCAAGGACATGTAAGTTTCCTGTCTGCCTTGTCATCAGCTTTGGAACACTTTTCTCCTACATTTCCCCATGTACACAGTGGTCTGCGAGCTTCTTCCCCCAGTCATCATCCCAGCACTTGCCTTCCCTCTGTCATAATCAGACGGGTGTGGTTAATTTTGACCTCGTGACAAGCGGCGGCCTTTTCCTTGTCCTCGCCATTATTCCTGTGGGACTTACGACCTCTCTGGTCATGGTCTCCCTCTCTTTCCCTTCCTTCTCCCTCGTCCCTCTCTAACTGCAGCCTTTGTAAGTAGATTCCTCCAAGGTCACTGAGGAAGGGCAGTGTGTGCCGTTTGCTGCTGTGCGAGTCTCTCTTCCCTCGGTAAGCCGAGTTCCCTTGAGAGAGCCCCTCCCTTCCTCCGTTAGAAGCCATGCTGGCGGCTTATCTGCTTGAACTTGGGCATAACAGGGCCAGGAACGATGGCATTTGTGGAGTGGTCTGGCCAGACAAAGGGAAGTTAACTCTCAGCTGGGGAGAGCAGGCAGTTGAAGCTTCCCCCGGAAAGAGCAGAAGAGAAGGAAAGAGAAAATTCTGTGGCAGGGAAGTACTCCCTGAGAACTCAGTCAGGAATCAGCATCGCCTCCCTCATCCTGGTCTTTCTACTGAGAAGGAAACTGTTGTTCTTTCTCTTCCCTGCCTTCATATATTGCTCCAGGATCAAGGATTGCCAGATGAACAACGCACCCTGTTGCTCTCACAGTAAAAGTTTCTCAGATTGATGGATTTGTGGAGCCTTTGGGTGCCAGGTGGAAGGAGGGAGCTTTGACTTCCTTTGTCTTGTCCCCATGCTCTCCGATGGACTTTCCTCTTTACAGTCCACCCAGAGTCCAAGACTGTGTAGTGCAGAGAACTTTCTGGGGACACTCATGCGTAGGTTTTAGCTTGGCATCCAGTAGTGACGAGTTTCCCATATTCGTTCAGCTCATCAGCTGACCAGGTGAGGTCTTATCCATGCCGTGTCCAGGGAAATGAAATGAACTGGATGATAGAACTCCTTTTAGGCCAGGTACCCTGAGAAGCTTTTGATTTCAGTATCTCTGTTCTTGCCCGTAGCTTAGCCAAGCGCCCATTTGGTTCGTGTTCATCTAAATGTGAATTCATCAGAATGTTTCTCTTGTCCTGGGGGCCGGCCCTTGGGCTAGTGCTGAGCTGGTGGGGGGCGGGAGGCTGGATATACCCTTTAGTAAAAAGGACTTGAAGTAGGTCCCTTTCTCCAGAAGTACCATTACTTCCGGAGAGGCTACAAAGTATAATGGACTGAGCACAGACTCTGGAGTAAGACACATGTGGGTTCAAATCCCCGTTTTACCACTGACTGGACGTTTGTTTCTTCCAAGCTCCAGTTTCTTCTTCCTCTTTCTATCTCCCAGGATTACTGTGATAATCAGATGAAATAGCAAAATGCCTAGCAACCATCAGCCGCCACTTCATCTCCACCACAGCTTTCCCAGAAAAGTGGGATATTTCAGCCACCGAGAAACTGCAGAAGAAGTAAAGCGCTGACTTGTTCCGCATGCCACTGCCCTGAACCTCCTTAACGGGTTTCTTGCGTGCTCATGCGTTTTTGTTTCTAGAACGTTCCCTGTCCTGAGTTTGTTCAGTTTTCTTTTTCACTTGTGACAACTTCTTTCCTGATCAGTACCCAAGGGCTTTAGAACGTCTGGAGGGTAGTTCTCCTAGAAGGCAAGCCTGTTTCCTTTGTGCCATCCCAGAGGCCTTGCTGGCCGACTGATCTCCAGAGACCACGCCTTACCTCTTTGTGCCTTGGCTTTTCTTAAGGGGCCCTTCCTGGCTTCAAATCTGGTGACAAGTGATCCAGAAACCTTGTCCTCAGCCTCTTACAGGGCACACTGGTTTGGCTTGTACCCTCCAGGTGGCCTGGAGGGAGCTGCAGGGTGTCAGAGATGGCCATGGGAAAGAAACGGCTCACAGAAAGAGCACAGCGCATGAGCCAGCGGTTCCCACTGCCTGCTGGAGCAGGCTCCGTGAGGCCGCTGACAGGAGTCTTCAGAACACTAAACAGGTGATTAAAACATCAGTATAAGTCTTTCCAAATCTCACAGAAAGCCAGAAACTTAGTTTGGACACCAACAGAAATTTTCCGCTCTGGAGCTCTATAAACTGGTCTGCTGTTTCTTCCTCTGCTCTGTGGCCAGAGGGGAGCTCTGTGCTAATGATTCCATGAAACCCTCCAAGTCTTCCTGAGTGGCTTATCGTATGAGAAGAACCTATACCACCTTTTTCCATCATGAATTATCTCCAGGCTCTCACTGTTAGTTCAGATTCTGAATCTTCAGCCCTTCCTTCCAAAAAGGCCAAGCTCAGCTCTTGGCACTGTCCCCTGTGACAGAGCTGAGCTCCAGCATCCAGGTCAGAGGCAGAATCGTCTTTCCTCTCCTTTCCAAGATGACTGCCCAGAGTCATAGAAACCTTTAAAAATGGAAAGAGATCTCGAGAATCACCTGCATTTGGCAAACAGGGTTCGGTAATTTGCCGAAGATCACACAGGAGAGCATGAAGTGAACGTTCCTCTAGACCCTGCTTTCCCTAGACCTGTGGCAGGTCAGCTGCCCAAGAGAAGTGCGGCAAGCCCAGAAGGAGTTCCGCCTTCACAAGGTCAGCAGCAAGAGGCTGCCCCCCTTGAACTTATGATCAGCTCTTTTCCCTTGTGGAGACTGTGAGAGTCTCTGCCCGAAGCACAGGCAGATGCTCTGGACCCATCGAGAGCTGTGGGCAGCCGGAATGCTGGTTAGGAGCAGAGGCACGTTCCAGCCCCTCCACTTACCGGCTGCCTGAAGCTGAGTGAGTTACTTAACTTCTCTGTGCCTTGATTTCCTCATCTGTAAAATCGAGGTATTGACAGCACCCACCTCCTGGGGCTGTTGTGTGGATTAGAGGAGGTGGTGCATGTCAGCTTTGGGCACAGCGCCTGGCACTGGCAGCCGTTCGCTCAGCATTAGCCTGGCTGAGGAGGGTAGAGGAGCACGCGCCGGGTTTTGTTTTTGTGCCTTGGAAGCCCCAGCGGTGCCCTCGCAGGAAGTGGCTCTGGTGAGGTGGCAAGAACACAGGCCTACGAGGTCATTGCATCTGGCTTCAAATCTCATTTACCTTATTTTTTCATCTCTTGTCATGATCTGAATGTAACAGTATCTGCTTTGTAAGGTGCTGAGGATTCCTGGATTCCAAAATTGCCATGAAAAACGTAGCGTGTTTTTTAGTACCTTAGCTAGAGTTGCACTTGAAGAGTGGACTAAACTTGTGACCACCTTCACTTAGTCTTCTAGCCTTTAAAGCAGTGATTCTACAACTTCAGTGTTCATAAGTACCTGGAACACTTACTGAAAGTACACATTCTGGGGCCCTGTCCCCAGAACAACTAATTTATTTAGTCCAAAGTGCTGTCCAGGAATCTGCATGTTTAACAAGCTCGCTGTGTGATTCAGATGCAGGTGGTTTTTTAAATGCTTTTTAGTGCTCACAGGTGAAGAAAGGGGAACTGATATTTATTGAAGTCCTTCTATATGCCAGGCATTTGGCTTACTTATACCTTATCAAACTATAAATAGACTTCAGCTAGCTTTAGTTAGCAAAGCTTGTCTTGTCTCCAGCCATGAGGCGTGGACCACTTGAGACTCAGGACTCTAGATGGAGGACCTGAAAATACAACTTCAAGTGGCCTCGCACCTCAGCCCTAATCTCAGAATTTCTCTCACCATATTTTTAATATGCTGTGGGGATTCTCGAGATACAGGTATCATTTTTTTCTCAGAGCGTGACATCAGTGCTTTGAGGAAGATAAGTCTCACCTCTCGCTGAGGTGTGTTGTACCTTGCCCTGGGGCAGCAGCCTGCAGTTAAGACAAGGCAGAACATGCCCAGAGCTTGGCTTCTTGTGGTATCTTATTTCAAACTAGAAACTCTGTAGGCAGCCTGTCAAAAGAGAGCACCATTCCTTATGGAGCCTGAGTCTCCGTGGGGAGCATCACTTGAAGCAGAAAGAAGCATCTCTGAGTAGCCGGTCCAGGGGTTCACATTGCACAACACGAGGAGCGTGATTCACGGTATACAGTGTGGCTGGCACCCCCTCCATGATCATGATGCCCTCTGGGATCGTCCTAAGGTCCCAAAGCTGCCGTCAGCCTCCCATGATCAGTCATCCACGTTGTCCGACTACCCATAGTGTATATTAGATGCTGCAGATAGACTTTTCTTTAAATACACACACACACGTACAGATTACAGTGCCTGTCCTCAAGAGTCTTACTCAGGAGAGAAAACAGGACAGCTTCATAGGAGAAAGATATTGCGAAGCATAAACAGATCAGATTTATGGATGTCATGAACTTCAGAAGGAATACATTCTCAGATGACAAATGGAGGATCCAAAGAGAACTCGATAGGCTACAATGAAAGAAGTAAATAATTACATGAACTCAAATATGAGTAAATGTAAAATCCTACTTTATCCAGAAAGTCAGCCGCACACAGCAAGTAGCGTGCAGCACAATACTAAATAATAGGGGTTTTTTATAGCATGGGGAGACCTCAGTGAAGGAAGGTTATAAAAGGAGATGGTTGCTGGAGGGCTTGCTCACAGTTGGGGATATTATTTAGCCACATGTGTGAAAACACTTTGGGGATTTGTTGATTAAAAGCTCACAGTGTGTCATTAGGGCAGAGTTGGTGAACAACAAAATGTATGCTTTTTGGCCCTAGTCACAGAGGTGTCCAGAACAGAACGAGGAGGAGCTGTTTGCTCTGTTCTCTGCTGCTAAGTCACATGTGGGCACTCCCTCCAGGAGATACTCGTCTCAGTAAAAGTCTTAGTGAAAGAATAAGCAGGATGTTAAGGAGACACTTGAAGTGAGGAACAGTGGAAGGAAGTGGGACCCTTTAGCCTAGAGAAGGTATAACAGCAGACTTCAAAAAATTGGAGGCCACTCAGGTAGAAGCAGAGTTAGAGTTGTTTGTGGCCCAGAGAACAGGATTAGAAGCACTGGAGGCAGATTTGGGCTTAAAAAGGGATAGACCTTTCCACTGATGAGAAAAGTCCAGAAGTGGAATGGGTTCCCTATTAGGAAATGAACCCCTTGTAGCCTCAAGACCGTAACAGACCTCTCATACAGCATGGTCAGGACTGGAACTTAATAGGGAAAAAAGCCTGTTAAGTATGTAATAATAAAAGTTACTTATATGTGTCTTAAACATGAAGAGATGATGGTTTTAAAAGCTCCCCCAGGGTCTTGAATCCTTTCCACCCGACATACTCAAGAAAGGGTTGGATCTCTGGGAGATGTTGTAGCAGAGGTTCTAGGGTGGCTCTGAGTGCCTGGTAACTCACTTTCTGGCATCTAAGTGATACAGGTGTTGAGGGCTGCTAATGAGGTCGGAGAAGAGGAGGACGTGTAGGCCTAGCCCGTAGGCGCTGGAGGGGCAACTGGGGATTTGGAAGAGGTTAGTGCCAGGTTACTGTGGAATCCCTCCATGGCCTGAAAGTTCTGTGAAGTGTCAAGGACTACATCTGCCTTATTCTCTCTTGTGTGCCCAAAATGTCTAGCATGTCACATAGCAGGGCCTTAGGAAAAATTGGTGGACAGTGGGCTGGTGGGCCGGACAGTGACTTCTTGAAAAGACTTTTTGGGGCTTCCCTGGTGGCGCAGTGGTTAAGAATCCGCCTGCCAATGCAGGGGACACGGCTTCAAGCCCTGGTCCAGGAGGATCCCACATGCCACGGAGCAACTAAGCCCGTGCACCACAACTACTGAGCCTGTGCTCTAGAGCCCATGAGCCACACTACTGAGCTTGTGTGCCACAACGACTGAGCCCGCGTGCCACAACTACTGAAGCCTGCCTGCCTAGAGCCCGTGCTCCACAACAAGAGAAGCCACCGCAGTGAGAAGCCTGCGCACCGCAACAAAGAGTAGCTCCCACTCGCCGCAACTAGAGAAAGCCCACGTGCAGCAAGGAAGACCCAACACAGCCAATAAATTAATTTTTAAAAAAAAGAAAAGAAAAGAAAGACTTTTTATCAAACTTAAAGGAAGGTGAGGGAATGAATTGATTGCATAAAGGTAAAGGCCTTGTAGGCTGGGTAGGTTCGGGGAATAATCTGTAAAGTCTCAGAGGTGCCAGGGGGGCAAATGGCCCACAGGGGAATGTTGAGCAAGGTTGCCTGGGCCTGGAGCTGGGGATTAGGGAATACCAGCAAGAAGGGCCGTGGTGATGTACAGTGGGGAGGGCCTGCGCAGGTCATGGAGAGCGCTGAGAGACATTGGGATTTCATCTGGTACCAAGGCTGAGCCCAAGGGGCTTCTCCATCCTGACTTCCTCAGGGCCTATCTGCCTAAAAGGGATAAAGGAGCAGTGTGCCCAGTCTCTACAAAGAGCTTTTCTTCTCCCCGAGCTGCCTCTTCCTCCTCTCTTGAAGGAGGAGGAGAGGAATGAGAACTCTGCCCTTTTGAGTGCTGTAGGTAATGGGGGCAGCGGGGAGGGCGTCTTTCTCTCTTGGGAGTCTTTGATGCACCTGCTCTGAATGTGCCCCACCCCCCTCCCGCTGAATCCTCAGGGTCTAGAACGGGCCCTAGTGCACACAGTAAACACCTAGTAAATATTTGTTGAATTGAATGCTGCCCGGATGTGTTGAATGCTGCAGGTCTCAGCATTCTTCCACACACATAAGATAAATAAAAGTAGGAACAGATGGGGTGAAGGAGTCTGCACACAAACCTAAGGGGCGGCCCCTGATCCTGGCTGTCTGGAAGGCAAAAAAGAAAGTGGCTCAGAGCGACCAGAGCACAAGAGACAGTGCTCCTGGCCCAGAACTCGGCGGCAGTGTAGAAACAGACTGCATGTGGATATTTGCAGACTGAGACAGACTCAGGCCTTTCCTCCCCAGGGGCTGAGCTTGTAGCCTCCCCTGCTGGTTAGTGAGTGAGGGCCCCGGTGCCTGTGCTCCAGGTTTCAGAGCAGCTGAAGCCAGCCAGACCTGAAAGGCTTGTGTTGGCAGTGCCAGTATCCGCCCAGCCCCTGCCAGTGCGGGTGGCTGCTCTCAGAGCCTCTGCAGGGGAAGCAGATTGGACCGCAGCCTGAGCTACTGCTGCCTATAGCTTGCTCTCTACGACGCCCTCACTGTTGAGAATGCACCTTGCTCGTGCAGCCGGAGCTTAGAGCTCCAGAAAAAAAGAGTTTCTTTCCATGAGGGAACAGTTCAAGAAGAGCCAGCTGTCCTCTGCCCAGGAGAGCCAGGACTCCTCTCTGCCTTTGTTTAGAATGTCGAAGCTTAGGAATTCAGGTGGGTAGAAAATACCACCTGAGAGCATGAAGAGGATTTTCTCATCATTTCTCTTGTATTGAAAGACCTGGAGCAAGGATCCAGCTGGTCTCATTTTAGGAGGATACCATTAACAAAGGCAGAGTCGCCACCCACACCCCAGTGTGAAGAGGCGAGATGGGCAAGGTGGTTGTGATGTTCACCGCAGGACCTCACTTCTGATGTGTGCATTAGTGCCGTGCTTGTCCTACAGCCCATGCCCTAGGGGCCCCTCTGGAGTCCTGCAGAATGCACACATGCCCATGGTTAGGTCCAGGAATCTTTGTAGAAAACAGGAAGGGGGCAGCTGCAGAGAGGCCGGGGCTTCCCTCCACCAGCTGGCTTGTCCAGCAACCTGGATCCAACACCTTAGCTCAGAATAAACTATTTCAGCAGCTTCAACAGCCAGGTGAGCATTCCAGGAGTTTTCCCCTCAGCCCTAGGCTGTGTGCCTGCCCCATGCTTCCTTCCTTACCTCTGAGCCTGGCTTCCACACGCTCAGTGGTGTCAGGCAGAGTACCCCTCCCGTCTCTGAGCAGAGTGAGGCAGCGAAGAAGAAAAAACATAATAGCCACTCATTTACTTAGCACTTTCTGAGCCCAGACACCTTGCTAAATATATGATATGCATTATCTCTTTTAAACTACTTGAGCCAAGGCTCAGAGACATTAAGTAACTTGCCTAAGGACACACAGCTAGGAAGTGGCAGTTAACACTTGAACTTAGATCTCTGACTAGGAAGCCCAAGCTCTTGACTGACCCCCTGTATTGCCTCAGCTTGCCTCTCCCCAGAATGGACCTGTTTTTCCTTCTGTACTTACCTTCTCACCACCGGTGTATGCTCCACATCTCCTCTGTTCTCTCAACTCTCCTTCCAGTGTGAACATAATCTCCCTCTCAGTACCCCTACCCTTTGGAATCTTCAATAAAAATAATGGAGAAGCCTCTCCCCCACCCCCACCAAATCTTCCCACCTAACCATTTGCCAGTTCCCAACCCCCCCTCTAGGACACTTAAGGCCTGTGCGTGCTCACGTGCGCGCACACACGGTGGGGGGAGGTATGGGTGGGGCTAGCAGGCTGCCATCCACTCTGAACAGGCATCTGTGCGTTGCCAGCTGATTGGTAACAGCCCACATTGCCTCCGCTAAGAAGAAAACAGCTGTTGGGACCAGACACGTGGAATGGTATAGCTACTGCGGGGTGGGTTGGCCGATGATGTTAGCATTTCATCTTGTGACCCACTGACCCCTCAACTGGCACTAGGACTAGGGATGGCTGAGTCTGGACATTGGGATCAAAAGTGACTGAGGGCAAGGCTGTGCTTAGCTGCCTTGCGAAGAAATGCAGTCCTGCTGCTGCAGAGACAGGGAACAAGTGACCCGCTGAGTGGATGCCCTTGGACAGGATACCCAGGGCTTGTCAGGATGTGTCTGGCACAAGGATCCATGCCTTTTCTCCTTGTCCACTTTGTCATTCGGTGCCTGCCGGGTTCTTCGTTTCTCTCCCCTCTGACCTGTGACCCTCTCAACAAATCAGTACCAGTCGTCCTGATTCATCTAGGCTGGGAGTGTCTGTCTCCCCATCATAAGCTACTGCCTCTGTCTTCAGAGTGAATGTGCATCCTCGTGGCCAGCTTCCCTCCTGCCTGGAAGCCCCTCCTCCAGGAATGTGAATCAACTGTTTCCTCTGTCCTCCAGCTCCAGAGGATTCCCTGTGTCTGAACTTTCATTGGCAGACCTCTTCTCAGGCTGACCCACCCTTGGCCACTACAGAATCGTCCTACCCACCCTTCAGTCTCCTGTGAAGGCGAGTCGTGTATAACTAGAGGTTCTCAGTTTGTGAAAACACTTTAGTCTGAGTTCAGTTTTCTTGTAGCCAATCCTGTAGGCTGGGCTCATTAGAGATGGTAATTAACCCATTGCTAATTGACCTCGGAAGCCAGCCAAGCAGCCTGTATTTTACCAGGATTGGTAATGGATTTATAGGCTATTTTAAGATTTTTTTTTTTTTTTTTTGCGGTACACGGGCCTCTCACTGTTGTGGCCTCTCCCGTTGCGGAGCACAGGCTCTGGACACGCAGGCTCAGCAGCCATGGCTCACAGGCCTATCCGCTCTGCGGCATGTGGGATCTTCCCGGACCAGGGCACGAACCCGTGTCCCCTGCATCGGCAGGCGGACTCTCAACCACTGCGCCACCAGGGAAGCCCATATTTTAAGATTTCTTAATAATTTCAGCAAGACTTCACTTTTCTGTCTGCATCTTATTTGCGCTAAGGATATTCTGTAAAATTAACAAGCTATAAAGTTTGATTGAAGGTTTCAACAAATGTGAGAATAATTGGCACCATTTAGAGAAACAAGAAAAACAACCTGTAAACTGGAGTTTGTAGGGGGAAAACCCGTGTGATTTTTCTCTGTAACCAGAGGAGCAGTAGCAAGCAGGACTTTTTAAACCAGAAGATAATCGAACTGGCTGATAGCGCAGATTTAAATTCTGACTCCCCCAAACCAAAAGTTCAGAAAAAGAAATTCTGCAGAATCTAACCAGTCACTGTAGTGTTTGTGCCTTCCAGGAGGCCTGTTTGAATAGGGACCCAGTAAAGATGGAGTGAGTCCGTCGTTCCCTGCAGCTTGCATCCAGAGACCTGCTTCATCTCTCTGACCCCTCCTCCTGTTCCCTGGCTGGATCAGGGCTCTTCTCCCTTCCCCATGGCTAGTGTTAAGTCTTGCCACTTAACATCCGTCTGTGGTACCTGGTGCTCAGTTCCTTTTCTCTCTCTTTCCCTCCGCCACCTTCCTTAAGACTGCTTGGACCTCTTTTTCTGTTCCTTCCTAGGCATTTCTGCCCAGGCTGGGCTGGTCCTCTGCCGAGTGGCTGTGGAAAGTCACCAGTTTTCAGAAAACAACATTCTTTTCTCATCCACCGGCCCACCTAAGATACCCCAGACTGCCTTCCCTCTTCTCTCCTGCCCTAGAGGTTTCTTCCTGCTTTCCTCAGGACCTAACCTTCCTCTGAGTGCCAGCCTCCGCTTACCACGGGCATGCTCACTTTCTCTCTCTCTAAGGAACTGAGCCTGCGACAGGCCAGGCTCGCACATCGCCTCGCCACATCTCACTTTCAGTTTTCCTTTCTGCTTGGTTCTTTGCATGTGGACCTAATCTGGGTGGTAGCTGGAGCCCTGAAGCTAGAGGTTTCAGTTCCCGCCAATGGGGCACACTGCCTCAGATGGTCTTCAAGGGGAGGGAGAGGGGCTTTCTCTGGGCGCCTTTCTTTCAGCCCTTCCCTGACCCACAGCCCCAGCCTTCTTTCAGAGCCGACTGGGCCATCAGCTTTGCAGCTCCCAGTGGTCTACACAGTGAGTCTCTCCAGAAGGACCGTGACTGCCCCTGAGAAGGTGCCGGGTCTCAGGTTACCCAGGTGTTCCCTGGCCAGCAGCCCTTTTACTCAGCTCTAGCCCCTGTCCAGCCCCACCTGTTAACAGCCCAGGAAGGAGGCCTCTGCAGCCCAGATCCTTCTCCTCTAGAGAATCTAGAATTTGCCCAGAGCTACAATGTACATACCACTTACATTCTCTGTTTTTCATTGATATAGAATGGAAAAATGTACTCATGAACAGAGCTATTGTGGGGATTATGTCATAGACTTCATCTGGACTCCTTCCTCTCCGAGCCGGGAGCCTAGCTTTAACCCCTCTCCTACCAGGAAGTCCTCCTTGGCCAGACAGAGATCATCTTGGAGTTGGCTCTCCGTGAATGGTTTAAAGGGCATCTTCCTTCGTGATATCCCTTATTAACCATATTCAAACTGGTTTTTTTCCCCCCAACTCAAGTGCTGGAGGCTTTGTCTAGGAGGAATCCACCCCGCTGGGCTGATTCCTCCCACCTGAGAGCAGAATGCTTCAGCAGACAGGCCAGCAGGCTGGAGACCGAGGGCTTCTCTGTGCCCTGGAGAAGCCCTAGACTTTCTGCCCCTCAGTCCCTGCATCTCCTCAGTAGCTCAAACCCCATTCCTCACTCCACTGTGCACTTTGAAACCTAAGGAGACCATACAACATCGGCTATTCTCCCTGCTAGTTGGATTGCAAAGGCGAGGACACTCTTCCAAAAGGCTAGGTGACTTTTCTCTCCAAACATGTAGAATTCTTTTCTACACCCCACTCAGAGACCCCGCTGGATCAAAGCCCTTTTGAGAATCATCCAGGAGTTCCTTTGCCCTCAGGGAAGAACTGATGGCCATAGCAGACAAAATCCCCCGGAAATCAGGTTCCTTCCAAACAGAGTGAAAACTAAAATAGGGGGCAGGGGCCCGGGGAGGGAGGTGGCACTCCTTTTTGTTTTGGTGTCCACGTGAATAACAGCTCCCCCTGATCCTCTGAGGATGTGCCGCAGGCAGGTTCAGGATGTCTGCATCCCTGGGTCCTGCTGTGCTCTGGAAATCCCCGTCTCCAGGAGACCCACGTCCACACATGTGGCCTTTCTCCCCCTTTCTTCCTGAGCCACTCAGCATGCCATCCAGCCCATGCCCTAACAGCAGGAATTCTGCCCGCCTGTCAGCACACACACCCATGGGCACACTCTCCTCTCCTGGGCAGATTTCTGCAGCACACTCAGCAGGAGTGCCAGCATACCTCTCACCATCCAGGTGATGCCAAGGACAACTGTCAGGTTTTCCTCTGTCCTCCTCTCACCCCTTAACCCCCACCTCCTCTCCATTCAATGACAGCAGCCTCACACCGAAAAGGAAAGTCCTGGACCCATTACATAATTCTCCATAGTGCAAGCAGTAACTGGGGCATAAGGTCAGAGGTCATAGTGGGGTCAGGTGGCTGACACACACTGTAACGACAAGGTGGTTAAAATTAGACCACTAAGAGGAAACTGGCAGTCTTGTGGAAATGCAGAAGTTTCCTCTGCAAGTGAGAGGCTGGGGATGCAGGGAGGCCACTGTGCGTGCTGCCTGCCAGGCTATTACTCATTTCAGCTCTGTTCTTTAATGCCTTTTAGCCCCTGCTTCTGTATTTCTAGCCTTCCTCATCACATGTTTGCATACACGCGATGGAACCCATGGTTACCTGCCCTGGCCCAACAAGCGCTTCTTTCCTCCTTTTAAGCACAGGACTGGCACCGCAAGCTCAAGACAGCTGTCCTTTCCTGAGCCTTTTCTGGGTCACTGAGCACCTTTTGATTTAGCCTCTCAGGTGGTCGAGGTACTTAGCCTGCGATCCAGGCCTCAGTTGTTATCAAGGCCATTGGTGGGGCAAGGGGCGGGGGTCCACTCCGAGGTTGGGAGAGGTGGCAGAGGACGGAGTCATGGAGCGCCGGGTTGACAGTTGTGTGCTGAACGTTCCCTGGCCAGCCAGCTGCCGGAGGGGAGCTCATTTCCACGTCTCCTGGAGGACTTGGGTCGCACCTGCCTCATCTGCTCCCTCTGGTACCCAGCCGAGCTTCCCTGTGCCTGTCAGCCCTTACTGTAAACCTCCTGGGTGCCCTGCTTGTCCTTAGCACCCCTTGCCAGGGAAGTATGAGATGTAGTCTCTGCCACCAGTGGAGTTATTATCCAGGCAAGGGATAATAAATGCACCTGTGAAACAAAGAGCAAGCGATCAAAGACAGTCTCCAAGTTAGTTACGTTACTGTGTGATACAGCCAGGGCCGTCCCTGTCATGTGACAGGATGGGAAGCATGGGGTTTGGGGGCGGCAGGGGCTAGAGTCAGTGATGATGGAGGGGCTGCCACCCTGTGACATATCTGGCCACTGAAGTGTTTCCCTGTGGGAACGGCCTTCACCACTTGTGAGCTCCAGATCAAATGGGCCCCTCTTCTCCCTTGGTGAGCGCCCTCCCAGAAGGGAGGAGAGGACCGCGGAGGCCAGGGATGAAGAGTAGGGCATGAGAAGGTGCAAAGCAGGTGGGTTTGCAGGTCTCGCAGGAGAAGGACCCCAGACAGGGTGACTCTGGAAACTTTCTCTGAGCCACTTACAAATTGATGATTGCTCAAGATACTGAATTTCATTTCAGCTAAATCAGCCCCAGCTTCTCTGACAGCACTGGCTCATGTGCTGACCTGGCCACATGGGAGCAGGATGGCCTAAACCCCCGGAGGAGCAGACCTTGGTGAAACACCCCCCCCACACACACCTGCTTTGCCTGTCTCCCTTCTCCTGACAATAATTTCCTGCCAGACCCCAGTCTCTTCAGCGTAAGAAGCTCTTAGGTTGGGGCAGGAACCTGTCAGGGGAAACCCAGAATGACCTGAGTGAAATGAACCAGCCCAGAAAGCACTCATCATTCATTTCACACTCAGGCTGGAAGTTCTCCTCTTGGGGGTCTGGCAAGAGGGGAGCTGGGAGAAGAATGGAGAGCGGCAGTGAGGGTACCAGAGAGCTATGTTCTGTGACAGCCAATAGTTTACATGCCACCCTTCCTTCTATCAGCTAGATACCAAACCTGGAAGACTTTTAATTTATTCTGTTTTCAGATCAGGACTTGAGCAAAAGAAAGGCGAAACCCCAGAGGACACCTGTCATTGGCCCTGGGGTTGTCTGCTCCCCCAGAGGTGACCTAAGGGGAGATGGTGCTGTCTTCCTTCAGAGGGTCTTGGCCCTCCTCACCTCACACGCACGCACTCCCGCTCACTCTCTCCGCCTTCCCTGCCCAGTGGACACATTGCTCGTGTGCCCCTCAGCCAACAAACAAAGACTCTCATCTTCCCTTTCAGAAAATGCTGTTTTTCTTCTCCCTCTCGCCCTGTAGGTTATTGCAGCCGACTGCAAAAGGGTCACAGTGCTGAAGTATTTTCTGGAAGCCCTTTGTGGACAAGAAGAGCCTCTGCTGGCATTCAAGGGTGGAAAATATGTGTCAGTGGCACCCGTCCCAGACACCATGGGAAAGGAAATGGGAAGCCAAGAGGGAAAACAACTGGAAGATGAGGTACAATGCGGGAAGAGCCCGCTGTGGCCGAAGGAAGGCTCCCCCATCCCCCCAGCGCTGCTCTGCCCGGCTTCAGCCTCTACCCCTGGTTATTTATAACCACTCAGAGCGGTGGTGGCGATGTTGACGTGACCAGCCAGCTTCTCAAGAGTGCACTCTGCTGGTGCCCCTTCCTGCCAGTCCCACCCCGGTGCCCCCATCTCGCTCTGCTACGAGTTCCAGATGCTTCTTTTTAATGTTGCAGTGGAGGAGAAGGGAGGGAAAGAAAGAGTTTAATAATGTGCAGCTCTGGAGGCTTAGGAAAGGGAGTTGGGGGGGGGAATGTTAGGGTTCAGGCTGAGGATCAAGTTTATGGATGTGTGGAGCTCAGTGCAGCACAGGCCTGAACTGCAGCCTCCAGCACACGTACAGGAAGAGCTGACATTGCTGGCCCCGTGTGGAAAATCACCCCCTCCCTGGCCTACCCTCCCTCCGTTGCTCCCTCCCACCCTCCCTCCTGCACATCCTGATGTGATTAAGGAATTCTCCTCTTGTTTGTTTGCCCTTGGTTGTTCCTGTAGCCCTTGCTTCACTCCAGACTGCGTGTGTGTGTGTGTGTGTGTGTGTGTGTGTGTGTGTGCGCGCGCGTGCGCGCGCGCTCATGCCAGCCTGAGTGCCCACCCCTGCCAAACCCCGCTGACGTTTGCCTTGCCGTACATGTATGTATCTTTCTGGGGGTGATGGTTGCTGTGGTTCTGTGCACAGTGGGTTTGTGTGTCAGTTTAAGTTGAACACTGCTGCCAGCTTCCCTGCTGTCTGTGGGTTCTGAGCAAATGTGAGTGTGGACGGTGTCGGTGCCTGCGTGCGTTTACTGTGCTTACTGTTGCTGCCAGCTGCCCTGCTATGTGTCTGGGTGTGGGTGTCTGGGTGTGTATGCACACATAGCTCACTTTGCCTGATGGTTGACTCTTTCCTTCTTTCTGCCCCACAGTATTACAGACAGAGGGGACTTAGGTGGGAAAGAACATGGGACTCAAGGAAGGGACGCAAGTGACCGTAGCCAGAGGCCAGGTCACCCGTAGGCCAGCAGAGTCATTTGGCCTGCAGCAGTCTCAAGCGCCTGGTGGAGCAGGGTGGGGTGTGGGGATGAAATCAGCAGCAGGCCAGGGAAGCCAGATGTCAGCTGGAAGCTGTCGTTGGTGATCTGAAGCAGTGATAGAGTGGCCACCTTTGGTTCAGAGTCTTCAGAGCAGCAAAATCTTGGACGGGCTTCATTAGAATAGCTGGAGAACCCCACCCCACCCCTGATGACACAGGATAGAGGTGGTTCCAGGGATAAAGCTGAGCCCATGATTCCAGACTCTCCAGATGAAACCTGGGCAGGGAGTAACGGGAAAGAATGAGCTGTCAGTGTGGGAGGAGACAGTGGGGTTGCTAAAGCCATCGAGGTGTCCAGGCTTCAGGCAGGACAGCGCAGTGCCACCCAAGCCCTGGGCACCGTGTAGGGAAGCGTGGGTGGGATAGCGCCCTGGTCAGCTCTCTCACCCGCGCTTTAAGGCTGAGGCGGGCGGTAGAAGGTGAGCAAGCTGGCTCTCCAGGGTTGCTGCAAGAGGTGCCCCCTGGCCCGAGGAGCCCGCAGGACCGAATCCAGGGAAGCAGGCAGTGCCCAGAGGGAGGGGCTCCTCCACTCTCACGAGGAACAGACCAGCTCTCGGTCCCAGGTCTTGGCTGCGTCACGCTCTCTCCCTCCTCCTTAGGCTTATTGACCAGACAAAGGTTGTGACCCATGCCATGCTGCCCACTTCTTCCTTTTCCCACGAGCCTCCTGGGTTCCGTTATGTCAGTGGCCCCTGGGAAACCCTACTTACCCTGGTCTGTGTAATTTCACAACCCTGCACTTCCTCGTTTGCTATGAGAGCTGAGCCAACCTCAGACAAGCCTCGCTGACCCTCTTTTGACCTCAGTCAGGCTCAGTCCAAGCCCCATGATAACCCTGTGTATCCTTGGTCAGAGCAGGCAGGGGCAGTGTCCCCCACAGACCAGCCAGGGACCCTACCCCACTCACTCTGGTCCAGGTTAACCCCACGAACAGGAAGTAAATGTGCAGAGAGAGCCTTCCTCCTTCCCACGGCCTGGGCCTCTCTGGAAGTGGGCCCTGTGACACAAGAGCCTGCGTGTTGTCAGATGAGTGGTGACTGCAGACAGCATCCCAGACCCCTGAGACCCCTTAGGATAGTGGCAGTTCTGGCACCATCCCGAGATCTCATCTTCTCCTAACTGCAGGACTGAGTCCCTTAAGCTGATTGGGAGAGGAAGGGGGATGTCTGTTTCTTCAGACATCATTCTTCATGAGCAGAACAGAATCCATTTCCTTAAGGATGCTGCCAGAACACCTTTCTTTCCACCCCTAGATTCTCCTCCTAAGACAGAGCGTCACCCACCCACTCACACACTCTTGCTAACCACTTTCCGCAAAGAGTCCTTCAGAATATCACTGATACGGACAGTTGGAGGAGAGAGAGTCTGTATGGAACAGGATCCCCGTGAGTCTGTGGGAGGCCTGGCACAGGGCTGGGTCCGAGCTTACCATTCTAGATCCAGGACCGCACCTATGCCGCTTGGTATCACTGGTAGGAGCACAGACTTTGGAATCAGACTCACTAAGGTTTGAATCCCTGCTCTGCCACTTACTAGCTTCGTGACCTTGAGCACATTGTTTAACTCTCTAGACCTCAGTTTGTTCATTTATAAAATCGAGATGATGATAGCATCTCTGTACAGGCTATTGTATTAAATGAGTTAATGCATGAAAAATGCTTAGCCTGGTACCTGGCCTCATAGTAAGCGCTCAGTGAATGGTAGCCGTTATTGTCATAATCACTGTCATTGTTATCATCCAGTTATCATTCAGACCCAGGAATCTTCTCCTGCGAAGTCACCCCCTATTACCCGTGCTAACCCTGTCCCTCAAAGGAGGCTCTCTTGGGTAGCTGCATGTTCTCTACTGACCAAGGCCAAAAGTGAGAGAGTGAGAAATGGAGCCTGGGACCACCCGGGGAGTAGTGGCTTCTAAGAGCTGAGGCTGCAAGCAGGGAGGCGCCGCCCCTGGGGAAGGCTCCACCAGCCTGACAGGAGACTCCTTAAGCTAGCCAGCCATCTCCCAGTCTGTGCAGGCCCCCAGAGGGCAGCTGAGCAAGGTCATGGCGTGTGAATCCCTATCATGGGGCCCCCAGCCCCCGCACCGCCGGGCTGTGGTCTTAAAAAGAAGCCAGGGCAAGGTCCGTTGAATTTCAGCATCTGCTCCCTGATGCCGTCTGGGACGAGGGAGCTTCCATGCCGAACTCCCAGTGTTGGCCAGGATGATTCCTATCCGATCGCTAGCATGACTTAGACTTCAACTGGGTGGTTTAACTTTCTGTGTTGTTTTTCCCTTTGGTGAATTTCAAAATGAAAATGGGCCCAAAGTTTGACATTTTGAGTGTGTGCAAAGAAGGAAGGGCTGTGAGTATAGGCATGGAAGTAGATAGGGTGTGGATCTGTGAGTCTGTAAGAGGAGGGCCCTGGAGGGCAAAGGGGAGCAGTTGCCAGGGGAGAGGGATGACAGCTTCCCCCGACCTGGGGCAGGTGCACACCTTGGGGCGCTGTGCGTGGAATGGTCCAGATAGGCCTGGACTGGGATGCAGGAGGGACGGGAGGGTGGGTCTGGTCTGTGCTGTGGGCTCACAGTCTCCTCTCTCCCCTGGCCTGCACCACCGGCAAAGGAAGAGGACGTGGTGATTGAAGACTTTGAGGAAGATTCGGAGGCTGAAGGCAGCGGGGGCGAGGATGACATCAGGGAGCTTCGGGCCAAGAAGCTGGCTCTGGCCAGGAAGATAGCGGAGCAGCAGCGTCGCCAAGAGAAGATCCAGGTGGGGCCTGCCTGGGGAGGGAGGTTCCCGTGTGGCTGGTGGTCTGTATAGGGCATGAGGGAGATGGGAGTAGGGAAGAGCAGGACCCTCTCACTCAGGAAGTCTTGCAGTGTCCGGACTGGTTCCACCACCTGTTTTCCTCCTCTGCCACTAAATTCTGGTTTGGTGCCTGGAGTCTCCCTCCTCCTGGGCTGCAAGCAGGGCCAGGTTCTTCTCAGAATCTGCTGAAAACTTCTCCCCCAGTGATGATCTATGAACACACACCACACATACCCAACCTTTCACACAATTTCAGGGTTTCAAAGTTCCCCTGAACGTTGTCCAGACGCTCTCGGAAAAGCCGTGGATTCTCTGTTGAGAACACCTGTTCTCAGGGGGAGATGGTGTCATGGCCACAGTCTGCTTGTCTGGATTCCCACCGTAGTGGCCGAGCCCCTCTGGACAGCACACTCTAAACCCTAGGGAGAAACTACTCGATCGCCACGTAAGGATTCCTGCACCATCAGCCCTCTCGTGGACCCGTACCTTCACTTCCAACAGGCTGTTCTTTATGGCTCTCCCAGGTCTGACTCTTGCACTGTAAGCTCACTTCTTCTCATCTAGGGCAGGGGACAGGCCGGGAAGAGCCGGCCATGCTCCCTGCTTTAAGACTAACTGCGTACGTGGGGAAGCGTCAGTCATCTGTAGGAATGTCTGTCTTCAGCCCTCTCTTCAGCCGCCTCTGGCCTTTGGCATGGAGCCTAGTGCACGTGGTCAGGCCGACCTGATCAGGCTGGGCTCCGCCACTTACTAGCCTTGTGACTTTGGGCACATTGTTTAACTTCTCCCAACCTGTTTCCTCATCTGCAGAGTGAAACTGGTGACAGCACCTACCGCCTGGAATGGCTGTGAGGCCCACAGGAGCCAGTGCACGTAAAGCAGCCAGCATAGTGCATGGCGCACCGTGATCTGATGGCAGTCTGACCACTTATCAGACAGAGCCCTGCCCTGGGAAGGGGAATGGATACCAGTTGGGACCCGTGGTCCTTTAGACGGTTGGAATTAAGCCTCTGCCAGCATCACTGCCGTGGTGGGGTGGCTGCCTTCTCCACCTTTGCGCAGTCTGTGTGAACCTCTGTCGTGGCCCTCGAAGCTTCGTCTGCAAGCTGTCTTTCTTCCTGTCCGGTAGCTCTTTTCTTCCTCACCATCAGTCTTCCCAAAAGTTCTGTCCATACTACCACCTCCATTTCCTGACTCTCAGCCCAGCAGTTATAGAGGCGATTGCATCAGAGGTCACCAGGTACCTTTGTCGGGTCTCCTTCACACTTGACTTCCCTGTAGCTTTGGACCCCAAAGCCGCCTCCCTCCAGCCTCACTTCAGCACACGAGGACCTTCGTCTCCTCTCTGTCTGGTGACCACACCACCCTCCCGGGCTTCCTCACCACCATTCGTTACTTGGTCTCCTCCTCCCTTTCTCTTACTTCTTAGTCTCAGCACATGGAGTCGGCCCTCAGCAAGTATTTTCATTCAGTGAGTTAATAGATGGTAGCAACGGGAGCATCATCTTAAGTTCCTCACAGGCTTTTAACCCCTCGTGCCTGATTTCTTATCAGATCCTATCTGTTCACTCATTTATTCCCCCCGCTCTTCTCCATCCCCATTGCCACTACTGCTGTTCTAGTCCAGGTACTCACTGGATTGTAGCCGGCAACCCTGCATTGCACAAGTCCGGGGGGTCCCCTTTCCCTTGTAGTCTGTGAATGCAGCTTCTGGAGTTGTGTGGTACACGGTCTGCGTGCCAGGCTCCCTGCCTGCAACGCATCTTATGTGATTTCATCGTTCTCTTCCCAAAAAGAGCCACTCCCCTGCTCAGGAATCATCAGTGCCTTTGCTTGGCTAACGAAGTCGAATTCCTTACTATGGCATCTAGGGCTTTCTCGTCTGTTCCCAGTCTATTTTCCCAACCTCTTCTCCCGTCCCCCATGAGCCCTCACGAGCTATATGATATTGGGCAAATCATTTAACTTCCCCGAGCCTGTTTCCTCATCTGTCAGATGAAGGTGGTAACAGCAACTCCCTCAGAAAGACAGTGCACGCAAAGTGCCTGTCCAGACACTCCAGCCCTCCTGCCTGGACAGCACTGACCCTCCTTTCTACCCACTGTCCCCAGACAGCTCTGCCCTTTCCCACTCTCACGTCTTTGTTCCTGCTGCTCGCTCAAGCCCGAGTACCCTTTTTCTGCTCCGCATTTCCTGTTACCTGTTGAAATTCTATTCTTCCTTCAGTCCCCAGATGAAACCCCATCTCCCCAGTGAAGCCTTCCCGGATTCCCCCCAGGAGGAATTCGTCTCTCTGTTCAGTGTTCCTGTGGCGCTGATTCATACCTCATTTGTGAAACGTATATCACGTCTCAAATTACACTTATTTCTGGACTTGTTCCCCCCCGCCGTACTGTGAACTCCTTGGAATCAGGGACCGTGTCTTCCGCTCAATTTAGTAAATGGTGGTGAGCGCCTACCAGGCTGGTGGTGAGGGGACACGGGAGCGAACCCAGAAAGTCCTGTCCCAGAGTGTCCACTGGCGTGGAGAAGTCAGTGATTTGACGTGTGAGCGAGCCTTGTGACCGAAGGGAAGTGCAAGATGCCATGGGAGCGTGCACCAAGGGGACGTGGCCTTGTCTCAGGCAGCGGGCTCAGCCCGGCCTCTCCAGTGACAAGCGGTACCTGACAGAGGCCTTGTGTGAGACCTGACTTCCGGCGCCCGCAGCTCCCCGGAAGCCGGTTCTCCCTGTCAGCTCCCTTGGAGCCGGCTGCTCAGGCCAGGCAGCGATGGCCTGCTGCGGGCCGTCCGGGCTGGGGTTGCTGTGGCCCCTTTAAGAACAGGCCCCACGTGCACCACTGCTGGCGGCCCTGCCTCCTGTCAGCCTTCTTCCTCCAGCCTCACAGCCACAGGAGGATTTCTCAGCAGAGAAGAAATTCCCCCCTTCCCTTCTCCCCACCCCCTGTTTAATGCCCGGGGCCCTTCACTTCCATAATTCTTCATTTTCCAGCCTTGAACGTAAGCCAGACACATCTGTCTGGCCATATGCGTGAACCCTGGAGTCTGTGCCGAGGTGGCTGTAAAACAGGGCCGGTGAAGGCCCTTCTGGGAGAGCACACATGTGTGCCCTCGGGCCATTGGCTCCCTGCCCAGAACCGCGGGGCTGCAGGGCTCCAAACCCATGTTAACCTCTTCTTATTTTCCCTCTTTTTGTTTAATTTAAGGGGGGAAAATCCCAAGGAAAAGGTATAAATTGTCCTGGGAGTGGGGGAGAGGCTCCTAGCTGGAGAGGCCATTATTGTTGGCAGGTACCTGGGTCACACTAATACAATAAGGAAGAGAGGAGCATCGGGTGAATTAAGATGGGAGAGATGGGCTGTAAATTACTCTGCTGCGAGCTCCATCAGTCTCCAGGGGTGTTAACCGAGAGGTGTAAGGCAGGTCCCCAGCTCCCAGCGCCTTTTACAGATGCAGCAAAACAGGAACCACACATGTTTGGGGAAGGGGATGTGAAGGTGGGGTTGAAAAAAATCCTCCTGGCCCCCATGCTGGCTGTAAAGTCCAAATGAGATCTGGGGCCCTAGCCACACCCCCACTTCCCCGCTCCCACCGAGACCCCCGGGCCTAAGCTCATCTGTGGGGTGGGGGAGGTGAGGCCTGGCCTCCCTCCGCAGCCTGTCCCTCCCTGCTTCCGGTGTTGCACAGAGGCTGGTGAGTGGGGCCGACTGGAGGTCAGAAAAGGGGTGTGGGCAGCTCTCAGGACCTGTGCAGCTGGAGCCTCGGCGCCCGGGCAGGCCTCGGATGCTGGGGGCCAAGTCCGCCCACCCAGGGCTTCGAGGCCGCACTCTCCGGCTCAGCGCAGGCTTTGCCTGTCGCCTGAGACAGCTCTTCACCTCGTGCTGGTTGAGCCCACCTTGCTGCTTTCCTCCCGAGCTCTTTGCATTCCCGTTGCCATTCTTGAGAGGTGTCCAGAGACCAGAGCAGGGTACACGGTTTGCCTGGGATACTGGTCGGGAGTGTTTCTTTCCTGACCGGGCCCTCAGGGCAACGCAGTCACTGACCGTCCTCCTCCGGGCTTGAGGCGTGGCCTCTTGGCACCTCACCCTGGCCCTGGCCCCGTGCATCCCCACCTCCTCTCTGCCTCCACGAGGCTTTGCTGTGATTTGTGCTGCTGTCGGGCGGGGTCAGGTTTCCTGAGCAGTTGCAAACATCCCACCTGAAACATAACAGGCTCTTCCTCTGGCCACAGCTATTGTTTCCTCGGCACTATGGCCACAGTCTTGCTCTGTAGCCAGCAATGACATGTGTTCTGAAAATAGCTTCACTCCCCTATCCCCTTCCCGCCCACCCAGCCTCCTGAAGATGCAGTCACTCCTTTGTGGTAGCCCCAGGAGTTTCACTCTAAATATAGCTGCAGCCCATTCACATTGCCACCCAGCTGGGGGGGGGGCCCGCTGTGGAACAATGGGGCATGCACAGAGCCCCCCACACCTGTATGGAATCTAGCGGAAGGCAGACACTCAGCCCTGGCTCCTAGCTGTCGGAGACAGGGTGGGAGCCAGCGCACTACCAGGCCAGGGGCACGTTCACGCCAGGGCAGGAAAGCCTGTGGGGCCAGGCGGCCGCCCTCCCCACTCCAGCACATTCCAGAGCTTGCTCCAGCCATTCTCACCTCCCCGGTTCCAGCAGCATCCACAGGGTCCTGTCCTCCTGCAGAAATGGTCGGGCTTTTGGCTGGAATACCCTTAGGCCGCTGCTTATAGCAAGCTCAGGGGTGTCATGCTTAGCCCTGCCATTCCCTGTCTATCTAGAAAGGGCAGTAAGAAGTAGGAAGCAAATCATCATAATTATAACCTTGAAAGAGATAGCAAGTATGTGTGAAGCTTTGTGGTATTGACTTTGGATGTCCAGAGAAGGGATCCTAAGCAGAAACTTTCTCGTGAGCAACCCTCCCCAAATGCAGATGCTGACAGAAACCAGTGACTCTGCCTGCTTTCTACAGCAAATGCAGAATCCGCACCCTTTGGTTTTTGCAGCTCAAGAAGGAGTGCCTGGGACTTCCCCGGTGGTCCAGTGGTCCACGCTTCCACTGCAGGGGGCACGGGTTTGATCCCTGTTCAGGGAACTAAGATCCCGCATGCTGCGCAGTGTGGCCAAAAAAAAAAAAAAAAAAGGAATGCCTGTCTGCACTGCTGGTGGTTATCTCACCAGCTATTCCTATTAATATTTCATTTCCATTTTTTGTTTTTTAAAAATACCTCTACATAGTTAAAGAAAAAGGGGGAAAAAACCCCAAAACACCAAGAGTACCACGAGTTTTATAATAGAAATCAGCAGTGCACTGCCTCACCCCTCCCCAGCTCCAGCTCTGCTCCCTAGTGGTTTCCCCAGATATTTACCCCCCCTGGATATATAAAAGATGAAAAACGGAGTTGGGCAGAAAGAAAGGAAACTGAAATTTGTTAAGTTACTAATACGTGTATCACGCATTTAGCTAGATATTTTCACATGCAAGATGAGGGTGGAAATTTGCTATGTTACCAGACTTCTCATTTCTGGTGAAGACATTGCTCTGGCCAGAGAGGCCCAGGTGTAAATGATTCCATCACCCTGTAGAGGGAAGGAGGCAGCCACACTCCCTTTGGAGCCCTGCGCAGAAGGAGGACCTAAGAAGGCCTTCTCTGGATCTGGCTCTGCTTCGTGATCTGAGTTCTTCAAGTTCCACAGCTCCCGTGTGAGCTAACTGCATTACTTTTATTTGTAATTCTCAGTGTCTCAATCTCCAAAAGGGTCAGTCATCCCCAAATCACTCCCATCATCTAGAAGAAGGAACTTAACCTGTGAAAGAGCCCTTCCTGGGGACCCAAGCCTGTTAGCTTCCTCGTCGGCTGCTACTGCGGACCGCCTCTTTCCCAGTTCCCCACCACCCTGCTCGAGGACGCCGCCGTCCTTCAGAGCAAGTTGGTTACTTAGCGCCTTCCAGAAACAGAATTAAGTTCTTTTCTTCTTCACACTTTCTGACTTCATGGTCCATGTTGCCACTGGTCTGATTCAACAGGTCCTTGCTTTTCTAGGATTCCCAGCTCACTGTCCAAGGACCACTGTGGCCCAGCCTTAGCTGCAGTGAGAAGGGTTCCTATGGAACTCTCCTTCCGGGTCAGCACACTTGGCTCCAGGCCAGGGCCAGTCCGTCTGAGTCACAGCATTCCAGTTGCACCCCCTCACCCCCACCAGAGGCTTCTGCAGCGTTTTGCTCACACAAACAAAAATAAACCTCACTACCGGCCTCTGAACTCCACAGCAGCACGCTTCCCCCTTCTCCCCAAGCATCCCATGGCTGCGAGTGGGGACTTGGCGCTCTCCCCACCGACATCACTTTTTCACTCCCTGCGCATCCTGTGTCCTTCTCTCACCGTGCGACCCAGAGATCAGAATGGGACGTGACGGCCGGCACAGGCGCCGTGCACAGCTGCCAGGAATCTGACGGGTAAAATCTGGAAAAGTTGGGAGGGCAAATGCTAAACACACACAAACACACACACACACACAGCGCCACTCAGAGAGGGCCGGAAACACCGACACCCACAGACGAGGGGCTGCGGACTCCCAGTCCTTCCTTGTCTGCCATTCTTTTAAGGGGACTGGGCCAGTCTCCTGACCCAGGTATGACCCCCCCAGAGTCCCACTGGTACCCCAAGAGAAGGGGGAGCAGCTTCAGTGAATCTCCCGAGACTCCAGGAGGGCATGTGGGGAACAGGAAGCAGTTGTGCAGTGACTCACTGGGCAGAGCCAGGTTAAGGGAAGTTGTCTGCGGGTGTCCCTGGGACCGGATGGTGGCAGCACAGCTCTGACCACCCTCATCAGCTTGATCCCGCCCACCCCTGGGGAACCAGCAAGGCTGCCACCTCCCAAAAAGGCTGTGGCCTCCGTTCACCTTTCTGGCCCTGAGCCAGATCTCAGAGAACGCAGACGGCTAGCGCTTCCCTGGACCTTGCACCTAGATTCTTCTTCCATCCTGTCATCAAAACAGCCAGGCAGGCTCAGCCCCTGCCTCCCTCGGCCATCTGGCCTAAAGGCCCTCCTGCCCATGGCCAGCCTTTAAGGAAGGGTGGTCTGAGGTCTTAGGAGCTCATCGTTCCCACAGGGTAAAAGGGGCAGCCAGTGCCACTTCCTTAGAGTCAGCCTTAGGGCCAGAGGATCATTTATGGAGGCCGGAAAACTAAGATGTGAAAGGGGTCTGAGTGGGACGGTGGCAGAGGCGCTGTGCTCAGGCCCAGCCGGCTTCAGGGTTCGTCCTGCCCCTTCTCACTGAGAAAGACAGAGGTTTAGGGGCCTATAATGCCAAGAGAAGCGTTCCAGGCGGTGGAAAGGCTGCACAGAGCACGCCGAGACCCGGGGAAAGCAGCAGCAGGGGTGCTGACGCTCCCTCTGTGAAGAGAGAGACGGGAGAGCTCACCAAGCCTCAGTGGGGACTGTTTCCTCTCCTCACAAAATGCCCGCGCCGTCGCACGTGTTATATATTGATTATGTCTCAATAAAAAATAGGGGGTTGGGGGCTTCCCTGGTGGCGCAGCGGTTGAGAGTCCGCCTGCCGATGCAGGGGACACAGGTTCGTGCCCCGGTCCGGGAGGATCCCACATGCCGCGGAGCGGCTGGGCCCGTGAGCCATGGCCGCTGAGCCTGCGCGTCCGGAGCCTGTGCTCCGCAACGGGAGAGGCCACAACAGTGAGAGGCCCGCGTACCACAAAAAAAAAAAAAAAGAAATAGGGGTTTTTTTAATGCCCAAGTTGAGTTCGGTAGAATGTGTGTCACCCTCTAGTTGGCAGCCCCATGGGGAGGGCCAGTGACCCACATCCCCTGGGAAGGTGGCCTGCAGCAGAGGTGCTTTCCCTTCGTGAGGTGAGAGCAGTAAGACTTCAGCAGGCAAGCCCTTCAGCTGCATTTCTCATGCCTGCCAGCGTCCTGTGCCTTCCACCAGCTGTGGTGGCAGTGGCAGCAATGACTTACTCATAGGGAGAGGTCCCCAGCAGGTCACAGAGGAGCCACCCCCAGCGTTCAGAGGCATGCCCTTTCAGTTTTACTGTCATTGCCAGTGAAACCTGATCACCTTTCTCACTGACTGTTAGTGGCCAGGGCCCAGCCTGTGGGCCCCATCTCAGTTGGCACGCACACCCCCTCCCCTGCTCCGTGCTTGTGTCTCTGTCCCTGCGAGTTGGTGTGCGGCAGGAGGCCATGGGAGGGCAGGGCAGGGCTGGGACCTGCTCGCCAGGCCCCTGCCGGGTTTGTTTCAGTGCCCTCTGGCTCTGCACACAGGGAGCACACTGGGCAGATGCCCTCAAATCAGTTTGCTTCTTGGCCATGGTCCCCAGAAGAGGAAGCAGCACAAGAGTGGCCATGTTCTGTAGTGACAGGTGTACCCAGAGCCAGTCTCCCAGGGCTGCCGCCACACAAGGCCCTGGCAGACTTGAGAAGATTGGGCTTTTACAGATGAGCATGGAACTTCCCTGAAAATGTGAACATCTGTACGACTAACAGGCGCGAGGCCGTGTGCCTTCCGAGATGTGGTGCCCAGACCGCTGGTGCTACGTGAGGGGTTTTTTCAATCATGCATAGAAGACATTCTGACTGTTCATTGCAGAAATGCAGCTTGCGCTGGTAAACACATTCCTAGGCTCTCAGACTCCTGATACCACAGATATTATTTGCTGAGCCACAAAAACGAGTTGACATAAAGTCAATTTAAAGAAAAACCTCAAGTAAACAAGAGTATAGGTTGTACAGAATCGTGGCAAAGGAGTGCAGGTAGAACACAGAAGACTGCCGTCTAGGGATCACCGTGCTGGTGGGGGAAGATGGTGACGATTCTCGTCAGTCTGGATGGTGGTCTTTGCACGTCTGTGGGTTGGGTCCTAAACCATCCCACCGTGTGGGCTCCTGCCGACGTGGGAGACTGCGGTGTTAATTATTAGTTGTCAGCATCACTCTTTTTGTGTAGACTGTGAGTTTATTCTTTTTCTTTCCTTTTTTTAAGTACACAGTGAAGTAAATTGAAATAAATTCTGTTTGGGATATACATATACATAAAAGTGTCTGGGTTGAGAAGTACCCCCTGTGTATGCTGCCTAGGTGACGAATGTGAAACCACTCTCACATCCAAGGGACCTAACTCTCCCTCGCTGACTTTCAGCCCAAGGTCTTACTTTCCGAGACCCGTTATTTTTAATAACCATCAAGGTCCCTTCTCAGTCCTATGCGAGGGTTTTAGTCACGCCTGTTTCCCCAAGCCATTTGGTCTACACTGATTTTTACTGCAGTGCTTTGCCCAGCCCTCGGGCCTGTCCCGACAGGGACTGGCTGTATCTCTGGAGGGGGCCGGGGCAGGATGCTGACACACCATGGACTCAGGGCCCTGACTCGCCCACCCCTTGCCTACTCACTCACTGGCTCACTCACCGTTCTGTGTCTCTGTAGGCTGTCCTGGAGGACCAGAGTCATATGAGGCAGATGGAGCTCGAGATCAGACCCTTGTTCCTCGTACCAGACACCAACGGCTTCATTGACCACCTGGCCAGTCTGGCACAGCTGCTGGAGAGCAGGAAGTACATCCTGGTGGTGCCCCTCATCGGTGAGTCAGGCCAGAGCAGCCCTGCATGTGCGCAGTAACCCTCTCTACACACATGCCCCACAGCCTGGGGGCCAGGCAGGCAGAACCCTGCTGTGTGTGTAAGACAGGATTTGCAGGGAAGTGGGGAATGTGTGGGGCAAGGAAAATTGTTTAATAATCAAAGCAGTTCAAATTATTATGGCTGATCCGTGGCTTAAACTGCTTGAGCAAATGGACTCCTGTGTCCCAGCAACCAGCGGCTGCATGAGCCCAGCCCTTGTTTTTATCCTTATAAAGCTTGCAGTAAAACAGCAAAGCTGGTTCCCGTTATTGGTAAACACTCAGCCCTGGCAGATAGCGGCAGTGCTGCTGGGTGGTCTGGCAGGGAGGCTGGGAGGGTTTTGAAGGGCTTAGATGCCTTTGGTCTGATTGTCTTGTAGCTTTTCATGATCGTTCTGTTGGTTCGAGGTAACATTCTTCTGGCCAGTGTCACCCTAGGGCCAGGCCGATGGAAACCCTCCAGAGCAAGGCCTTGGCTCACGCGTGTGGATTCCTGCCACTTGGGCTCTTACCACTGTCTGGTCACTGGTGCTGGTACAGGGTCAGCATCTCAGGACCCAGCTAGCTCGCTTCCGCCCTCAGGCCAAAGGAGCCCAGCTGGGCTATCTCCAGAGGGCTGTCTGAGGCACCTCTGGTTCTGGGAGCCCTGTGGCGGGCCAGCTTCAGGATGGGCTCTGTGCTCCGGGCTGCTGTCTGATGTAACTGGTACAGCTAATATCACTGATAGCTGTCCTGTGGAGGGAGAGTATCTGGGAGACGGCTGGCAAGCCCAGGCTCTACAATGTCCCCTTCTCACCAGCCACTGGGAGCAAGGTTAGGGGCCCTGTCCTCTGGAAGAGCTGCCAAGCCACCTCTGACACTCATGCCAAGATGTTCCGCTGGGCCTTCCCGCCCAGTCCCTGGTGTCTTAGTGCCAGATGAGAGTGGAAACAAAGGGCAGGAAGCATCCGCCCCTGCAGAGGCTATAGAACCCTGGGGGGTTGTGGGAAACACGTTAGCACCACCTGAGAATGTTGGCACTGAAGCAGCCCTCGTCCCGCCTCCACCCTCCCTGTCTTCCTTCCCCCTCCCCATGTGGCCTGGCCAGAGCCTCTTCAACCCAGGCCCTTAGACCCAAGGGAAGGTTTTCTGTTCTTCAGAAGTAGAGCAGCTTGTCTGCCCAAGGTAGAGCCAGACTATCGAGTTGTTGCAGCTTCCCCTCTACCCTCACCAGGTCCCGGGGTGGGGCAGCTTTCAGGATAGCGTGTCCCTGTGCTCTCCTACCCAGGAGATTTTCAGGGATAAGAAAGTGAATTGGTCACTTTTTGCTAGATGGTCAGGAAATGGTGTAACTGAGAGGTTGCTGGTGTCTCAGGAGCCCCCTAAGTCTTGGTAGGAGCCCCAGACACCATCCCAGGCTGGCAGAGCCCTCAGACACCAGCACCGATTGTGCCCCTCCTGTGCGCTCAGTCTTCTTGTTCCCGAGGGAGCCAGTGAAAGGCAGAGCTGCAGCCCCTTGGCCTTGAAGAGCTTATGGTTCAGTGGGGGAAGCCAGGTTCAGTGGAGAGGGAGCAAATATATGAGAAAACTCAGAGGAGAAGGTAGATAGAGAATAAATGGTCGACCCCCAGGGGCACTGGGAAATGCCAACTGTGCCAGGGCACCCAGGCCAGCCTTTCTGAAGCGTCCTCAGCTGGGCAGGGCCTTGACTCTCAGGGGCTGTAGAGGGGGCTCCTGTTCAATGAGGCGCCGCAGGGGCGTCCTGCCCTGTGCGCGGAGCACGAAGGGTTAAGCCGGCGGCCTCGTCTGCCTGTTTCTTGTGCTCTTAACCTGCTCCCTGCTCCTGAGGTCTGACCCCAGCTTCGAGAAGCCCCGCCTGGTGCAGAAGCACAAACAAGCTTCCCCTTTGAAGCCTGTTTAGTTTGGAAGCAGGAAAGCAGATTTTGGGATAGAATACCAGTTTTTCATGTTTGATGTTCTGTTTGCTGTACCATACACCCATCCACCACTACTCCGCGACCTCAGCCATACATTGGGTGGACACTGCAGCCTCAGGTTGTCGAAGGCATGGCGTGTGTGTGTGTGTCTGTGTGTGTGCGCGTGTGTGTGTGGACACTGCAGCCTTAGGTTGCTGAAGGCATGGGGTGTGTGTGTGTCTGTGTGTGTGTCTGTGTGTGTGTATTCCCACATGGGCCTTTTCCAGAAAGTGTCTCTGAATACCCAGACGGTGAGTGCCAGGCTCACCATGGAACTGCATGCTCACGCCGACTCCCCGAGCCATGAATCACTGCACTGAGGAGAGGCCTCAGACCCCAAACTCTCCCGGAGCCCCCAAGGAGTGCATATTTCCCACTTGACCTCAGGCTTTTGGCTGGAATTTTGGAAAGAATCTTCACCAGAAAATGAAGCTGTGTCCCAGACACATAGGCAGGCAGGCAGACACACACACACACACACACACACACACACACACACACACACACACACGTGCACTATCAGAGGAGGTAGATGTGCCAGGGGTTTAGGGGAATAGCAGGGTCCTCGCGAGTGAGGCTGTGATCCCCACTTGCCACCTCGTGACCTCCCTGCCCTCTGGCAGGGGTGGGCATGGAACCGGGCCCCTCTTGGACTGCCGTGGTGGGGGCCCAGGCGGATGAGGGAGAGTGCCTCTTTGCTCTAGCCGCTACATACCCTCGCCTCTCCTGAGGGACCCTCTCGATTTGATTCTATAACTGAGGAATGCGATAGAGGGGCCAGGTTTCTTCCCCTGAATACAGCAGCTCCAGAAACTCCCTGTAAGTTCCTCCCAGGAGGAGGGTGGGGCCCAGGGGAAGAGGCAGAAAGAAGATAGAACACTGTGGAAAGTCTAGGGCATTTCTTGCCCCCCAGGGTCCCCTAGTTTCACTGGAAGACTCCTGTGGGGCAGGATGGCTTCTGTGGTCTGGGGAGGGGCTGGCTGGGAAGGCAAGGCCTCGGGCGAAGACAGACGTGATTGCTGATTGCCCAGGCTGACTCCTTGCGGGACTGTGTCTCATCAGTGATCAGTGAGCTGGACGGCCTGGCCAAGGGGCAGGACACAGACCACCGGGCTGGGGGCTATGCCCGTGTGGTGCAGGAAAAGGCCCGAAAGTCCATTGAGTTCCTCGAGCAGCGATTCGAGAGTCGGGACTCTTGCCTACGGGCCCTGACGAGCCGTGGCAATGAACTCGAATCCATCGCCTTCCGCAGTGAGGACATCACTGGCCAGCTGGTGAGACCCAGGGCAAAAAGGGAGCACCTATAGCCAGCCTTCAGAACAGGGTCTCCGGGAGGGAGGGGCTAGAGGAAGGCCAGTTGGCCTGAGCAGCCGAGGGGACGGCCACCGTCGAGGCCCAGGGTGGGGAGTTCCTTGTCCCCTAGATCACTCTTGGCACAGTTGGACCTGGCCAAGCAGGGCCAGGGCATGTCTGGGAGGGACACTGGGAAGTGACCTTCCCCAGGACCCCAGAGGCAGAGCATACCTGTGCCTCCTCTGCATGGCGCCCCCTCCTGCCCGTTGGCACTTATCCTGTCTTCCTCCAGGGCAACAATGACGACCTGATCCTCTCCTGCTGCCTCCACTACTGCAAAGACAAAGCTAAGGACTTCATGCCCACCAACAAAGGTACAGCTCTGCCTCTGCCTCGGGCCCATCCCTTCCCCTCCCTACCTTGTCCTGCCCTCCTCAGCCCTAGGGAAGGGTCCCTCCACTGACTCTGGCCTGGGAAGTTGAAGGAATCAGGGTTCAGGCCTGATAAAAGCCTGAGGCCAGCCCAGTTTCCTCCCCTCCTGGAAGTCAGACCTCCCTGTCACAACTCCCCCACCCTCAGGTGGACCCTCGGCCAGCTAGGGATGGGCCTAGCCCAGGAAGCTGGGCTCTAGACTGTGAACTTTCCCACTGTGCATGCGTCCATTTCCTTTCTTGGGTCCTCGGTGAGTTCTCTGACAGCAAGAATGTCTTTATGATTCAGTGTAGCTTATTCTGGGCATGGTCTCGTGAGCCCAGCCCTCTGCCGCTCTGAGGACAGTCCCCGGGGGTCCCTGGGGCCCACCTCCCTGCTCTTGGCCATGCTCATCCTCTCACTTCATCTGTGAATGTCTACCCTGTACGGGGGTGGGGGGTGGGGGTGGAAGTGCTTCCCCACCTAGCAGTGGGCCTTTCCTTCCTGTCTCTCTGGTTGTGTGACATAGCCCTTAGGAGGCAGGTGAGAGCTTGTGGACTGAGCCCTCAGCCCAGTCTTCAAAACGCTTTTGGTGAGCAGAATCCCATCTGGGGACCAGAGGTTCTCTTCCGGGTGCTTGAGCACCTCACCCTCAACCCAGAGCCGTCTCTCCTCTGAGGCGGCCCCTCAGCCCCTCAGAGTCAGCGAGGCTCAGGTGTTTTCTGCTCCCGGCTCCCAGGACGCTGACATTTCTTCATTTGGAAGGATTTCCTATCTCGGTGTCATAGCAGAGCTGATAATTCTCGCCATTTAGTCTGTGTCTGTGTGTGTGTAGCCTCTTGTCATTTCCTCCTAGTGGTTGCCCATCTCTTGTCTCTGCTTGCTTTCCTAGCCTTGGCTTCTAGGCTGGCCTGGGGATTGTCTTCTCTCCAGCCCTTCTCCCAGCCACTTCAGTGCAGCCCCTCACTGCTGCCCAAGTCTCTGTACCTGAGGCTGGTAATGAGCCCACAGCTGCTGTTCTTCAGAGGGGTCCTGCCACGTGGCTTGCATGTACTGTCCCTTAGGGCCAGATTCGGAGCATTCAAGTGGTAAAAAGGAGTCCTGGCTGAGCCCAACAGAGGAGGCTGGGCTCTGCTCCCAGGCAGCTTCCTAGAGGGGCACCTTGTGAGGGAGAGGTAGGCAGGAGTGCAGAAGGCCTTGTTGGGAAGTACGGTTCAGATACTGCTGTGGCCCCACCCAGCCTCAGAGCTGTTTCTTTCTTAGCAGAGACACATTTTGGCTTTGGCCCTAGTCTTCCCCCCCCCGCCCCCCCCCCCCGCTTCACCCCAAACAGCCTACAGGAACCCATTGCCATCCTGGGGACCGCCTCTATCAGAATTACATCAGCAACGGCTGGTGTAATCAAACCCCATTTGTCAGTGTGAATTCTTAGCAGATTAACTTGTCAGATTCACAGAGAAACCATCACCAAATGTTTATGTGTAAACGATGTTGAATTTTAAAATCATGTGGATTATGGCGGATGGGGCCTGACAAGATGACAGTCTCTGGTTTCTAACAAAGTGAAGTTACCAGTGTCAAAACAGAGGATGTTTATTGTTAAAAATGTCTCAAAGTATCCACAGAAACCCCTGCAGACCCCTGCCAGCAATGCCGGGCCTTGGTTGGCTGACCTAAGGCCTGGGACTCGCCTGGTCTGAGTCCCAGGGCAGGACCAGTGGGGCTGTGGACAGACTTGGGCCGCCCGCTGGGAGCCCCACATGGCACGGCACGTCACCCCGCCCCACCGCACACACCCCGAGGGGCCAGGCCCAAGCAGCCAAGCAGTCTCAGAGCATCTCCTCTCCCTCTCTGTCCGCCACAGCTGCTCACCTCCCACCACACCCTCGTTCCGCCTCTCCCCTTCTCACCGCCATCAACCCCACAAGCCTCTCCCTCCCTCTTCCCCCCAGACTCCTCCCAAGGCTGACAGCCAGTTCTCAGCCTCCCTGCCTGGAGCTGGCAAGCCTGAAACTGCTCAGGTCGGCATGGATGTTTGCAGTCCCCCAGCCCCGCCAGCCCTCACAGTCAGCAAGCCCCGCAGGACATTTCCTGTGCCTCACTGTCTGCCGGGCCTCTGTCAGCAAACACCCAGCCTGGGACCGAGGAGTGGACCTGCCACCCAAGGGGCCTTAGCAGGGGTGGGGGTGTCACTTGTGTGAGTGCTTGGCCCCAGCTTAAATTCTCCCCAATACATTATTAAAAGGTTAGGGAATTAGGGGGAAAGAAGTGGGGGAAGATATCCTGCTTAAAAAGTCCCCTGAAAAGAACGAAGGCTGTCCGTTTGTGTGTCCGTTTGTGCTCATACAGAAAGAACTTTAAAATCTTTAAAATTTGAATGAAGTAGGTACGGTGAGTATGATTGTAATGTTATAGGAAAAAAGCTTTTATAACAAGTATATACACTTGTAAATGTGCATAAAGGACTCTGGAGACATCCACAGCTCTACCCTGGGAAACAGACAGACAGGCTCTACCCTGGGAAACAGACAGAGAGACATGAGGGAGGGAACAGGGAGATGATGCGACTTCACCTTTCCTTTTTCTGTACCTAGAGGTTGCTACCGTACACACGGATCACGTTTATTTAATAGAGGGAATCTTTTGGCTCTAACCTCAGGGCCACCTTGGCTGGGCGCTGCCGGAACCCTTGCCCTCCTCTCCTCAGAGCTCCCTGAGCTAACCCCTCTCCTCACTTCCTGGGAGCCCTGGATACATTTTGTATTCCATCTTGAGTTTCCTACCTCTGAATACCTAAAGCGTGGATCTGCTGGCCTTGGGGGGGATGGGGGTGGGTGGAGAAGATGTGCAGAAGAGAGGAATATTTTGCGTCCAGGACTAGCCGTGCAGTCAGAAGGAACAGGAGGGCCGGCTCTGCTCTCTCAGCTCAGAGTCCTGAGAAGAGGGGTTTGCGGAGGCTGACGGGTCGGGCAGCTCTCAGGGCACGAGGCAGCACGGCCCTTCGCTGGAGGCGGGGGTCCAGAGCAGAAGGCCAGCCCCGGCCCATCACGGCCCTCCCTAAGCCGGTAGCGGAGGGGCGCCCTCGGCTGACGGTCCGCACGAGGGAAAGGACCTGTGGAAGGGCCAAGATATGGCTGGCCTGGAGCCCCCAGGACTGCTTTCCCCTCCGGAAGAGGAGAGGCAGCCAGTGCCTCTGCCTCCTGCCCTCAGTGAAGTCCCTCTGCTCTCTCCTGCCAACAGAGGAGCCGATCCGGCTACTGCGGGAGGTGGTGCTGTTGACGGATGACCGGAACCTGCGTGTGAAGGCGCTGACCAGGAATGTGCCTGTGCGGGACATCCCGGCCTTCCTCACGTGGGCCCAGGTGGGCTGAGGGGGCCACAGCGGGGCCCACCCCCATGGAACCATTCCCGAGAGGCCACCAGGCGCCCAGAGTAGCACAGGAGATGCCCGCGTGCCTGAGCCACCAGTCCACCCAGACAGTAAACTACCCTCTTCCCCCCCACGCCGTGGCCGCGCTGTGGGGGCAGCTGCTCCGCACAGAGCCCCTCCCAAGGGCCGGGCGGAAGCCGCTGGGACCCTCCTGGGCTGCCGGGATTTAGCAGGGAGGTGGCTGGCTGCAGTGACAGCAGGTGGGCGAGCCAGACCGCCCCGGCCGGTGCTCAGCCTTTCTCCCTCCCCGTGTCCGGTTCAAGGGCTGGGGGAAGGCCTCTTAGCCCGGGGACTCAGCCACTTTCTCAGCTGGAGATGGGGCAGGGGGTTAGAGTTTCCATCAGATGCAGGTGAGACCACGGGTCCCTTTAATCTTCAGAGCCCCTGTCCTGAAAGCGTCCAAGAGGCTTTGGTCACGCCATGAAGAGAGTGCTCAGGGCGTCTCTCTCCCCCTGAGGCCTGGATTCCCCCATGGACCACACTTGGGTTCGGAACAGCAGCCCTAGGCCCCCCCACACACACCCGTCCCGCTGCTCTTCCCGCCCTTAGCAATCTGGGTCCACTGTGCTGGGCCACTGGTTTTCCCCTCAGTGGGTCGTGGGTCTGTAGGGAGGACATCTGCTCTTAGGCCCATGCTTCCTGGGTGGCCTTGGCCTGCTCCGTCTCCCTCCATCCGCCTTCCTTTTGCTCCAGTTCCCACTTCACAAAATTTCCTCAGACTCTTCTCAACTCGCCTCCCTCTCCCCCTCCCGAATCATCCCCCGCACCCTCCTTCTCTTTCTAGTTGGTCCCTCTCACCTTCCTGGCCCCTCATTGCCTTGCCATGGAGGTTCTCACTCTGAATGCTTCTCCCGCGGTACCTGTGGCAGGAGCCTAAGAAAGCTTTCCTGCCGCTGACCACCTCTCCCAGGCCCCTGTGCTCTGGGGTGCTTCCAGGCTCCTCCAGCCCAGCCTGAGGGAGGGTAGGGTGGGCCAGTGCCCGGGAGCAGCATTGCCTGGCCTGGAGTTTGCACCGTTTCTAGCTCTGCCCTAGAAGAACTTGACCCGGGGGCCCTTCGCCTTGGAGTTTTTTGTTGCCTTTTCAGCTGGCACCTGTGTTCAAAGCTGCACTCAGGAGGCTTCCTCCTGGGAAAGCGTTCTCCCAACCCAGGAACAGGGATGGAGGGGGACTTAGGGGAAGAGACAGGGTTTGGAGGCGGAGCCAGGAGCAAGTTTTGATGGGACCAGTGGGGGAATCCCCCAGAGCCCCCCGTCTGACTATACAGCCTGCCCAGAAGATGGGGGCAAGGCAGTGCCCTCCCGCAGGCCCGAGATTATGCCAGAAGGAGGGGGAACTGTACAGGAGAGCCATGGCCGACGATTTGGGGCTGTGAGTCCCCCAGGGCCTCAGAAGACTGGGCGTTTTGGGGTATAGGGTCCCTGGCCTCTCCTCTGAGATCCTTTCCCCTGGCTGAAGGCTGACGACTGGGTGGGTGGGAGACCCTGTCTCTCCTTTCTGTCCCATTTGCAGCACTGGATTTGTTTCCTTAATAAACTTTTAGTTATGAAACGTACCTGAGCTCTTGCTGATCTGTCTCTGGGACCGGGGAGGGACGGTCCAAGCCACCGCACCTGTATGAAGGCGCTGCTTCGGGCCCCTGCACCCACCCCGGTGCGGCCCACCCAGCTCCCTGTGCAGGGCGAACAGAGCCGCTGGGTCCAGGGTCCTTGGTTACTGCTTTATTGCTGTTTGGTTCGAGTATAGAAAATGGAAGCGGCTCTGGAAGAGCCTGTGTACAAGGTAGGAAATATACAAACGAGGAGGAGGGAGCTAAAGAGACCACGTTCCAGCCCAGCCCAGCCTGGGCTCGGGGTTGGGGGGGCCGCCCAGGGCGCATGCAATAAATATGGTCCGGGGCCCCAGGGAAGGGCGGGGGGGACCACCGCGGGAGTGGGAGACCGGGTAGGCCAGGGCTGTCTCAGCCCTCTGACTCCAGAGGGAGGGAAAGGTTAGCCCTGGGGCTAGTGCCACTTGTGCAAAATGAGGAACTTCACATTATCAGTCCCGGGGCGGGCGGGGGCGGGGGCGGGGGGCCCTCCGGCCGGCTCAGTCCCCTCCCCGCTCCCCAACTCTGCCCGACGCTCCGACCCCAGCGGGGAGATTCACAGTGAGAATGGGTGTGGTCGCAAGGGCCGGAGGTAGGGCTGGGAGCGCCCCAACAGTGACACCCCTTCCCCCAAGAGCAGCACGGAGCCGGGGGAGGGGGCCAACGAACCACAGGAAGAGGCGGAGAAGGGCCGGGGGTCTCCTTTGGTCAAAGCTGATATCAAAAATATAAATCTCCCTTCCCCCATCCCACCCCCGTCCCGGGGTTTTCTCCCCACCCCCACCCCCGGGCTAAGGCACAAAGCAGTGAGGCCAGGTGGGGCCGCCGCCCCTGCGGCGACGCTGCCGCAGCTACTACAGTCGTCGGGCGCGGTGTGCCTGCCTGATGGTGGCCCCCGCCGCCGCTGCCTAGGGGCGCGGGCCGGGGCCACGCGGCGGCAAGACCGCTCTAGGTCGGGGAGAAACGGTCGATGGTCCGGCCGTCGGGGCCGGCGGCCAGGTGCGCTCCCTGGCTCAGCACCTCGGCCGCCTTGTCGGGGCTGAGGCCCAGCTCCGCAGTGAACTTGGCCAACGGGTAGAGGCTCTCGAGCGCCACCTTGGGGTCGTGCAGGAAGTGCGTGGTCTGGGCCAGCAGCTCGGCCGCAGCCGCCTTGTCCTGCTGCTTCAGGCTCAGCTGTTCAGCCGTGAGGCGCGCCACAGCAAAGACGCCCTCGGGGAAGTCGAGCTTGCCCTTGCCATCGGGGCCGGGGACGCCGGGGAGCCCCCCCAGCCCCGCCAGCGCCCCGGCCGCGCCGGCCGCGCCACCCACGGCGTGCATCTTCATGTGGCTGATGAGGTTGCGTTGCTGGGCGAACTTGCCGCCGCACACCTGGCACTCGTAGGGCTTCTCGCCCGAGTGGATGCGCATGTGCTCGGTGAGGCGGTACTGGCGCGTGAAGCGCATGCCGCACGCGTCGCACGCGAAGGGCTTGAGGCCCAGGTGGCTGCGCATGTGGCGCGTCATGGTCCCGCGCTGCGTGAACTTCTTCCCGCAGATGGTGCATGGATAGGGCCGGGTCAGCCAGTGCGTCTTCTCGTGCTGCCGCAGCGTGGCCGGGTCCTTGTAGCTCTTGTCGCACGACGCGCAGCGGTACGGCCGCAGCAGCTCGCCCAGGCCCCCCGGAGCCCCAGCGACCTTGTCCCCACCGCCTCCAAAAGGGGGCCCGAGGCCGGCGGCCCCTGCAGCCACCTCAGCCGCCTCGGCCCTGCCGTACAGCGCCTCCTCCTCCTCCACGTGCGCCTCCACGTGCGCGTTCAGCTGCTCCGAGCTGGGGAAGCCCTTTCCACACGGGATGCACACGTACAGGTTGTCGCCGAAGCTCTCGGGCTCGCCATAGGCCAGGTGCGGGCACGGGTAGCCCTCGAGGTGGCCGCCGGGCGGGCTGGGGTCCTCGCTGCTGCCCGTCTCCTCGCTGCTGCTCTTGTAGTCGTCGCCGTCGCCGCCCGCGCCAGGCCCGTCCAAGCTGCCCGGGTAGCGCGGCGGCGGCGCCAGGCCGAGCGGAGGACCCCCGGGCGAGGCGGCCGGGTCCCCGCCTCGCTCCTCGCATCGTTCGCTGGGGGAGCCGCGCTCGCGGCCCAGCTCGTCGCCGTAGCTGCCCAGGCCTGGCTCGTGCTTCATCCAGCGGTAGAGGAGGCTGGGCCCGTCGGGGCGGCCGGGGGGCTCGGGTCCCGGGCTGCCGCCGCCGCCGCCGCCGCCGCCGCCGCCGCGGAATGGGTCCGGAGGCGGTCCGGCCTCCTCCAGCTTCTGGAAGGGCAGCGGCGGCAGGGGCGGCAGGGCGAGCGGTGGCTCCTTGTAGGCTGCGGGGCCGGCGCTGGGAGGGCTGTCTGGGCGCGGGGGCAGCTCGCGCTCGCCCGGCGGCCGCTCGGGAGGCGCGGAGCCCGGCGGGCTTTTCTTGGACAGGTCCAGGCCGCAGAGCGGGGAGCAGCGGCGCTCCGGGGCGCAGAGCGCGGCGGCCGGGCCGGGGCCCGAGGCGTACAGCTCGGCGCAGTGCGTGTTCACCGCGGCCTCGGGGCCCGACGGCGCCTCGGCGGTGGGCGGCGGCGGAGGCCCGGCCGGGGACGAGTAGCAGGCCTGGATGACGGGCGTGGCAGCCCTCAGGCCCCGGCCCGGCCTCCCGTAGGGTGCGTAGCCGCCGCCGCCACCGCCGCCGCCCCGCAGGTGGCAGTACTTGCCGTGGCGCTTGAGGCGTTTCTTGCACAGCGCCACGAGGTCGGGGATCTGCAGGTAGCTGGCGGCAGCCAGCACGGCGCCCAGGCTCGGCTCGGCCCCCGGGGCCACGGCGGCCGCCGCCGCAGCCTCCGCGCCATCAGCCAGGCGGCCGGTGTAGATGAAGTCCAGCACCAGGCGGAACACGGCCGGGCTCACCATGTCATGGTCCAGGTTGAGCAGGTTGTCATGCACCACCAGGGACTTGAGGTAGGCGCTGCTGGCCGCCAGCACGTTCTTGTGTGCGCGGAAGAGGGCGTTCTGCACCACGATGATCACGTCGCACAAGAAGCCCTTGGTGCGCTGGTTGTTGAGCTGCAGCAGCAGCTGCCTCGAGTGGCCGGGCGCCTCCATCGTGTCCAGCATCGTCTGCCCAGCACAATCTCCTGCGGGGACACACACCAGCCGGGTCAGAGCCGCACCGAGCCCTCGCTGCCTGCACCCAGTCCGGCGCCTCTCCCCTCCACTTCCCCTTCCCCTCAGCTGGGCAGGGGCATTGAGCACCGCGGCCTGGGCACTGGCGGAGGATCCGCGGCCTCCAAGAGTGGGAGCCTGGGCCGGCCGGCCTGGACCAAAAGAAGGAGCCGAGACTGGCTGGCGGAGAGGAGGCCAGGCTGGCCTGCACCCCCAGGCCCGATACCGCCGGGCTCACCGCCTGGGTTCTGGGGGCTTCCGAGGAGAAAACTGTTCGGGCGAAGCGACCCTTTCGGAAACAGTTACCCGATTTGAGGAAAATGTCCGCTGCAGGAAAAGTCATTCAGGGCTGAGAAGTTTGCCCAAGTGGGATACAAGGGAGCCGAGTAAAAAAGCGCCTCCCGCCTCGAGAGAAGTTGCCCCAGTTGGGGGAAGAGGTCCGGAGGAGGGGAGCGCGGTGCCCGCCGTGGCGCCGCCCTGGCCGGGGGCTGTCAGGCCCTCAGTTGAGGCCCGGGCGGCGGCCGTGGCGCGGGAAGCGGAGGCAGCGGCTGCCGTGGCGGGCAGAGCACGAAGGCCGGCCCGGCGCGGGGAGGGCGTTATATCGGGGCAGGAGGCTGAGGCAGGAAGCAGGTGGGGGGGAGGGGGGAGCCACGCAGCTCCCAAGGGAGGGAGGGGGCAGCGCCCCGGGCGGGCACCGCGCACAGCCGGCTTCGGCCCTGACCCCGGCCTGCGCCCCACCCGCGTCCCGGCCCCGGCCTCGGCCTCCGCTCTGCATTCGCGGGCCCGGCGCCTCCCTCCCCAGCTCCCCTCGGCCCCTTCTCCACGGGACCTCTGCCGCCCCAAACTTGGGGAAAAGTTTCCCAACTTCAGACAGGCCGGGAGGAGCGCACCAGCCGCAGTCCCTCGGCTCCCAGCTTTTCCTCTCGGCCCCCAATTTCGGCAGCCAGGCGGCCGCCGGGCCTGAACCGAGCCCTGAGCTCCCCGGCCGTCCGCTCGCCCGCCCGACCCTATTCCCCGCCTGGCCCCCAGGGCCTCGCGGCCCGTTACCTGCGGCCGCAGCCCGGCCGGGCTTCCCTCCCCGTGGCGGTGGCAGCTCCTAGTCGGCGCCCCACCCGCCCCGCTGCCAGGCGCCGCGCTGTGCCAGGGAGGGCAGCGCCCCTGCCAGCCCCGCCCGCCAGCTCCCCTTCCCTTCCCCTAGCTTCTCTAGCCCATGTGCGGGCACAGCCGGCCCCGGGCCGCTGACCCTGCCGTGAACCCGGCGCAGAGCAGCGGCCCGGCAGTCCTGAGTCCTCTAGGGGCGACACCCGGAGCCCTGAACGCCAGCCGCGTTGGGACGCCCGCGCCAGAGGATGCGCCCGAGGCGGCCAGCGCGCGAGGACCGGGCTGTTCGGGTCCCCTGTCCCTCCCGGTCCCCACCCCTAGAACCTACCTGGGGGGCATGTCGGAAGCCCCGGGCCCGGCTGCCGGCGGATCCAGGGGGGACGTGGCTGCGCTGCCCTCCGCCCGCCGGGCCCCCGGTCGGTCTGTCCTGCTGGTCCGTCCTCCCCGCGTCCTGGTCGCGTCTCAGCCCCGCCGCGCTTTCCGCACACTCTTATCTGGAGCGGCCCGGGCCGGCAGGCGCTCCTGCGGCTATGGCGCCACCTCGCGGCCGTGAGGGGCTTTGCGCGATACAGCCACAGCCTCCTTCCTGCGCACCTGGGCCGGAGGCGCCCAGATGCGGAGCTGGACTCAGGAGGGGGGCCTATTGGCAGATTCAGCCTCCCAGATGTGCCCACCTGGAGGCCCCAGCCTAGGACTTGCGAGCCCCACAAAGCCCCGAGTTTTGAGCTGAATGCTCCCCTGTACATATTTCTAAATTCTCACATTGCCCCAGTTCAGTTAAGTCCTGCCCGCAAGGACGGGACAGTAGATGGTGGGAGAGAGGTTTTGGAAATCCTAAGGAAAAAGAAGATAGACAAGATCTTAGGGGACCCTCCTTAGATATTCCTGGTTGGGACTGTCCATTTGTAACCCCCCAACACACCCACCCTCACTTAGCCACATGGGATAGGTATGCACAGAATAAACCCATTTGCACCCAGACCCTCTCCAGGAATTGACACCCGCGGGCGCTCATGTTTGCACAGACACACACCTGCCCCCTTCCGGAGTCCAAGATCTGGCTTTCTGGCATACTCAGGGGACTGTCATGTAGGGCCCTCCATGACCTGGGCAGAGGTGGTACCCAAACAGCCCACCCTGAACTTGCAGGCCTCTGGAGGGACCCCAGGATATGAGACTGGGAATGGCTGGACAGCGCCTCTTGGGGGTCCCGCAGAAGCGACCCAAGCCCCCAGATTCCCCGTGTGAGCCGTTCTGAGGGACGACCCGCTTGAACGACCTCGTCTCCAAACCCACGGACCCGAGAGAAAAGTCACAGGACGGCCTGCAGCCCGGGATGCCCCGCAAGGTCCTGCACCCCACGTGAAGGCCGGGTTCTTGCAGGTGACCCCCCTTCTGGGAAGGAGGGCACCCCTCACTAGAGCGCGGGCGTTCGCACAGCTAACTCCGGAAGTGTCCCCGAGCCGCCCCGGCACATCAGGCCTGCAGCCAGCGCCTGTGTGGCTGAGTGGGCCTCCGCAGCCCACGCTCCGCCTCTTCCCCGCACCTTCTGACCCCCGCCCACATGGGGCGGTGGGAGTGGGTCCCCAAGAACGCCTGCAGTTTCTGATTGGCTGCGCCTCCCTCAGCCGCCGACCGCGAGAGGCTGGGGCGCAGAGTTACCATAGTAACCGATGAGGTTCGCCCATATCGCGTCTCTCCGAGGCCTTGGAGAGCTTAGCAACCGCGCAGGGCCGCTGGGCGGTGGGGGCCGCGCTCGCCGCCCACCCACCCCCCACCCCTCCGCCCGCCCCGCGCTCCATCCTTCGCCCCCACGCCCGCGCCAGAAGTAGTGGCTGAGTCACTCATTGAGGGGCTGCCGGCGCGGCCACTCGCGGTCCCTGACAGACACCAAGGTCTCGGGCGCCCCCCAGAGGCTCCCTTTCCTCAGCAGGCGACTTCATGGCTTCGGGGCCAGGAGGCGGCTCCTGGTCCCCAGAGGTACTTCTGACTCCCACTCCTTCCCGAGTCCGCCCTCACCCTGTTTCCACTCCGTGTTCTGGGTCCATCTTATCCCAGTCCTCTTCTCCGTCTCCCCCACCCCTGCCCCAGAGTCCTCGCTAAGGAAGTAGTGAGGTTCCAAGAATGAAAATGAGCTGACAGCCTCCAGGGAAGGTGGACCTCAACATCTTGGCGGAGAGATGTGCTGTGTGCTCAGGTGGAAAAGTGTATGGAGTGCTGGGGGGAGGTGGGAAGACACCTGAGCAGTGCTCTTAGATCTTAGGGCTTTGATGGATGAACAGGAGTTCTCCCCCCAGGCAGGAAGGCATTCCTGAAGAAGAGAACCAGTGGGACAAACTCTGGGGGCCAAAAAAAAAAAAAAAAAAAAAGGCGGGTGGGGGGGACTCTAGGAGGCCAGATCCCAAAGGGTATGCAGGACCTCTTTGACCCCATTTCTGCTGTAATCTTTTATCCCCTTGATGGGGCCAGATCCTAGCCGCACAAGGATCCACTCAGCCCTGTCTCTGTTCAGTGGAGTCTGTCCACTGTGGACCCACCCTAGGGTCCCCTGTGCCCACTATTTTTGTTTTTCTTCAACAGTCTCCCCAGATTCCCACTTCCCCACCCCTATTCTCACACTGTCCTTACATCTGTATGGGAGGGTCTGACAGACCTGCCCCCAGCATAGCTGCCCTCCTGTGGACTTCACTCTTCCTCAATCTTTGACCTTTCCCTCCCTCCCTAGTTCCACCTGCTTTGGCCTGGCATTGTCCCCTCCCCACCCTAATCCAGTTCCTCTCTCTGGACACACTCCCCTCCCCCACTGATGGAGCTAGGTTGGGCCAGGATCATTCATTTCCCTGATCCTGTCCAGGAGAACTCTGCCTCACATTGCATGGACTCTTCCTGCCAATTCTGACCTCCAGGAACTCTAAGTCGTCCAGGAAGTGGTCTCTTCCCTCCTACCCCCAGAGACTCTTCTCTGCTAAGCTGCCAATGTCCCTCATTCCACAAATGGGTGTTAAACGCGGTTTGCTGAGTGTCAGGCTCTGAAACTGGCATTGTGGACCAGTCCTCCTCCCCTCCAGTTGCTGAGGCTTCCTCTTCCTCTCCCTCCCTTCTCCTGCCACCTTTCCCCCACCTCCCCCATAGAGGACCCTCTTGCTCATTTCTGGGGAGTCCAAGCCACCCTCCTCAACTTTTCTGCCTTCCCTCGCGTCTCCAGCTCCCGTCTGGTACCTGGACTCCCACTGAGCCTTTCCTTCCAGGCCCAGCCTCCTCCTACAAAGCCTTCCAGACCCCTGGGCTCCCCCACTCCTCTCCCCTCATGTCCCTGACACCACAGCTCTAGATGCTGCCAGAGGCCCCTCTGAGGGTCCAGCTTCCTCTCCTGCCCCCTACCCCCCATGGGTGACGACACCGCAGTGGCCTTGTGGGGTATAACGCCGCCGCGGGGCATCTTGTGACGTCACAGAGCCGTCGGGTGCAGGAACTGAGGAGTGGGAGTGGGGGCTACTGAGTGAGGGCCTTGGAAGGCCGGGCGATGGTGGGGTTGCGCCCCCAGGTGTCCCAGAGTGAATAAATCTGTAATGGACCCGTTCCCCCCTCCCCGCACTGTCCTCTCGCGGGCCCCCAGCCCGCAGTTCCGGAAAGTTAACCCCTTGTAGACCGGTACAGGGGGCTCGGGCTCCCCCTCCCCGTTCCTGCTTCCGTGCGCCCTCCTCCCCCTCCCAGCTCCCCGTCGCCTCGGTCCCCACCCCCCCACCCCACCCCCCGCCTCGCCACTATAAATAGCCCCTCTTCCCGTTTCCTAAATTCCCTGCTGACGTCGGCAGCGCGTCAGTGTGTAGGAGCCGCGGCCGCATGAATGAGCCGCCGCACGAGTACTATGCGCGCCTATAAAAGCCGCCGCGCCAGCCCGGCTGCGGGAGGCGAGCGGGCGCGGACGCAATACAGCCGACAGGTAAGCGGGACTGACCGACCAACGGGCGACAGATGGACCGATGCACGGACACGGACTGGAGGGCAAGGAGGAGGCCGACAGGCTGCAGGTTAGAGGGGCCCCTAAGGGGTGGGGTTGGGGACAGGGTGGAGGGGACGAGGGTCCACTCGCAACTGCTGGAGCCGGAGGCGTACGCAGAACCCTGTGCAGCACCTGCCTGCGCCCGGATGGAGACGCAGCCACTTCGGAGGAGCGTCGATCAGAGGACGGACCTCAGAGTCCCTGCGGCTCTTCCTGGAGCTCCTGCGCCATCCTCCCAAGAAAGTGGGACGAAGGTGCCGGCGCCCCAGGAGATGCGCCCCCTCCTCTCCTCCCCGCAGAGCGGTGACTCAGCCTCGCTAACCCCCGGTCGCCTGAGCTGGGGCGCCGGCGAGAGACAGACGCCCACCTACCCGCCGCCCTGGCCGCGGCTTTCTCGGGACCCCTCCCTTCATTCAGCCGGGGGCGCCCCCTCCCTGTCCCGTCGAGCTGGTCCCTCAGCGCCCCCAACTTCCCGCCTCTGCAGGAGGAGCTGTCCTCTCAGGACCAGGCGGGGGCGGGGCCTCAGCCGGACTGCCCCGCCCCCATTGCCCTCCCCCTCCCCGCAGCCGGAAGTGCCTCTCTGCAGGGACATCTTTGACGTCACAGGGTTTTGACGTCAAGGGCCACGTGCCTGTCCGCCAGCGCTGGGTCAGAGAAGGCCTGGAGACGCGGGGGAGGAAGAGCAGCAGCGCCCCCAGCTGCGGGCGACGGAGCCATCCTGCCCGGGCAGCGCGCCGGCACCTTGGCTCTAGACTGCTTACTGCCCGGGCCGCCCTCAGTAACAGTCTCCAGTCACGGCCACCGACGCCTGGCCCCGCCCCAGGACCGCGGACCCGGCCACCTGCCGCGCCCCCGGCCCCTCTGTCCCCGAGGGTCCCTCAGCCCCGAGCTCGCTGCCCGCGCCGCCGCTGTCCGCGGTGCTGATCCGGCGCGGGCACCAACATCGAGCCGTCCCGTCCCCGGTCCCCAAGGGCTACTGAGGGGCTGCCGGCCTACACGCACATCTCATAGCCCCAGGAGTCCAGCGCCCGGCCCCTGCCGCGAGCGCCGTCCCCCGCCCGCGCCGCCGCCGTCCCCCAACTCCGCGGTCCTGACGTCAGCCAAACTGGAGCTGCCGTGGTGCCGTCAGCAGCGCGCGCCCCGCCCCCGCGTCTCCAGGGCAACCGTGGCTTTCGATTGTTACTGTGGGAACCGGAGGTAACAGTCTACAGCCATGGTCGCCCCGCAGCACGCCCACGCGCCGCGCCGCGCAGCGCACAGCCGGGGCCGGGATGGGGGAGGCTCCGAGCAGGAGGAAGCGGAGGCGGCGAGTCGAGAGCCCATGTGTCTGCGGGGGTGGCGGGAGGTGAGGCGCAGGGAGGCGGGCTACCCCGGAGCCGGGCATCCACCCAGGCAGAGAAAGAGAAAGAAGCGCGGTCTGCGGAGAATGCCTGACCGTCCCCCTCAGTGACCGTCCTGTCCTCCTAGCCGAGGTACTGCACCCAGGGGATTGTGAGAGAAGGGGTAGTTCTGGGATTTGTGTTCTTTTTAACTCCTTGGTGGGAGGGAGGCTGCTAGGACCTGGAAAAATGTTTGCATCCTGGGTACCGAAGTGGGTAGACGGAGGAAAGTTTTCCTGAATGCGCCACGACCTCATTCTTCCAGGAACCCCTAGCTGAGTAGGCAGAGGGCAAAGGGTAAACCTTGAACCCATGTCCTGATGGAGTCACAGCCTTCCCTCACTCCTCTTCCCTCTCTTTTTCCCTCTGGGTCTTGAAGGATAAGAAGGGTTCCCCAACCCTCAGGAAGCCATAAAACTTGTAAAGTTAACCAGTCCTTAAACCGTTGTCTGAACATACCAGCATCCTCACCTCAGTCTATCTCTAGATGCTGTATTCCAGTTTTAGACAATGTCTCAAATTAACCCAAAAGAGGGGGAGTAAATATCAGAGGAGCTGAAGTCCTCTTGGGCCAGTGAAGTGTAAGCAATGACCTCTTCAAAAACATTCTGCATGTCACCTGCCACCACCATCATCACCCACGGGCTGACTGTTGGATATTGGGTTCAGGACCTCCCAAGGGACAGTGTTGGGAATGGTTAATGCAACGCAGCCCTGCCACCCATTAATCCAATTTTTCTCTATCTCTCCATATCCCCTCCTTTTCTAAACTACTTCTAAGGCAGCTGGTGCTGGTTTCACAGTTAATCAACACCCACACATTGTCTTCTTCCCACCCAAGGACACTGAGGTCTTGGATTAAAATGCACCTGATTCTGGCATCCGGTGGACATCTGTGGGCAGACTGTAGTGTGTGCACATGGCAGTAGTGCACTGGGAAGCAGGCGGTCGAACCTGGCATCACCATCAACTGGTTGTTAAGGGGCCATGTTGTTTCTGAGCCTTCCGTAAAATGAGATAATAATCCCTCCTTTCTGGCAGGCCTGTTGTGAGGACCAGATAAGATCATGTAAGTAAAAATCTTTGCAAACGGCAGAAAGCTATTTCGATCTTAGGTATTCTCTTAGGCTACTGTGTCCTTGTAAGGGGGTGGTGGTGGTGGGAGACCCCAGCTCTGGGCACTTAGAATGAACAGGGGAGGGGGAAACATTTCTCTGAGCAGAAGCTCTAGGACTGGGGCTGTTGAGGGTTCTTTGCTTAGGGACTCTCTCTCCCAAGAGCTTTAGGAACTAAGGTGGAGTGAGAGGTAGAAAAGAGAAATGGTAGGGATGTTTTGAAAAGAAGAGACAAAGTCTTTGCAGTCTGAACCCATCTGAAGGTGGACAGGGAGGGGAAAAAAACCAAAGGACTGACTGTACAATGTTAGAGTGTTTTAGTATCTTGAAAATCACTTAGGGCACCACACCGCCAACCTATTTTATGGATTAGGAAGGTGAGGCCCACGCAGGACATACTGTCCAAGAGTAGTGAGTGGTGGCCTCTCTGCTCATCTTCTGGGAAGCAGCAGAGAAAACAATGACTAGTAAAGGTCAAGAATGGGAGTTCTTGGATCTGAATCCAACTTTGGGTAAGTTACTTAGCCTCTCTGTGCCTCTTTCCTCAGTTGTAAAATTAGGTTAATAACAGTATCTACCTTATGAAGTTGTGAGATTAAACTAGCTAACTAAAGCTTCTGCTTAGCACAGTGTCTGGCATAGTTAGCACTCAATAAATTATATTCGTCTTCCTATTCTCTAGACCTCATTTTCCTCAGTTGAAAATGTTAGATCAATGATTCTTAACAGGAGAGCTTCTTCCCTCTCCCTAGTGGAGTGCATGAGAATCACATGGGGGGCTTCTTAAAATTACACATATTTACCAGAGACTTACTCTCTACTCTCTAAGGCGGTGGCTTTCAAGTATTTCATTGCATGAGAATGACCAGGATGGTTTGTCAAAATGCAGATTCCTGGGTCCCAGTAGCTCTGGAGTTGGCCCCAGGAACCCAAGGTTTACCATGAACCTGATGCAAATGGTCCATGGAATCTGTGTGGAGGGTGGGAGGAATAACCCCTTAAGATTCCCCATTGTTCCTGGAGGGCATGATGGGAGAGGACATATCTCACTTGTTGGGAACCAGTGGACCACATGATCTGTTTCCTCCTAGGTCAGACATTTTGATTCTCAGGGGAATTTTTACCTCCTCACTTCTGTTCCACTGGACACTGCTCTGGTCTTCAACTTCACCCTTCCAACTTTAAACCCTGCCTTAAAATTCATTCCCCAAATGTCTTTCCCTCTCTCCTTTACTCCTTCCAATAATCCCAAGTAGCAGCAACCGTAGTATGCAAGGTGGCATCATTTTCACCGCTGGGGGCCTTGCTGTGACTGCCACGAAGGCATATGAGCCCTTAGTTGCGGATCTACTCACTGCTTTCCATTCTGAACTGCTTATTTCCAGAGAAGCCAGGAATCTGAATTTGTGTGAAATTCCAAAATTTTTAAGTATCATAATCCCAACTGTTTCTAAAATTCTATGGGCCAAAGCCAACAGGTCTATAGGAGTAATTCAGTCCATTTCAGAGTCTCTTCCTTTTGCCAAGGAAGGGATCTCCCTTTAAAACAACCAAAAACAAAACAAAAAAAACCCACCAAGAACAAGGCAGTAGCAGACTGTAGCAAGGGAGAACTTTCTCCCCAGCCCCACTTTCTGCTGTAAAGGTTCAGACTCAGTAAACTAGGTCTGTCTGGGCAGGTAACTCCCGCTTTTTTTTTTTTTTTTTTTCTTTCTTTTTAAAAAATCTTGGACAGCTGCTGTCCATTGTGAAGAACTCAGAATTTCCGGTGATTTCAGACTATTTGTCTTGTTGTCTCAGGATGGGCTAGAGTATTTGTGCTACATCTCCTAATCTCAATTCCTGCTCAATTACTAAGCTACTTGGGGCAGCCATGCTTGAGGGCCAGATAGGGCCTGTTGCGATCTTCCAGAAAAGGAACAAGCTGGTGAGTCTGCAGAGGCAGGGCAGGCTGGGGATGAAGGCCCTGGAAGTGGGGGAAATGGCTGAAGTGAGCAGTCTTTAGAGTGTCTAGGAAAAACAGCACTTTCAAACCAGATGGGCTGTTTAGGCCTTGGCTGCAATCTCTACAGAGTAGCATCAATCTCAAATGCTGCAAATAGGGTCAAGTTTGGAAGAAGGTTACTTCTGTGCTGTCTTTGGCTTCCATCAAGGTCTAGCACCATCCCACCCTTCAAGCTCATAGTTCGGAGGGGTAAGACTGTTATGGTGGAGAAAGCAGAGAACATATGAAGCCAGGTTTTGACACGCCAACACACAACTCTTAGGGATCAGGATGGAGGAAGCCAAAACTTAGTATGGCCCAGGCAGAGCCCTGCCAATTGATCTCTTCCCCAAACTTCTCAGATGTAAATTCTTCCCTGCTTGAGGGAGGCCTCCTTTCTTTCACGTTGGGACTTAAGCCTTCCACCAGTAATGTGTAAGTGTCTATGTGCACATATGCATGAGCTTGTCCTGGGGGTTCAGAACTGGAAACACCTCCCTGCTTGGTGCTGCCCTGGAGGCTGTATGGATGGCCAGGAATCCACTTTTTTTTTTTTTTTTTTTTTAATAAAATGAGTTTTGCTGTGTATACCAAGGAAAAGATGCTGAAAATCCAAATCACCACTTTATTGTGTGGCAGTCACGGTGCTGCCAGTCTCTGCTTTTTGTGTTACCCTCCACTCATCCAGGGCTCCACTGACCTTTTTCATATTTGAACGTCAGATGCCATGGTCAAAGTCCATTAGGCCGCCTAATTCTCTTTTTCTTGAGTGCAGAGCTAGGCTTATATAATCTGAGTCTTAAGTATTGATATCTGTCTCTTGAGATCACAGTAGGGGAAAGAAGGGGAGGACAGGGACTGTAGAGGCTGCATCAAGGTCATGTGTCTCCATTAGGGGGTAGGGGGTGGAGAGGGAATGCAGAGGCAAAGGCATTTGTTGATCTTTCACTCTGCAAACTGGTCCAAGAACTGGAGGTAGGCCTGGCGCTGGGGTGCGGCTGCCGGAATGAAGTGGCCACCAGAGTGGGTGAGGGCGATGGCTCCAGCGAATCGGCTACACAGTTGCATACTCTCCTGAGCGGGGATGACGCGGTCGGTGTCCCCAAAAACATGGAGGGAAGGCACTGACAAGGGGCCCTGCAGGATGGCTTCCTTGAGGCCAAGGCCCCGGGGACAGAAACCAGATACCAGGATGATAAACCGGGGCAATGGGAAGCGGGGATCGCCGGCTTGGCCAAGGGCACACACAAGGGCTGCTAGCGCGGCCCCCTGGCTGAAACCAAGGATCCCATCGAAAGGCCCAAGCTTGCTCAGTGCCTGTGCCACCGTTCCCAGGGCTTCCTCCAGACCTCTGCACACCGTGGGCTCTTCCAGTGCCGAGAAAACGTCTGCCTCCTGTTTGGAAAACCACCAGCCTCGAGGTTGCTCCTCCGGAGGGCAGGGCCCTACAGCGATGAGGGGGAGAGTTCAGAGTTAGGACAAGGGGAAATCCAGGGGGAGAGAACTGAGAAAGGGAGTGAGGGAAAGAGAGGAGGCTGAGGAGAGAAGAAAGTCCGGGGAAAATGAGGCGGGGAACAGACTGACCTGGAGAAGAGACAAGGTGGAAGTCTGGGAGGGCCAGGCTGGAATTTGAGCGAGGGGCTGGGGTGGGAGGGATGGAGGGCATAGGCAGAATGAGGTGGGAGGGTGGCAGGAATGAGGGGAGGGACAGGGTGGCTGTGTGCAGGCAGGCGTTACGGGGACGAGGCAAGACAGAGAAGACTCTGAGCGCATTTCCGGGCAGGGCTCATCTCACCGGCGTCTGGCCCGGCGCCCTCAGGGCCCGCTGCGTCCGCGACCGGGTGCGGGCCGCTGAGGCACACGAGCTCTGCGCGACCCCGCAGCGCCTTCCGCAGCGCTCCAGTCTTCTCGCGGAAACCCCGCTCGCTCTGCCGAAAACCGGCCAAACACAAGACGCGCAGACGCGGAGACGCAGCCATAATTCTAGGCAAGCGCCAGAAGAAACGGACGTGGTCTTTCCCCGAGCGGAAGTTAAACATAAGGGAGCGTGACCCAATGCCGGCACCACCCTGGAGGCGGGCCTCAGAGAGAGTGGACGTTGCCATGACAACGGAGAGAGGGTGCGGCCCCGCCAGAGCTGGGGCTGATACCTGGGACCAAGGAGCGTTTCAGGGAGCGGGCGGCGCGACCTCCTCGTCTCTGCAGCTGCAAGCCTCGCAAGCCACGGCTGGAAAGGGGCGCGCGGGCTTCTCCTGAACCTGAGGTGGCCGACTTTGGTCACGGTCTCGCTTCCGCGACGTTCCCCACCCCGCTGACACGCATTTCCCGTAGCGGCCGCAGGGCGGCGGGCTCGGCTCGCGTCACCAAGGAGGCGGCCAATGTCTGGCCGCGCCCAAGCCTCTCCGCCCTCCTTGAGGTTCCTTCCTACCTTCGCCAGCGCCGGCCGGCCCGGGTGCTGGAGCAGCCGATCCCGCCCGTGGTTCACCGTCCACGGCCCCAAGGAGCTGCCAGCGTAGAAGTCCATAGGGTAGGGCTGCTGCCAGGAAATGTCTCTCAGGGCCACTGCCGCCTAGAGGAGAAACACCGGACAGTAACATCTGCCAACATTTTTCTACGCAGGATTATTTAATTCTGCCCTCACGACGGCCTACGAAGGTCCTACTATATCCCTATAGCACAGAGAGGAAATGTGAGGTTCAGAGAGGTGAAGGGACTTCCAAGGCCACACAGCTAGGAAGTGGCTCAGCTGTAACTAAGTGCTGCCCACCCACCCACAGAACTAGGAGCAAAGCCCACTCTCTCCCAGGGATTTTCAAAACGTGGTGTTACCTCATAGGGTGTGAGCAGCGGCTTGGGGAAGGCTGTGCCCCAGTCAATGGAGAGGCGTGGACATGCCACCTGCACCCACCTGGGAGGGGAAGTCACGTCAGATCCAAGGGGGGGGGCCCTGTTCCTGGGCAGCATGCTGAAGAACATGAATGTGTCCCCAACACAGCCAATGCATGCTTACTATTCTAAAGACTGTCACCTACTGCTGTTTAGAATAACACTATGGGGACTTCCCTGGTGGCACAGTGGTTAAGAATCCGCCTGCCCATGCAGGGGACACGGATTCGAGCCCTGGTCCAGGAAGATCCCACATGCTGCGGAGCGGCTAAGCCTGTGCGCCACAATTACTAAGCCTGCACTCTAGTTAGCGCCCGCGAGCCACAACTACTGAAGCCTGCGTGCCTAGAGCCTGTGCTCCACGAGAAGCCACCGCACTGCAACGAAGAGTAGCCCCCGCTCGCCGCGACTAGAAAAAGCCCACGCCTAGCAACGAAGACCCAACGCAGCCAAAAATAAATAAATTTATTAAAAAAAAAAAAGAATAACACTATGGTGTTGCTTGTTTTCTCCTGTTTCCTCCACTGACTGTGAGCTTTCTGAAGGGAGGGCCTGGGCAGCTCATTTGCAATAGTATCTCCAGAATCAAATTTAGTGCCTGGTACAGTGCAGGTGCCAACCCCCGCTCCAACTCATCTCACGCAGAATGACTGTGATGCTGCCGCTGCCGGTGAGCCCCCAAGCCAGACAAGGTAGGGAAGACCCACAGCCAAAGGCAGTCCCTGCTGGACGAGGGCTCTGTAAACGCTGACATTTCATGATCATGGAAGCACCGACTCCAGCCTTCGATAGGTGCTGGGCAGGACCCAGGTTCTAAGCTTTTTTAGCCAGTCATAGCTAGACAGGAAAGGTGGGCAAACATACACATCCACCTCAGGAAGAAGGCTAAGCTTGCTGGGGAAGATCTCAGAGAGCAGCAGCCTCACGAAGGGAAGTCCCAAGGCCCGGAGCCGAGATTCCAGGTGCTGTTGGGAGAGGGAGGCAGAGCTGGGGTCCCCACGATCAAGCAGCCAAAGCTAAACCCCTTAGGCTACTGATTTTCCCAGCTCCGTTCCCAGTTAGTCCTCTTTTCCAGAGGCCATCCCGAGCCCTCTGACCTCCAGAATCTTGGGACTGCCCTGGCGGCCCAAAGTGCCCAGGATGAGACCCCAGGATTTAGCTGAGCGGGCAGCGGCTATGGCTTCTTGGCGGTTGGCCTGCATGCGCTGGCAGTCGTACTGCTCTCTGGAGAGGACTTTGCTGTACGGGTCGTATCTGGAAAAGAAGCTGTCATGGTCACAGTGACAGCCACTTACAGGATCTGTGCTATATACACAGCTCCCCGAGTCGGCCCCTTGGTCTCCTGAACCCTCAGTCTCCATGAAGGCAAGTAAGAACAGAGGCAAGAGCAGAGACTGTCGTTGGGAAGATCAGTTCCGCAACTCGAGCAGGCAAGAGTGGGAGAGGGGTCTAGGATCCAGGTGTGACTCCAGGGGATGGGTAGGTGCTGTGCAGCAGCAACCCTTCTCCTGATACCGAGATTCAGAACCCAAGTGCCTCAGATCCTCAGGGCCGGGGGCTGTTAAGTGGCCAAGGGATGAGGAAGTTTGGGCTGATTGAGGGTTACAGTGGCAGGGAACCCCACCCCCTTCCCAGCTGGTCAGCCCAGCTCAGTCCATACCGGTAAGCGGGGACATTGGGGTTGGCAATCATGACAGACTCCAGATGGAAGCGGCCATCTCCAAGATATCTGCAGCGGGGAGAAAGGGGACAGTGAGTGTGGGGTGGGGCACCAGAAGAAGCAGGCACTGGCTCAGAGGTCCACAGGACTGACTTCTTGGCTATGCTGCTGACTGCGTATGTGAACTGGGACAAAGCATCATTTCACACACACCGCCCCCTCACCCTACCCCACCCGCCGTTTTTTGTTTTTGTTTTGGCTGTATTGGGTCTTCGTTGCTGCGTGCCGGCTTTCTCTAGTTGCGGTGAATGGGGTCTACTCTTCGTTGTGGTGCACGGGCTTCTCATTGAGATGGCTTCTCTTGTTGGGGCTTGCAGGCTCTAGGCACGTGGGCTTCAGTAGTTGCGGCGCACGGGCTTAGTTGCTCTGCCGCATGTGGGATCTTCCTGGACCAGGGATGGAACCCGTGTCCCCTGCATTGGCAGGCAGATTCTTAACCACTGCGCCACCAGGGAAGACGTCCTGGTTTTTTCACATGTAAAATAAGTTTGAATTGGATGACCATTAAGGCCCCTCTAGCTATGTAGTGCAGAATCTAAGAACTGCACCTCTCCCCACCCCGACCTTCTGGGGGAACAGTAAAGGGACAGCCAAGACCATGGTAAGGCTCTAGATCTAGATCCTAACTTGGAGGTGGAGGGACAGATTCTCCCTCACCTAGCTCAATACAGATGTGGGAAGTAGTGTTCAGGGTGTCATCTACGCCATAAATGAGCTTTCAGGGTATATACTGGCTACTCTCTGCCCAAACTAGCTCTTGGGTCCAGTTACTGAGTTGTAATAACAGCCACTGTTTACTGGGCTTGTGCCTTCCGTGTACCAGGCCTGGGCTAAACACCTGACATGTAGGACTTCACTCAGTCCTATCAGGTAATCCTCCAAGCTGCTACCTACAGTATCCCCATTTCACAACAGATACAAGTGAGGTTCAGGGATATTAAGAAACTTGCCCAAAGTCACACAGCTATTAAGCAGTATATCTGGGACTTGATTCTAGGCTTACCCATCAGGCTGTACCAAGCATGCCTAGGAGATGCTGTCCCTAACAGTACCTTCCCAGACCATGGAGAGGCCAGAGCATGGAAGACAATCTGCACGGCAGCTCCTTCTGTCTTGGAGATCACACCAAATTTTGATGAATGGCCAACACTCAGAGTGTCCCTCCTTCCAACACACACCATGACGCCCCCGGGGGCAGGCATCTACGAGCTCAGAGTTATGCAGGCACAGGCACAGGGGGAATGCCCATCAGGGAGCAGGGCTACCAGGTCTGGGCTGGGGAAGGCCCTGATGTGGGCCTGCTAGGGGCAGGGATGTCCTGTGTGGGTGCAGGTGGGGCTGAGTCAGGGGAGTGCCCCTCCCTCCTGCCCTGCCATTAGCTGGGAATGGGGCTCCCCTCCCCAGGCTTAGCCGGGGGAGCTGTCGGCTCTGGGGCTGGCTGCGTTCACACAACATTAAGCATTTCCATTACCTAAAATAATTAGGCGGCAGGAGACATGCTGCTCCTGCTTGTTGGCTGTCCGGATGCTAAATTAATGGGGCTGCAGCCTGGGCGTGCCCATCCATCTTCTCCAATTATGTTCCCACCACTTCTAGCCCACCCTCGTCCCCCATCAGGCCCTGATTCCCGCTCCACCCTGGGCACAGCCTTCTGGATGTTGGACAGAGCGCTGGAGAGGGAGACAGGAAACCTGAAACCCTATTTGGTCCCCACCTTGCAAGGTGACCTTGAGCGAATGGCTAAGGAACTTTAGACTCAGTTTCCTTTCCTGGATGATGAACCTGAGCTCCCTCCTACAGTACGTTTCTTGTGTCTCTATGACTGGCACCCCATTTTTCACTTACACAACAGCCTCCACCTCCTTGGGTAGACGGGGGGACGTGCAGCCCAGGATCTCCCCAGGGGATAGGGGCTTGCACTGTGGGACACTCACACGATACTCAGCTTTCAGCTCTTGGGCAGCTGCCTGTAGGGATAATGAGGGAAGGGAAGCAAGTGCATGGGGAAGGAGAGGCAGGGCCATAGGACCAGCCTGGAGCACCTGCCGTGGGGATCCAGGAAGAGCCTGGAGACTGGCCACTGTCTGCCCACTTACCTGCAAAGTTGACACAAACTGAATGGTGCTGACCAGCGCAAGGGCACTGGCTGGGGGAAAGGTGAGGCGGATAGAGTCCAGTAGGTGGGTAGTGTCTATCCGGATGTCCACAAAGACATACAGCACCCGGAAGTCTTGGGCCGAGGTGTCCATGGGAACTGGGAGGAGGGAAGAGTTCAGGAGACTGTTCTGGAAGGCAGGAGGGGCAGAGGGCCTGGCCCAGGCCAAGGTTTCTGAGTAGCCAGGACCAGTGGCTTTACCCTGAGGGTTAGAGGGAGGGGTTGGGGGAGGTGGGGAGGGTGTTGTCACAGGTCTTTCAGAAGCTCCATCTCTGTCATTCCGCTGGGGGCCCAGCCTGCTCTACCACCAACAGCCTTTCAAACACCCGCATCTGGGACAGCAGCATGGTTTCCAAGGCAACCAAGTCCAAAGGAAAGATCCACCTGCAGTGCAGGAAGGCCAAGGCCATCCCAGAAACTGGGAGGGACCTTGTGCATACAAGCAGGGCAAGGCACTGTGATGGAGATGAGCGTGCAGTCCCACCTCCCTGCCAGGGTCTGGGTGTCCTGGTCTGCCGTACCCAGGCAGCTGTGGCCATAGTGCACCAGGAAGTCAGCTCCCAGGGCCCTTGCGGTAAAGTCATCCACACAGCAAGCCCCGTAGGTCACATCACCCATCACCATCACTTCGGCCTCCGTGAACCTGTCGGGGTGGGGAACAATGGGACAGTGACACAAGGAGGTAGCAGAGAACCTAACTGTGGCGGTATCTCAGGGCCCAGCTCCACTCTCCCTACCTCTCCCAATCCCTTGGGTTGGCAGCTGCCACTTCTGCCAACAGAGTAGGAGGGGCCCAGCTGCTACCTCCCCCAGGCCTGGCAGCAGCTCCTGGAACCGTAGCTGTATGAGGACGGACTCTGCAGCATCCTTGCTCCTCTGCCCAGGTTCAGACTGCAAGAGGGACCCCCAACCCTCAGCCTGGCATACAGGGGGTCAAACACAGACCTCTGCCGCCCCAACTCCTCCCACCCAGAACAGGGAGCATGCACACAGGGGCGAAGACACCCCGGCACCGTGACGTGCGTGGGCACGCGTGTGTGGACACACATAGCCTCCCCGTCGCCCAGACCCCCTGCTACCTCCCCACCTTTAGTCAGGGCCCTCTGTGCCCGGGATGGGGGGACCCGTGGACAGCTCCTCCGCAGCACATGGCGCCACCCACACACCTCATGTGTCAGGAAGAGTGGGCTCTGGCCAGCACACTGCCATGGGATCTGCTGCCAGGCCTGAATCACTGGGGGACGGGGTGGCTGGGGAAGACCCCACTCTCCCTGAACTCACCACGGGAATGGGGCCAGAGGATTAGCTCTTCCCTGAGACCCACCCCTGGGGCATGGAGTCTGGCTCAGTGTCAGGGGGTCTCCCCATTCCTCTCCTGGGGGTGTGGTGCGAAAAGCTGAGCTGCTGCCAGGCAGCTCCCCCACCTCCCCAAATCAGGCTGTGCACAGAAGCAGATAATTCAGCTCCTTAGAATGCAGCCCAGGCATCTGAGTCAGCCAGAGCACTTAATTTTTTATAGATTAAAATGTATGCAAATTGGCCCGAGCCCCAGAGAGCATCCCCAAGGGGCAAGAGGGTGGGAGCAGGGAAGTGAGTCTGTGGCTGCAGGGTGGGGGTAGGGCGGCAGCAGGGAAGTGGGAGGTTCCCATCACGAGGTGACCTCCCCTTTCTTCTTTCGCCCTCCCTGTTCCCGTGCTGGTTGCAGATGGCTGAGCACTCACCCCCCTCCCAAGGATGGCTCACTGTATTGAAGAAACTTAGATGAGGGAGGTAGAGGAAATGAACACCATCTCCTATGCGCTTCTCCCTCTGCCAAGCCCCTCTTGCCTCACTCCTCCAAATGTGCCAGAGAAAAAGTTTCCCCCAAGCCAGACCCCCACGCTGACCACCCAGCCCACTGCAGGGTCAACTCTGAGGACTCTCAGCTTCTTCCTCAGGCTCCACCACCTGCTGTGGGCCCACCTTTGAAGATACTGGAGTTGACTCATTTCTCCCTCCCAATTTCTTTTAGGGAAGGGGAGATGTATAGAGACAAGCAGGGATTGCAGCAAGCTAGGAGTTTAGTCTGGGGTTTTGCCCTTGGTGTGTGTATGGCTGTGGGAAGGAACACGGTAAGGCAGAGGTCCAGAAGGAGAACATGATGCCAACAGGCAGAGCTGCAATGGACGTGGGGAAGGTCTTGGTTCCGCTTCGTCAGTGGCCCAAGGCTCACCTTTCCAAGATATCCACAATGGTACAGGCGAAGAGGAGGAGGCCTTCAGGCATTTGTAAGGCCACTGCAAGACAGAGCAGAGACATGAACAGAGGGCTGGGAAGAGACTGGGATGGGGACACTGCCCCTGGCTCGGCCGGGCAACCTCTCCTCCCCCACCCCCGCTCAAAGCTTACGGGCTCACCCTTCTTGGCCTGGGCCTGTTGGATCCTCCAGATGGTCTTGGGAATCTCAAAGTTATAGTTGGAAGGCAGGACTTGAATGGCTGCCTGCAGCTGGGGATTGTTCAGGATCTCAGCAGGTATCTGATTGGCCAAGCGGCCCCGAGGGGCTCGACCTAGGATGAATGCAAGGCCTGAGTTGGTTGGTGCCTGGCCTAAACCGCAGCCAGACCTGAGTGAGCTGTTAACACCACCCAAGTTTAAGGCCCCGATCCTAGATGCCAAGGGGATTGGCCCAGCCTTCTTCCCCACTGAGTTCATCCTGAAGCTGGAAGGACAACCCATTAAGCTAGGAGGAAATCTGTATAATTAATTTCCACGTTATGAGATTATTGGGAATCAAGGACTGAGTGTGGGGCTCAGCTCTTACCTCAGGAGAGTAAGCTGACACCAGGGGACTCAACTGAGAGGCAAATGAAAAAAAAGTCCACACAACCGCTCCTTGATAGAGAACAATCCTGAGAAAACGCCGAGAGTCCAGCCAGCCCAACCTGTCTGGGAAAATGTCCCTCTCCCCCCAGCCCCTGAGAACACCTTGAAGTTCTGAGATCCTAGATATGAGATCTATAAGCAAACTGTTGTAAGTACTCATTTAAAAGACTGCCTTCCTCACTTGAGTCCCACTATGTCTACGCTGGTTAATTCCTGCACTCTTCCCCTCTCCTCATTCAAAAGGGAAATAAACACCATACATTTAACTGACTTAACAAATTCCCCAGTTCCATCATTCTACCCCACTTCCCACCCCAGGAAGGATGGAAAGAATACATACACTCTAGTCAGGACTGTGGGCAAACAGGTAAGGACAGAAAAGTGACCTTGCCCTTTAGGGGTTAGTAGTCTAGTGGCGGCAAATGCAGGTACACAAATAATTACAAACCCCTGATTAAAGGAGAAGAAACATTGTAGCCCTTTAGGAAGGCTGCAGCCCTTCATCTGCATCCTACTCCCCACAATTCAGTTTAGCCCAACCCTGGTCTCCCTTTAGGCACCAGACAGTTTGGGAATGTGACAAGGAGAGAAATGAGTTTATTCAGCGAATATTTATTGAGCCTGTACTATTTTCTGGCAGGGATCCTGCCAGACCTGACACTTCAGCCTCTGTGTGTGTGTGTGGGGGGGGGGGGCTGATGCATGGGTGGTGGTGGTGATGGTGCAGTGGAGAACTAGAATGGCAGGCTTGGGACCCTAAGTCCAGATTTGAATGTTACCACTGCTATGGTACTTGTTCAGATGTTTCAAAGGCCATGAAACACAAGCCTGCGTCTCTGGGCCCGCCCCTCTCAGAAGCTCCTCTGGCAGAGGCCCAAGTCCCTTGTGGTTGTTGGGGTGTGGGAGCTGCTAGTCGTAGCAGCTCGATTTGTCCCAAGGGCCAGTAGGCGCTTCCTCCTTTATCATTTGGCAGTAACCTTCTGTTAACGTCAGCATTCCTCGGTAGACTGTGAGATCCCTAAGGGCAGGGCTGCAGTCCAGTCCCTGCACCTAGCACAGGCCTGGCATTGAGCGGGCGCTCAGTAAGTGCCAGGTGAATGACACCTTGTGCATCTTTCCTGAAGCATTCCCCGAAGGCACACTTGTGGAATGCCCGGGGCAACGCGCCTGGCTCCTTCCCTCCCCGTCGGGTACGTCTTATCCGTGAGTCTTCAGGTGTCTGTCTGCCCGCCAAGGCGGGGGGGGGGGGGGTAGCGTTTCCGGCTTGAGGACTACAAGCTCCTAGGAGGGGCTGCTCCCGATCGTGCCCTAAGGCTGCAAAAGAAAGACCTGTCGTCCTGGGCTCCAGCGACAGCCGCCCAGAGCGAGCGACGGCAAGGCCTTCCGGGTCTGGAGGAGAAACGCGCCTTCGCCATTAAAGGATCCTGTCCCTGACTTGGGGGCCCTACCCCGAGATGCGAGGTCCGGAGGCCGCAGCCTTACAGCACCCACCTCTGCCCGGGCCGTTTCGGCTGCCGGACTCTGTGGCCTCGGCCGCAACCAGCGCCGCCATCACCAGCTGCCCACGTTGGGACCAAAAAGACAGCGCTAGAAGAACGAGGAGAGCGCAGACAGTGCGATCGATCGCCGATCGGCCAGCGAGGGGCGGGGATTTGCGGGGCGGGGACCGTGAAGGAGAAAGATAGGGGTGGGGCTAGAGTGGGCCCCCAGGTCAGCCGGGAAGGTCGACCTTCTCGGGAGTCCCTAGTGGTCCCCGGCCACAGCGGTTGCGTTCTCCCAGCGACCGTGTCCCCTCCTCCCCGTCCGGGCAGCTTGAACCTGGTTCTCCCCGACAAGTGCCCTCCTATTTGCCGACTCCCTACCCCAGTTCTGCGGGCGGAGTCTTGTAAATGGGGACACCACAGAGTCCTCCTTCAGCTCCCCTCACTCTCTCCCCTCCTGATAAGACCTGGATGCCTATGGGTGGGGCCGCATTCCCTGCCTCAGAGGACCTCATTGCTCGGACAGGACAGAACTCAGCACCCACCGAACCAGTTCCAAGTTGAGTCTTGGTGCCGGTTTCCGGAGCGCTGGGTTGCCCTTACACCTTTAGAACCGACAGTGTGGAAGGTTCACCTGTGATAAACTGCTAGCAGGGGAAGGCCCCCAGCCTGAAGGTGCTTTCCTGGGAGAGTGGGGAAGTCTGAGGACTCGACTGCCTAAACCTTCGGGATTCTGGCCGTTTGCCCTGCCTAGGCTGCCCCTCAGGCCTAGGAAGCCTCTCTCCTGATCAGTGGCATAAGCTTCTGGAATCTCAAAGAGAAGACAGGGTAGCCAGTGAGACAGCCTTGACATTTGGAAGAGCAGAGTACCTGCAGGACTGACTTTCAGCAAGGTCTGCCCCATAGAGGAATCGTCCCCCAGGACCGTTTGCCCACGCAGCCCTCTGGCACCATCTTCCTCTCTGCTCTCTATGTGAGCGCAGCTGGCCCTTTAAGGCGCTCTGTGGCCTCGGGCTCCCCTGGAGGCCCTCCCTGCTTGGAAACTCCTAATTAAGGTGCAGGGAGAAGTGAAAAACAAGCAGCCAGGCACAGGCTCTGCCTGGGAGACTGCCCAGAGAGGAGAGCTGAGTGGGCAGGCTGGGAATGAGCAGCCAAGGGGAGGACCAGAAGGGGTCAGTGCTCTGCCCCTCAGACCGCCAACTGATGCTCTTAGGACAATCTCAGCTTTGGACAGGAATGTGGCCAACATGGGTCCAAGGAACACCCCATCAGCTTGGTAAGAGTCCAGGCTGCACTTTCCCATTCCCTCAGGTTCTCTGGACCCCCAGGGTGTAGGATCTCAATTCCAGGGACCCCGTGAGTCCAGCCCCTCCCCATTCAGGATACTAAGGCCCAGCCTGTGGGTAGCTTTAGCTCTGGCTGCAGCTGTGAGTTCCAAGGGGGAGAAATTGGCTCCAGCAGAGTAATGGCTTCTCCCTAGCAGGCCCCGTATCCCTTAGGGCCTTTCCCTAGGCAGAGGTGGGCCCACTGGTGATAGAAGTCCCCCATCCTTTTATAACACTGCCTCACAGCCCCTGTCCTAAATGAGTTGCCCTGGCCCCCATTAGGAAATGAGCATGTGCCCCAAGACCCTGCAGTGCAGGACACTGGGGGCTGTTATTCAACTTAAGCGGAGAACACCTCCATCTGTCCATGGGGGTCTCCCGGCCAGAGTTACTCAGCAGTCTGAGTAATTACTGCCTGACAAGAAGGCGGGCACAGTGCTCCCCCTACATTAAACTACAACACCCACCCACGGTCGCCCCCACTCCCTGGCTGAACTCCAAAACAGCACCCAGCCAGAGGACTGAAATAACTCTGCTTCTCACACTCACGCCCAGCCCCAGCCAACTTTGCCTAAGATACTGGAGATTGTGGGGCAGGGGGTCATGGGGAGGCGGCTTGAGGAGGTGGGAGGAGGATCGGCACACCCTGATTCAGGCCCATACTTGGGCGCTGATCTGCTGTGAGATGCTGGTCAAGTTGTTCAACCTCGCTGACATTGGTTTACTGGTGGAGGGCCTCTGCAGCTCTCAGCATCATCGAGTTCAGCTAGTGTCTGCCTGGCGGAGCTCAGACGGGGTGGCTCAGTCCAGTTCTGCAGCTGATGGAGGCTAAGAGAATACCTCACCTTCTTTTCCCACTACAAGATGGACCAATTTTTTTCTTAAGATTTTTTTTTCGATGTGGAACATTTTTTTGTATAGATTTTATTTATTTATTTATGGCTGTGTTGGGTCTTCGTTGCTGCACTCGTGGTGCCCAGCCTTCTTATCGCGGCGGCTTCTCTTGTTGCAGAGCATGGGCTCTAGGCGCGCGGGCTTCAGTAGTCGTGGCTCGGGGACTCTAGAGTGCAGGCTTAATAATTGTGGCGCACAGGCTTAGTTGCTCCGCGGCATGTGGGGTCTTCCTGGACCAGGGCTCAAACCCATGTCCCCTGCATTGGCAGGAGGATTCTTAACCACAGTGCCACCAGGGAAGCCCTGATGTGGACCATTTTTAAAGTCTTTATTGAATTTGTTAAATATTGCCTCTGTTTCACATTTTGGCATCCTGGCCAAGAGGCACGTGGGATCCCAGCTCCCCGACCAGGGATCGACTCGCACCGCCTGCATTGGAAAGCGAGCTCTTTCTTAACCACTGGACTGCCATGGTAGTTCCGGACCAATCTTCTTAATCTTCAGAACAAGGTTACTCTCTCACCTCCAAGCATTTGCACATTCTTTCCTGCCTGGAATGGCCTTTCACCTTCTCAGCCTGATGAATTCAGCCCTCAAGACCAACGGCATCTCTTCTGTGAAGCCTTTCTGGATGGTCTTCCCCCCCCCACCCCCCTACAGAGCTAGCAGAGCACCCTCCCACACTCTGTATCTCTTCCCGTCACATTCTAGGATAGCTTGTGGGTCCTCCCCAACTGTGCCATAAACTACTGGAAGTCCAAGCCTAGGTGGTTAGCACAAACCCAGAGCCTCAGTGTGGTTGAACGCATGTATGGGTGAATGAATGATAACGGCCTTCTTTTTGACCTTCTGATCATGACAAGTTTTTCTCCAAGGAATCACACTACTCACCTTCTCACGTCAATTAGATCTCTGCTTAGATGTCACCTGCTCGGAGCGGCTCTCCCTGATCTGCCCATATCAGCTGCAGAACAACACCTGGCTGTTTCTTCTTCCAAGCGCGCCATCTCATCTGGACTTTCCTCAGTTGGTCCCTATTAACTGTAAACTCCACAAGGGCAGGGACCTTGCCTTTTTCATTGGCTGAATCCCCGGGGAATAGTAGTACTCTACAATGATAGACCCTCAATAAATGTGTCTTTAAAGGGTGACTTAGCCCACTCTTTTCCCCCTCCAGGACCCCTCTTATCCCAGGCCAGTAGGGGGTGCCGGCCTCCACCGAGGATTCATCTGGCCTGAACCTTCGCTAAGCTCAACCCAACTGGTCCCCTGTGGGACCTGCTTTTTAGGCGGTGCCTCCTCCATTTTCCACGAAGCCCCGGGCGGGGTCTGTGTAGACTGAGGGAGAATAGAGCCCCCCACCCTCCCAGGCGGAGATAGCTTGCCTGAGCCCCACATCAGTCTTTCTCTCTCTAGAATATGCAGCTGGGCCTCCCCAATGCTTGCTGAGATGTGTAGACCAGCCAGGGGGCACACCACACCACCCCTCAAAAAGGATAGTGTCCTGGGTCTCGGGATGCGATGCGGCTGGGTCTGCCGGAGCTATTCTGGGCAAGGAGGAGCCGTCGAGCCTCCGAGGAGGAAGAGGAGCCGGCCAGGGAGGAGATGGGCAGGGGTGCAGACTTGTAATCGGGGACTCTGGGCGGCAGTCTTCGCATCCCAGCCGGTGGGCAGAGCGCACGCTTCCAGCTGCCTCTCTCGGTGACCTCCATCCGCGAAGGGCGAGCGGGGGGTGGGGGTGGGGCGGGGCGGCGGGTGCGAGCCCCGGGAAGCCCACGGGGCCCGGGAGGGGCTCTCGAGTGGCCCGACGACTGGCCCGGGGACTGGGGCAGGTACTTGGACGGCCGCAGGCCAAGGATCGTCCCCGGGGTCGGGCGCAGCGAAAACACCTTGGGAGGCGGCGCCGCACGGCTGAGCGCCGCTGCCCTGGGAATAGGACGGCGCTCAGCACCGCGAGCTGAGAGCACTTTCATAAATTTTGTATGGGAGGCGCTCCGTGAGCGGGGGCGGGGAGCGGAGAGAGAGAGGGAGGGAGCTAGCGAGCGGAGGAGGGAAGGAGGGAGGAGAGGTGGGGGAAGCCGGGGGGGGGAGAAAGGGAGGCGCCCCGCTCCGCCGATCGCACGGTTCTGCAAACGCGCGCCGGGCGCTTTCCCCGGAGCTTGGCGGTGCGTGCGAGCGCCCTTTTGCAGCAACCGCGGCGGCGGCTGCGGCCCGAGGGGGCGGAAAGGAGGGGGCCGCGGCGGGGCGGCCGGGGGGCGGCGTCCCCCCTCAAAACCGCCTGCAAAGTGCTCTGGGCTGCAGAAGCAGGCCGCCAGCTCCGCGGAGCAAGCAGCTCGCCCCGGGGTTGCCGGGCAGCGCCACGGTTGCCGGTGTGCGCCGGTGCCCTCGGCGCGGGGCTCGGGCTCACCATGCCCCTGCGGGGCCGGGCCGCCGGGCACAAGCGGATCCCCGGCTTGCCCCCGCCTCGACGCGCTCGGATTAGCTGCAGCCAGCGCCCAAGGATTTGAATCCGGACCCTGGGAGGGAGCGCGCCTAGGCCGACCTCCGAGTGGCGGCCCCGCGGCCAACATGCTTCGCAAAGGTGAGTTGGAGCCGCAGGGGCAAGTTGGAGTTGGATACGCACGGGGCAGAGCCGCGAGCCTGGGAGCCGCCCGAGAGCTGCCAGGCGCCGGGGCTCCGGGCCCGGGAAGCAGCTCTGGGCAGTCTGGCGGGCTTTGCGGGGACGGAACCGCCGAGGAAGTGCTGCTGGAGGAGCTCAGCCCCTGACTGGGGCCAGTAGCGAGACACGGGATTTGCTCCCTGGATCAAGCGGCCAGGCCTAGGGTTCTGGCTCGGCGAGGTCATTTCGAGACCACAGTGAGCTGCCCCTGATGGAAGGGGCGCCGGCCTCCTGGGACCTTAGCTTTGCCAGTATAAAGTTTTGACTTGCAGGCTCCATCCCCTGCGCGGGCACACGCCGCCAGCTTCTGCCGCTTTGGCGGGGCCGGGTCCAACCTGCGCTCCGGTGCAGCTGGCGGTCAGTCACCGCGCGGCCCGGCCGCTCACTCACTGCGCGTCCTGGTTCCCAGGTGGGGCCCGGACTCGGGCACCTTCCCTGTAGCCCCGCTTTGGTGGTCCTCAGCAGCGGGCTCTGGACACCCAGCGGCCGAGGGTTGGTGGCTAGCCCCTGCCGATCGGTTCCTCAAACTTTCCTTCTGCCTGGAGCGGAGGGATGCGAAGGCGGAGGCCGTGCCGGGAGCGAGCGCGGCCGGAGCCAGGGTCAACTTAAGAGACCGCGACCACCTCACGACGAGCCTTGGGCTTGTCGAGCTCATAGCTGAGCGCTGCAAAGTTGGCGCGGGCGCTGGGGAAGTCCCGCCGCGCCCCCACGTGGCTGCCGCGCCGGGAGCTGTCCCCAGGGCCCAGGGAGGGCAGGTGACCACGCCGTGAGCCCGCGGGCTCCGCCAACCGCTGCCCGGGCCTCTGCGTCTACCTCGCTCCCTTCCCAGGTCCGGGTGGGCTGCGGTGCCCCGTCGGGACCCCCTCGTCCCTGGCCCGGGCCGAGCGGCTGACGAGCCGCCGGCGCCTACGGCTGGCTGCCCGGGCCCTGCGGGAGCCTGCTGAGGCGGGTGCTCAGGTAGCGGAGGGGCCTGATCCCTGCGCTCCGCGCTCCAGCCTTAATCCGCCCCTGTTTCCATGGCAACAGACCGAGGTGTCGTAAGCACAGGATTCTGACCTCACAGTAGGATGGGGAAGGAGAAAATGGGCAGGGGGGAGGTGGCGGAGGAGGGGGAAGCAAAGCCCGGAGATGGGCAGGGAGGAGCAGATGTGGGGGTGATGGAAGAGACCCCATAAGCAGGTCGGACAGGTAGGTGAAGAAACCACGCCTGCGCTGGAAGCAGTAAAGGCGGTGTGGTGGTCCCGGCTGTCTCAGCCCGACCCAGGAGCCTCGGTTGCCCCACCGTCTCAATATCCACAAACTTGTGTGTGACTTGTGCCCTCCACGTGGGTCGGTGTAGTGCAGGGGGGAAACGCTGACTGCCTTTCACTGTGGGTGGGAAAAGTCTCTGCGGCTGGTTGGAGAAACCACTTCACGGATACACCCCAGCTCCTTTTCCTAGCAGAAAGGGACTAAAAGCCTTTTCAGCAACCAGCGGTGTTGGCCAGAGTGTGTCTGCACAGAGAGGATGCTTTTTTACACAGCTGAGCGCAGGCCGAGGTCTGGGCAGCCTGGGCCAGGAGCGTGCAAACTTGCCCCAGTGGGGAAGGCTTCCCAGGCAGTTTTAAAGGCCGCCATGTCCGGTCTGCAGGTCTGTGATGGAGATAATAGAGAGGAACAGACATCTCATCTCCCTTTTGGTCTTTTGTCTTTTGGCAGTTTACAGTTAAAAACGAGCCATGAAGCAGCCCACGCACTTTATTTATATGGTTTAAGTGCCCAGGGAGGCTGGAGCAGCCTCCAGGAGGCTTTTTCTCACATCCTTGCTAGCCAGAGGCCCAGCTTGGGATGAGTCCAATGCATTCTGGGGGCCGCTTCCCTCTGGGGGAGGCTCTTTACCTTGCCCAAGAGGTGGCCACTGGAGGCTTGGCAGTCACGTGTGTTTGCCACTTGGGCTATTTTTCCCTTCCTGCACAGCTTCATTGGCAGGAGAGGTTCTACCAACCAAAGAGGCTTCCACCCGGATTGGCCTGAGGGAAGCAGAGCAGAGAAGTCCTTTGCTGGGCTGGGCTGGGCTGGGCTCCAGCGGCCTGGAGCCTGCTAGTGGGACATGGTGTGGGCAAAGGACTTTTATTTGGGTCCTTTCCTGGGCAATTTTCTCCCTTGGCCCCTGATCCTGGTCCCCAGGACTGGTCTCTTTTGCGCATACAGGCGCACACACACACACACACACACACACACACGCACGCACACACGCACGCACACAGGCCACTCAGATTCTCTGTGTGGATTCTAGGTGTGTGCCCAGAGACAAAGATATGACTGGGGCTAGTGCCAAGAGAGGTGGCCCTTGAAGTTTCTGCTTCTCAAATTGTTCCCAAAGGCTCCCGGCAAAAATGTCATAGCCTGGATTCAGATAGTTGTTGCAGTTTCCCTGCCTATCAGATGCAGAACCCTGTGTGGGGTCCTGGCTCTGAGGGAGTTTCATAGTTTAATTATGATTTGGAAAAGGATTTGAAAGATGAAGAAAGAGTAGCCCTCCCTAGTTCCTGGGAGAAGAGGGGACCACGAGCCCTACCCATCCTGCAAAGAAACCCCAGAGGAGGAAGAAGGTGAGAGTAGGGATTGGACCACAAGGGTCGTCCCTCTGATTGCTGGTTGTCCTATTGCAGTTAACATGGCGCTGACCCCAGGCAGGACGTTTTAGGAAGTGGGGGTGCCCTACCTCTGTGAACCAGAATAGCCCTGCTGCTGACAGCGCTGGTAGCTTTAGGCTTCAGGCTTTAGGCCTGCTGGCTTTTCCATCTCCTGGCCTACCCCAGAAGAACCAGGGATATAAAAAGCAAATCTCTGGTCAGAGATGAGAGGTGGTCAAGGCAAGCGAGGCCCCGAGCCACCCAGCACCGTCCAGGAAGGAAGGGCAGCCTGCTGGGGGTTTTGCTTTGCAAGAAGCGGCCTGCTTAAGGTCAGGATCTATGGTTTTCATTTTTAGAGCTATAAAAACAGAATGCAAATCAACAGCCTCTGGGCACATACAGAACCTTAAAGTTTTTGTCTTGTTAAGCAAGGAAATAGAGTGCCAAGTAGGTTTTGTTAAGTGGCAGTCTAATTAATAATTTAAAATCTTGTAGCTGTCTTTCGTTAGAATTTATCTGTACATCAACCACAAAATCAGTCAAACACACTCATTTATATAAGTTAATGCCATCCCTGCATAATTCAGCGAGAGCTAGATGAAGGCCTGCAACCCGGTAAGGTGCATTTTGTTCTTTTGGTTTCCATAGCCTGATGGGCTGGCCTAGTGGCTAGACTGGGTCTCCTTTGTGGGGAGAAGGGAAGCGTAGAGGGGCCATGGGGTTGTCAGATGCTTGGTTGATTTGAATCCAGAGGTTCCCTAGGGAATCAGAGAGCCTCCATGTGGCCAGGTGTAAGCAGGCTCCTCTTGGAGCTATTAGTGACGTGGCCCTCCTTAGCCCCAATGGAGAAGGGAAGTGGAGAGTGTTCCACGGACAGCCAAGACACTCTCCGTTCTGCTAGAGAAAGTGTAGAGGGGAAATACAAGAGCCCTGTCTAGAGGGCTGAGATATGAGGCTTTTTAGCCCGAATCCAGGTACAGAAGCGGGATTTCGGTCTTCCCAGCCCAATTCTGTCCTGTTCACGTAATGCAGCCTAGTGAAACCAATGACACCAAGACAGTTTTCTGATTTAGGAGCTTCCGGACTTCTTTCCTCAAAGCTCCTGGTCCTTATGCCAGCAAAGAGAAGCCAATAGGAAGAATTTTAGGGGAGCACCAGGTCACCTCAATAGAGAGGAGAGGCAGAGTGAGTTGCTAAATAAAGTCCATGCGTGCATTTTCTCACCAGGATCCAGAATAAAAGCAAGGAAAGCAGTGCAATGCTCCCCTTTTGTGAGCTCACACAATGTGGAAAATGTGTTTTGGTTCCGTCTCTGTCATGCCAACACAGGGCCAACTCCTCACTGCAATTTCCAGGTCCATTTTCTACAGAGGAACTGTTCAGCGCCCAAACTCCCAGCGTGGACATACTGGCTCCTTTACTGCAGGAATGAGCCTGAGTTTCTGGTCTCAGATTCAGGCTACCAACCCCGACCCCCCTGGAGGGTTAAACAGCTCCGTTTTAGGAGACCAGGTGGATAACCAGAGCAAACAGTGGACTTGATGCCAGGAGAGGTTCTCGGCCAAGTTTGAAAAGAGGAAGTCTCATTAGGAAAAGGAAAAGACGGGGAAAAGGGTAGGTGTTTGCCCCCTGACCTGTGGCAGAGTTGGGACCGAGGAGGGTGAATGGGACCTTGTGGGAGGTGAATCCAACTCCAAGCTTTGGAGTCAGGGCCTGAGAAAGGACAGAGCAGAAGCTCACTCTCTGGAGATGAGAAGGAGGGGGCAGGCATCATGAAGGATGTCAAGAACGGATCTGTTTGGTACCATCTGCAGTGAAGTGGTGGTTAAGGTTAAAGCAGAGAGGAGATGACAGGGAGGGAACAGATGGCCGAGGAAGCAAAATAACTGGCGAAACGGGAACAGAGCCTCCAGGGACAGCAGAAGGCAGGACCTCCGTGCAGAGTGCTGGAAGCAGCCCTTTCCTCGGGGTGCGCTGACCAGGCCACCCTGGGTAGAAGTGAGTCCGAGAGACGAGTGAGGCAGGCACCCCAGGGCGAGGGCTTCCTCAAGGCTTGGGAGAAGACCTAGGGAGACATCAACTCCCAGGCAAGGGGGCCCAGGAGCAGGGACCTTTGGATGCCGTTGAACTGGGGAGAAGAGGCACGGCTGATTTGGTGTCCATTACTAGAGCAAGGGGAGGGCATGCGGGTCTCAGAGCATACTTGGCCAAGCCTGCTGGGAGGAGGGATGGATGCGAGCTGGAAGTGGGCGTCAGGGAATGGACTGTTCTTCCCAGCCTGCCTTGAATCCGACTGCGCCAATCCCTGTCCGCATGCTGACAATAGCTGCTTATAAGTAGTGATGGGCCAAGCTGAGTGGACTTCATGCCTCACTTCATGCAATCTCCACAATCACCCATCAAGATCAGCATGTGCTTGTCCCTGCTATCAAGATAAGGGAACCGAGGCACAGACAAATGAACTCCCTTGCCCTGGGTCACCCAGCTGGTACACTGAGTCAGGATACGATCCCAGCTTTTTCTGCCACCACGCTCTTTTCCGTGCTCTCTTAACCTTTAAGCTCCCCTGCCTCACATGCCCATCTGCCTTGATTTACATGACATTTGTTTTGCGAGGTGCCGGGCACTGCTGAATCACTTGTGCCTCGTTACAGAGCTCCCTGGTAGTTCCCATGCACTCCCCTTCTGGTGTTCATCCAGGAACATCTCTGGCTGGGACCTGGGGCTCCTGATACCCTGAACCCCTCTCTCATGTGTCCTGTCCACCTCCACACACACACTTTCTGTCTGGGGAGACACACCCCTCCCCTACTGTCTCCTGCTCTGGATTCTTCATTGCAGACAAGGATGAGACAGTGGGCCAGCACCAACCTGCCTGCTTTCATGCCCTTAAGAAAGGTGGAGCCATGGCTTATCTGGGGGCTGGGACTTCTCCATAGGTTGCTCTCCGTGGGTCCCCTTCCAGGCTGTCCTGGTGGACTGGCTAACAGAGCCACACCCCAAACTGGTCGGTGACTAGGGAGCAACAGCCTCTGGTGGTGGCAGTTAGGCTGCATGAGGGAGGTCCCTCCACCTGCACCTACCCCTCCTCCTTTGGAATGTTCCTTCACTCCTGAGGGCGCTCCCCATGGCCCAGCCCTACCCTGTCAGCTGGGTGGTAATTGCAGAACTCAGAGCTGTCCTCCACAAGGGATTTCTCCTGCCCCCTTCCGGCCGCGGTTGCGTACCTGAGAAGCCCATCCTTCCTGCAGTTAGGAAAAGGAAAAAAAAAAAGGCAGAGTCTAGCCGATCTCGCGGTGTAGAAGAGCAGATTCCCCCCTTGGAGCGAGGAGTGCCTCTCCTTCTCGGTGTGGGTGGGGCGGGGTGTCAGATCTAACAGATTCAGCGGGGTGCTTCCGAACCTGTGATTACTGTCTAATCAGTCAGTGAAGTTGGGATCCGAAACTGCAAACAGCCCCTGCCAGCCCCTGCTATGTGATTCAGAAGAGGTGCTGTGGAGGCCTCCGTGCCGACATAGCAAGAGGGTTGGCACAATACTCTGTGTGTGTGTGTGTGTGTGCAGAAACACACCTGGTGAGCGTGCAGCAGGCTCTGGGAGTGCACGCCAGAGGTCCTCTGTGGCAAAGCTGAGCGTCCCGAAAGCTCAGCCGTGGGCTCGGGCGCTTAGGTCGGCACTCCCACCCCGGGGCCTCTAGCATGATGTTGGAGTGGGCAGGCCGGCGCTCTGCATGCCACGTGTCGGGAACAAAGCTCAAACGGGTATATGGCTCACCCGCCCACGCAGGGGTGGGTGGGCACGACTCATCACATGTCTGCCAGGGGACAAACCACCGCAGCCCTCGGAGCCGAGGCCTCTTGGTAGCGTCCTGGGCTGGTTCCAGGGGACGGTGGCTCTGTGGTCGGGGTGGATCTGCAGGAAATGGAGCAAAAAAATTCTTCCCCAAGTCAGGAGAAGGGCTGAGTTACCAGCTCTCAGCCCACAGAGGTGGCATGAGAGTTACTTCTGCCTCTAAAATTGTCCTAGCAGAGTTCGCCATGTCTCTCTCTGGGCACCTGAGCCAACACGTCGGGAAGGGGGCTTTTATAGAGAGATTCATGAGGCCCTGGGGGAAAACCGGCATTCTTCTTACCGTGATTTATTTATAGGGCGACTGGATGATGGGGATGGAGACTAAGGTGCCTCCATTAGTGAGACGCGCGCAAGGCTTCCTGCATTTGACATTTCATGGGGCGACTCCTACCAGGGAGCTGCTTTTTCTTTTAGAAGGTTTTACCTTTAATGTTCTATTCATGGGCTTGTCTGAGCAGGCTGGGAGGAGGAAGGAGCTGGCGGTACGGTGGGCTTCGGAGGAGGCGGGCCCGGGTAGGTCACGCAGTGGCCAGCGTGGGGTAGCCCGGGCAGGCTGGGCGGAGGGCGAGGGCTGTAGCACGCCGGCCACCTCCTCAGCCTGTGCTGCACGCAGCACGTCTCACGGTGTTTACCCTCCTGTCTGTCTCTGTCTTCACCGGCCGCCAGGCTCTGCCTGTAGCAGCAGCTCTGTGCGACCCTGGCTTTGGCCTGGCTAAGACCCTTTTCTTCCTGGGGACCCTGGGGCTCTGGAAAGGACCCCAAAATTGGAGTCCCAGGGCTGGGTTTGGTTCTGTCTCTGTGGCTGACTCACTAGGACCCTGGACACTGGGCCTCAGTTTCCCCATCTGTAATACGACTGGATTGACGGTTTGACAAATGTTTTTCGGCAGTAGAAGAGTTTCTTCAAATCATGTCCAGTGTTAGAGCCCAGAATACAGAGCAGATAGCGCAGGTGGCCCTGGTCAGAGCTGGCTTGAGGGACCTCCTCCTCTGGCCTTACTGCTACCCTAGCAGCTCCTCCAGTTTGGGGGCTGGGGTCCGCCGCCAGCAAGCAGTGCCGGCAGGAAGGCCACCGGCTGTGTCGCGTGCTGACGTAGAGGACACCGCACCGCCCACGGGCCTGGGTTTGAGCTCTGTCTCGTGCAGCGGGGCTTGGACCCCTGGTGACCACTTAGCTGGGAGAAGCTGTCCACACTTGGAGTCTGCTTGCTCTCACCTCCCCCTCACCCTCAAGGAGGACACATCAGCCGTCACTCCACTGTCACCTCTCTGGCTTGACGCTGACCCTATCAGACATTTTCCTTGTCTCACCTGACGTGGTGGCCTTTGACGCCGTCGGCCATAGTTTCCCTTGGCTTCCCCGACGGCCGCCCCCCTGGTCTTCCTCCTGCCTCCGCGGCTGCTCCTTCTTAGCCAGCTTCACTACCTCCTGCCATCCTTCATTGTGGTGCCTCCCAGGCATTGCTCTGGGGGTGTCAGCTCAGCTCTGGGGCTGTCAGCTCGTCCACGGCTGTAGCGCCCATTTACTGACCGCCCCCCCCAACATCCCATCTCCAGATGAGATGTTGCTTCTGACGTCCGGAGCCATCCAGCCAGCTGACCCCTCCCCCAGATGTCTCCACTGGCAGCCACACAGGCCCCTCAAACCCAATGTGTGTGAAACCATGCTCTTACTTCTACTCTGAGGTCTGAACAAGCTCGCTCTTTCCCCATTTCTCCCATTTCAGCATTTGGCAGTACGATCCCTGCAGGTACCGTCAGCCTGAGAATTGGACCCACGAACGTCCCCCCTCACCCCACCCCTCCCCATTAGTCTGAGATGTGCTGCCTGTCCTCCCTCAGCATCCTTCGTGCACCTCTTCTTCCTACCTCCACCCTAGCCTCGGCCACCATCCTCTCCCCAATCACACCAGCAGCCTCCCTGCCTCTACTCTTGCCTTCACCCAATCCAGCCTTTACGTGGTGGCCAGATTCTACAATGCGGTGGGATCTTGTCCCTCCTTGTTTAAAAGACTTCAGTGATTCCTTTTCCTTCCGGGGATAGTCCGACTTCCCAGCCTGGCCGTCAAGTCCTCCTCTCTTGCCCCACCTGCAGCCCCACCCTCTCCTCTCCCCATTCCCCACTTTGAACTCTGAGGTCCAGCTCTAATGAACTTCTTTCAGTCCCTCGACTGAACTGTGCTCTCTGTCTGTCTCTAAGGATTTGCAACAAGCAGCTCCTGCTGCCTAGAACACTCTTCACTGCTCTCTTCCCTTTCACGCTCGTCCTTCAGGACTCAGCTTACACATCACTTCTCTGGGAAACCTTCCTGCACCCCCTGGATTGGGGACCCAACTTCCATGTCCCACCATATCCTGTACTTCCGGTCACAGTACTCTATTTCTTTTTTTAAATTTATTTTTGGCTGCATTGGGTCTTCATTGCTGCCCGTGGGCTTTCTCTAGTTGTGGCGAGTGGGGGCTACTCTTCGTTGTGGTGCAGGGGCTTCTCATTGCAGGGGCTTCTCATTGCGGTGGCTTCTCGTTGCGGAGCACGGGCTCCAGGGTGTGCGGGCTTCAGTAGTTGTGGCACGCAGGCTCGGTAGTTGTGGCTCGTGGGCTCTAGAGCGCAGGCTCAGTAGTTGTGGCGCACGGGCTTAGTTGCTTTGCGGCATGTGGGATCTTCCCAGACCAGGGCTCAAACCCGTGTCCCCTGCACTGGCAGGCAGATTCTTAACCACTGCGCCACCAGGGAGGTCCCACTCAATCTATTTTATTGCAATTACCTTTGTGTTATCTGCCTTCCCCGCTGTATGGCAAGTTCCTTGAGGAGGCAGCTTACTCTCTACCCCGCCGCCCCTTCAGATCTGCTCTCCACCCTTCTCCAACCTGCTCTCTGTCCTGGGAGCTTGGTCTGTGGAACTTCAGCAATGAGCTCCCATGCCCTCTTGCTTCCAGCTGGGTTCAACCAATGGTGGGTCGCCATGGGCTCTCTGTGTCCCTCCACCATAGGTCACCCAAAGGTTCTCCCAGAAGTATAGCCTGAGACAAGGATTCAAATGCACGTCTTTATTTGGGAGGGATCCTAGGAAACACTAGGAGACGAGTGGGGCAATGAGACAGAGAAGGGAAGAAGCCAATAACAGGTGTGTTATCATGGACAACCAGAACTTAATCTCACTGGGGAACTTCAGATACAGTCTAGAATATGCACCTCAAAGTTCTCTCACTCCAAGGGGAGGGAGCTGGGGTATTTATACACAACTCCCATCCCTCACTGGCTAAGTGTACAGTTCCCCTGGAGAAAGCAAAGACAGCTTCCCTGCCAGATGAGGCCCTCAGGCAAAGGAATGCGGGTTCTGACAGTTGGAAGTCAGTCTGGTATATGTGAAAGGGTCAAAGCCCTCACAGCAGCTCTTTCTCCAGGCTCAGTAAGAGCTCCCTCTCCTCAGCTCTGTGGGGAGGGGGCCTTAAAAGACATTATCTCTTAGGGTTTCCTTACCCACTCTTCTCATCTTTATTATGTACTCATCAAATTACTCAATCTGACAGTGCTCTGTTTTTCTTACCAGGACCCGACTAATACAGCGTCCTGCACAAAATAAAATGTGGCACAAGTGTGACACTGGGTGAAGAGTACTGAATCAACAACTAATGTCGTGTCTTTATGAGCTGACTGCCAATGTTGATTGAATGTTGACTACATGTTAATTGGAACACAAGGAACCTGGTACCCAAACCTAACTTTTAAATTGCTCTGCAAATGTAAGAAAAATTAAATCACGATAACCTAGGACTTAAAAAAAAAAGAAAAGAAAAAAAGAAACTTCGTATCAGGAACCAGGAGGAAACAGATTTTTGTTTTTTTAAGATTTATTTTTGATGTGGACAATTTTTAAAGGCTTTATTGAATTTGTTACAATACTGCTTCTGTTTTATGTTTTGATTTTTTGGCCCCAAGGCATGTGGGATCTTAGCTCCCCGACCAGGGATCGAACCCGCACCCCCTGCATTGGAAGGTGAAGTCTTAACCACTGGACCATGAGGGAAGTCCCCAGATTTTTTTTTTTTAAGTGAGGAGTATGGAGAAAGGTGTCTCATGGTTTTCCCTGTACAATGCCTCATTAAGAGCAGAAAAGGCAGGTTGTATTAGTCCCAAGTTACAGATGAGAACACTGAGGCGCAGAGGGGCTACAGAGCTCATCTAGGGCCCAGGGCTGTTGCTGCCTCACCCCAGCCCTGTTCCATTCCTCTGTAGGCAGAGAAAGCTAACAGGCACAGAAAGACTGGGCAACTGGGCCACAGAGGACGTCCAGCAGGGCAGGAGCTATGTCGGGGAAAGAAACAGCACTCTCACTCAGAAAAGTTTAGGGCTGTACTTGGCAGATTTTTATGGAACAAAATTTGCACCATTGATTCCGTGGCAAATGAAAACCTCTCGTGGACATTCTGGGCTTCAGAGATCTGAAATGTTTAAATGAGGCAAAGCTAAGCGCAGGTGGCGCCTGGGGTGAGACAACTCGGCCTCTTTTGCCTTCTCTCCCATCTGTGGAAATGCCTTTTACTTTGAACTACTTCCTCTCTTTGCAGGGAGGATGTTGCCCAAGCCTGCGGTGGATACAGCATCTCTGAGCAGGGGAGAGAGGCGGGGACAGTTCACAGGGCCATGCTCAGGAGAACGCACCACCCGAAGGGGGAACTTTACCACCAGATCATGGGGTGGCAATTGGCCCTGAGGCTGCCTCAAGGTAGCAGTGGTATCGTCTTCCTGTGATTGGCCCACTGCCCCTGGTGGACTGGTATTTCTGCCTTCAGTGAACAAATGTGATGGCAGGGATTCAAGGTAGCTCATTGGAAATGGCGGGTTATTGCAAAGAGATGCATGACCTGGACTCCAGAAGCCTCCAGGAGAGGGGCTAGCTCTAGAAAGTAGCAACCTCTCTGTGGTCTCTCTCATGGCCTCTCCTTCCACCTAAGACAGCTACTCCTGCCCCTGCCCCACTGTTTGCACCCATGACTTTTCACCTCACACAAGGGCCAATATGGCCACCCAGGGCTGCTTACTCTTTTTTTTTTTTTGTGGTACGCGGGCCTCTCACTGTTGTGGCCTCTCCCGTTGCGGAGCACAGGCTCCGGACGTGCAGGCTCAGCGGCCATGGCTCACGGGCCCAGCCGCCCCGTGGCATGTGGGATCTTCCCGGACGGGGGCACGAACCCGTGTCCCCTGAATCGGCAGGCGGACTCTCAACCACTGCACCACCAGGGAAGCCTCTCCTTGGCTCTTAATGTGGTCCAGGCTGTAACCCTAGTACAAGATCAGAGATCAGTACCATAAGCCCTTGCCTTTTACTCCTAAGCACAAAACATAGAACTTAGTTTTGTGTAAGGTCTTGCTTTTTTTCACCTGCTGCCTCATTTATACAGCAGCCTTCTCTGCCTAGAGTAACATTTTTGAACTTTGCAAATAATGCATACACGTGGCAGAAAACATTGGAAAACCACAGGTTGGCAAAAAGAAGAAAATCACTATAATCCCACAAGTCAAAGAGTGGGAACCCTCATCCCTCCCAGGGTACATGGTGCATCCTTCCTTCTAACCTTCTTTCCTACATTCATGCAAACGTGCCCTTGTTGCATTAACAGTAGATCTCAAACGCCTTTCTAGGGTGGTCATTCGAAACCTGTTTGAATGACCGCAGAACGTCCCTCGTCTGACTGCCCATCCTCTGGGTTGTGCGTGGAGACGGTTTCCCTCTTTTTTATGCCACAGCCCACACCTGTGCACATGCCTCGGCCCATGTGCTGTGTGGGCTTCTGGGCAGGGGAAGTCCTTCATAAGGTCTTCATAAGGAAGCCAGTGTGAGAGGTCAGTGATGCCCCTTAGGTAGGTGAGCTTGACACTACCCCAAGTAGCAGACAGCAGGATGCAAAGCCTTCTGGTTATTTGAGGAGGAGGAGGGTGTGTGTGGGGGTGGGGGGCGGAGACATGGTCTAGGTCTCCAGCGAAGCGGCCTGTGAGCACACCAGAGGGGGAAGATGTACGGAGGCATTAGCTCTCCTTGGAATCAGAGTGGCTTGTGGCACCAAAAACTCCTGAGGATGGAGCATGAGGAAGACCATGGGCCTGGCCTCTGATCTGGACCAGGGGATTTGTGTGAATTTGACAGATTTGCAGACTCTTTGGTGCTAGAAGAGACCTTATAACTCAGCGGAGAAAACCAATGCCCAGAGAGCCGTGGTAGGTTGCCCAGCATCACACAGCATCGGGTTGGTGTGTTCCATACGATGTCCAAAGCATACTGGCTGATAAGATTGGTAACATGCCCCTTATCTGTCCAGGACCCCCATCGCCAGCCTCTCCCTGTACCTCTACTCCGGTGGAGCCCTCATTGGTGGCCTCTGCGGCTGTGCTAGTGGCTGTCCTCGCTCAGTGGAGGCTTTCTCCCACAAGAGGAGAGGGTCTGGTAGGGAGAGCTCATTCCAGCGGTCAGTGGCTGAGCCCTTCACCTCCAAGTGGGGGTCTGGCCAGATTCGAGTCCTGGGAATGACCTTATTTCTCTGAACTTGCTTTACTCCATCTGTAAAATGGGGCCACCAAGAGCACCTGTCTTGTAGGGTTGTGAAGCTTAAATGAGATGATGCTGATGACGTTCTTGGCGCTTTACCGTGACCCAGACTAGGAGTTCAACCAATGCGGCCTCAGTATTAGTAGCATGAGTGGTCACTTCCTGTGCTGTCCTTCCTGTGGGCCAGACCTGAGTGCCCTTTGAAGCTTTGCCTCTCTGTGTCCAGGGCTGAGTCTGTGTGAGTGGACAAAATGACATAGGCCAGCCCTGGACAGGGGGAGGAGTCTCGGGACCAACAGGGATGGGTCACCTTTTTTGGGGAGCACTGGCTCTGTCCTGAACTCCCTGCCCCCTCTGCCTACAGTCAAGGAGAAGTTCCGTAAGGCAGTGCGGGGCTGGGGGGCGGGGGAGTTGGAAAGCATTCCCAAATGGTTTTCACTGGTTCAGGAAAGTAAGAAGAGGTTGAAAGCCTCCCCAGAAAACTGGGACATCATCCACCCACCACTGGCCCACAGCCCTGTCTTCTCCTCAGCTGCCTCTTCCTTCCCTCCAAAAACAGGGTCTCCCTGATCAGAAAGGAAAGCCTGGCCCCAGCCCAGTAACTCTGTCTCTTGGGCTGTGAAATGGACACTGCTTCTTGCCTGGTTCTCCTCAAACGTATTCCTGGTCTGCTCGGGTTTGCCTGCTGCCTCTGTATAGAGAGATGAGTAGCTGAGAGCAAAGGCTGTGGAGCCAGATGGGCGGGAATCAGGGCCCTGCTCTGCCACTTCCCAGCTGCCTGACCTTGGGCAGATGCTTTTAATTCTTTGGGCCTCAGTTTCTTCATCTGAGAAGTGGGGCCAATGCCATCTGCCTCTTGGGGTTCTGAGAACTCATGACAAGGTGGGTGTAAAGCACCTTCCTGGCAGGCAGCAAGGCCTCAGTGAAATGCTGCTGCTGTTCTGTCTTCACCATCCTGATCTGTTATCCAACAGCCCTGTACCGAGGCCTACTGTGTGCCAGGCTCTGTGAGGTCTTCAAGTACCAAAATGAATGCCATAGTCTGCTTCTCAGTGGCTTTGCCTCTTGGTCGTTTTCCTCATTGGAGATCCCTCTCTTTTTGTTTAGGACCCCCCCTTGCCCTGTGGCAGGATCCACAAGAAAAGAGGCTGGGGGTGTATACCTGCCTGCTGGGGAATCAGGCCTCAATGGGCCTTGGGACCCTGCAGGATGCCTTGGCATCTTTGCACCAAGCTGGTGATCTGCCCACTTTTCAACAGGCTGATACAGTCCTGGGGCGAGCAGGGTGTGTCTGGGGAGCTGGCAGTGCCCCTGGGCAAAGCCCTCAGAAGCCTGGGGCAAGAGCTGTCACCTCCCTCACAGAAGAAGCTGGAATCGATTTCTCTCTCTCCACTCCCTTGGAAAGAGCAGCAACATGGGAAGGGGTGGGGGGCGGGTATATTATTGGTTATTGGTGGGTTTGCCCTGAGAGAGCAGGGAGCGGGGGAGAAACAGCTGGGGCTACATGCCTGCCGGGGCCCAGCCCGAGCAGCCCCAGATGGGGACACAGATCCTTCCCTCCCACACCCTCTCCTCCACTGAGAAGGGGTCCGGCTCCTCCCTGTACCTGGGGTACAGAGGCTTCCTGGTCGCAGGCTCTGTTCACCTCTCGGCTGTCCAGCCCGCTGGGAACTGGCCAGGGCATTTTTTCCTAACAAGCTAGCCACACTACAAACATCACAATCTCAACAGAATTAACAAAAAGAAAAAAAGGGAGACAGAGACAGAAAAGGGAAAGAAAACAGTCCTTGCACAAATGCCACTGCAGTGTCTGCCAGGACCTAAGATCTGGTACTATCTATTTTTTAATAATTGAGGGTAATAAATATGTATTTCTTTCTCCTCACCACCCCCCATCCTCTGCAGCTTGTCAGCTCCCTGCGTCTCTCCTCTGATCAGACCAAGTCTTCCCCAAGCAAAAAAAAAAAAAAAAAAAATCCTTTAAGCAAAAAGGATTAAAGCCTTGAAAGTAGGTCTGCCTGAGCTAGGGACAGGAGGGGTGGGTGGGAGGTGGGCTGATCCCACAAGTCCCTGGTGGGGGCCTCAGGAGCAGAGGGCCATGCCGGCTCACTCCCTGCAGCCCATTGAGTTCCAGTCCCAGGCAGCCCAGGCAGCCCAGCCCAGCCCTCCACTGGTCCCTGAGGAGGGGCTAACCTGAGAACCAGGGTTCCCCAGTCCCCCACAGTATAAGACGTAAGAAAGAGGGCTTTGATTTCAGTTCCAGCTTGGCTTTGCAACCTGGCTTTGTGCTTTAGGGACCTGTGTGAACTTAGAGCGAGCCCCTGAACCTCAGTTTCTCCATCTGTAAAATGGGAAAATAAATAGTACCTAGCTCACAGAGGATGAACTAAACTAAAGATAGCCCAGTGCCTAGCACATGGTAAATACAAAATAAAGGTATTATTTTAATCCAATTCTTCTCAGACACAGAGAGCAGTCTGTAATCTCCCCCATCCCATGGCCTTCCACAGTTCTCAAGGGCCTGCCAGGCATGCCGGTTTTTCATGCGTCATTCCCAACACCCCGTGAAGAGGGGGTTGAGACCGAGGCTGGGTGGTATGATCAGGAGCCTGTTAAGGCTGGTGGATCAGTAGGTGATAGAACTGGAACTCAAAGTAGGACTTGCATCCTTTCCCCCACTTCTGATCTTGCCACCCTTTCCTCCACCCCATGGTGGCTTCCTGACCGGGCACCCAACATCCCCAACTCTGGGTGCAGGAACCAAACCAGGAATCAACACAGGGAAGGTCTAACCTGGCCGGGAAGGGAGGGCCCGGCAGGGGCAGCTGTGGCTGCTGCTTGGCAGACCCGCCTTCCTCCCCCTGCAGCTGCCAGCCTTGGCAGTTCTGCTGAGGCAGCAACCACGCCTGGCCCAAGTGGGCCTCCCTCCCTCCAAGCTGGGCACATGCACACAGGGCTGGCTGCAGGTGGCAGGCTGTGGGCCCTTGCACCTACCCAGGCCCAGAGCTCCTGGCCGGCCCCAGTGCTCAGTGCTTGGCCACGGGGCCTCTAGGGCCCCCCTGCCCATTCCTGGGGACAGCCCTGCCCTGGCTGCTCTGGGCCCGAGGCAGGAGAGGAGACGCACGGCCTTGAGGCCGGAGGGCAGGAAAAGCAGGGAGGGAGGTGGCTATTTATAGCCAGCTTTGCTTTTGTTCCTTTTCCAGCAACGCTCCTCTTGAAATAGGAGCAGGGCTGGAGACTGCGGCTCTTCCCCAGCCGCCTGTAGTCAGTGCGCATGCGTGTGTGCCTGTGTGCCTGTGTGTGTGTGTGTAGGGGGGACACACATGTATAGGGATGGGGTGGCAGTGGACACTTCAGTGCAAGTGTGTGCAGGGATGGGATGAGGGGATGGTCAGCTCTGTGGGTATGTACACCAACACGTATGGAGGTGGAGACGGGTGTTCTTTGTGAGTGAATATGTGTGTACTCGCATATACACATGCATGTATAGGGATGGGGCAGCTCTTTGTGTGTGTGTGTGCGTGTATGTGTTTATATTAGTGGGCACACACATGACCCACTAATATAAGGGGTGGGTCAGCCACTCCTTAGTTGCTGTGTGCGTGTATGTGGGCATGTGTACACATATATATGTAAAGATGGGATTGCAGTGGGCTGGGCATGTGTGTGTGTACCTGCCCGTGTAGAATGTGATGTGAGCAGCCTTTTAGGGTGGGTCTATGTCCATGCAGCAGGATTGTTGGAGAGTAGTCACCCTGTGTGTGTGTGTGTGTGTGTGTGTGTCATAGTGTACATTCGAGTAGAGGGGTGGAAAGGGATGGCAGCTCTTATTGTGTGCACAGCCGACTATGCACTCCATGGGGGCATGGACCCTGTTTACCCAGCACTCTGTGTCCCCAGCACACCTCTTCCGAGCAGGGAACAGTAAATGGATGACTAGGAAGGAGTTGTGTGTGTGCCCGTGTAAAAGGACTCCAGGGTCCTAGCCCGCTGCAGAGGAGCGTGGCAAACCCGCCCATCCGGCAGGCATTTGAGAGCACTCCCGGAGTCCCCCTCGGTGCCCAGACTACTCGCGGTTCTCTCCACTTCTCCGAAGCCCGTCAGGCCGGTGGGCAGAGCGCGCCAGGGCGTTGGCGCGACACAGCCTTAGGTAGAAAAGTGCGACCAGATGCCGGGCGAGCCTGGTGAGGAAGCGCCCGGGCTCTGGGGGCGCTCCTGGGTGTCCAGTCTGGCCCCCGCGTCTCCTTCTCTGCCTCCGATTTCACATCTGCGCAATGGGAGAGTGGAGCCGGCTCAGGGCTGCTGCTGGGATCAGAGGCGGGAGGACTAGAGAAGATGCGGTTTAGCACAGCCCAGGCGCTCCGGCAGCGGCCGATCAGGCTCGGGCTCGGGGGTCTGCTGGCAGGACGCACGTGGGCGAGGGAGCGGGTTTCCGAGCGCGGGGCCCCTCCCGGCCCTCTGGCCTAGGCGCCCGCGGGGTGGGAAGCGTTTCCCGGGCGGCCCACAGCTCCCGCGCCGCAGCAGAGCGATAACCCAGATCTGTCAGCGCGGCCCAGCGGCTCCGGAGCAGAATCCCCGCCCCGGGAGGGGTCGGGCCAGGGGTACTCGGGTGCCGGCCAGCCCCGGAGGCTCAGTGGGGGGCGCGGGGCCCGAACCCAGCCCCAACCTCCGGGCCCCGCCTCGCCGGCAGCTCCGGACGGATGCTACAGCCCTCCTGCCCCTCCCCCAAAGGCCAAACAAAACACAGTAAATATTTAATCCGGGCCAGGGAGCCGAGAGGCCTCCCCGCCCCCTCCGCAGCCGTCTGGCTCCTCCGGCAGCCCCGTTCTCCTCGGTAATGAGGCAGGAGCAGCAGGGATCGATCGCGGCCCGGGCGGGGTGTGGCTGGGGGCCTGAGCGCTCGGGTGGCATCGCTCTTCGCCCCCCAACCCCCTCCGCGGCCCCAGACCCGGGAGGCCCGAGCCGACCGGGCGCCTGAGCTTGTCCAGGAAGACCAGCGAGGAGGGTGCTGTCGCGCCCTTGCTTCCCCCCCGCCCCCCCCGGCCCCCCATCCCCCCGTCTCAAGCCTGTGTGAGTTTGGGTCCCGGGGGAGGAGGCGGGGTGGAGGGGTTTCGGAGAGGAAGGAAACAGCCCGGGGGAAGGGGGCAGTGAGAGTGGGGAGACAGTCCAATCCCTGCGGGTGCCTGAGCTCCTCGGTGGCCCAAAGCCTGCAGGGACCTTGGGTGAGGCCTGGGTGGGGCAGGGACAGCCAGGTGGCCAGTTAGGAGAGGCTGGTGAGATATTTCTATGGTGCTGTACTCCTGGGCATTGCCTGGGAGGATACCTAGAGGAGTGATGACATCCTTGCTGCTCATTCATTCATGCAGCAGTTCATTATTGAGCACCTACTATACGCTAGTCATAGGCTGCCAGGAAGGGGACACCCAGGTTGGGAGCCTGCAGAGAGATTATGTTCCAAAGGAGGAAACAGTTAATGAGTAAACACATAAGGTGACTTCAGATAGCGCTTGAGTTCAGTGTAGAGAATAAACTGTAGTGTGATATTGTGCTTGGCTGGGAGAGGACCAGCTTTAGCTGGGGTGGAGAGGGCGCTAATGACCAAGGGTCGGGCCAAAAGCATCTCAGGCAGTTTACAGCAAGCGCAAAGGCCCAGAGGCAGAGATTGGTGTTCTAGGACTGGAAAGAAGGCCGGGGAGGCTGGACTGTAGTGAGTGGGGGAGAAGCAGCAGTGGCAGATCCCGTAGGAGCTTTTGTAGGCCATAGGAGGAGTTTGGATTTTATTCTAAGTGCAGCGCAAAGGCATTAGAGGTATTAAGCAAAGGAACGGCATGATCTGATTTACATTTTAAAAAGCCTCCTCAGGCTGCAGTATGGAGAATAGAAGGTAGGGAGTTAAGGGTGGAGGCTGAGAGGCCAGACTGGGGGGGGTGGGATGCAGTGGCGCACAGGAGGGAGGCTGGTGTTCTGCCTGGTTTGGACAATGACTGTGACGTGGCCATTAAGGCCTGTACAGCTGGTAGGGCCCCCCAGCAGCTGGAACAGCCTGTTCCTGGGCTCTTGGCTGGCCGAGTCCCCGGGTTGTCCCCACCCTGTCTCTCTGACCCAGACTCCACAGAGGGCTGCCCAGGAAGTTTTTTTAAGGAGCATTAGAAAATGTTGACATGTTTCTTGAAACAATTTCAAATCTGATATCTCTGCTAGATTGAGTTTGTAACCAGCTTTATGGTTTAAGCCTGCTGGGATTTCATCAAAGGTGTCTGCTGTTTACCCAGAACCATCGCATTGGAGAAAATGGCAAACAGACCTGCATTTCTATCTGATTTCACTTTTTGCCTTTTCTCATGAATTTAAGTGCTTGTGAAAAGCAAGGCTGATAAGGCAAAGCAGTGAGGCTCAAACCCTGAGGAGGGGTCTCAGAAGGAGCAGAGCAGAGGTTTATAAATAGAGCTGAGGAAAGTTAGGGGTGGCTGGCCTCCGCTCCGGCAGGCTGAGAGACACTCCCAGCCAGCTAGCTCTCCGCAGGGGGGCACAGAGAGGGTAAGGGGAGGTGGGGAGAGCTGCTGTCCACCCCCAGCCTGGCCAAGATTCCTAGGCCATCTCCTGGTGTCCGGTATCTTTACCGGTTTCCAGATCATTTCAGACTCTGGCAACAATAAAAGACTAAACATCAGCTCCCACTTGGAAAGCAGCGGTGACCTAACCTCGGAGATGGGTTCAGTGAGACAGACCCAAGCTTTCCTGGGAAAAGCCCGAGCGAGGAAACAGATCAAAAGGCAAATGGGAGCCCTCTCACGAAAGTGCCAGGAAAGTCACCTTCCTCCCCTCCTCTGCCAGCGCACTTGGGACGAAGCCCCTTCTCCTACCAGGAGGTCTGCGCCAGGATGGGGCAGGGCCCAGGGACTCTCATCACAGCCTTAGTGCTCCCTCTGCCTCCCCAAGGATTCTACCTTAGTGTTATCACCACCTGCCTAATAGGGTCCGCCTGTTGACCCAGCAGATGTTTCAGCCCGATGGGGGAAATGCTGGCCCTGCAGCCTAGGAGGAGAAGGTGTTCTGACAAATTTGGGTTAAATGTGCCTTGTTCAGTTGCTTGAGCAACAGCTAGTTAAGTGCATAGGTTGCTTGGCCATACAGGCCATCTCTTACCAGTTGTACATGAGACCCACTTGAAGGTCAATCGATTTGAACCAGTTAGCAAGAGGATAAGGACTTGTGCATCCTGAACTGACTGTAGATCTTGCAGCAGGCCATCTAAGAGGCCTGCTACAGATACAGAGTGCCGGGCAGAACCAATGTGCTCTCGTGCCTGCTGGCACATGGTGCTTCCATCGATGGCAAGAGTCAGCCCCCTTGTCTCTGGGGTGAGCCTGCAAGGAGGAGAGCGAGGGAAGGCCAAGGTCTTGTCCTCCCAGAGCCAATTCTAGGCCCTCCTGCTTGTGGAGGCTCCCCTCCCCCACCTTCCTTTCACAAACACACGGTGAAAGCTCAGAGGGCTGAGTTCCATCCCTGTGGGATCAGGGCATCACAACAGGCTTCCTGTGAGCAGGGAACCCACACACTCCAGTTACAGGACCTGCACCCGGGGCCTTAGGAATATTAGTTGCCATCTTCGGAGGGGCTACGTCATCTCATCTTTATCAGCCCCCTCTCCCCACCCCAAATAGGTATTATCCCCTTTCCTAGACAAGGACACTGAGGCTTGGAGGTGGGAAGCAGCTGGTCTGCTCGTGCTGCCCAAGTGATTTGAGCCCAGGCCTGGCTGCCTCTGGAATCTAGGGCCTTTCCACTAGATTGCACTGCCTGCAGCCTTCTCATAGGTTAGGTAGGGGCAGGGGTTTCTTTGGAATTGTGGGCATAGGAGGAACAAGCTCACCAGCTGGCAGCAGAGGATGGAGTGGGCCCTTTGGCATTTTCTGGCCTGAGAACATCTGGGCAAATTCAGACTGTGGGAAGTGTTTGCCCTTCTTTTGTCCTAGGAGGGCTCAAGTGGGTGTCCTGTTGGGAGAGTTGGTGGGTCCATGGTAACAAAGTAGGCGTGGGCACGGGGGGACCCTGCTCTCTGCCTCCTGAGTCATCCCATCTCCAGCCCAGAATCCCTGGGCTCCTCTCTAAATATCCTCATAAAAGATGGAAGGAAGGCCACTCCATCCTCTCAGACTCTCACCCACCACTTTCCCCTCAATACCTTATCCTAGCACTCAGCGTCTGTGAATTCCATCCAAGCAGGTGCTTCTCAGAGGCAGTACAACCTGCTTTTACCCCAAAGATTGGGAAATGTGATCCACGAGTGGGACGAGGGAGAAGTAAGGTAGACTTTTCTGCAAAGAGTTTTTGATTCTGTGTCCCCGAGAATGGGCCGAGTCAAAGGAGTCATGGGGTCGGGGGTGGGAGCTGGGCAGGCTTTGCCGTTATTCCAGATCTGGTAGCTCACAACGGTTCGTGGGAAATTGCCTCACCTCACAGCGTTTTCCTCTTGATAGCGTCGGTGATGGTGAATCCTTGGCCATTGAGGGTGGGAGTGACTTTTTTCGAAAAGGCCGAGAGTAATTTGAAGCTGTGTATTATGAATAAATGAATGAGAAATTTGCAGAATGTGATTTCTTTCGTTGTTGGAATTTTTTTTTTTTTAGGTTGGAAACAAGCTGGCACTCAAGAATTGAGCCACTTTTCATACAAGAAAGTTCCAGAAGTGCTTTGAGTGATGGCAATACCTTGAAACGGGGGTGTTGGGGGCGGGGGTGGGGCCTGAAGCTGACTACTTTGGCAGAAGGACAGAGGAAGGGAATTGATGCTTTGTGGGGCCACTACATGTGCAGACACTTATATACATTATCTCAACTGCCTGAAATCATTTTTGGAATAAGGCCAGTCTATAAAAAAAAATTCATCAATAATCCATTATCTTGCTTACTCTTCACAGTAATCCTATTAGAACAAGTTCTTAGCCCATTTCACAGGTGAGGAAACTAAGGCTCAAGGAAGTTAAATGACTTCCCAAGGCCACAGAGCTTGTAAGTGTCAGGGTCAGGATTCAAACCCGGGTCTGACTGACCCCCAAACTCAAGGCTCATTCTTTTCTGGATGTGTAAGTTCTGGTGTACCCACCGCCCTCCTCCCCACAATAACACACAGATTTAGTTTCATTATGTCAAGGTGACGTCATTTGGGCTACATTCACCACTTAAAAAAGAAAGCAGGTCATAAAGGAGTCATGTGCTAGGCCGAAATGCTGACTGTGTGTGGTGGCAGACGTCATCAGCAGGCGTCAGGGGACGCGTGGGTGACAATGGCAAGGCATGAAGTATGGTGTTTATTAGGTACTGGCAAAGGCTTGGGAGTTCCAGATGCCAAGCGGTGATAAGTGGAGACTGCCTGTCTCAGCTCCAAACGCTGAGCAGGCTCCCAGGTCGGTGCCGTTGAGTCAACCGGACCCTTGAACAGACTGACGCTGGGAGCTTTCCTGACCACTGGCAAGACAGGCCCCCTCTGTCTTGCTTTCTTCCTCCCCTTCTTCCTCTTCTTCTTGTCACTGTACCAGTGATAACTCATGCTGATGGAGCACTCCTTGTGTGCCAGGCATTGTGCTTAAGCCTTACCATTAAACTTTGATCTTTCTGCTTTTTTTTTTTGGCCACGCCATGCGGCTTGTGGGATCTTAGTTCCCCCACCAGGGATCCAACCCATGCCCACAGCGGTGAAAGCGCACAGTCCTAACGACTGGACCACCCAGGAATTCCCTCTCTGCACATTCTTAACCTCCATCTGGAGGGGGTCTGCATACTCTTAGCTCCAAATGGGGTCCTCAGCCACGCAAGTTGGCTCCTCTGAATCCAGAGAAGAACTCTTTCCCTACACGCAGTCCAGACCTTTCCTCTGACACGGCCACATGTCAGTCAGGAAACTGGGAGTTTGTGTGTGCAAGGAAGGAGGGCAGGTTGAGGCCCGGGACACGCCGTGTCCTCTCCTGGAGACACAGCTCCAACTGGACTTCTCAGACACAGTCAGTCACATCTATCTAAATATAGCAATTCCATTTCCAGGAATTTATTACGCATCCCCTTGCACCTGTGGTCAGAAATGCACATATAGGAGTGTGCATGTTATCACTGCTTATAATAGCAGAAACGGGAAACAACCTAAATGTCCATCGGTAGGGGATAGGCTAAGTAGATTACAACAGCCTCATACAGTGGGATTCTGTGCTCCAAGGAATGGGTGACTCTGTAGCACTGATACGGGCTAGATGCCAAGATGCATTGCTAAGTGAAAAAGCTGTGTGTGAAATATGCTGCACTACCATTTGGATTTTAAAAAGAAAGATATGCTTGTATGTGATAGAAATTTTCTGGAAAGACACAAAAGGAACTGTTAACAGTGGGATGCCTCTGAAGAAAGATACTAGGGACTGGAGGTCTGGGAGAGGAAAGGAGATTTATTTTTCATTGTATTCCTTTTTGTGTTTTTTGAAAAAAAGTTTTTTTTTTTTACTATGTGCATGCATTATCTTTTCGATTAAAAAGAAAGTGGGGGGGTGGTTTAAAAACAAACAAATCCCCAGGCTTTTTCTGGTTTCTCAGGCTACTTTTTCTTCCCTGCCTGCAGCCAGGTCCTGCCGTCCTGACTCACAGGCCGCTTCTCAGCTCCATGCCCACCCCTCCCCAAGCATCCATTACCACCTCTCACAGGTACTTAAAACCTATCTCTTTGCCTTGAAATACAAATGCCTCTAATCTAGAGAGAAGGGTGAGCCTCATTGCAGTTAGAGGAACAGACAGAATTCAGCTGGCTCTGAGTTGCTCGATAAATGTTTGCTGAATTGAATCTGTGACTCGGTTGGTTACACCCAGCAAGGTACTAACTGGCTAAGGTCAGACATCTAAATCCCACATGGGTCAGCTCTTTGAATCCAGAGAGGGACTCTTTCCCTGCATTCATTCCAAACCCTTGCTCCAATGTGACCCAGTGAGGGCTTTACGTGTACACCATCTCTTCTCCTGGAGACACAACTCAGAGTGTCTTGAGGAAAACAATGGTGTGATCCATGGGAAGGTCCAGCTCTAGAAAGATTCTGAGTCAGAAGAGCATCTGTAGTGGGCCCCAAAAGCTCCATGGTGACTTTTTTTTTTTTAAGTATTAGCCGTTCGATTTTATTCCAAGAACTGTTTATTTTGGCTGTGCTGGGTCTTAGTTGCGGCACGCGGGATCTTCGTTGGGGCATGCAGACTCCTTAGTTGTGGCATGCATGCAGGATCTAGTCCCCTGACCAGGAATCAAACCTGGGCCCCCTGCATTGGGAGTGTGGAGTCTTAGCCACTGGACCACCAGGGAAGTCCCGCAAGAAGTTTTTAATAGAGACAGAAAAAATGGAGTCCTCTGCGACCATGGCAGTAACTCACCTGTTGTTGTATACGTTCATCCTGAAGCTGGAAGACAACCATGTAGCAGGCGTTTGTAGGAGAAATTAAAGCTTCAGTAGTTGGTTGTTTCAGTGGACTACAAGGTTTCTTTTTATTGTTTATGTTATACATAACATAAAATGTATCATTTTAAGCATTTTTCAAGGGTGCCGTTTTGTAACATTAAGTACCTTCACATTGGTTTGCAACCCATAAGGACCATTCTTAATGGGGCACAGTTGTTAAAAAGTAGAGAAAGCCTGAGAAACACTTCTTCACGGCCACTTGCTTTCTGCTTAAGGAGCGCATCCTTGCTCAGACTTGGTCTGTGTTCTACGCAAGTCATCCAGATACCAGCTTCTGGAAGCACCATCACGGTGGATTCCTTCTCTGGTCTCTGAAATCATCCACAGGCATTGACAGTCCAGTAGAACACGGGGTGGGGGTGGGGGGGTTGTCATGGAAGTCTCTAGAAACAGAGATATAAGTACTATAGCTTGGTGACATTTCTCCTACTATTGCTTTTTTTTCTTCCTGTCTCAAAAATTCACTAGCCTAGGGGAAGGAGAGAGTATATATCCCTTGCCCGTGACCACTGTCTCATTCTTGAAATGAAATCTGCCCCCAGCGGTTCTCTGGACTTGGCCAGTGTGTGATGCCCTGGACCTCTCTCAAGGCTGTGATCCAGCAGCTTGCCGCGAGCTCCACCTCCTTCACAGTACAGATTTTTTGTCCCCATAAGGGTTATTCTGATGAGGAAGTGTTTGCCTGTAGCACAGTGAATCAGAAAGTTTGATGCGCCTTCCAAAAAAACACAAGCATCAATAATCTTTGGCCACATTAATAGACGTGTCCAAATCTAGGATGCTGAGGGACCTGCTTTGCTGTCTGCTGAACACCACCTGAGTCACCCGCTCCCTCGTCATCTTCTACCAATCCAGCCCATCCCCTGCACATTGCTTAAATGTATCCCCTTCTCTCCATTTCCCCTGCTTCTACCATTTTACATCAGCGTCCTGAATCTCTTGCTTGGACCATTGCAGTAGTCCCCTGATTGGTGTTCTAGCTTCCCCTCTTGTCTCCAGCTCCACACTGCAGACAGGTGATGTTGGGGAAAATGATCTGATCACATCACTTTGATTGTTTAAAATCCTTCAGGGGCTTCCCACAGCTCTGGAAATAGAGCCCTCAGGTTTTCTTTGTTTTTCTGTTTTGTTTTGTTTTTCAGCTGCGCTGCGTGATATGCAGGATCTTAGTTCCTTGATCAGGGATCCAACCCGCACCCCCTGCAGTGGAAGCGCAGAGTCTTAGCCATTGGACCGCCAGGGAGGCCTCAGTTTTTAACGGGGCTCTCGGGGCCTGGTGTAAGCTGGCCCCCCGCCTATGCCTCCGACCTCACCTCACACTACGTGCCTCTCTTAGTGACTGATTTTCTATTCCTCACCCGTGCCAGTCTCCCTCCTGGTCAGGGTCCTCCCACAAGCAGGTTATGCTGCCTGTGATGTGGCCTCCACCCCACACCCCTCCCCTGGATAATTCCTTCTCTTCCTTTAGAGCTCAGCTCAGATGACACTTCCTCAAGAAGTGGTCCTGAGCCCCCCAGACTACAGCAGGTCCCGCAGTTATTGGCGCCTACAGCATCCAGCACTCATTCATTCATTCACTGAACAAACGTAATGACATCAGCCAGATGCCAGGCACCTTGGTGCTGAGGGCACAGTGGTGAGCGAGACAGGCACAGCCCTGCTGCCACGGAGCTCACACCCTGGGTGTGTCGGGGGGTGTCAGGGATGAGAAAACAATGCCAGGGCTGAGGAGGACTGTGGAGGTGAAGGCACAGAAAGTGGGGGGTGGCAGTTTGGGATAAGGCACTCAGGGAAGCCTTGGGAGGAAGTGACATTGGTCAGACCCCAGTGGATGACGGAGGGAGTACGTGGATGCTGGGGCAAGAGAGGGGCTGGGCTGAGGGAAGAACCAACACAAAGTCCAGGAGTGTGCCTGGGTTACTCCAGGAACAGTAAGGCGGCCCCAGTGGGCTGGGGCACAGGGACTCGGGGAAAGGAGGGGGCAGAGTGGTCAGATCACGCAGGGCCTTGTGGGCCACAGGGAGATCACTGAATTTTATCCTTAGTGTGATGAAGAGCCATAGAGGGGACTGGTTTACATTTTAAGAGGATTCATATTTTGGGAAGATCACCCTGACTGCCACGTGGGGAAGAGACTTGGGGGAGAAGAGTGGTAGAGGACAGAAAGGTTAGGAGACATTGCGGGGCCCCAGAGAAGAGTGGCCACTTGGACTAGGGTGGTGTCTAGCAGTTGAATGGCTGTGTCAGTTAATTAACAGGGAGGATGTCTGCTTACTGATTTTGTATCCCCAGCTCTCATCTGCACCTGGCATATATTATGTGCTCAGCAAATACCTGCTGAATGGTTGTGGACCATGAAGTAGTGAAGATGCTGAAAAACTGGGTCATATTAGGAATTCCTTAAGGAATCATGAAGAGGAGATTAGGGGGAACTGTCTTCTGATGGATCAAGGAGTTAGACTCAGAGGCTACCAGGAAGAATCCGGGTGGAGTTTGGTGAGGCTTGGCCTGGACCGGTGGACCAGCGGCCTCCTGAGGAAGGCGTCAAGCAGTGGAGGCATAATGGTCTCCTGTCAGAGATGCTAGGGCCATCCTGCGTGGAAAGTACACATGTGCAGGCATGTCTGTGAACAAGAGTGCGCACACACACACACACACACTGCAGGCAAATGCACACACTGTGGATTTTCTGGCCTTGGAATTACACTGCTTCAGAGCTAGAAAGACCCGTAGTGATGGCAGCGCCTGCTGAATTGAAGGTTGGGACACTGGTTAGAAATGCCAGAAACGCAAACTGTTGGAACAAAAAAGGAATCTCACAGGCTCATAAAACTGAAAGATTCGTCTTCAGGTGTGGCTTGATCACAGCGTCACCAGGACTTGGTTTCTTCTCAGCTTCTCGGCATGGCTTCTCTTGCCTCGGCGTCATGCTCGAAAGGCCCAGCAGCTCCAAGTTCATGCCCCCTCCCCCCAGAAACAGAAACTTTCTCTTTCTGGGCCTGATGTCATCAACCTCGGTTTGGTCCTGAACCAGTCCCTGAGGCCTGGGAATGTGTGCTGACTGGGTACTGTGTCCAGAAGGAGGGGACATGTTGTGGGTGGCGGAAAACCCACACAGGTTGCAGTCTACAGGTGGTTTGCTAAGGCTTTTGTCTTTTTCTACACCCGACTGTGTACTCAGAGCCCCGTTTGTCCTTCTTGTCTCCATGACAGCCCCTGAGGCACCCTAGTTGTCTTGTTCAGCCTCATTTTGCAGGTGAGTAGGCTGCGGCTTGGCGACTTTCTCAAGGTCGCACAGCTCAGGTGCAATGGAGGCAGGATTGGCATCTGGGGATCACCTGCTGGGCAGACCCTGAGTCTGGGGTCAGCCTGCAAGATCTGAATCCCGGTTCTGCCATTTGTTAGCTGTGGCCCTGTACTGTTTTCCAAGGGCTGTCATAACAAATTGTTACAAATTGAGTGGCTGGGGAATTCCCTGGTGGTCCAGTGGTTAGAACTCAGCGCTTTCACTACCGGGGCCCTGGGTTCAATCCCTGGTCAGGGAACTAAGATCCCGAAAGCTGTGTGGTACGGCCAAAAAAAAAAAAAAAAAATTGAGTGGCCTAAAACAGCAGAAATTTATTCTCATGGTTCTGGAGGTCAGAAATCTGAAATAAAGGTGTTGGCAGGACCGTGCTCCCTCCAGAGGCTCTGGGGGACAGTCTGTTCCTTGCCAGCTTCCAGTGGTGGTTGGTATGCCTCGGGGCTATTCCGAGGCTTCTCTCTGTCTTCTCGAGGCTTCTCTCTTCTCTGTCCTCTCTTCTGTCTCTTATAACATTCGTCGTTAAATTTAGGCCCCATCTGGGTAATCCAGCATGATCTCATCTCAGGATCCTTAATTACATCTGCAAAGAATCTTTTTCCAAGTAAAGTCACATTTACAAGTTCCAGGGATTTAGATGTAGACATATATTTTGGGGGCCATTCATTTAATCCATGCCAGGGACCTTGGGCGTGTCACTTAACCTCTCTGAACCTCAACTGGTCATCTGTAAAGTGGGGATAATAGCATCACTTCATAGGGTTGTCTTGAGGATTAATATGAGATAATCCTTGTTGGGTCCTTCACAGAGGACCGAGCATGTAGTGCTCAGTAAATGTTAGTTATTATTATTCTGACCCCAGGTCCAGCCCGGTCTTCTTGTGGCCTTCTCTGAAGTGGCTTTCTTCGCAGTTAGGCTTGACTCCCCTCCGCTAGTAGCAGTAGAGACAAGTCAAGTAGTTGGTGTCTTGGTGGAGACACTGTGGCCAAGTTTAAGCCAAGTGTCCCCCTGCTGGCCCCTCAGCTGGGGCCTGTTCTATTGTCCAGGTGTCCCCTTCCTGAGGCCTGCAGCTGAGAGGTGGGGTGGCCCGAAGAGGTCTCCTGTCAAACTCTCACCCTGGCTCCAGGAGGCTGACACGGAACCCTATGATTTAGAGTAATGGAATGTAAATTGCAGAGATTCCACGCTTCCCATTTGGCCGAGATCCCATCAGCATCTCACCCCCCTTCCCTGGGGCTCCTCCCGGTCTCATTTGGTGGATTCTGTCGGCAGAGCACCTCCACGGCGACCACGACGATGGCTTGCTTCCTACATCTATCACACCTGCACTGTGACAATGTAATTTTTATCTCTGGTTGTTTATTTCTGAAATGGAATGACTTGTAAATTCCAAGAGGAAAATATATCCCTGTGCGTGACAGAACCAGCCCAGGGCAATTAATCTGGGCTTTGAAGCTGGAAAGGCAAACCTGCATGATGCTGTTCTGTGCATAAGTGTCCAGTAATCAACCATGGCCATTCATTGCGCCCCCGCCCCCCATCCCAGGAGGAATCAGGCTCAGTAGGATTTGATCTAGCCGGATGGGAATGGGGTCCTCATTCTCCAACTGCTGGATGGCAAGCAGACCCCAGGGACAGAGAGCGGGAAGCAGGTTGCTTGAGGCCAAGAGGGGCAAGAGATGGAGGGAAAGACCCGTATTTCAAGGCCGAGTTGACAGTGGGTGTGAGAAGAAGGAGGAGACTAAGGGCATCATTGCGGCCGTGGCAAAGGCACCGGCTTATGTGGACCAACAGATCCAGGTTCAACTCTGAGCCTCAACACTTACCATCGCCTTTGGGTAGTTCTTTTACCCCTCATCCCGACAGAGGGGTTTCTTAATCTGTAAAGTGGAGTAATGAATATTTGCTCCAGGGCTCCCCTGGTGGCGCAGTGGTTGAGAATCCATCTGCCAATGCAGGGGACACAGGTTCGAGCCCTGGTCTGGGAAGATCCCACAGGGCGCGGAGCAACTAAGCCCGTGCACCATAACTACTGAGCCTGCGCTCTAGAGCCCGCGAGCCACAACTACGGAAGCCCACGCGCCACAACTACTGAAACCTGCGTGCTACAGCTACTGAAGCCCGTGCGCCGAGAGCCCGTGCACTGCAACAAGAGAAGCCACCGCAATGAGAAGCCCACGCACCGCAATGAAGAGTAGCCCCCGCTCGCCACAACTAGAGAAAGCCCACGCACAACAACGAAGACCCAACGCAGCCAAAAATAAATAAATAAATGCATACAATTAAAAAAAAAAAAAGAATATTTGCTCCGTAGGGTAACTGAGAAAATTCAATCAGCAACGTATGAAAAACGCTTGTTTCATGGAACGGGTGTGTTGTTGTTTTTTCCCCCCCGAAGGCCTTGGGGCAGTGCTCAGGCCTGCAGAAGATGAAAGTCACAGAAATAATCAGAATTCTGGAAGGAGTTGGAAGGAATTTAGAGAACACCTAATACAAAGTTCAGTAGAAGTTTGGGGAAGTGAAGAGACTTAGAAGCTGGGATAGAACCCAGTTTCCCGACGGTCACAATTGTACATCATTACATCATGCTGCCTCCATTGCAGGGGCCTCAACCTGGTCCTCCCCGACTCCTACAGGGCCAACCAATGGGTCTTAGGGGCCATAACCCCCTACAAGGATACGCACTATTCTGAGTGGGGTGCATTTTAGTTCCTCGGGAGCTTCCATCAGATTCTCAAAAGGTTCCCGCATTCAAAAAGACTGAGGAAAAAAAAAAAAAAAAAAAAAAGACTGAGGACTTTGTTGGACTCTGTGATATTGTGACTATTTAGGGGGGAAGGAGGGGTATTGCCCACCCCTCCCACTTGCAGTTGATCTATACACAGCCTCGATCGTGATCAAAATCTGACTGTGATCTGGCGGTTTCCTTGGCCTCAGAGCCCTGCCTGCCCTTCTCATTCTACCCTAGTTCTTGCTGTTCTTTCCCCAGAAAGCCAGCTTACACGTGCCAGCTGGGAGCAGGGTGTGGGTGGAGGGAGTTTGCAGGTTTTGACATTCTGTGCTTGTTCCAGATTTTGTGGAGCTTACACAATTTGGGGTGCCCCTTTTTTGGAAAAGTATAACAAGTCATGAATACAGAATGAGGCGCAGGACCTTGGGACTGCTGTGGTTGCTTTGTTAGTATCTCTGTAAATGGGCCTCTGCTGGTGTTGTTACCGGACAAGCGTCCTCAGGAGAATGTGGGGTCTCAGCGTAGCTCAACCACCGAAAAGCCTCCCAGGGCCATTGCATCCCAGGGGCATCTGCCCAGTTTTCTGTATGCTGCTCCACTGGGTTAATATGGATCTGTGAAAAGACCAGCCTGCCCTCAAGGAGCTCCCAGAAAAAGGAGACCCAGTTTACTGGTAAATCATGACCCATCTGCCATGGCTCTCCCCTGCTTTCACTTTGCTGCCTACTGAGCAACCGCCTTCCTCACTGCCCCAGCTCAGCAAGTCGTGGGGCCTCCCTCACTCCACTTTCAGGGTTACCCAGCAGGCTGGAGGTGGAGTCCTGTGTCCTATCTACTTCTGTGCAGGAAGAGGAGAGGACTGCCGGTAGGGAATCCACGGAGGGGTCCCGGTGTTTGTTGCACTGCTTCTTCCCATAGTTTCTGTCGAGACAAGCGGGGTATGATGCTCTGTCCAGGCCCAGGTTTGGGGCAGGTCCATCGGAAGATGGAGGGTTGGGGGCATAGAAGCTACCTCCATCCTTGCCGTATTCATTCGCCTAGTATTTGCACTGCACTGAGAATGTCATGGTGGGAGAGATGCTGTCGGCAGCAAGAGGCCGACCACAGAGGAACTGGATTTGCCTCTTGCTTTGCCACTTTGTACTTGTGGGTGGGTGTTGTGGAAGTCTCTGAACCTCTTTGAGCTTCCAGTGTGTCATCTAGAAGATGGATAATAACACCTGCCTTGCTGGAGTGTTGAGAAGGTTAGGGATATCATACGTGTAGGGCCAAGCACAGTGCTGACCCTGAGGTCAGTGGCTCTAAATTCTCACTTACTCTTATTATTTCGCAAGAGCCATCCCTGCCCCTTGGAGTTTACACCCTTTTCTTTCTAGCACCCTGGCAAGTCTCCTTTTCTGCTGGGTCCTAGAGCTTCCTGGAAGAAGACTGGTCAAGGCCGAGGCATGGACGGATCTCCCAGGGCAGTGCCTTGGGCAGCGTTGGTTGCATCAAACTGGAGCAGGCCAAGCTGGAAGGGGGCAGGGACTCATGTGGGGCTAGGCCAGGATGGGCAGAAGAGGCAGCTGCAGGGATGAGAGAGGAACAACCCTTCTCCCTACCTTACCCTGCCAGCCCATTTTCCTAATGTCTCTGGAAAGGCGGAGCTGAGCAAAGGGGAAACCAGAATTTTCACTTGTAGGTCTCCTAAGAGGGCAGTTTCTGGCTGGTACCTTGGGCAGGTAACTCCCAGGAAGCTGCTGGCCACTTGCTGCCCACTGTGACCACAGCCATTCCCTAGAGGGGTCACAAGAGGATCCTTTGGAGCGCTTTGTCCCACCAGTAACTCCCTGCCCTTCCTGCCCAATGTGGCTCCAGGAAGCAGCATAGATCAGGGACAAGGGCCGGTTCTGGCCCTCTGGGACACGCTGCCACCCTTCCGATAAGGATTTAAACAGGTTGCTGAGCAGGCCCACTAATTAATTTTTTGTTTTTGTTTATTTTTATTGTTTTGCTATGAAAGTAATACGTGCCATCTGTGGAAATTTTGAAAAGTATAGAAAACTCTAAAGAAGCAGGAGAAAAAGCCCAGACACCGAAGCAGAGTCGAGCACAACTGTTAACATGTTAATATGTTGGCCGAAAACAGAAGCTTTTAAAAACCCCATGCAAACATCAGTGTCAAAGTCTGCCTGGGATTGCATGGAATTCATCTTTTTAAGAAAACACATCTGAGCCAAGTGCATTTGGAGTGCAGGGATTTGAGGCACCCTCCACGCGGGGGAGTGCGGACAAAGTCTGGGTCTTCAGCCCCTGGGGTTCAGCAGGGCTTCCCGGGAGCCTCCCAGAAGGCTGGTTGTGGTTTTCCTCAGTCACAGAGATTTCCTTCTTCGTATTCTTCCCCGGCAGGAGCACCTTCACACTCAGCCTGCCCACCTGCCGCCTGCGGTGTGTGGAAGGCAGTAGAGGGTAGAGGATGGAAGAAAGGGGCCCGAGGGGAGGGGAGGGAAGGCGCTTTCCGAAGGGCTACCCACCCTGCAAAAGGCTGGAGTCGGCTGGCCTGCTTCCTCCTTTTCTTTCCTGGTGGGGGTGGGGAGTGCCCAGCCCTGCTGAATTGCAAGTGAGCAACACCTGCCTTGGGAAGGTGAGTCCAGAGTGCTGGCTACAGAGGACCCCATGGAGAATGGAACCTTAGAGGGAGGGTGAAAAGGCAGAGCCAGGTTGGGGTGGAGTGTGGCAGGCAGAAATCCTGATTGCTCCCACCACCTGCCTCCTGACTCAGCATTCCTTTCTTTCTTTTTTTTTAATTATTTTTTTTAGAGTGAATGATGTTACTTATTTATTTATTTATTTGTTTGTTTGCTGTGTTGGGTCTTTGTTGCTGTGCGCAGGCTTTCTCTGGTTGTGGCGAGCGGGGGCTACTCTTCGTTGTGGTGTGCGGGCTTCTCATTGTAGTGGCTTCTCTTGCTGCAGAGCATGGGTCCTAGAGCATGCAGGCTTCAGTAGTTGTGGCTCGTGGGCTCTAGAGCGCAGGATCAGTAGTTGTGGCTCACAGGCTCTAGAGTGCAGGCTCAGTAGTTGTGGTGCACGGGCTTAGTTGCTCCGCGGCATGTGGGATCTTCCCGGACCAGGGCTCGAACCCGTGTCCCCTGCATTGGCAGGCGGATTCTTAACCGCTGCGCCACCAGGGAAGCATTGAGCATCCCATGACTCAGCACTTCTTTAGGGCAGTTGTAAATGGTTCCAGGAGGCAGCAAGTGCAGGGGTGCTGGCTGGGAGAGGCCACCACACGGGGAGCAAGGTAACCCACCAGCCATCATGGGGACCCACCTCTTAGAGGCCACCTGCACAGGTTACTGAAGTGGGGGCGGGGGGGAGGATTGGAATGCCATGTGCTCTGAGGGGGAGTCTCCCCAGCAACTGTGACTTATGCCTGGTGGCAACAGCTTCCAGGCCCTAATGGAACTATTTATTTTTCTGAGATTGAGGGAAGACTTTGTCAAGCACCATGCTAAATGTTCTCTGTGTACTACTTAATCTTCACAGCAGCCCTATAAAGTGGGTCCTGTTTTCTCCCCATTTTACAGATCAGCAAATTGAGAGGTTACATGACTTGCTCAGGCCTACACAGTCAGTCACTGGCTGGAGTTCAAATGCAGGCCTGCTTTCAGCCAGCCCTGTTGCCACTATTCCTGCTGGCCGTTGGTGTTGGGAGGTCCGCTGCAGAACCCACCTAGACAGCTGTTGCAGGAGTCCACAAAATCCCTCCTCTGAAGGATTCTGCTCTCTTAGCTCCTTCTCTGGGCACAGAAGAAAGTGTATTTATGTGCCAAAGGAGATCCCAGAGAGGGAGGTCCCACCCATTCTCATTCTCAGGTTTCTCTGAAATGCCGGGTGTGGGCAGGAGTGGGGTGCGAGGCCGGCTTGCAGGGGGTCAGGGCCCTTGGCTACTGATTCCGAAGCCAGTGACCCAATCCGGGCTAGAGACAGCAGTGGAGGCCGGAGCACGGGTGCCAGGATCTGGCAGCCGCCCAAACCGCGACCCCTAGAGGCCAGAGCGATTCTTCTCTCTCGGAGGGGCAGGAGCGGGGCGGCAGGCGCGAGCGGAAGCGGGATGCGGGATGCGGGACGCGGGATGCGGGACGCGGGATGCGGGACGCGGGATGCGGACGCGGCTACTGGCCCTCTCCCCCACCGGCTCCCACCTGGGCCGGCCCGGAGGGCGCTGGTTGGCTCCCTGGGAGCGCCACTCGCCCAATCACACACCTGCGCGGTTGCCAGGCAACTGGGACTGAGTTGTAACACCTCGGCTGCGGGAGCCAGGATGGTGTTTTTATTTTCCTGGCTGCTCCAAGTCTCCCCTTAGAAGTTGTAGAAAGATGGCATTCAGTTCACCTTCTCAAAGGGACCACACCCACCCTCCCAGTTCCCAGTCCTCAGCCCCCAGCCCGGCGGTCTTCCGTCAGACTGGCCCCAAGATTCCGGCGCCGTGGTTGACTCCTGGGGCGCAGGCCCTGCAGGGAGGCAGGCAGGCAAGGGGCCTCGGGAGCTCTTCACAGCGCCCTCATTTTGGGAAAGTTGTCCTCAGAGCAGCTGGGGACTTCCGCCTGAGACAAGATGGCGGATCCAGGGAGGACCCCGAAAGTGGGGAAGAGCAGGCTCCAAGGTCGCTGGCTTCTGAACAACCTTGGGATGGCCTTGGGGTGGGTGTGGGGCACGGCTTGGGTCTGCTTCTGGCTTTACACACAGGTTATTATCTGGGTATTTCCCAAACTTCAGTTTCTGCCTGACACCTTCCCAGCGTCTCACCCATCTGTGAGGCACCTGCACTTTTTCATTTGTTTTTTCTTCTGTATATTGACCCACTTTAGCTTAAATAAATGTATTTAAATTGGAAACTTGATAACACCTCTGTAAATGGAGACAGTATCACTTGCCATAAATAGAAAGTAACTGCAGAAATAAACACAAAGAAACAAACTTATTAAATTTTAGCCCATAGAGTCTGATCTGGGAAAGCCATAACGATAACAAAACAACTGCTTATTAAGTACTTACTCTGTGCCAGGCACTAGCTAAGAACTTTACATGGATTAGCTCTTTTGATCAGGTATTATTAATGTCCCCATTTCACAGATGGGGAAACTGAGGTTCAGAGAAGCTAAGGGCTTTGCCCAAGGGACACATAGACACTAACTTATGAACTAAGATTCAAAGCTGAGTCCCATCCAAAAGCTGGGCTTTCAACCATAGCCTGTGCTGTCTTTGCATGGTGACATCTCTGGTTCCCTGCCCTGGTAACTGGGTGGTGACCCTTTCCAGGACTGAGGCAATGCTTTGAGCCCCAGCTGCAGTATGTTTTTGCCTGGTCCCAGGAACTATAACCTGCTAGGTGCTCTTATGGTTAAACCACACATTCACCCAACAGCCCTATGAAGCATCTCATTTGATAGCTCAGGGAACTAAAGCTTGGGAGGCCAGGCCACCTGCCCAGACTCACACTGTTGCTGAGTGGTAGGGCCGGGACGTGGGTCCTGTCTCCCTGTGCAGCACTGACTCTATTTTGTACCTATTTGCAGCTCACTCAACTTCATGTAGAAAAAGGAATCTAATTCTTAGCAAACCCTACAGCAGAACTGAGCCTTCTCCCTCTCACAGGGAATCAAATCCCCACCTGGGGAGAGTTGGCATTTGTTGAGCCCAGCCTAGGCTGTGGATAAACAGCTCCTCTGAGCTGGGTCTGATCTCTGGAACCGTGGCCTTCTATTGGTGGGTGAAGACCCCCCCCCAGGGCCAGCCCCTAGGCTTCGGGCCACCCCACACCTCAGCAAGACTCCTGCTCCATGGGCAGGGATGCTTGTTTGGCTTTCTTATCTGCATCCCTTGAAACATAGTACATCATCCTCTATCGAAATGAGTGCTTTTCTCACTTCGGAGCTGGCTCATTCTTACCTGGAAGAGAAAGAATAAGGGAGCCTTTGGAGAGAGAAGAAAATCATATGTTATTTTTAAAAAGCATTCTGAGTGAGTGCTGAATAGAGTTCAAGAAAATTGCCTTAAAGACCTGATCTCCCTGCGGATGGTGTTTCTCATGGCTCCCAAGTATTTGGAACTTAATTGCACATTTGTATGGGCTACTGTTTTTTATTTCTTTCTGGTCTCAGAGGTGGGCTTTGAAGATTGTGCTCTCTCTGTAATGGTTTTCTTTATCTCAAATAAATTTTGCACACCTGCAAGGTAGAACGGCTTGAAAGAAATTGTGTCAGCATTGGCTCTCTATTTAATAAATCTGCAAATGAAGCAGGGTTCGGTGAGACGATGTGGTGTTAGCTCGCCCTGAGCCTCTTGTCACAGGGGTGCAGCCTTGTCCCACCCCCCAAAGGGGCTGCGCTGTCTGCGATGCTCTAGACTGCAGAGCTGCAGCCCACATCTTTGCTAAAACCCTTTCTCTACCCCAGGCCGAAAGGTGATGTGGGGGAAGACCCGTTTCTGTGTGGGTGTTTGGGGACTTTTAGGCCAGGATGCTAATAAGAAGCTTTTAGGTTAATTGTAGAACCAGAGCTCCCCTCTGCTGGGGACTCCTCAAACCTCCCGCACCATGTTTTCTCAAGGAACTAGAAGATTCATTTTGGGCTCAGAACCATGTGGGGAGCAAATTAAGGGTTAGACAATGCTTGGAGCTGACAGGAGTGCCAACACCCAGGGCAGTGGGGGACCCCAGACTTGTGCACAAATCCCTCCGGGCCTCTTTGGCCTACATCCCATGGAAATGTGGTAGGTGAAGGGCTAAATGCTTGGCCTCTGGAAGCAGGCAAGCCTGGGTTTGAGTGAGGGCTCTGCCGCCTTCCAGCCAGTGAAGCTGCTAGCCCTCCCCCCACCCCACCCCCATGCCTGGAGTCCGACTATTTGTCAACAACTGTGGCCTCCTGCCCAGCTGACAGGAGGCACTGGCAGGTGATCAGAGGCAGGGAGGAGAGTGCTTGCTGGGTATTTACCCCGCCCCCTCCCTACAAGCGGGCTCCATCTCTGACCGAATGTCTCAGCTCTTGTCAAGGGGCCCTCTTCATACAGCTTCTCTGTTCTAGGTTCTGATTTCCAGTCCCCTCCCTCCCCTCTTCAGGCCGAAGGGTGGTGACACTGGTGGCTCCTTGCCTGTTATTTGCCATCCCTGAGGATTCCCTAGGCCCTGTCCATACCTTTGTCAATTGTCCCTTTATTAAACTGTCCTCAGAATAACCTAATGACACCTAATGGACACAGTGGTCCTGGACAAGTCATTTACCTCTTAGAGCTTTGGTTCCCTCACCTGTAAAATGAATTTTATTATTCAACTATTTGTTTGTGTGGTTGTAGTGAGTGCAAAGTGCTTGACCCAGGGCCTGGAAGACAGTAAACTTAGCCCTCAGGGACAGAAATGGTGCTGGGGGGCACTGGTCAGTCATCTCTGTCCTTAGGCCTATGGCAGTCTTACGCCCTGCTCTCAGCTTTCCATCCATAAGCCGGGGCCTGCTGACCTGTGGCCTGGTTTGCGTGGAGGGCACTAGGAGAGCAGAATCTCATGGAACTCAAGAAACTGATATTTCTTTTGTCCTGTTTGCTCCCGTAGAAGCTGTCCATCAGGCCAATACATGCACATTCTTTGTAGTCTTTATTTATTGTTATCGGGAAACAAAGCAGCCACAGACTTCATGCAACATGGTGTCCCCTGAGAATGCAAAAGAAAGAAACAGATGATACCAGATATTCCTGCTGGAGATGCCAGGTGGGGGTGGGACCCTGGACTGGGTTCTAAAACTGTATTTCAGCAGCTGCTTCTCTGCGTAAAGGAAACTCGTCGGGTCTAGGCAGCCCCTCTCTGGCCTGGGCCACTCTGGAGTCTGGTTCAGTCTTTGGGTTTGAGGATCCAGGACCCAAAAGCATAGCAGAAGAAATGGGCCTGGGGAGGAATCTGTGAACCGTTAGTGTTTATTCAAGTGTCTGTCTAGGAAGGTGAGAAAGACACAGAGGATGGGTCTCTGCTCTCGAGGGGATCACAGCTAAGTTGGGAAACTAGCACTTACTCAGGAAGTGATGAGAGCCCCAAGTGGGAGAGGGATAAGCAGGCACTAGTCCAAAGCAGACTGTCAGGGAAAGCTCTGGGGAGAAAGAGCCTTGACCTTTGGGTGAGAACAGAGCACGGAGAGGGCCTTTCAGGGGAGGCCAGGTCAGAGTCAGGGTAGCCAGGCTGAGGCAGCTGGCCTGGGATTAGCCAGAAATCCGGGAGTGGAGGGGGGTAGGGAGCATAGGGTGGGTCTGGCTTATTCAGAGTCTTCAAAGCCAGGTAGGGTACTTAGATCAGGAAGCAGGACTTTGAGAGCCCTTAGAGAAGGAATTCTTAACCCGGGATTCACAGGCAGACTTCAGAGCATCACAGAACCTCCTGAAACTGTATGGTGCAGTGGTTGGGAGGGTCTGGGCTTTGTCTTCAGACCTTCCTGCACTGAGTCCCAGTGCCACTTTCTAGTTCCTCCTTAACCTTGTTGAGCCTTGGCTTTCTCATCTATAAAATGGAGCTAAATGGTAGTATTTAGCTTGCAGTATGTTTGGGGTCATAAATCCAGATAATGGACACATTGCCCTGCACACAGTCACCGGCACTCGGTATAGATCTCAGTAAAGGGCAGCTGTCATTGATATGCTGCAGAATTGTGAGTGATTTCACAGAGGCGCACTTCTCTAGGGAGAGGGTCTCCTACAGCTTTCATGAGATTCCCTAAGGGGACCCTGATTCAAAAAATGTTAAGCACCACTCACTGCTTGAGAGGTTTAAAAATAGCAGAATGTCAAGCGGCAGAGAGCAGTGTTTGTGTGAATGACACACGGCAGTGTGGACCTGGGCGCAGGGCTGCCGGTGTGGAGGATTTCTTTTCATCTGCTGGGCACACTATCGCTCCATCTGTTCATACCTGATCATCAAGACTTGCTGAGCCCTGACTCAGTCAAGCCCCTGCTAGATGCCGAGGCCCAGAGACCAAGAACGATGTCAGTGAGAAGGAAGATGTGTGGAAGCCAGGCTCCCAAGATGGTACCCGTGCCTGCTGCTCTCATGGCCCGGGAGTGTCCCTTCCCACGTGGAATCAGGCTGGTGGGCAGCTTGATCTAACCAGTCGGATGCAGAGGAAGGGTGCACCCGACTGGTTGTGCCAGTTCCCGTTCCAAGCTCTTGAAGAAGGCCGTCATCCTCACTTTCCCAAGCCTGAGGAAGGTTTTGGGAGATCTGAGCCACAGTGTAAGAAGTCTGGATCCCTTGCTAGAGACATCACAGGCAGTGACCACATTGAGAGGAGAAGCCCCAAGACCATATGGAGAGAAAGAGAGGGGCTCAGGTGTCCCAGAATCTCAGTTCTGGGCCCAGATGACCCAGCGCCCTCTGCCATCTGTCTGCAAGCACACGAGAAACCCTGAGTGAGAACAACAGAAGAACCGTCCCACGGAGCCCATTCAGCCCCCTGAGCCACGAGGTCATGAAGGAGATCGCTTTGTTTTCAGTGCTCACATCTGGAATAGTTTATTACACACGTGGAAATAAATGGACCAACTGAATGAGGACACGTAAAGGCGGCTTATTCGGAGGTTGCTCTCCTCCATCCCTTACATTTTGGCAGAGAGTCAAAGGCAGGCCGAGGAGTGGGAAGGTTTTAGAGTGGAAACAAGGGAAGGCTTCACCTGTGCCCTGATTGGCATGGGAAGCTGGGGGCGGGCTAATTAGAAGTAGGGCATCCTCTGTGATTGGTTAGGGAGCATATTTGGTTTTCTCTGCTTGGCCCTAAGTTGTAAGTGGGGACAAGAATCGGGGAAGCTAATCAAGTTCTGGCCATGTGTGACTGATTGTCACAGGGGTTACTGTTTGGCTTCCTGGACCATTCGCTAGAGAAGCGGTCTGATTTCCTACAAGTCTGACTTGTCGCTAGCAGGCTGGCTTCTTGGGCTGGTTACTGTAGGTAAGGGGATGGTTTCCTGGGGTGGTTACGGCAGATTGAGAGTCAGAGGTTTGTTTTTCTCTGTGGTTTGGCATTGCCTATCTGTATCTTCAGTCTCTCACATGACAACAGATTCCTACATGCAAACTGACGATGGTGAAGCCGTGTGGAATGAACAGAACATTCTAGGTGAGCCCAAAGCAGGGAGAATCCCACTTAGCTTGTGCAGAGTCTGAAGGACAGGTAAGAAGTAGCAGGCAGACGAGGGAAGGAGGGGCATTCCGGGTGGAGGGGACAGCACGACCCAAGGCCTGGAAATGGGAGAGACTGTGGCAGACACACCAGGTTGGGCTCGTGACAGGAAGTGAATGTCAGCTTAGGACCCAGGGCACTGGACAGAGAAGGGCCACAGCCATTTGGAGTGATAGAGTCAGATGGAGAAGCTAGAGGGGAGAAAGAATGAAGGCAGGAGATTAGCGACGGGCAGCTGCACCCTCGGGAGGGAGCTTCGAAGGTGGAAGCTGCGGGACTTGGTGAACAGGACTCAAGGAAAGAGGAAAAGGCAGAGTCCGGGTTTTTTGCAGACGGAGGAGTCGGGGGTCACTGAGAAGGTGACCCAGGGAGAGGGGAGGAGGTTTGGAGGGGGCGATGTTTGTTCGGGGAAATGCTGACGATTTGGAAGAGTCTGGGCGACCCCAGGGCACATGCATGGAGCTCTTGGTGATGCGGTTTTGGAGCTAGGAGCGAGCTAAGAGGGGGTGGATTTGCATGGGTCATGGTGGCCCCCCAAGAACTGTGGGTAGTATGGGAAGAGGAAGAGGTGCCCGTGACAGGGGCTGAGAAGGAATGTCCATAGTAGACCTGATTGCAGTAGACCCCTGAGAGAGCTGTGTCAAGGAGATTGCGGGGCGGTAGGGAGGAGATTTCAAGGGGAACTTTGCCCCCAGGGGCAATTGCGTGAAGAGAGAGACCGGAAATGGTTGGGTTTGGGCAAAAGCAGGGAGTTTGTGCATGAGAAGCGGGTGGAATCCCAGGTGCAGCGGCCGGAAGGGAGAGGAAGTGGGCCAACTGCTTGGAGAGAGAGTTTTCAAGCGGTTTGCCTCTGACGTGCCTCTGACGGGAGAAGAGAGGCGGTCGCTGCAGGCGATTTGGGTTTGGCAGGTTTTGTTGTTCAGTGGGAGAGACTTGAGCGAGTCTATAGGCGGAGAGGGAGCAGTCGATAATGGGGGCTCAGGGGTGGGGAAGTGGAAATGCCGGTGAGGGGGCACCCCAGGCAGGGAGGCAGCTGTCAGAAACCACGGCCTCGGGCAGAATCAGGCTGCAGGTGGGGTTGCACCGACCCACACGGTGTTTTGTTTTTGGTTGAATTTGCTGCCAGACAATTGCATGTAAAAATCCTGATTCCCAGTCTCTGGGAAAATTGAATGACTTGGTAACCCAAAGGCCCCCCCTTCCCGCAGGGCAGCAGTGGCTGGAGCCTGGGCCTCTCCAGATGGGCCTGGCTTCCAGGTGGCCACCTGTACATCCTACCTGTTCATCTCACCCTTTTGTGTTTCCTCTTTGGCCGCCCGTGTAGGCCTTTGAACTGAAACCTTGGGGTGAGGAGAGGCAAGAAGGCAGGAGGCCTGACGTGGGAGGATGCTGATAAGATGGGGGGGTCGGGCCCGGAGGCCAAGGGTAGTGATCTGGGGAGACAGCGGATGGTTTGGAATGGCCACTGAGGAGAATGAGAGACGGAGCTGTGACGGCCACATGGGATGACGCTGGCGCAGCTGCGGTTCTGGGATCAGCTAAGATTGTGAGTCAGGGACCTGCAGGTCCAACTTACATCCCTGGGTGATGGAATAGGTGCTAGAGGGAGGGGAGGGCACGAAGGAGGCTGCTCTGTCCTCCAGGAGCCCCCACACCCATCTCAGTGTCCTTTGGCTCTGTTGGTGGGTCTGGGTCATCCCCAAGACTCAGGGCCACACAGACAGGGCCCCAGAAGACAGCCTGCCCTCCTCTGTCCCAGGGATTCTCGCAGGCTGGGAGCATGCTGGGAAGCCCCACGTGGCACAGGAGGGACACAGGTCCAGGAGAGCCCTGCGTTGAGAAGCTGGAATGCTCCCGAGACTGGGGGTCAGAACCATCTCCCATCCCTGCAGCAAGCCTTCAGGAAACACATCCCCCTCCCCACAGCTGTCCTCTCTTTGAAGTCTCTTCTGTCCGCACCTCTGTGTCTGGTTCTCTCAGTCACCCAGGGTGGGGCTTGCTCTCGACAGGAGAGGGGTGTCTCATCCCGGAGCCTCCCCAGGTAACGGCTCTCAGCACGCACCTCAAGAGTAAAACATCCCGTCCGCGCCCTCTGCGGGAATGCTCTCATCTGCGTCTTATTGGGAACGGTGTGCGTGTGCACACGTGTCACTGTATCACATAGAGCCGGAATGTAATTAGGCGATGTTGGGGAAAATTCCATCTCTCTCCTGGGAATACTGGAATAATGAGCCGTCGCGGAGGACCGAGGAGGCTGGTGGGGGCCTGCTGACCTGAGCCAAAGGCTCGGATCATTCATTAGCTCTGGAGGTGCTGCTGATTTGTTCCTCATCCCGGCTGCATACACGAGCCGCCGATCCTGAGCAGGATGCCGGAGCTTCCGTGGAGAGCCTGAAAGGGCGCTCTGCGCTTTGAAGCAGGAAAGCGAGCCAGTCTTCCTTCCCTCTCTGGGGTTGGGGGAAGACGGAAGCCACAGCCCTCCACGGTGGCATGTGGCCATTTGATAAACCGAGTCCGGGTGAGGGCGGAAAATCCTGGGGCAAAGGAGCCAGGCTTTCTGGAGAGTAGGCTGCGCGAGTGGCTGGCGGAGCTGAGGGCAGGAAGGCCCACCGGGGCCCGGGGTCGGGCGGAGAGGGGCCCGGGGTCGTCACCAGGAGAGCCAATTGAGAGAGGCGCAGGCCAGCCCTGCCCTGAGCTAACTCCTCTGCACCCTGAGGGGCAGGCAGACCCACTCCGGGTGCTCCCAGCCCACCCTCCTCCTCCAGGTAAACGCGCTGGGTATCCCTGCCGAGGGCTCCTGAGGGGCATCGGAAAAGAGGCAACAGTGAGACTGGGGTGGCCCCAGCCCCTCCTGCCCAGCGGTCCCACTAAGGCGCCCCCTGCTCCATCAGGCTCCAGCTTGTCCCCACGTGACGCCACCCACAGCTCCCCATTACCTTACCCTGGCCTCCTCCTACCACCCCACGCCCTCCCCGTTCCCACGCGGGAACCTCCAATGGGCTTCTTCGGCCCCACTCCAGGCCTTCTTTCACCCACTGCCCAGACCCTTCTTCTGGTGGAACCTCATCAGTTTTTGGCACCAGAGCCCATGCCCTCCATGGGCACCTTGCTTTCTCGGCTCTCTCCCCTTACTCCTTTCTTCCATCTTCCTTTACTTCTCCTTCTTCTCTCTCTTTCCCCATCTCCTCTTCACCTTCTCAGGTCCACAGTATTGCAGGTTGGGATCTGCTACGCCATCTTTCCAGGGAGTTCTCTTTGCTCAGCTGTCTCCTGGGGCTCTCAAATCCCTGGGCACACCCTTGCCATGCCCCTAGCCCACCCAGGGGCTATGGTGAGCCCGCTGCCCCGTGAGAGCAGCCACTGGGTCTGTCCTGCCTGCAGCTGCGTCCACGTGGTACTGGACAGATGCCCAACCTGTGCTGGAAAAAGGAGTGGATGACAGCAAAGGCCTTGCCCTGCTTTCTGCTCTAGGCCACGGCCCTTCCTGGGGAGCTGTCTCCAGGGCGCATCCTTCTGTGGGGGAGTCACCGGGCTTCCAGCTGCTAATTTAGGGGAGCCTTGGAGTGGGTGTCGGGACTAGTTTCCTTCAAGAAGCAGCACCTTCTGGAGGGCCCCGCTCTGGCCCTCTTCCTGTTGCTTCCCTCCCCGAAAGGCAGGAGTCCATGGGATCCAGGAGATGTGCCCATCACTCGAGACTGGTTCTGTCCAGTAGAAACGTGGGCCACGTGTCATATAAATTTTCTTGCAGCCACATTAAAACAGTAAAAAGCAACAGGTGAAATTCATTTTTAAATGTTTTTATTAAACGCAATATCTTACAAATATTACCATTTCAACATGTAATCAGTATAGCAAGCATTCTTTTTCATACTAAGTCTTTGAAATAGGCACTTTTCAAGGCTTCGGTAGCCACACGTGGGTAGTGGCTTCTGTACCAAACAACACAGCTCTAGACCACAGTCTAGGTATCTGAGATCTCAGAATCCTCTGTCCAGATGGCCCCCTCCTGCTTCCAGGGCCTCTCTTCCCCATTAAGATTTCTAAGGGCAGAGTCCACCTAGAAGCTTGCAGAGCAGGAAGGGCCAGGATATAGGCTTGCCTCCGAGGAGGGGATGAGTTCCACCTGGATTGGTTTTTCTTCTTAGCTCAAAACCTGATCTAGAGGCAGGGGTAATGGGAGCTATGGGGCACCAGGGGACAGAAAAGGTTGGGCACAGCCCAGGGGCAGCAGGGGGGCCTTCAGGGGGGTGGGAGGTTGGGATCCCGCAGAGGCAGCCTGGACAGGCTCATCTGGCAGAGGGGAGAGAGGGTGGGAGCACCGCAGTCCACAGACAGGTTAATGCCTCCCGCCTGGCACACAATTGAATTTGCCCTCCTGAGCCTCCTGGCTTTGGGGAAGGGCCTCTTCTCCTGGGAGCTCAGCTGGACTCCCAGAGCCACAGGGCCCGGGTCAGCTGGGCCTGATTCGATCAGGAGAAATGAAGGACATGAGGCCCACAGACAGCCCAGCGCCCAGAGGGGCCACTGGCTCAGCCCAGAAAGATAAGGCCGGGGAGGGCCTGTGTGGGGGGCCCAGGTCCGTCCTAGCTCTGCCTCCATCCTGGGAGCCCCCCATCCTTGAAACACAGTTGAGAAGTGTCTGTAATATACATCACCATCTCCTCCCACCTTCCCATGTCTCTGAAAGGTGGCTGAAGATGACTCACAAGCAGAAAACTTGGAACCAGGCTGTTTTCCTCTGCCTCTGCGCGGGTGTCCAGCACATGTTAGGTGGGGGAAGAAGAAACAAGTGAAAAAGACTCCATTCTTTCTTTACTCTCAGTACTTTGCATCTTGTATCAAACCCAACTCCCAGACATACATTGTGGGAGGCTCTCTGTGGGAGAGCTAGTGAAACAGTTAGGGGACAGGGACTTCCCTGGTGGTGCAATGGTTAAGACTCTGTGCTTCCAATGCAGGGGGCCCAGGTTCGATCCCTGGTCAGGGAACTAGATCCCACATGCATGCTGCAACTAAGAGTCCGCATGCCACAACTTAGGAGCCCACGTGCTGCAACTAAGACCCAGTGCCACCAACCAACCAACCAACCAAACAAAACGGGGCAAATTGCAAACCAGAGGAGACATCATAGGACTCCAAATGGGACATGCTGTCTCATGCCTCCAGGCCTTTGACCATGCTGTTCCTTCCACCTGGATGCCCTCCTTCTTCCCCCTTGAAGGCCAGGGAAGATTCTACTACCCCTTGGAGGCCACCTTCCCACTGTGACCCCTCCACTACCTCGCAGCACTGCTGGTTCCCACCCTCGTCCATGTCTCTATAAGCATCTTCGAGGCTCCATCACGGGGCTGATGGTGCACTTGTTAATATGCAAATAATCGTTGACCGCCTCCCAGGTGCCTGGCACTGTCCTGGGGGTTGGGACACCACAGGGAACAAGCAAACGAGGGGAAAGACAATGAACATGTAAACAAAAAATAAACAAGAGTGTTGAGTGCTAAGAGGGAAATAGAGTAGCCCACTTCTGTAATCAAGAGTGATTGGGGGGATTCCCTGGTGGTGCAGTGGTTGAGAGTCCGCCTGCCGATGCAGGGGACGCGGGTTCGTGCCCCGGTCCGGGAGGATCTCACATGCCGCGGAGCGGCTGGGCCCGTGAGCCATGGCCGCTGAGCCCGCGCATCTGGAGCCTGTGCTCCGCAACGGGAGAGGCCACAACAGTGAGAGGCCCGCGTACCGCAAAGAAAAAAAAGAGTGATTGGGGTGGGCAGCGGCATCTGCTTTAGACAAGGAGGTGATGCTGGAGCTGAGGCCTGAATGCTAAGAGGGAGGTGGTCCTGCAAGGGCCTGGGGCAGAGCGGTTCATGCAGGAACAGTCAGCACTAAAACTCCAAGGCAAACATACCGTATCATTACGTTTGTATGAAACATCCAGGATGAGTGAATCCAGAGAGATGGAAAGCAGACTGCTGATTGCCAGGGGCTGGATGGGGGGCAGGCAGAGGGGTGTGACTGCTAATGGGAATGGGGTTTCCCTTTGAGATGATGAAAATGTTCTAGAACTAGATAGTAGTGATGGTTGCACAACACTGTGAAGGTACTAAATGCCACCGAATTGTACACGTTCAAATGGCTCAAGTTGGGAATCCCCTGGTGGCCCTGGTGGTTAGGACGCCGTGCTTCCACTGTAGGGCGTGGGTTCGATCCCTGGGACTAAGATCCCGCATGCCATGCAGTGCGGCCCCAAAAAACCAAAAAGCAAAATACCACAACCACCACCAACAAAAATAAAATGGCTCAGATGGTACATTTTATGTTCTGTGTATGTTCCCATATAACCAAACAAAACAGCTAAGGCAAGAATAAGCTTGCTGTGGTCTAGGAACAGAAAGGCCAGTGTGGGGAAAATGGTAGAGGGTGGGGGAGGCGATGGGGGCCGGTCATGAGGATGTTATGGGTTGGTAAGAAGTTTGCATTTTATTCTAGTGCAGTGGGGGAGCCACTGGAAGTTTTCAAGCAGGAAAGGAACAAGACAGCACTTACCATTTTTAAAGATCCCGTGGCTGTGTGGGCCGTGGGTGGTGATGGGACCGAAATAAAAGCAGGGAGATCAGATGGGGAAGCCACTGCTGTGGTCCAGAGGAGAGATGATGGTGACCTGGGACAGGGTGCGGGCCATGGGGATGGAGTGATGAGAACAGATTTAGGATTTATTTTAAAGGTAGAACCAATGGGACTTGACGGATTAAAGGAAAAGAAAATGAGGAAAAGGGAAGAATGGAGAATGCCATTTACATTTTCAACTTGAGCAACTAAAAGGATGGAGTTGGCGTGTTACTGAGATGAGGAAGCCTGTGTGGGCAACACCTTTAGGGCACACAGAGTTTGAGCAGCTTATTAGATACCCACGAGGCAATGTCAGGTGGGCCATTGGATGGGCTCGTCTGGAGTTCAGGACCGAGACAACCGTCTGATCTTCACCACCCCCACCCCGTGGAGACGGTATTTAAAACCTGGCCCTGGGTGACCCCACCCCGGGGATGGGTATGGCATGGAAGAGAGAAGATCGCAGGGCTGTGCCTGGGGAGTCAGGCTATGTAGAGATCAAGCCGAGGAAGAGCCCCCAGCACAGCAGACCGAGAAAAGCAGCCAGTAAGGCAGGAGAAAAAAACAGCTGAGCCCTATCTCTGAAGTGAAGGAAGTGTTTCCAGGAGGGAGGGCCAGCACTGTCCAGTGCTGCTAAGAGGATGAATAGATGAGGACAAAGGAGTTACCTTAGGATTTAGCGGTGTGATTAGAGGTCGGCCTCCCTGTGAGTCTGAGCGCCCAGCACGTATTAGGTGCTTATTTAAAGGTTGGAGGACTTGAAATGAGCATGTTCTGCACTCTGAGGCATAGATTGCCCAGAGCATAGGGGTTCGAGCTAGAAACCAGGTATTTATCAAGGGGAAATGGCTGAGGGGCATGGGCCACCAGGGAGCCATTGTCGCAGGGAGGCCGGGGGAGGCTGGGGAGCCCAAGGAGCACAGGATTCCGGTTCGCCCACTGGCACTTTTTTTTTTTTTTTTTGCGGTACGCGGGCCTCTCACTGTTGTGGCCTCTCCCATTGCGGAGCACAGGCTCCGGACACGCAGGCTCAGCGGCCATGGCTCACGGGCCCAGCCGCTCCGCGGCATGTGGGATCCTCCCGGACCGGGGCACGAACCCGTGTCCCCTGCATCGGCAGGCGGACTCTCAACCACTGCGCCACCAGGGAAGCCCCACTGGCACATTTTGAGGAGGGCTTCCTTCCACTTCTTCTCCCCTTTTCCTCTCAGGAGGTGATTCATATTTCAATATATTCCAGCTGAAAAAGGATCCGATTTTAAGCAGGTGGTAAGTCAGTACACGGAAATTTGATATATTTTGACTAATGCAGTTTGAAATTTGAAAACTGCAGACAATTTTGTTCAGGATCCATTTTTATACCAACTCATTATTGGGGGAAAAAGGCAAGATTTCAGGTTTCCGGGGGAGGATGTGTGAACCCAGGCCCGTCACCACTAAGCCCCCACTACGTAGGTTTGACCTGGTCGGCTGGCCAACCGACTGCCTACGACTGCTGCCTACTGCCTGCCTCAGCCGCCTGGCGTTCCGGAAATGCTTTCTCTAGCTACCCCCTTTCAAGCACCCCACTGGGGTTACTAGTCCAATTTAATCTGACCTTCAGCCCCACCTCTGTTGCACCAGCTCCAGGAAATCCCCGGGGCGGGCACTTAAGACAAGTTTTGTGATACAGACGATGGTATTACACAGAATTTCCCCTTCCTTCCCCAGCTGCCTCGTCCATTTCCCCAGCCTCATGAGTGTGAAGCTCAAGGAGAGGAAATAAATAACGAAGACAGGGGCAGGGCTGAAGTTGTTGTCCAGGGAGCAAGGACACAGTTTCTGGGAGGTGGGGTATCTGCCTTTTGTGGTGGGGGAGGGTCCCTGAGGGGGCGGCAGCCTCCAAGGAGAGAGAGCTCTCCCCCATCCCTGGATGCCAGACCCTTCTTGGTCTGGATCGGGGCTGCACCGTCTTGGGTGAATCACTACACTTTGTTGAGCCTTATTCTTCTCACCTGTAAAATAGGGGTATGAATACCTTCATGATAATTTGGGGAGAACATCCGATGCGTGTATGTGGTGGATGCCCCCAGGATGGAACGTCTGGCACACAGGAGGGATTCAACACGCGTTAATCTCCTTTGCTCCACCCGAGGTCTCCTCTTCGTATGAGACACACAGCTTTTGTCTCTTGAGTAGCTCACAGCCTAGTTGGGAAGACAGAGAAAGGAAAGTGTCAAGTCTCTGAAAGCCCCCATGGGTGGTGACTTTCTGGGTGCAGAACTTAAGGCTCTATGGGTCAACCTTTCTGGAAGGTGACTTATCATCGTGTGTCAAGAGGACTTGGACAGTGAATCTCTGATTAAGGGAAAGAGTGAACAATTTGGATAAAGCTTTATGCATAAAGATGTTCATTCCAACATTATTTGGTTTTAATTTAACTACTTCTTTTTTTTTTTTTTTTTTTTTTTTTGCGGTACACGGGCCTCTCACTGTTGTGGCCTCTCCCGTTGCGGAGCACAGGCTCCGGACGCACAGGCTCAGCAGCCATGGCTCATGGGCCCAGCCGCTCTGCGGCATGTGGGATTTTCCCGGACCGGGGCACGAACCTGCGTCCCCTGCATTGGCAGGTGGACTCTCAACCACTGCACCACCAGGGAAGCCCTTAACTACTTCTTAAAAGAATCTATAGGTACACTCACACGGTAATGAATCGAAAGTTCCTGACAGGTATACAGGTGAAGTTCCCCTCACCCTAGTCCCTAAGCTTCCAGGAGAACCTCCCAGGAGGCAACTGATATTATCAGTTTTGCCATGATAATTTATAACAGTGAAAAATGAAAAACAATCTAAATGTTTCACAGATAAATAAATTATCTTCTCTCCATACACTAGGGTAATCTGCGGTCTCTAAAAACCATACCTGTTACCACACCTTCTTTTGTCACTTAACTGTGTGTTGTCTCTGGCCTCAGGCCCTCAGCCCATGCTGTCTCCTCTGTCTGGAGTCCTCAGCCATCCCACTGGAGTCCTTCTCAATCTTTAAACTCCCAGCCCTCTCACCCCCACCAACTAGGGGAGCCTCCACAGTTCTCCCGGCTCCCTGGATCTCTCTCCCTGTACTCCTCCTTACAGGCTGTGCTTATATATGGATGTGGCCGTTTGACGAGTGTCTGTTTCCCCATCAGACCGTATTCTCCTGGAGGATGGGGTCAGTCTGTCTGCTGGGCTCCCTGGGGCTGCCTTAGAGCAGAACCTCACAGATGGAGACACCTGGAGATCTGCTGAATGAATGAATAAGTTAAGCGGAAAAGGGAGGATACAGAGCTGCTTATATAGCACGATCCCAATTTTATTGCTTTAAATAAAATTTTTATTTAAATTTTATATATCCTTACGTAAATGAAGGAAGTCTCATAAGAAGGTACAGCGAGGCACTGTGGATGGTTGTCAAGGGTAATGGGATTGGGGTGATTTTTCCTTTTTAGTTCTATGCTTTTCACATTTTCCACAATTGGCAAGTATTACTTTAAAATTAAAACAAATGATCAAGAGTGACTTTAAAGAAAAACGCGGTGGTGGAAAATAGGGTTTGGGGACACCGGGAAGCCCGTGCTACCTGGGCTAAAGCTCTCTGGATAAGGGTCAGAGGCTGGCATGTGCTGGTGGCTGGCCAGACTAGGGCCCCTGAAGAAAGTACGGGGCCATACCAGCAGAGAAGAGGAAGTAGTTCAAGGCCTGGGACCTGAGATTCTCAGCAAAACTTGGCAGGGTTTTTTTTTTTTTTTGCATGATTTATTTTTTTTATTAAATAGTAAAGGCAAGCATATATAAGGTATAGCAAATGTGAACGTTAACATCTCTGCGTCTGCTGCTCAGTTTAACACACAGAACACCACAGATCCATTGGAAGCTTTCCCTGCCGAGTGTCTTAAGTAGCCAATCAAGACAGATTCTGCAAACGGGTCAAGGGAGCAAGGTTTGTGAGGTGAGACCTGAAAGGCCTGGTAAACTCAGTTATCCTCTGCATGAGGTCCCTACCCTGGGGTCCTCCAGCTGCTACAACTTATTGTATATTATCTATTGTATATGTTTACCCACTATAAGCCATCTCAGCTGACTAAAGCACCTGGTTTCCTTGCTTTTGGCTAGAATTACATCAGCTAAATCATTCATTCACTCACTCACCAGTTATGCACAGATAAGCTCCATGCACCAGGCACTGATTGGACACCCCAGTAGTTCCACACCTCTGGTGGTGAAGCCAGGTGACTTTGAGTGGGGAGTGCAGTGAGAGGGAAAGCACTGAGGAGGGTGGACGGTCTAACCCAGAAGGTAGGGTCTGGCCAATGTATTTCTGCTCCCTGGGGAGTGGGAAAATAGAAGTTGGTCTGGCTGACTAAAGCAGAAGAGGAACTCATTGGAAGGTATGTTAGTTAGGACACTTTGGCTGTAAGTAATTGAAAGCCCCACAAGAAGAGGATTTAATATGTCATATACCAAGAAGTTTGCAGATCCCAGGATTGGTGGACTCACTGGTTCCACAAGGTCATGATGGACCCAGGTTCTCTCCATCTTGGTGCTCCGTAGTCTTTGCCGAGCTGGCTTTGATCTTTAGGCTGGTCCCCTTAAGGTTGAAAGGTGGTGCCTTAGCACCATGCATTTCATCCTCACCCAACCACACTCAGAGGCAGGAAAAGAGAACATCCCTTCCTTGTGTTTCTTTGGAAGAGGAGGACAAATTTTCCCAGAAGTCTCTCGGCAGATTCTCTTTGTGTCTTATTGGTCAGAATGGAGTCACATGCTCCTGTCTAAACCAATCACTGACAGTGGAGAAGAGGAATAAAGTCCCACTTCCTGGGCTCGGAGAAGCCTGGCTCCTCTAGAGCGGGTGGCTGCCTGAGAGCTGAAGACGATTCGGATCCTGATAGCCAAGAAGAAGGGTGTCGGATGGACCTCTGCGGAAAGAAAATGGGACCCAAAGGAGAAGCTGAACAGCCCAGCTCTGGGGAGGGCAGGGACCAAGGTGGCCCTGGGGGTCTTAGTGGAAAGAACTCCTGGGGCAGTGTCCTCAGGACAGCCCCTCCAGGGTGAAGCAGTCGAATCACTCTGCTTCACGGCCAGGTTCAAATTCCTGAGGGAGAGCCTAAGTGGCTGAGTCAGGGTTGATTGCCCAGCCTCCTAAATCACCCGCAATGAGGGAGGGGTGGCCCCCCACCCCACCCCCAGGGAACTTAGGCTGCTGCTGCCACAAGACGGCAGGGAGAGGGGCGTGAGTCGGGGAGAGTGGGAATCAGGGGAGCAGGGCCAGACCATGGATGGGCTTGGGAGCCACGCTCAGCTGGAGGGACTTCACATTTGTGAGAATTCTTATTTGCAAGCAACAGACACCTGCCTTGACTAATTTAAATAAAAGGCAAATTTATTTAAAAGACACCGGGTCATTCACAGAATCTCCCAGAGGGCTGGGGACTCCACAGGCAGGAACAATGCCCCAACTGAAGCGAAGACACCTCCGGCGGGCACCTCCAATGTTCCCGCCACAGCCCCTGCCCCCGCTGGCTCTGCCGCTGCTGCCATCCCGGCAAGCGTGGATCCTGCTTGGGCCCCTGCTTATCTGCCTCACTAAGTCCTAGCTCAGAAGTCTAGGGTAGCTGTGTCGAGGGGGCAGAGCCCAGGCTCTGGGCCCTGCCGGAGCTGCAAGGGAGGCTGGGAAAGTGAGAGATGGACCTTTTCAGCTTCCACAAGGAGGGAAGGCCTTATTTACAGAAACTGGGAGATCTCCCAAGTACAGGAAGGGGGTTTAGTGGCTGGGTGACCGGAAGGAGTGACAGATGTCCACAACATACTATCCTGAAGGTATCTGGGGAGACTGTCAGCTCACGGAGGCCAGGAACTGGGTCTTTTGTCCCCAGAGCCCTCCTGACATGGTGCCTGGCCAGAGGGAAAGGGGTGGAGTAAATATTTACTGAGCTAATGTACTGTCAGCAGGGGAGTGACGTGAGCAGGCTTCATTGGAGGGGCCAGACAGCCCCAACTGTCCAGCTAGAGGCAAGGAGAACTTGGGCAGGGGCTGGGGCAGTGGGTGTGCAGACACTTTTCTGTCGTTGTCTCCACAGACCTCTCCTGTCACTGGGGTGGCTTGATTTCCTACCACACAGAGAGCCTGTTTCATTCTGTCTTCTTCCTCCTCAAACTCCCACCCTCTTCCCTACCTTCGCTCTCAGCTGATGCCCCCACTTACCTCCCGGAGAGAAGAGAAGCCCTCGGAGGCTAACTCATCGTCTGCTCTGCACATACCGTCTTCCGTCCTGTTACAGCGCGGCAGGTGTTCCCTTGGAGCTCTGGGTCTTTGTCTCTTTGTCCCTCTCACTCCTAATGCATCAGTTTTTCTCTCTCTTTCCTCCTGGATCATCCCCAGGAACATGCAAACAGATTCTAGTTTCTTCCATCTTAAAAAACAAACAACCTCCCTGGACCCCACGCCCCTCCAGGTCCTGCCCAGTCTCTCTGCTCCCTTTACAGCCAAGCTTCCCCCAGTGAGTGGCCTCTGGGTGCTCACAGATGTTGTTCCCTGAGTCCCCTGGGAGTGTTGTTTCCTATCCCACTGATGACAGGCTGGGCCCTGTGAGTGACTTTGACCAGCGAAGCATGAGCCCAAGTGATGTGCATCGCTGGAAACGAAAGCCTCGAGAGCCAGTCACTGGCCACGTCCTCTGTCCCCTCTGCCACGAGACCGGCAGTGTTCTGGGTGGAGACTGAGCTCTCCATCTGGGTCCCCGACCAGAGCCTCAGCTGCCCCGCCTTAGCGAGAACCCACTCTTTGTTGTTGTGAGCCGTGGAGACGCTGGGTCCCTTGTCCCATCAGCGTGCCCTAGCCTGTCCTGACTGATACGGTGCTATCTCCCCTCCTCGCCTCCCACTGACTCTTCATCCCACTCCAGCAAGCCTTCTGCCCCCACCTTTCTACCAGAAGTGAACTTTCCAGCGTCACCGATTCCCTCCATGTTGCCAAATCAACTGGACACTCCTCAATCCTCACGTAAACTCTCAGCCACTCTCATCACAGCTGATTCCTCCTTCCTCTGGAAACGCTCTTGGCTTCGGTCCCGCCACGCTTCCCGGCTTTCCTCTGACCTCGTCGCCCGTTCCTTCTCCTTTACGTGCCTTCACAGTCACTGTGTTGCCAGAGGCCTCAATCCTCTATCTTCTCTCTCTCTCTCTCTCTCTCTCTCTCTTTTTTTTGGCCGCGCCGCGTGTCACACGGAACTTCCTCTACCAGGGGTTGAACCTGGGCCCCCTGCATCGGAAGTGTGGAGTCTTAACCACTGGACCCCCAGGGAAGTCCCGCCTCTATCTTCTTTCTTGACTCTCAGAGGTGACCTCATCTATTCCCACAGATTTAAATGCCATCCCTATGCCAAGTGTTCTTCTCACCTCGGGGCTCCAGTTTTGAACATCCAGCTTCCAACTAATCATCTCTATAAAGGCTTAGGACTTTGTACATCCTAAGCGGAGCTCTTGTTGGCCCCTACACCTGTTTCCCCAGGCTCCTCCCATCTTACTGTACCCTTATCCGATGTACCCACCCCGTCTCCCTCGCACTGGTCCATCCGTATGTCCTGTCATTTCTACATCCCACATGTTTCTCAATCTGTCCACTGCTCTCTGTCTCCACGGCCCCTCCCCCTTCTGGACCACCCACATCTCTCATGGATGACAGCCATAGGCCTCCCTTCTTGCTCCCACAAATCCATGCTCCAAAAGCAGTGCACCCAAATCCGATCAGGTTGCTCCTACTTCAGGCTCTTCATTGGCTTCCTGCCAGACACAGAATCAGATCCAGACTCTTTTTCGTGTTGTTTGGCCGTGCCACATGGCATGCGGGATCTTAGTTCCCCAACCAGGGATCGAACCCACGCCTGCAGTGGAAGTGCGGAGCCCTAACCACTGGACTGCCAGGGAATTCCCAGATCCAGCCTCTTGATTGAGGCTTTTAAAGCCCTGCAAGGCCAGCCTCCTGCCTTTCTGACCACATCTCATGCCCCTCTCCCTCATCCACACCCAGTCAGTCCTGCCCCAGGGCCTTTGCACCTGCTGTTCCCACTGCCTGCAAAGCTGTTCCTCAGCTCCTTCTTAATCTTTAGGTTTCAACTCAAGTGTCACTGCTCAGAGAGGCCCTCCGTTCATCTCACTCTTAACCCCCTCCTGGGTCCCCAGTGCCCACAACCCTGTGTCAATTTGGGCTTGTGTGGTTGTTTAACTCGTCTCCGCCTAGAACGTAGGCTCCATGAGGGAAGGAGCCGTGTCCCTTACTGTTGTAGCACCAAGCACGGAGCTGTTTCTCACATGAATGAAAGAACTAGGGGACAGATTCAGAACGGGGATGATCGATACCCTGGATGTGAGCTCTGAAGCCCTTTCACAGACAGCATGGAAGGGGCAGCTGTTCCGGGGATTCGGAACAAGGGCTCCTGGTGAAGAGTGCCTCACCTGCTTCTCAAAGTGTGGGTCCCGTCTTCTGTTTTGTGTCACCCAATGCCAGAGCCTTCAGGGATTGGTAGAGCACTGCCCACCACTCCCTCTCCCTCACACCCCCCTCAGGGACTCCCTAAGCAGGCATCTCAATAGACACTTGCCCCTGAGGACTGCCCCAACCCCACAGAGGTTCCCAGCCCCACTGATTACAACGTAGATACCACTTGGGTGTCAGTGGGCCTGTCTGGTTGCAGGTGGGCCCACAGGTTTCTGGGCTTTGAGGGGAGGGACAGTTGGTTCCACAGGGAGGAGGCAGAGCCCAGAACCTTCTCAAAAGCTCCGGGAAGGTCTGGCTCTCAGAGGCCCTCACCCTCAGCCTTGGGAGTCTGGGCTGCCACAGCCCGGGTTCTGGGGCCCCCAAACTGAGAAGAAAATTTGAGTAACAGTGGACACATATTATGAGCCCCAGGGGAGCTTCACGAGGTGAAGGTAGAGCTCACGTGCCCTGGGCTTTGTGCAGAGAGCTGGCAGCTCCAGGCGTGGGGGGATGGACTGGGAGAGAGGGCCATGTACAGGGGTCAAGACCCCGTCCACACCTGCTAAGCCCTGGGGCAGCCACGGCCTGGCAGGGAAGTTGAACTTGAGCTTGAGCTCTGACTCGGTATCTGATCTATCAGGTCCCGCTGCCAAGCCTCTGGAGTCTGGGAGCACCAGGGTGGGTGGGGCGAAAGGCAGGGTCCACGGGGGAGGGGGTACAGCAGCTCCCTCTGATGCAGTAGCTGTAACGCAGTCATCAGCCTTGGAAGCACCTCCCCTGCAGCTGAACCTGGTACCGGGTTCAAGGCACAGCCTCACTGAGTGCTGCCGACACCCAAGAAGGCGGATGCTCTGACTCCCAGTTCCCGGGCTAAGAAACTGAGGCTGCGGAGCTTTAGGGACCTGCCTGAGCTTGTCCAGCTGATAGGTGCTCCCACTGAGGCTGGTCCCAGGCCCAGGCAGTTCATGGATACAGAGCTGCCTGTACCGGCCTCTGGTGTCCCCCCACCGCCCCTGCCCATGCAGGGACCCCCGAAGCGAGGAGGTGGTAGATACGGGTAGGCAAAGGATAGGGGAGCCCAGGTTTGCCCCAACAAGGCCCCCTGAGAGCTCGGCAACCCAATTAGCACGGCATTCCTGGCCAGGCCCGCTCGGGGGACCAGCCGCAGCAGATGAAAGCTGAAAGGTTATTCCAACAAGGGGCCGCCCACTTCCCAGCTGAGGCTGATCCTGGTGGGCAGGAGGGGCTTGGAGTGGGTACATAATTCAGCGTGGCAGGGGGAGAGGGGGAGCTATAGGCAAAGCCAGAGTGGGTGCTGAGATAAGACGGGGATGTCAAGGATGGGTGTGCCTCTCCTCGGAAGAGGGCCCTGACCCCTCTCCAGGGTGGAGCTCGGGATGCTCAAGATGAAAGCATTGGGCGGCCAGCCCCCTTGGTGGTCTCCAGACACAAGTGTGTGCTGACATATGCACGTGCATGTATTCAGAGACGTGCACATGGCCATGTACACACACATAGATAAAACACACGTAAATAGATGTGCACAGATCCACATACACACACACAGGCTCTGTCTAGGGCCCGGGCTGCAGGCACAGGGCCTGAGCTGTGGGTGTCTGGAGAACACTCACGCTTCATGCCTGCCTGTTTATTCCCTCCCCATCCTGTGGCCAGAGGTTTTTGGGGGGCTAGGGCACAGTCCTGGTCCCCAGGTAGGGTGACTAACATTTGTTTGGGACTTTCAGATATTAGCACTAAAAATCCTGTGTGCTGGGAACCCCCCCGAGTCTCAGGCAAACCTGCTCTGGTCACCTGCCCCAGGCCCCAGGCAGGCCTGGTGTGTATCTTCCCTCCCAGAGCCCTCCTCACCACCTGTCACCTCTCTGCTGGCCAAGGGTCCCTTGGGAGAGAGCCAAGGCTGAGTCTCTACTGTCACCCCGGAGGCCTCTGTACTAATAAGAACCATTATGTTTATTGAGCACCTACTATGAGCCAGGCTCTGGGCCTAGGGTTTTCTTCTTGAGCACCTACTGTATACCAGGCACTGTTCTAGGCCCTGGGGGGATAGCAGGGAACACATCAGACAAAACCATTGTCCTCATGGAGCTGCCCACTCAGTGAGGGGGACAGAAAATAAACAAGATAAATAAATAAATGAGGTGAGTTTATTAGGAGAGAATGAACGTTATGGGGAAAAGTAAAACAAGGAAGGAGCCATTTAAAATAGGCTGCTGGGGGCTTCCCTGCTGGCGCAGTGGTTGAGAGTCCGCCTGCCAATGCAGGGGACACGGGTTCGTGCCCCGGTCCGGGAAGATCCCACATGCCGCGGAGCGGCTGGGGCCGTGAGCCATGGCCGCTGGGCCTGCACGTCCGGAGCCTGTGCTCCGCGACGGGAGAGGCCACAGCGGTGAGAGGCCTGCGTACTGCAAAAAAATAAATAAAATAGGCTGCTGGGGAGAATTCCCTAGCGGTCCAGTGGTTATGACTCCGCGCTTCCACTGCTGAGGACTCGAGTTCAATTCCTGATCAGGGAACTAAGATCCCACAAGCCGAGCGGCATGGCCAAAATAAAAATAAAATAAAATAGGCTGCTGGGGAAGGCCTCACTGAGAAGGTGACATGAGGAGGAACCTGAATGATGAGGCGCCCTGCAGGTATCCTGGGAAGTGCTCCGGCCACGAGGGGACAGCACACACATGCGCTGGAGCAGGACATGCCTAGCACTGAGAGGACCAGAGGAGGAGGAAAGCCCAGCTGTGCCCTGGCTGGCTTCCTTGTCTCCGGGAAGTGGCCTGTGCTTGGGTGTGGCACGAAGAGACAGTGCTGAGTGGCCTGAGGCGCCAGTCGCTCTGTGAGCACAGCTGGCCTGGCCTGAGGCTGTTATCCAGCCAGCAGAGCTTAAAGAGGAGCATCTGGCAAGGCTGGGGCAGCAGGTGGGCCGGGAGCCGAGCCCAGGGCAGGGGGAGGGCAGGCTGCAGAGGCAGAAGGACTGACCACGTGGCTGCCCAGTCTCCACGCCTCAGGGAGCCCCATGGAGCTGCCTGGGGGCTCCTGGGGATGCCAAGCCATCGGGCTGTCCCTGCACAGGCGTAGGGAGGGGCAGGCACCAGACTCAGGTCTGGGTGAGGCCCAAGACCTTGAGGCCGGGGAGGACTGACCAGCCCTCAGATGAGGCTGCCCCACCTGCCCTGCTCACCAGCTGTGTGGCCTTGGGCGGCCACTCCCCTCTGGGACTCAAGTCCTTCTCTGTGAAATGGCGCGGCACCCGTGGGTGTCATGAGGATCCCACGTAAAGAACCTGGTACTCAGGGCTGGGTCCTGTTTGGTTAGCTCCCTTCCTGCTTCCGGGGCGGGGAAGCTACAGGACCCCTGCCACGCTGGCCATCTGGCCTGGAACAGGAGCAGGGGCCCTGTCAGTTCTGGTCCCAGTAGGGAGCTGTCTGGCCTCCCCAGCCCTGGATGTCCCTCACCCAGCCGAGCTGTAGTTACAGCATCTTAGGGAGCTCTGGTTACTTAGAGGCTGAGAGAGGGCCTGCCACCTGCTTCCCCACCTCAGTACCTTTGCACATGCTGTGCCCTCTGCCTGGAATGCCCTTTCCACACATCCCACCAGGTCCAGCCCCTATCTTATGAATGGGCTGCTGAGTGGACTGGGTGAGGGGCCCGCCCATGCACAGGCTACTCACCCCGGCCCCCACAGGTCCCTGCTCAGCAGATGAGGGGTTTGGGGGTTTGTAGGAAGGAGGACATGAAAACAGTACCTGCTCTCTTTTCCTGCACATCCTTTGTGCTGGCAGGGGAGCAAGAGGACTCTGTGGAGGAGGTGGCAGAGGCAGCAGGTGCCCTCCCCATGCACACGCCTAGATGCCTGCTCCGGGCCTGGCACCTGCTGGACTGCCTGGTGTGGAGACCCCCATCTGCTAGTCCACGAGGACCTGCCAAGTTCATCCCAGGCCCCTCCCCACCCCGGCACCCAGGATACTCCCAGGACTCTGGCAGCAAGCGTTGAACGGAGGAGGGAATGAATGAGGCTGCAGAGATGTGTGTGAGCTCATGTGTGGGAGGCCAGGAGGTCTGGGAGCCGCTGAGCAGACGGGTGGATGCCCCTGGAGGAGTGGGGGGAGCAGGGGGAGGAGGGGGCGGCGGAGGAGAACCTGAGAAGTCCGGAGTTTGAGTCCCTGCCTCGCTTTCTTCAGCCCCCATCAGGCAGAGCAACCCCTTGCCCCCCCAGAAGGGGGCGAGGAGGCTGATGAGAGGAAGTGCAAGGCTCCTCCATGGAGACTTTTATTCCTGCTAACTTGCAATCTTCAAATGCACAGCAAAGGCACCGATGTCATTGTTAGTACATTAATCAGCAATCAGCAGGTCGGGGCTCCCACGGGCAACACAGAGGGGGCACGGGGGGGCACAGGAGGAACCGTGGCGATGCAGTGCAGAGCCTGCCTGGGAAGAAACGGGCAGGGTGATGATCTACGGCCAGGGCACCCGCTGGCTCAGGCAGGGGTGCCAGAGGCAGGTGGGATTGGCTGGGAGAGCTGGTCCAGGGCCGGCCTGGAAGATGGGACCAGCTTCCAGAGTGGAGAAGCAGACTCAGGTGAGACCCACCCCAGTGCCCAGTGGGAGGGGGCAGGGGTACCTGCAAGGGCGGTTCCCCTGGCCCAGGTCCCCTGGCATCTGGACGGTACTGGAGGATGGAGAGCAGCTCTAAGCATCGGCTGGGGTCCCTGCCTTCTCCTGGGCCCCTCTCAGAGGAACAACAGCACAGCGGCTCCTGTCCTGGGTGCCACCTTTACACCACCCGCCCCCGCTCCGATATCTGACCCCTCCCACCTGCCAAAGTGTGTTCGTACGCCAGCTGCGAAGCCCACGCCTAGATTTTTGTACACTTGGCTTTTACCCAAACCATGGTCTTCGCCTGTTTTCCCCTGTGCCCCAGCACCCCTGGGGGCACCTGCCTGAGGGAGGGGTGTGGCTCTTTGTGGAGCCCCTCCCTCCCTGCGCCGCCTCTCTGGGGACCCCCCCCCCCCCCCCGGCCCCGGGGCCTTACTGAGACATCCACAGCAGCAGGCAGATGGGCTGTCTGCCCCACCCCAGGTCAGGGGGCAGAAAAAGTCCCGCAGCCCCCACCAGGCAGGGTAGTTCTGCGGATCAGAGGGGTGAGAGCAGAAGCGCTTTGTAAACTCCATAAGCCGCACAGATGTCGGCGGTGTTAGCGCTGAGCCTGCCACGTGAGCGGCTCTCCCTGCCTGACTTAAGGGAAGGGAATGCCTTGTCTTTGCAGGACCCCAGGGGGTGGGGTCTGCTGTGGCCCTGTGGTTCCCACGAATGGCCCCAGCCCTGTCCCCTGCAGCACAGTGAGCACCCTGAACACCCTTGAGCTAGGAGGGGCTCCCTGGGCTCCCTCAGAGTGGCAGGCTGGGGACACCTCCCTGGGGGCAGCCTGGGCAGGGCTGAGGAGCAGAGCAGAGCTGAGCGAGCGGACAGGGAGGGGCAGGCTCTGAATGGGCAGCCGCTGTGCGCTGGGCCTGCCTCCCAGCCTGGGTGTTGGAGACTCGAGGCAGTGGGCAGGCTCCCCGAGAGTCAGCTGGGGTTTGGGGCCCAGGCTCCTAGAGGGTCCTCACTGTCCTGTCTCCTCCTGCGGGCCCGGGGCCCCCTGGCCAGACCTAGGAGAGCAGTGGCGGACTGGAGGTCAGACTCCACGTGGGGAGCACTGACATAGCGACCATCTCCGACTCTTGTTACACAGGGGGAAACTGAGGCTGAGGAGGCCCCCGCCCGGGGCCTGGCCTGCAGACTGTCCGATGGTTTCACTGACTGAAGCAGGGCAGGGGCCACACAGAGCGTGGCCCAGCCCAGAAAGGGACCTCACAGCTGCTCTGTCACCGCCACCACTGCCCAGGTCATAACTGCTCTGGAATCGCAACCAAACACACTTATGCAAAAACTGAATCATGTGCGATGATTTTTATGTGTTGGCAACGTTCGGTCAAAGCCGGGTGATTACAGGGGGACGGGAAGCAGCTGTTACTCTCTGGGAGCCCGTAACTCCTAACAGCTGGGAGCTGTCACTTTTTTATGATGCCATTTCTTTGAGGAAAGAGGGAGTGGCGGTCGTGGTGAGGTCCACCTGAGCCCAGGCAGACGGCTGGGGTGGCGGCCGGCCTGAGGCTGGGAGCGGGGCTGGCCCGAGAGTGGCCAGGAGGGCTGGTTCTCTCGTTGAACATGCTCTGGGCACAGCTGGCAGCAGGAAGAATCAGCCGCACTGTCTCAGGCCCTCGGCTCTCCCCAGAGGCCTGGCTGGCCAAGCTAGAAGGGAAAGATCGGGACGCCATCCCGGGCAGAGACAGTTGGCTGCCCGGCCCTGCAGGGTGGGGCTCTACCGGCCTGGAGCCTGTCCCCCCAACACAGGCACACCTGCCAGGCTGCCTGGGGCAGCTGCGACCCTGGAGAAAGGCAGGTAGTGATGATCGTGCCTAATGAGGCTGCTCCGATAATGAGCACGGGGCTATTATCCAACCACGGGCTGGACACATCGAAACTAAATTATTTTAAGGATCCATTAACAAATGCCTAATTATTGCGCAATTAGAGGGAAGCTACAGAGGAAATGCTCGGGACAATCGCTAGGCAGGGCCTGATTGGCAGCCACAGCCTGGGATCTCCAGCGAGGCAGGGAGAGGGGAGGGGCTGGAAGGCAGACCCCGGTGGGGGGCAGCCTCATTCTGGCTGCTCCTTGGACCCCAGAAACATCAGCCCTGGTGCCTCCCCCAGTCCATCACACACACACACGTCCTTTGTGAGGGACAACTACTGCTATTTAGAGATGAGGAAACTGAGGCACAGGGTGTAGTGCCTACATGAGGACATGGAAGGCACTGTAAGTGAGAAATCTTTCAAGATAAACTTCGGTGTCACGCATGCATGCTTTGTTATTGGGAATAATGTAAATAAAAAGACTCTTCAGGAGTCCATACGAGATATTTACTTTGTTAGAACAGGACTTTGCACCACTATCTGTTCAGGCAGATCAAAGCAAGTAAGTGGCAGAGCTTGGACAGGAACCCGAAGCTAGCTGCTGCGTCCGTGGGTTGTGACCCCAATCCTACCAGGGTTGACAGAGCCTAAGGGGGTGGGGCTCAGAAGCTATGGGCGGGGCTAGGGGTTTGCTGGGTGGGGCTAAGGAAGTATGCCGGGTGCCGCGGGATCAGAGCCTCTACCCCAACCCATCTCATAGCCCAGGCTGGGATAGAACCCCCAGTAGAGGTGGGGCACCAGGGCGTGGGGAGCCATCAAGAGCCAGGACCTCGGGGGGCTATGACTCCAGACCGCTGAGCGCAGCAAAGACGAGGACAGAGCCCCAGCGGCCTAGGAGGGTCACGTGCCCATCGAGCCCGGCACCCAGAGTGTCTCCCACCCCCCGGGCAGCCCCTGACCTGGCTGTGCTCTCTCTCCCCGCCAGGGTGCTGTGTGGAACTGCTGCTGCTGCTGCTGGCCGGGGAGCTCCCCCTGGGCGGCGGCTGCCCGCGGGACTGCGTGTGCTACCCCGCGCCCATGACGGTCAGCTGCCAGGCGCACAACTTCGTCGCCATCCCCGAGGGCATCCCGGAGGACAGCGAGCGCGTCTTCCTGCAGAACAACCGCATCACCCTCCTGCAGCAGGGCCACTTCAGCCCCTCCATGGTCACCCTGTGGATCTACTCCAACAACATCACCTTCATCGACCCCAACACCTTCCAGGGCTTCGTGCACCTGGAGGAGCTGGACCTCGGCGACAACCGGCAGCTGCGGACGCTGGCGCCCGAGACCTTCCAGGGCCTGGTGAAGCTCCACGCCCTCTACCTCTATAAGTGTGGGCTCAGTGCCCTGCCGGCCGGCATCTTCGGCGGCCTGCACAGCCTGCAGTACCTCTACCTGCAGGACAACCACATCGAGTACCTCCAGGATGACATCTTTGTGGACCTGGTCAACCTCAGCCACCTGTTTCTCCACGGCAACAAGCTGTGGAGCCTAGGCCAGGACACCTTCCGGGGCCTGGTGAACCTGGACCGGCTGCTGCTGCACGAGAACCAGCTGCAGTGGGTCCATCACAGGGCTTTCCACGACCTCCGCAGGCTGACCACCCTCTTCCTCTTCAACAACAGTCTCTCCGAGCTGCCGGGCGACTGCCTGGCACCCCTGGGAGCCCTGGAGTTCCTCCGCCTCAATGGCAACGCCTGGGACTGTGGCTGCCGGGCGCGCTCCCTGTGGGAATGGCTGCAAAGGTTCCGTGGCTCCAGCTCCGCTGTCCCTTGCGTGTCCCCCGAGCCTCTGCATGGCCAGGACCTGAAGCTGCTGAGGGCCGAGGACTTCCGGAACTGCACGGGGCCGGCGTCCCCGCACCAGATCAAGTCGCACACGCTCACCACCACTGACAGGGCCACCCGCAAGGAACACCACCCACCCCGTGGCCCCGCCAGGGACAAGGACCACCCGCACGGCCATCTGCCCGGCTCTCGGTCGGGCTACAAGAAGCTGGGCAAGAACTGCACCAGCCACAGGAATCGCAACCAGGTCTCGAAGGCGGGCACCCGGAAGCAGGCCCACGAGCTGCAGGACTATGCCCCTGACTACCAGCACAAGTTCAGCTTTGACATCATGCCCACGGCACGGCCCAAGAGGAAGGGCAAGTGTGCCCGCAGGACCCCCATCCGTGCCCCCAGCGGGGTGCAGCAGGCCTCCTTGGGCAGTTCCCTGAGGGCCTCGCTCCTGGCCTGGGTACTGGGGCTGGTGGTCACTCTTCGCTGAGGACGCAGGGCACCAGCACCCAGCACTGCCACGTGTCCACCAAGGAACAGGATTTCTTTTCTTTTTTTACAAGTGGAGGATCTGCTGGGTTTCAGGCAAAGGCTGGTAGAGGCTTCAACTGCTGTCTGGGCCCTGCCCGGTGGATTATAAACCCAAAGTGTACAGCCCCAAGCGGGAGGGGATTCGTTCATCCTACCCAGCTGTCCCAGCCAGCCCCCGGCCGAGCACCTATGGACAGCATCCACCCAGCAAGGCAGTTAAAGCCGCAGAGCGAATCCTTCATTAGCAACGATGGGACAGTGCCCCACGGGAGCTGGGCTCTGTGGAATCCTGGTCATTTGGAGAGGTCTGAAGGGCTCCCGCCACTTCCGGAGGAAGCAGGACTCAGAGAACAGACAAGGGTCACCAAAGAGGCTGGGTCCACAGCTGTCTGGGAGCACGTGAGCGGGTGGCATTTTGGCTCTTGCCTGAGGCCACCTAGTCACCCTGCCCTGAATCTAACCATGTGCCACCTTCAGTCCCTCCCTCGGGGGTAACGCCTCTCATTCCTGATGTCTCAGGCAACCCTGGCAGACCCAGGCCCAGCTGCTGGGCTCCAAGAACCAATTACCAAAGGAAAGATCATCAGAGGCTGAAATTTAGAACTTCATCGTGTGCAATGAGGTTCTCACAGGAGGTGCAGTTTTATAACTATGTCCACTTTATATATATATATATATATATATATATATATATATACACACATATATATATATATATATACACACACACACACACACCCCCTCTACGTATATATATATATATATACACACAAATGCACAGGCCCTCGCCCTACTCCCTTACCAGACTGTATGTCTTATCATGTTTATAAACTGTACGGAAAACTATATCTGCTGAACTAAGGATTGTATTGGTGATTTCTAGCAAGAAAGGAGTTCTAGGATTTTTGTCTAGAATCCCAACCTGGCAACAGTAGTCCCCATGTAACCTGGGCTTGCCAGGGCCTGGGGCAAAGGGGCAGTGGGTGGGGAGGTGTTGTCAGGGAGAAGGGGAGGCAGCGAGAACCACTTCAGGGGACCAATCTTCTTAGATACGTGGAGCGTCACCATGTTTTTATATGCAGCACAAGCCCGTCTGCCACCCCGGAGCACCCAGTCACTCCCAACACAGCAGCTGTTGGCATCAGGGTGAGAAGGCAGAAGCAGCTTGTTGGACATCGGGGGGCTAGGCCCTGGGGATGGGCTGGAAGGAGAAGGGGAAGGAAGGGGCTTTGGGTTTCTGAGGCCGGCGGGCGAGGCAGTATCCACAGTGTTAGTCCAACAGGCTGGGCAGTGTCGTCAGCCCTGTGTTTTGCCAGCCACAGTCTGGACGGGCCAGGGATGCTCTGGGCATGAGCCCAGGCCTCCAGCGCGGCTCAGCTGCTGAATTTTTCCTTGAGGCTCTTTGATGGGCATCCCAGCAAGGGTCCTGTGTAGGGCGGCAGGAGGGAAAGCATCAGGTGGCCTTAGCAGAAGGGGAACAAAGAGGGCATTTCAAGAACCATCTCAGGCACTTCTGCATTACGGAGGCCCCGTCCCTCCTGGACCCTCTGAAGTTGCCCCGGGGACGGGCAGAGGTCAGGGGGTGGCCAGACTCAGGGGTCAGGAGTGGGGACGTGCAGGGAACGGAGCACGCAAACTCAGACAGGGGAGAGGAGCTCAAGTCAAAGTCAGCCATGCTGCCGGCTGGTGTCCGTGCGGGCACAATCCTTTTTGGCTTTGCACAAACCCAAATTCCCCACCAGAGAGAATGTGTGTCAGGAGTGAGAAACACTGAATCCAATTAAGAGAGAAAAATAATAATAAAAAAAATTCTCTTGGACAAGAACCCTGTTTCTCATTTCCCAACCCCGAATTCCTGAAGGCGTGGCAGATCCTGGGCTTTCATGGGGTGGGCGAGCCTGGCTGGGTGCAGCTCTGAGGACACAAGCACGTTTGTTGGTGGGAGGAGCTGTTTGGAGCAGGGGCGCACTGACTCACTGGGACACGTGTGTGTGCGTGAACACACACACACACATACACACACACATTCTCGGTTCCATGGTTCTTCCCTCACCGGCACAGGACATGACTCACTTCCCACATGCTGGCTGCACTGGGTCAGCACCATCTCTGTGGCTGTCTCCGGAGCGGTCTGGCCCTGGATCATTCCCAGCCTGTTCCCAAGAGCTTCACAGCAGCAGCTGAGCTATTGATTCTTAAGGGGGCTTGGGGGCGGCTGGAAGGGACCTGCCGGTTCCTAGGGCCCAGAGGGGATTCCAGGAAGCTGGGGCCTGACCCATGTAGCAGTGGACGTGGATGGGGTCTGGAGGCTGCACCCGCCTCTCTGGCTTTGGAGACAGGAGAGGGTTCCCCAGGTAGAGGAAAGAGGCTGTTTCCAGGCCTGGACAAAGCCTCCTCAGTACAAGGCTGGAAACGTACACTAAAGGGAGTCCGGTGACGGCAGAACAAATTGTCTTTGGCCTGCGTTTGACCCCCGTGGTCTGCCTGCTCTTACCCAGACCGGTGCCGGGGCCTAGCTGTCCCTTTAGAACCCAAGGATGTTGTTATGTTGTTGATTTCATGTCCAACTTTAGGCAGCACGGCCCTCAGCAGGAAAATCAACGGTCCAAGCACTTTATTACATTAAAAAAAAAAGACTTAGAAAGTCCTGTAGTATGGAAGTGAGATGTCAGTACAGAAAGGCTAATGTTTGATAAATGATGCGCTTCTGTCAAGCGCAGCACAGTCTCTGGTTGCCAGCTGTTATTAGAGGCAAGGCAGAAGGGCCCAGGCGCCAGGTGTATTCTAGCAGCTTGCTCCTCTAAGAGGTCGAGGGAATAAAAGCTCTATTGTGGATGACATCACTTGTCACTCAGCAGCTCATACGCTACACAGGCACAATGACAGCGTTGTCTGAGACACCAGAGCAAGTTCACAGGTCGGGAGTTAAGCTAAGGCCTTTCAACTCACCACACCCATCATCCCTCCTAGGTGGTTCAGGGCAGGGAGGTGTGGTTTCCTGCCTCAGGGGCCCTATCCTCCTCCCAGAGGCTGAGGCCATCCCCCACCCCTCCGTGGTGGGGCCGGCCCCTTTGCCATCTTTGCTCAACACTTCCCCTAGGCCCCGCGAGGCAGCCATCTCCTCATCTTCCTCTCTCACCTCCAGCCACACAGCCCTCCTCTCTGGGGAAGCGGCCTTCAGGAGGGGCTGGGTGACCACCAGTGGTCTCAGCATTTCTCGCCACAAGTTCCTCCCCAGGCCCCAGAGCTCGGCTGGCTCCCTACCCTTCATTCAACAAGCGTTGAACAAGGGTCTACATGTGCGAGCCATCGGCCCAGGCTCTGGGGACCTAAAAGTGAGAAGACGTGGCTCTCCTGAAAGGAGCTCAGAGCCTAGATGTGAAGCAAGTATGGGATTGGTGAAACCAGGGTGGGATTGGTGTCTCTGTTAGCTCACCCCCCCGCTACCATGAGAAACTTGGCCAGGGTGGGGGCAGTCAGGGAGGGCTTCCAGGAGGAGGTGACATGCTGAAGGGTCTCAGAGGATGAGGAGGCAGCCAGAGAAGAGTGTGGGGAGTATTACAGGCAGAGGGCTGGAGGCATGCAATGGCACCACGTTTGGGGTATCTGCAAACAACTGTGAGCTGAGGACTGGGAATGCTGTTTGGGGATGTGTGGGAGGTGAGCCTGGCAAGCGGAAGGCCCAGGAATCCTGCTCGGGGACTTGGATCCTACTCCGAAAGTGGAGGTGTGAGCCCCCCACCTTGGGGCCTCTTCCCTACCCCGAACCCCCAGTCCCTCTCCGAGCACGTGGCCCCCACCCGTGGCATGCTTGCCAACGTTCCCCAACAGTGGATTTCATCATCGAAACTTGCCTCTTCTGCTCAGCCAGATCCTTCCCCCGTGCCAGCACGTTGGAGCGTTCCCTGGAAATCTGCCTGGGCCAGAGTCCCATTCCCAGACACCTGCTGCTTCCAAGCATGGACAGTATCCCACAGCCATTTTGTCTCCTACGCTCCCTTCTTTCCCATCCATGAAGGGATCAACCCACAACCCTTCTCCTTGCTTCCAAGGGGCTGCCCAGACACCCCCTTGGGCATCTCCACATGTGCCCGCCCTGGCAGACCATCAGAACTCCCCCAGACTGCATCTCCCTTTTTTCTCTCCTGCTGGGGCTGTTCATCACCAGGGAACCAAGAACCCCATTTAGCAACTGCTTACTTGTCACCTAACTAATCACTCAGCGCTCTGCCACCATGGCAAATGGGGGCTCCAGAAGGCCTGTTGGCAAGTTTGTGGGGGCTAGGGGAGCCAGGAAGTCCTCCTGGAGGACAAGCTGCAGGGCAGGGGGTCAGAGAGAACAGATTTGCTGGGAGGGCTCACTGGAGCCAGCTGGGAGCCCCAGGGTCTCGGCAGCTCCCAGCAAATCCTCCCTTGTATTTTCACCACCCAGACTGTCTCCACCAGCCCCTGGCTGGACCCCACCTCTGGGACCCAGCTCCTCAGGGCCCTACTCAACACTGACCTGGAGGATGCCAGCCTTTCTTTGTGTACCTTCTTACATGCATCAGGGGTGAGTGTACCTTTTGATGGGGTCCTGGCCAACATCTACCGTTCAGCCTCTTGACCCAACTGTGGTTGCCTTCTGACTCACCTCCTCCCAGCCTGGCTCTCTGGCCTAAGTAAGAGTTTAGCCCATCAGCTTTTATTCCATCCCATGTCACCAATTCCCCACTCTCAGTTTGTAATGGGCCAATTTTCTTTTACCTTCTGTCTACCTGGAAAATTTCTCAAGAACCTTTGCGCGTTAAAATATCCTTTACAGCTCTCCACTTGATATCTCTTTCTGCTCCTCTAATTGTCCCTTTTAACTCACTGTGCTTTCAGTATAAATCTCCCACTCTCCCCCTTTGCAGGCTGTTAATAAATACAAGCTCTAAAAAAAATATACGTAAACATCTATTGTTGGCTAAATAACTCACAGCGCAGCCAAAAAGCCAGGAAGAAAGGGAGGCTCAGAGTGAGACGTGCCCACCTATGCTCGCGCTCAGGCTGTCCTTGCCTATCTCTTTTAAGAGGACTGCTGGGGGCTTCCCTGGTGGCGCAGCGGTTGAGAATCTGCCTGCTAATGCAGGGGACACGGGTTCGAGCCCCGGTCTGGGAGGATCCCACATGCCACGGAGCAGCTGGGCCTGTGAGCCACAACTACTGAGCCTGCGCTTCGCAACAAGAGAGGCCGCGATAGTAAGAGGCCCACGCACCGCGATGAAGAGTGGCCCCCGTTTGCCACAACTAGAGAAAGCCCTCACACGGAAACGGAGACCCAACACAGTAAAAAAAAAAAAAAAAAAAAAAAAAGAGGACTGCTGGAATCAGGGTGGATTTTGGTCCTAAAAAGTCCACTGGGTGAAGGAACTGAGGATGCCCCAAGGGAGAAAGAGAAGCAGAGAGTAGCCATGAGGCTGTGTTGACAGGCCGTGCTGCTCCAAGAGCAATGCGGGAGGGGTGAGGACAAAAGGGACACGTGCGGGCAGCAGTGGCTAATTTCAGTGGTATTTCAGTGAGCTGACCCACAAGGCCCCTTCCCTCCAAGAGAAGTGGGTCAGCCTCCTCCAAGGTACGCCACCGGCCTGCGCGGATGTGGCCTGCCCTCCATCTCTCTGCCTTCAGCTCTTATGGCTCATTAGAGCGCTTCGTTTCTAAGCACCAGGAGGGTAGGGACGGCTGTGCCTTTCGTGTCACCGATTCCTATGTGGCAGCGTGCACACTAATGGCGTGTCTGAATGGCAGCATTTGACACTGCTGCTGCAGAACGGGCTCGGGTCACGGTGCTTTCCAAACCGGCTGAGGCTCTGCGCCACCTCCACCTCCTTCACCGAGGCATCTCTGGGAGCCCCTGCCAGCCACAGCTTCTGCTGCTACCTCTCAGAAGGGAGAGGAAGTGAGAGATGTATTAAACTCTTCAATCTCTGTAAGTACCATTTCCCAGGAGACAGACTCTAAGGAAGAAGGAAACACAAGTGCTCAGGACCTAAACAGGTGGGAGGCCTCCGAGGCAACCGGCTCCATATCACCCAACCCCCAGGTTCAGGGACGGTCATGGGCGAGAATGATGCCATCCAAAACCCCCCAGCTTCAGGGACGGTCATGGGCGAGAGAATGATGCCCTCCAAGTGGCAGCTGCTGACAGGAGATTGAGATGTGACAGCATCCAGGTGGCCACGCTCTGCTCCAGCCAGAGAGAGGTGCAAGGGACGACCACCATATAAGACATTTTCAGGGACGAGGGCCAGCAGGACAAACCCACAGAGGGAACCACGGTGTGGGACGGGGTCAGGTGTGGACCGGTGGAGTCTGAGCAAAGACCCCAGAGGGCGCACACACAGTGTCACTTGCAGAGAGAAAGCACAACCCTACGGGGCAGTCACGCAGCCAAAGAGTCAAGAGACAGGGAAAGATTCAGACAGACAGACAGGAGGGTGCGATAAGGAGAAAACCATTTTGCACTCACACGTCACTCAGGTGCCATGTCCTGTCACTGTCCCTCATGCAACCGAGCGTGGGACATTCATGCTGTCCCCAGATTTGACACCCACCACGTGCATGGCCCTGGACAGGTGACATCCCATCGACGAGGAACTTACCTTCCGGCCAAGAGCAGCCCCCTTTATTTCATTACAAGGGGGGTGGTCAAGAGCTGGGTGGAGGTGTCTGTCACGCAAATGCCTCCCCACCCCCCGGCCAGGGAGAATAGAGGGTGGGGTGAGTCCCCCGCTCCCCGCACGCTGGTGACCACCCTTCAGGGACCAGCAGGCCTGTGATGAGGGGCAGAATCTGGTCTGAGCCCTGGGCAGCGGTGTTTCCCACTGAGCCTTGACCCTGAAGGAGTTTGTCTGCCTACCAGCGCTGTGGAGGCTCCAGGGGCCCCGAGCCCTTAAACCCCTGGACTCTGTGCCCTTGGGCATGTGGCAGGTTCCTCTCCGCATTGGCATTCTTCCCACACGCTCGGGGTCACAGAGGTCTCCAAGGTGTTTTTATTCTTCTTCCCGGCGTCTAAGCCTCAGAGGCCCGAGGTCCCTGACCCCTCATCTCACCTGCCACCCGGAAAGTCTCTCACTGTTTTATCTGTGGCATTTAAAGTGCCACTGAGTGTCTGGCACTTTGCAAGTCTAAGGTACAGGCTCTTCTGAATTTCCACGCCAGCCTCCTTTCCAGACGCTACCCCAGGCTCACCTCCTCGCCTGTGTCTCTGCCGGCTGTGACACGTGGTCATCAGGAAGGAGGCTCACGCCACCCTGGGAGGCCCCACTTTGCTCTCAGCTCTGTGCCCACAGAGGCAGGCAAGGCGGAGACTGGGTATTCTGGGTGGAGGTTGCTGTAGGAGCAGCTGCGGTGAACTCCACACCTCCAAGCTGTCCCCTAAGCAGCTGGACCTGTCCTTCAGCGGCCCTTCCCCAACCCCCCTCCACCGTCCCGCAGACCAGACGAACGTCCCTCCCGGCCTCGCAGGTGATGCACGCCGGGGAAGTTCCTGCGATCACTCGTGCTGCCTTACTAGCTCCTCTCTCCTCCCCCAGTGACCGCACACTGGGCCCAGAGCTGGCCTCAGCCTCCCCAGCGGCCCCTGGCCACCGTCAGAAGTGGCCTCCTCTGGCCCTCGCCCCCTTGGGCTTCTCGCTCAGGGACAGCTTCATCTCTCAGAGCTGCTGACCCACTGCAGCCCCTGAGACCGGTTCCAGCAAGGCCGTAGCCCTGTCTTCTTGGGAATTCCTCCTCATCCATTTTCTCTCCTAAGACCAGGGATGAATGAAAATGAAAAAGCAACTTAAGAACTTCCCTGGGGGTCCAGTTAAGACTCTGCATTTCCAATACAGGGGGCATGGGTTCAATCCCTGGTCGGAGAACTAAGATCCCACATGCCGTGTGGCCAAAAACTTTTTAAAATAAATTTAAAAAAATAAAGCAACTTAGAACTGGGTGGCATGACGTTTTTTAAGCCCCCTCATGGACACGACCTCATAGTTAACTGGGAAGTGTCACCTCCAAGATTTGATCACAATCCCCATTTTACAGATGAAAAAAAATGGGCCTCCTGGTAATTCAAACCCATGCTTTTGAGCCCAAGACTGGGGCTCTTCCCCAACACAGCCCTGACCCTCATCCCACATGACCCAAGTCTAAGAGTGGAACCACCCTGGGGGACTCAACTCTTCCCTCCCACCCCCAGGAATTTCATGCTCAGAAGAATTGATTTGCAGAATCAATCAAAAGGCAGAAACTTTTCCTAGAGGTTCTCTCTGCATTCCTGACCCCTTGAACTTTCCCAAACTAGGTCACTGGGATGGCCAGTGACTGAAGGAGCCGGCAGACCTCTCCCAAGTACAGGGGTGCAGTAACAGAGAAGGCCCATGCTGGCAGGGGAGTTTCTCCAGTTTCTTGACAGCTGTAGCTGGGTCCCCATTTCTAGAAGGATCCCACATAGCGCAGTAGACTCCAGTAGTAAGGGCAGAGAAAGAACACCCAGCCCCATGGTCCTTTCCCCTGCAGGGCACCTCTCACCTTGTGACAGGAAGACCGTGGGTAAGGGCCACTCAGAGTTGACGATCAGACCTGCAAGAACCTCGTGGAGGTCCCTATGTACAAACATAAAACAGGTACCTTCCTAGCTGCCCCCCTCGAGTGGCTGCATTTTTTATAACTTTTTGAGCTTTCAGCATTTAAAAAAAATATTTATTTATTTATCTTGGCTGCGCCAGGTCTTAGCTGTGGTACGCAAGAGCTTCGTTTCGGCATGAGGGATCTTTTAGTTGCAGCAGGTAGACTCTTAGTTGCGGCATGCAGGATCTAGTTCCCCAACCAGGGATCGAACCCGGGCCCCCTGCTTTTGGGAGCTCGGATTCTTACCCACTGGACCACCAGGGAAGTCCCTCAACATTTCTGATAATTGATTTTTGGTCTCACCTCAGAGCTTTTCGTGGACTTTGGGACTGTTCTGGAAATTTGTATTTTCTTTTCATTGTTTTTGTTCATTTGGGAAATTAACTTAAAATCATCATCATAATTTTTGATCAAATATGCCTGCTTTGCTTGTTAGGAATATTTTCATGAATTTTTAAATTTTGGTTCCAATTTTAAATGGCCCTAATAGCAAATTGGCTAAAACGTGAACAGGCAATCACTAGCTCATGCATTAATTTATCCTAGGTGATATTATAACTTTTTATCTTAGTGAAAAATTTTTCCATTTTTAGAAAACTTTTTATTTGGAAATAATATAGATTCACAGGAAGTTTCCCACTCCCCACCCCTCCAAAAAAGGGTACAGGGACGTCTCGTATGGACTTCATTCAGTGTTCCCCAGTGGTAACATCTTGCATAACTTTAGGTTATTTTTCCTTTTCAATTCTAAATTTATTTTCAGTTCATGCTACTTACTTTACCTATTTAGGTAGAGTTTTCTTATATTTAAACAACTTTGATAAGGAAAAAATAAAGTTTCCAACAGGGACAATGATATAAATGGTCACGCTTTTGCTTGGATGTTTCTGAATGAAACATTAGGATTTTAAGTATAAATTTATCATTGAACTGAGAAAGATGAGAAACGTTTGTCAAGATTCAGGGTTCTGAAGCAGGGTTGGGGGATGAGGGAGTGTGTCCATAAACTGTGCAGAATTCGATGCAAGGCCTTCTGGGAATGTGCAGGTTTCCACAGAGAGGTTTTCATTAGATCCTCAAAAATGTTTAGAACTGCGGGTCTAGACTGGCTAATGAAACTTCAGGTGATCCTTGCTGCACTCCCCACCCTGGCCCAAAGGTGGCGCTCTGCCTTCGAGATGACCATCCTGGCTGTCAGGGCAGCAGGGGCAGAAGATGCGGCCAACGCGGTGGTGGAAATAGTCATTTTGACCAAATTGGCTTTAACTAAATCGTCTACGTCACACAAGGGAAATGGGGTGGGGTGGGGGAGGATTGAGAGACTACCGGAAGAAGACGGCAACAGCCTTTCAAGCCGTTCTCTGTCTGCTGCTTCTTCGTTCCAAGAGCTGCGGCAACTGCTCCCAGGAAAGAGCGGGCTGAAGACAAAGGAAGCCTGTGATTGTGATTTTACTGATTTGCGATGAAACATTAATGTAGTGAGATTTTCATTAAGCCAAATTTATTCAGTCTAAAGATAATCCTTTCTTCTGAAATCGAGTCCCTGGTTCTGGTTGAGAGATGGCGAGGGGTGTCCTAAGAAGACCCTCCTTTTATGAACTGATGGTATTAGTGCATGGCAGCTGTTGTTTCTCAGTGTCTCTAGTCGGCTACCCCAGGGAGGCCCTCCAAATTCCTTCTGGAATTTTCCTGCTCTGGGGAATGGCAAGACTCTGGGAATGGCGGTTGTGAAGGGGTCACACAGTGAAGTCCTGGCCTCCCACTCTCCTGGCCTCAACCCCATCCCATTCATGCCAAGAGGTCTGCTTACCTGCTAACCTGCAGCAGCCCCTCCATGCAGACTTCTTCCTCTTTACTACTTGCCTCTCCGTTATCTGCAGACAATTATCTGCAATAATTAGTCAATTACCCCTAAAGACAATTATGCTCTTCCATCAGCAAACATTGACGTTCTTTTCTTGGGTCTTTTAATGAAGCTGATATTAAGGAGATACCTTATTTACATAGAGTCAAATGGTTCCCTTTGAGGGGGGTTTGGGTTCAACATTAAAATTGTAACTGGGGGCTGGGGACTTGGGGCTGACGGTGGGGTAGAAAGGAGAGGGGAGGACTTTTTCTCTTGAAACTAGAAGAGCTGCTTGAAAAGGTAAAGAGCCCAGGGGACCTGGTACAGTGTGCTTCTGCTCTCCCCAAGCTAATGAGATCTAAATGTATCAATGTGATGAGCTCAGCCCTGCAAGTAAAATCATTCAGAAGCACTGCCCTCATGGCTGTGCCTGCCGGGGACTGACCGCAGCTTAAATCTCACTCCGGCCCCCCCCACCGCCCCCCCCCCCCCCCGCCGCCACCCCTGGGGACCTCCAGAGCTAATCGCTTCAGGCAGCTTGATTGAAATGTGCTCTTCCTCACCATCAGCTGCTCATAAAAGCTTTATCCTGGGCAAAGGCTGACCCACAATGGATGCCGGCATCTCCCCAGTCAGGACGCCCGAGGTGCCTGCGGAGGAAGGATCTGGGCTCACAGAGAGAACTCCATTATGGCTATTGTATTAAAAGGGGGACGGGGTTGGGGGGAAACTGCAACTTTATCTCCTTGTAAGTGACCCTTTCTTTATGATTTGGGCCCTACCGGGTGGCTTTTTGTACTTGACTCATCGTGGGCAAAACACCAGCAAGAAAAAAAAAAAAAAAAAACACCAGCAAGATGCAATTGTTTTCAAAGTTAGAAGAAAAAAAACAAACGAACCCTACAGTCTGCTCCAGCTGCATTGATAAAGAGCTGTTTTCTTCCCGAGCTCTATGGCATGGTGGCTCTAATCTGAAATTTCTTTTTAATCATAGCAGGAGTCCCAATTATCATGTTGGGTAATCTTTCAAGTAGAACTGGGAGTTCCATGACCACAGAGAGCAGAGGAAATATTACGTGTGACGCCCCTGAGGAACAGGGAAGAGGAGGTAGGCCTGTGAACACATGTGTGCGAATAAGAATGTGTGTGCACCCCGGGTCCCTGAACCCCAGCACTGTAACAGGACCAGAGCAAGTGTATGGAGCATGGCTCTCGGTGCAGGAACCCCACCTCTGCCGTGTGCAAAGCCAGCGTGCAAACACACGGTGTACGTGCCTATACCTACTCTTTCCCCTAAGCATATGGAGCGGGGGTGGGAACGAAGCTCCATTTACAAGGCAGTGGGCACAGAGTGTGGGGCATCCCTCCGCTCTCCGTGAGAGGGGCCGCACCCCCTGACTCAGCGGGCACCAGGGCCCAGCTCAGACCTGGAACTGCCAGTGACCTACTTTCCTTTGTTGTTGTTTTTGGAAGTGCTGATGTCAATGCAGAATTCAGCAGAGGCTGAGTGAGAAAAAAAGAGACAGAGAAGGGGGGTGGGGAGGAGAAGAAGGGAGAGAATGAAGGGGAGGGATGGAAGAGAAGGGGGAGCGAGACTGCGTCAGATGGCTATAATGGTGGCAGGTCCCTGCAACAGTGCTAAACACACATTATTACGTCCCCGCAGGGCCTGCCCAATATAGCTGGGATCAGTCTGGGCCCTGCAGCTTCAGGATAAGTGAACAGGGCCTAGGATTCCTACTGCTTCCTCTCCCCATTGTGGACATGCAAGGGGCGGAGGAGATGCCTGGGCAGGCATGCCCAGATGTGCTTTCCCTCGGAGAAGGGGCCACATGCTCTCCCCAGGTGCCTGGGTTTGCATCCATCTGCTGAGCCATCGGTGAGACGCCGAGCCCCGGCCACCCTGACGTGTGGGACTCGGGGGAGGCTCCGCACACTGGCCTTTGGGGACCCGCTCCTTGGTAACACGCACGGGAGAGCTCCGCCGGCAGCTCGCCTCCTCTCCCTCCCATTCTCAGGAAGCCCAGGAGAGCTGCAGGGCTTGGGGTGAGGAGAGCTCCGGATGGTCCAGTGTGTGGCGGCAGAACTGCGGGAGAATTATTCCAACGAACTCCCCCCTCCGGCATCTGAATCTCATCCCTTCCTCACTGCCTGGCTTTGCCATCCTACAGCCAGGGTTGAACTCCAGGCCGGGATGACAAAGGCGTATGCGCTACCCACCCATCTGCAAACCCCAGCTGCCATCCCACGGCCTCTGCACCACTGCTGAGCATCTGACCACCTCTCCCAGGCTAAGCCCTCCCTCGTGGCACCTGGTCAACAGATTCCTAATGAGAAAGCCATTTCAGATCCATATTTTCAGGAAACCCAAGGCCACAAGCCTCGTGATTCCACCTATATACGCATTTTCCCTTCCACGTTTCATCTGTGTGCTAAAGGGATTCCATTCAGGTGGGGCCCGGGGGCTGAGGGGAGGGTCCCCCACCCTCTGCTCTCTCTCGCTTGGACCTTTGGTCCCCAGATGAGCTTGGGCACACGATTAAAATCCTTCTTTCCTGCTCCATAAGCGAATGCATTTTTCAGGTAAAGAAATATACAGAGGAGACAAAGCCCTCACATGCTGAAATTAGCCCCCAAAAAATAGGCTACCTGACAATTACTTGCTTCTAAGTGGAGCATGATCTAGTGGAGGAAGCGCTGGACAGGCTGCTGGGACGGCCGCCTTTGACTCCCAACTTACTGCCTCTTAACCTCTCTCAGTCTCTTGGTTTAGTGGAGGGATAATAATTCTCTCCACCTCCCGCCCTTGGTGGGCTGGTGAAGGCGTAATGAATCAACACCAGGATGACTCCGAAGAGGCCAGGTTCAGGTGTAAGTACACAGCATCACCAGCCGCCTCTCGAACCTACACCAAGCTGATGTATTTACTTCCCGTGAAAGAGACAACAATCATATTTACACTTCGTGCTGCAGCTTCCTGCATTTCCCTCCAGCACCCCTCCTTCTGCTCCCGCTAAGGACTCCGTTAAAGACAAGCTGCCTTTCTGCAGAAGACATCTCCTCTCTCCCAGCCTCTCTCTCTCTGGCCTCACGGATCACAACCTTCTCCCCTAAATCATAATCCGTGGCCACAAAACATATCACCCCGCCGTATAAGTTAGGCCACCGCGTGTCCACACGAGGATGAGGAAATGGATTCCGTGGGCACAGGAGGATTCCCCGGAAGTCAGGTGCTGCCGATAATTAAGAAGCCAAGCAGAGGTGCGTGGACAGTAGACGGACGTGGTTTACACATTACGTCATTTCAAGTATACCCTGGTGCTTGAGTTCCTCGTTACCACCCAGGGCTGCAGACGGGTAGCAATCTGGCTGTCATGGGCCCACCGTGGGAGACAGTCATCGTGCACCTTCAGCTGTGGCTGTTGCTGGTAGCTGCCAGCAATCCTTTCCTCTTTCACTTTTTTTTGGGGGGTGGGGGGTACGGGCCTCTCACTGTTGTGGCCTCTGCTATTGCGGAGCACAGGCTCCAGACGCGCAGGCTCAGCGGCCATGGCTCGCGGGCCCAGCCGCTTCGCGGCATGTGGGATCTTCCCGGACCGGGGCACGAACCCGTGTCCCCTGCATCGGCAGGCGGACTCTCAACCACTGCGCCACCAGGGAAGCCCCTCTTTCACTTTTGACAACTCCTGTCATTCTCAGCAGCACTCAGCACTTGCTGCTTTCACATAGACAGAAAAGAATATTAAAAGAAAAAAAAAAGGAAGAAGAAAGAAAGAGAAAAAAACAAGTTTGAAAGGTTCTTATTAGCCCCAGGAATGAAAAAGTCCGCTTGCTCCCGAGACATCCAAGCCAGGCCAGGAGAATTCAAGATGGCAGGAATTTTGACGTTCTGTGGCCACAGGGTCCAATGCAAGGGCTTCTTGGGTACCACCTGCTGGGAGACAGGATAAATGTATCCTCTCTGCTCAGAGCACAGCCCAGGGACTGATTCCCCAGCTCTGATGTCTGAGGAAGATGTCAACAGAGGTCCCCTCAAGAATGATGTCTCTATTTCCATGCTAATGCTGGGCTGCACTGGGAAGAAACGCATCTTTCTGAAAAGCAGGACGGGCCACCATAGCTCAAGGAAGTGTACCCAGGGGCTCTGGTGTTCTCCCAGGAGAAAGCAGGGGGCTCGGGTGGGTGCGCTGGTGAGTGGGATGAAATAACCCAGTATCCCCACCCCACCTGTGTGGTCCGCCTCCAGACCCCTTACAGGCTGATCTGCAGCTCCTGGAAAAGACCGCTGGCTCATGCCTGTCTCCAAAGGAATGTCACTGCCAGGCCTCCTAGCTTGTCTCCCTAGTGCTTTCAAGATCAAAACCCCAAACTCGTTAACGACAAACTTTGCTGAGGGGACAGTACCCACCGAGGTGCAGAATGTGGTGCAACTGTCTCATTAAAGTGTCTTTCAACTTGAAAACTCACTGCCAATGACAATGGGCACTTGGCCACTGCCAGTTCAGCATAAGATGCTGAAGAAAGGAGAGGAAAACAGCTGTGGCCAGGTCAGAACAGATTAAATTTATGGCTGGCAGACTGTGGTTGAACGCTGTTTATTGCATGCTTGGTGCTATCTTTTTTTTTTTTTTTAAGGTGATTTTCAAAAATGTTATTCCTGTTGGTGACGTGCCTTTCTTTTCGCACGGGACATGGGCCTTGTGCCGATGGCCCCGTGTTCCTCCATGCTGTGGCTCAGACATCATTAAGCAATAAAAGCCCAGCCACTAAGAATACAACACCATTGTACCTGGTGCAGAAGGAAGCAGACGCCAGGGAGCATTTGGGAATAGAGAAGGGAGAGTCCTGAGGTGAGGAACCTAACAGAACAGCCCCAGCATCAAGGGAGACAGTTGTTCACGGAATATCATGGCCACTTGAGTAAGCCCATGGCTTCCCTCACTGCCCCAGTGTGAAGAGCATGAGAGAATTCAAGACGGCAGAACAAGAGCTATATAGTTTCCTAGGGCTGCCAAAACAAAGGACCACAAGTTGGATGGCTCAAAACCACACACGCTTCTTCTCTCCAGTTCTGGAGGCCAGACGTCTGAAATCAAGGGGTCGATAGGGTTGTTTCCTCCTGATGGCTCTGAGTGACAAGCCGCTCCACGTCTCTCTTAGTGTCTGGTAGCTGCCAGCAATCCTTGATGTCCTTGGCTTGAAGAAGCATTACTCCAATCTCTGCTTCTGTCCTCACGTCACCTCCTCTGTGTGTCCTCAATCCTTTTCTTCTAAGGACACTCGTCATTGGATTTAGGGTCCGCCCTAATTTAGGATGATCTCATCTCGAGATCCTTAACATAATTACATCTGCAAAGACCTTCTTTCCAGATAAGGTCACACTCACGGGATCCATTAGACATAGCTTTTGGGGAAACACCATTCAACCCACAGTGACAGCCAAAGCCATCTGGGGAACTGCTCTCAGGCAAAGCCTTCATTCTAGTCCACCACCCAGTGGACTCTCTGCTTGCCCTTGAGGCACCTGTAACTTTGGCTCTGTAACAAAGCCACAGGGACACCGAGCCTTTCCTCAAACCCAGGCAACACTTTTCAAAGCCATGTTCCCGTCTCAGAGTGTCACTCAGCCCTGAGAACCCTAGAAACCTTGGAGGCGGTTTCTAAGATAGCAGGCCACGACAGAGCATCTCCCCGCAGGAATCCCCGGAGAGGAAGGGAATCAGAGGGAGGTGTTAAGCCAAGCCCTGCAGCCAGGATGTTCCTCCTCACGTCTGTCCTCTGAGCTTCAAGGACCAAGCACAGGGCTTTTCTCCTGCAGGGGCTTTGCAAATGTTTACCAGCCTTTTCATCCTTCCTTCCTTCCTTCCTTCTTTCCTTCCTTCCTTCCTTCCTTCCTTCCTTCCTTCCTTCCTTCCTTCCTTCCTTTCTTTCTTTCGTTCTTCCTTCCTTCCTTCCTTCCTTCCTTTCTTTCTTTCTAATTAAATTTTATTGGAGTATGGTTGCTTTACAATGTTGTGTTACACTAGCCTTTTCTTTTTTTAATAAATTAATTAATTTATTTTTGGCTGCATTGGGTCTTCGTTGCTGCACATGGGCTTTCTCTAGTTGCGGCACGTGGGCTTTCTCTAGTTGCGGCGAGCGGGGGCTACTCTTCGTTGCGGTGCGCGGGCTTCTCACTGCGATGGCTTCTCTTGTTGCAGAGCATGGGCTCTAGGCGCGTGGGCTTCAGTAGTTGTGGCACGCGGGCTCAGTAGTTGTGGCACATGGTCTTAGTTGCTCCACGGCATGCGGGATCTTCCCGGACCAGGGCTCGAACCCATGTCCCCTGCACTGGCAGGCGGATTCTTAACCACTGCACCGCCAGGGAAGCCCCACCAGCCTTTTCTTAATGGAAAACATATGGAAGCTCATTATATTCTAAAGTGACCTCATGTCATTGGTCGGTTCTGATCATTATAAAACACTTTCTTCAGCTGAGTCAAAACCACTTACCTGGAATGCTGTCCACACACTGTCCCAGATTTGCCTTCAGGAACTCTGAAAATGAAGGTCACCCCCGGGCTCAGAAGCTGTCTCATTCTAATCAGTTGAGGGAATGAAAATATCGCCCCCTCCCCGAGGTCACAGGGCACTGGCAGTGGGGCCAGACTGACCAAAGGAATTTTGGCCCTTCCATGAGCACGGACAGCAATCATCACTGCAGGTTTTGAATTTAGCCCATTATATGCTAGATGCTTTACAAGTAGTATTTCTAATCTTCGCAACAGCCTGAAAGGCATGGGTTTTTATCATCCGTGCTTTTTACGTGAGGGAATGAATTCTGAGGTCAGATAAGTGAAGGGTATGGGATTTGAACCCAGATCTGTCGGACTGCAGAGCCCTCATTTTGTGCCCGCCTCCCCACCCCATGCTGGCTCCCTCCTGTGTGAAGGAACAGTCTGCTTCCAATGCCGGGGGCCCAGAATGTGGGGAAAGGATGAAAGTCCTCAAAGGAGGATGAGGAGGAAGCAGAAACTCCAGCTTCATATCGAAACCGAGCAATCATGTTTTATTTCCATTTCCCTGAACATATAGTTCAGCTACATTCGGTATGGGGAAAACAAAAAAAGCACAACCGGTGGTTGAGAAATGTCAAGTATTACGTTTCCGCGGACGTGTACGGAACAATCAAAAGGTTGAGCATCCCCAGACAGACGCAAACCTTCACCAAAATCTCCTTCAGAGACACACTGCCGAGCTCTGGAAAGAGCAGCTCCTGTTTCCGGCCCAGCTGATTTTTCTAGAGTGTAAGCTCCATACTTCCCAAGCCTGCTTCATCCAGAGGAGAAAATATAACCCGTATTATCCCTGGCACATTTATAGAGGGGCTTATGCTTTCTCTTTGTCACAAATCATTGCAGTTGATCCTCGCTTCCGCCCTATAAAGCAGGGGTGGTGGAAAGCGTTCCCCTCACTGCACAGGTAAGGACATCAGGAGGCGAGGTGGGCTGCCCACTACAGAGACCCCCGGGGGAAGGAAGGAGAGCCATCAGGTCCCCTCTCGTCTTCACTAGCCTCCTTTGCAAGGCTCAGAGTCCCAGGAGAGATGTGACAATTCGAGATCCCACCAAAGAGCTGGGGTGGGAGGAGGAAAGATGGGGGAGGGGGAGGAAGGACCACGGAAAGACCCAGGAAGAGGAGCTGTGGTCACGAAAGCCACAGTGGGGTCAATTCAAAGACTTGATCGCAGCTTCCCCCCGGGAAGGGACACAGGAAGTGGGCAGGAACAGCTGAGTTCCTTCAAGGAGATGGGACCATAAATCTTTTGAAATGCCATATTCTTCCCACTTGCAAAACCTTTTCCTTGGGACCCCGAGCTTGCCCTTAGGAATGACAGTGTCAGCACCGGAGAGAGCTGGAAGGCTGGCAGCAACTAGACCCCTCTGGTGTACCTGTGGCCGGAAGATCTTGGATACAAGTGCTTCTCTGAGGTCATATCGTCTAATGAATGAAGGTTAACAGCTAAACGGCGCAAGAAAGGGCACTGAACTTTACTCTGCTACGACTCTGCTTCTAAGTAAATACTTTGGGGATTGCCTCACTTGGTCATCAAATGCCAGTAGGTCCTCTTAACGACAAGTTGACGGCAGCAGATAGGCCTCCAGAATACAGACTGGCCTTTGCCTTATGCAAAACCCCCAGGACACAGAAAAGCTGAACAGTCATACTTCAGAAAATTCTGTTGGCTTAATGATTCCCACCCACAAGGACACTGGCTCCTGCAGCAATGGACCCCTAGAACGTGGCCCTCTTCCCCCGTGGTCTGGGAGAACCCTCCCTGCAGAAGAATTCCCTGTAGCCCACACTTCCATTCTGGGGGGCTACTCTGCTTCTGTGGAAGAAGGAAGAGTTGAGCTATTTCCACGGTCATTTTTGTTACAGTATTGAAAGCCTTGAAACGATCACAAAAGGAAAATAGGAAAATATGCCTCCTAAAAAGAGCTGAGGCATATTATTATAGCAACCGAATCCTAAAAGGAATTTTCAAGTAAAAATATGGCTCACGTGAAGTTGTTATGGCAACTGACTTTAAAAGTAACCGGATTTGGGCAAGTTGCTTCCTCCACCCTCTCTGCAAAGTCTTGCAGGAACTTCATGCTAAAATTATGCTTTAATTTTAATTAGCCAAATAGGTCATAAATATAGCTTATTCCCCAATCCTTGCAACGCCTACCCTGCAAGCCACTGATCTACTAATGAGAAAATATTTCAACAAAACACACTTACCATTAAAAATATCTGATCCAATATTTTCTAATATAATTTATCAATTTAAACACATTGCATAATGGGATATTCTGTAGCATTCCATTAAGATGATAAATAGCGGGGAGGGGGGAAACCAAGAGATTAAACATATTGCAAGCAGTGTACGTGTATTTAAATAACCTGGGCTATTGCCAAGGAAAGCACACTGTTCCCATCCTCAAATACAGTCTAAACCCTGCTGCATATATCCCTGACTGTAAGGGTATTAATAGGACAGAAGAAGGGGGGCAATAAGAAATGACAGGCAACTTCAGAAGAAATAAAATTTCTATTAGGATTTGTTCTAAGATTACATCAAAGCAATTCATATGTGTTAATCTGCAGAGAGAAAAAGCAACTACTTGGGGTTTGTGCCTGGGGGCTGCCTCTGTGTATCGAACCACACAGTTTGCATAATGAACAATTTTCATTCAATCAGGATCTCAGCACCGATAGCTCCCACTCAAAAGGTCCTAGACAAGGGCTCATAGTTTTTAATTCTCCCAGCTCCCCCTGCTGGAGGAACATCATTTAACAGGAGAAAAGGATGCCGGGCGGCTCTCTAAGCCTCTGCTCTAAATTCATGTCCTTTATTAAGTTAGAGACCTGACTTTATAAACACCCCCCTTTCTAGGTCCTTCTCCAAACAGGAAGGACCTAGAAAGGTCCTCTGTAAGATATCAGCGTGCACCTCCTTTAGTAATTCCTGTAAGAGGAGAGAGGCCGCAGGGTTGTGGCATGACAGCCCTTGCCCTTTCTGCTGTTTACTGAGTTAGGAATTTTAGAAACATCTATTTCCATTCTGGCCTAAACCTGGAGGGACTGAAGTTGCTGGAAGTTGACTGGTGGACATGGTCGCCGGTATAAAACCCCATGTGTCATTCCTACCTGGCTAATCATCTTTCAAGTTTCCCATCCGTCCAAGGTCTTCAAAAAATAAAATGGAAAAAAAAAAAAAAAAGAAAGCTACCCAAAGGGAATTGCATTTTCATGCACAATGGAAAACATAAAAGCTGAACAAATCGTTTTGAAAAACTGGCATAGACGACACTGGATTGGAGGAAGGAAAGTCCTGGGAGAGCAGGCTGCGCCAGGACCGCGGCTTCGGCCTAATCCCTCTTGATCCGAGGGCTTAGCGTGGCTCCAGCTCTCCTCTCTCTCCGTGGAAGCCGCAGAACCGCTCTGCTCCATCCACCTGGCTCCATCCCCGAGCCCAGCGCCCGCTGCTTTCCCGCGGGGAGGCTGCACCGGGAGGGTGAGCGACACGAAGCTGTGTGACCTGTTTTTGAAAACCTGGGATGATCATTTAAATGTTTAAAATATGCACATGGTAATTCAAAACTAATTACCCTGAGCACATTTGAAACGTTTATGCCATCATCTCTGGATCCTGCCTACTGATTGTGGGCCACAGCTCACTCTGGTGTTTCTGTAAACTGCTCCAGCGATTTTAACTTCCAGGCTAAATCAGGCAGCGAAGGCCCTGTCTCAGCTCTGGTTGGTGGAGGGACCCCTTCCCCCCACGTCCAGGAGAGGAGGCTGTTCCCCAGGAGAGCCATTTGTCCTGGTCAGGGAGCTCTGGATGCCTTGCTCTCAGTGCTGTTCATAAGTGTCATTTCCATTATTTAATTTAGGTTAAAGTGACCTCTGTGCTCACCTATACCTTTTCTCCTGCCCCCTTGCCATCCCCCTCCTCTGCCCCAGGGGTGGGTGGGGGGGCGGATATCCTAGTTCACTCAAGTGCATCTGAAAGTTGCCTTGACTGTTCATATCCACTTGGCTACTTTTCCATTTGGGGGTGAATATGGGAAATTCTGGAAGGCCAAGGGGTTGGAAGGTGGCCTCATGCACCAGAGCTGCCTTGAGAACAGGACTGAGGCGGGCCCAGCTGAGGGAGCGGCGGCCGTCACCGAGCACGGGTTACTGTAGCCGAGGGCACACACGTGCGCATGCCACATGCGTGCACACACACCTCACACAGGGGGCAAACCCTGCTTACAGACTGGACTAATTAGACCTAGGCGGGTCCTGAAGCAAATTCAGTTCCCCCTTTTCCTGAACAAGAGGAGTTCTCTTCCTTTGGGGGCACTAAACCAGCAGGCCAGTAGCTAAGAGACTGAGAAGGGTGATGCTGCGGCCGAAATAACTTGGACTTGCCCAGCGTTTTCAAGGAGACTGACCTCGGCCGACGAGCTGGAGCCGGAGGAGGCACAACCCTAGAGCCAAGGGACGAGCGCCGGTTTGTGAATATGCTCCAGGAGGCAGGGGAGTGACGGCCAGTGTCGTCTTAGCGCTCTGAAGATGCCAGTGGTGGGTACTAGACGTTGAGGAATACAGATGTGGGTTACAGTCCCGCAGCCGGCTGAAGGTTGATAGAGGGATATTACTGGGTTTAACTAGAGCCATTAAGAGACTCTTCATTATCCCCACAGCACTGCCTCCAAAGCTATCACATGAGCCATAATGCAAGGGAGAATTTTCATTCCATCAACAAGAGAGGGAGCCAGTCTATCTTTGTCCAAAGAAAATGAGCTGCCCAGCACGAAGCTTGTGAGGAATGGAGTGTACAACACTCCAATAACATCCCCTGCAGGATTTCCTCGGCTCTTTAGTTGGCGAAGCAGAGAGGCTGCACTGGAGCAATCCTCCCGGGCACCTGGCTGGCCAGGACACCAGCTCTAGCAGCAGCCGACAATTGGCCAATTAAAGACAAAGGATGCTCGCTGGGACCTGCGTCCCAAAGGGCTTAAGTACTAAGCTCCGAGCCGCTCTCCTGATGTTCAGCAATCTCGCTTGCTATTTCTCTACAAAGATCCGTCACTTGAGCCACGCTGATTTACTTGGTCTCTCCCACGCCCGCTTTCCTTTGTCCTGCTCCCGAGACTACGCGTGTGCCGCTCCTTCAGCTGGAAATGGACCTCTCTTTTCTCCCTGCCACTCCATTTTCTCGCCCTTATGAGGACAACGCACACGTGTTGGGACTGCCTCCACCAGAGTCTTTTCTCTCCTCTCCACCCGCTCCTTTCCCACACCACACACTCAATCTGCTATTTCTTTGCTTGTTTATAAGAAGTGTTCTTCCATGTTGTGAGTCTTCCCCCAGAGGGATTAAAATTTGGAGACAAGGGACCGAGTCCTATTTATTTCCTTTGCATTTCTTGTGGCATCTCAAATGGGGTTTGCACATCAGGAAACAGCCTCGCGAGATATACCGACTGACCCAGCAGTTTTATAGCTGGAGTTAGAAGTCGGAAAAGATGACCCAGCTTACGCCCCCTCCCACGCCGAGCACCAATTGTACCCCTCATTCAGATGATCCTGGAGTCCTATAATTTGCCCCAAGCCGGATTTATTGCTCCCGTTGTAAAGTGTATCTTCTCTAAGCCTCACTTAAAAGCTACCACTTGGCAGAAGATCAAGTTAGAAGTGCAGGATAGCAGGTGATGGCAAGGGTAGGGGCGGGTGGGGAGGGTGGGGTGGAGCAAATAATTGAAGCTCCGAGAACTACCAGCTCAATATTTAACCTGACTGGTAATTTGCTGTGACAATTATGTCACGAACGGAACACCACTACGATGCAAGGATGTCACTCTCTATTTAAGAGGGCTCTGCTTTTCTAGCCTCCCTCACTTGAATAACACACAAGAAATGAGACTCGGCTCCAGGAGCTAAAGGTTCTATTAGGAGTCATGTGCAGCCTGGCTGGGGTGTGCACATCCACCGGGGCGGGAGTGATGCTGCCTGGGGAAGCCTGCTAACACCTCCAATTCTCCCTCGGAGGGAGAAGGCCAGAGAGCCGTGTGGGCCTCTCACAACACGAGAGCCCTTTGACTGACAGGCATCTTCCCTGAAAGCCCTGTGCGTGCCTCCACTGCAAATGGAAACGCTTTCCCACAGCCCCGCTCTCCAACCAGGAAGGCTCTGCGTGGGTTTGATCCTTCAAGAGTAACTTTAATAAGGATATTCATAAAAAGTCCATGGCAACGAATCTTCCTCTTCAAGATAGAGAGGAAGACAGAAACAGGACACACACGCGCACACATGCGCGCGCGCACACACACACACACACACACACCCTAACCGCTGGCGGGAAGACAAAAGAATATTATTAGGGGCTTCCCTGGTGGCGCGGTGGTTAAGAATCCACCTGCCAATGCAGGGGACACGGGTTCGAGCCCTGGTCTGGGAGGATCCCACATGCCGCGGAGCAACTAAGCCCACGCGCCACGACTACTGAGCCTGCGCACCTAGAGCTCGTGCTCCACAAGAGAAGCCATTGCAACGAGAGAAGCCTGCGCACCACAGCAAAGAGAAGCCCCCGTTCACCACAACTAGAGAAAGCCAGCGCACAGCAACTTAGACCCAACATAGCCAAAAATAGATAGATAAATAAAATCTATAAAAAAGGATATTATTAAAGTCATAGCCATAAAGAAGGATGTTGCCATCTTCTAAATTGACTGCTAGATTCATGGAACGTGGCTAAGCAAGACAAACCGTTTTCTGTTTAATTAGTGGCTCCTTCATGGAAGGTTTGCTGCCTGGAGAGAGCCCATTAGGGGAGGAGAGCTCGTCTACAGGGATGCACCTTCGAAAGCTGTTCAAATTTTAAATAAATGGCAGAGAAAGAAATTGGTGGTGGTGGTGGTAGTGGTAGGGGATGGTTTGCTGTGGAGGCAGAAGAGCTTCTACAAAGACCAGCTTGGCATTCCAAGCCTACGTGCTGGGGAGATCAGCTTTCCGAAGCAAACATAAGCCTCTAAAATTTTAGGCCAATAGAAATGACCTCTGTACCATGGCTGACTGAAGATATAAATAAACTTCAACATGAACAGCAGTGTCCACCGTGAGAGGAGAGATGAGAGTCCAATCAGAGCTTATTTTTAAAAGGTCCTGGTTGTTCTGACTCCGTTTCGGGGTAGGGCATTCATGGGCACAAAGCTGCCGTTCCCTGCAGCGAGCTCTCCTGCTTTCCCGGGCACCAGCGCCTGGTTACCTAACCACGGAAAGGAAGCTGCACCACACAAGTTAAATATAGGCTGAGTTATCTGCATTTTACAAGCACCAAGAATGTTAACTGAGGAAGCTGTCATTTTTAATGAAAGCACCAACTTCCAATTACCAACTGGGTAATACCCCAGGGAGCACATACGATTTTTGTAAGATTGGCTCACAATTATCAAAAGTTTACACGCTCATTTATTTTTTTAAAGATGTTGGGGGTAGGAGTTTTATTAATTAATTAATTTATTTTGCTGTGTTGGGCCTTCGTTTCTGTGCGAGGGCTTTCTCTAGTTGCGGCGAGCGGGGGCCACTCTTCATCGCGGTGCGCGGGCCTCTCACCACAGCGGCCTCTCTTGTTGCGGAGCACAGGCTCCAGACGCGCAGGCTCAGTAGTTGTGGCTCACGGGCCTAGTTGCTCCGCGGCATGTGGGATCCTCCCAGACCAGGGCTCGAACCCGTGTCCCCTGCATTAGCAGGCAGCTTCTCAACCACTGCGCCAACAGGGAAGCCCTACACGATTACTTTTGAATTGGATATAAACATTTCTCACGAGGCAGGTGGGATTGTTTTTCACGTGGTCTATATTCAAGGCCGAGAAAAAAACTGCTTTCTTGAAAAGTATACATCGGAGATTTATCAACAGCTAAGGAGTAAGGGGGTCCAAGGTGACAGCCATGAAGAACCTGACAAAGCTAGAAGGCTGCAAAAAAATGGCCAGGTGGTAGGTTCGGTCTCAAGAACAGCCACGAGTTCACTGGCGAGTCACAAACTCTTAGGACAAGCCCAGTGCAAGAGTTGGGGTCTGGCAATAGGTAATACACGTAAGTCCTCCTCCATCAGCCATGGTCAGACATTACTCATACAGGGGCCCAGTTTCCTTTGCTGCCATCTACCTAACTCTCATGGCATCTACATAGCTTCATCTGCCAGCAGTGAATATGGAATGAATGGCTGTTAGCCGGCGTTGCATGTGTTTTCCATATAGATCAGATGGCCTTGACCTAAATGAAAGATACAATTTGTGAGTCTCAAATCAACCAATTCTTTGTGAAATCTTCTCTGATGACTCCAGTCTCCAGTGATCTCTCCATTTACTGAATTTTAATTTGAGTTGTGATATTACTACTTAGCCCCAAGCCTTGCTCCAAATAGACTGCAGTTCTTGGGGACAAGGTTATCTTGATTTTTTTTTTCTTGGCTGCACTGGGTCTTCGTTGCTACACGCGGGTTTTCTCTAGTTGCGGGGAGCGGGGGCTACCTTTCATTGCCGTGAGCGGGCTTCTCATCGCAGTGGCTTCTCTTGTTGCGGAGCACGGGCTGTCGACACACGGGCTCAGTAGTCGTGCCTCGCGAGCTCTACAGCGCAGGCTCAGTAGTTGTGGCACACGGGCTTAGTTGCTCTGCGGCATGTGGGATCTTCCCAGACCAGGGATGGAACCCGTGTCCCCTGCTTTGGCAGGAGGATTCTTAACCACTGCACCACCAGGGAAGTCCTGGTTATCTTGATTTAAAGTCATCTAGGGGAATTCCCTGGCGGTCCAGTGGTTAGGACTCCGTACTTTCACTGCTGAGGGCGTGAGCTCATTACCTGGTTGTGGAACTAGGATCCCGCAAGCTGTGCGGTGTGGCCAAAAACCAAACCAACAAAATTAGTCACCTAGAAGGAGAGGGTGGCACAGGTGGTCAATGAAGACAGGTGTTACGTACTTTTCTCAATGACTTGAAACCTCCATCGCAAATGTAATGAAAAGATTTTTAATAATCATTCATTAATAGCTTTAGATAAAGAATCAGGTTGATCTATAAAGCAAGTCAGATGTGTTCAAGAGGCCATTTCTAGCAGAAAACAAGAGGATCCAAGCCTCCTTTCGCAGCCACAACCCCGTCCACGTGGCAGGTAGGGTGAAGCCACCGGTGGCTCTGGGCCTTCCTTGCGCCTCTCCTTCCTGGTCGTCTACCTGCTGTTGCTCCAGAGGATTCTAGTGCCGGCTCAAATCACCTGCCAGCCCATGAGGGTCAGAGGAACTCTCACTGGACTGAGGCAAGGAAGGCACAGAGAAACGTACAGAACAAGAGGAGAAGGCACACATTTTCCCAGTGCAACAAAGGATGATGCTTCTGCCTATCAAAATCTGAGTTTATGATAACAATTAGAAAGTATGTGTACGTCTAAACTAACACAATGTTATATGCCAATTATATCTCAATAAAATTTAAAAAGCTAGAAAATATACATATCCAGTAGGGGAATTGGCTCAATAAATTCACACATTCGTATAGGCAAATACTAATTAAAATGACGCAGATCTAAAAAAAAAATAACACAGATCTATTTTTTTTTTTTAACACAGATCTATTTTTAGGTCTATTTTAGGTCCATCCTTTAGTGCTATGAACAAAGTGTTACAGAATAATATGCATAATATCACCCCATTTTTAAGTTAAAACTATACACACATACAAGTATAGAGAAAAGCAGTCAGCTATACAAGCAGTTATTGCCGATTGGTGGGACAATTTTGTTTTTTCTTGTCTGCAGGTTACTCTTCTACGATGAACATGGATTACTTGTGTTAAGAAATAATCAATGGTCCTAACAGTACCCATTCTTTTCCTTTTTTTCCTTGACATTAACAATACTTATCAGCTTAATAATGAAACATGCTCAGTTGAGGTTTTTTTCCAAAACAATGAAAATTAAACATCTAAAGTCTCTCTTTTTTGAGGAAAAAAATGATTATTCCCAACAGTGTTTCTGAAAGCCAGAACTCTACCAGCTGAGTGGATTATAAAACTAAGAGCTAACACACCGCATAAAAAAGGGAGGGGGAATACGAGGGGGGAAGTCCTCTCTTTGAGATAAGGAAACAATCAATTTACTGGGGGGAGAAGTGGCTTTCTAACAAGTGACAAGGAAAGGAGATGCAACAAACAGTTTCATTTTCTATAAATAAAACCTTAGAAAGCATATTGCCAAAGAAACACGTCAATATAGAAACCTGTATATACTGGGCTACCAAACTTCACTTTTAGACAGTATATTAATTATATAGTCAATAACCATGGGTTTCATTAGTGTATTAAACACCACGATCAATGTTATTTATACTTTTCGAAGACAGGCCACTCAGGAAAAAAATGTCGGGGAGGGGAAGTTTTTGACCCTGCAGTTCAAAAAGTCAGAACAAGCACACTGGAGATAAGCAAGACTTTAATGGAAAGCATAAAACACTAAAAATATGGACAGAAATCAGATTATTACCCTTTTTTCCCCCTGCCTCCTTCACAATGAGACTGGAGGGAATCCAAGAGCCATTTAAAATAAAGGTGAAATGATTAGATTTTCTCCTAATTGCCTAACGCTGATGTCATGGTGTACGCAAAATAAACATTGATCTCTAAGTGAAAGATGAGAAATAGAACACGAACAGCCTTTCAGGGTAAACTATCTCCAAGAGAATTCTAAGAACTGTGGGCCAGAATCTATTTAGGCAACCCTTCGGGACCTGAAGCTCTTAGAAGCCTAACAGTGGAGCCAATTCCTGATGCTCCGCTACTGGTGATTTGATTTTTAGTAGGGAAATCTGCTAAACATCCCTTGAGGGAGCCGCCCTATCTCAGAACATCCCCTGTGGACTTCTAATCGCATCTGCGTAGACGTGCTCGTGTCACCGCGTGGGCATCGAGAACGCGTGGCGGCTGGTACAATGTTCCAGAGACGCGTCAGGGTCGCACCGTTGGTCAGTGCTCTTCACGGGGTGGAAACCGTGATAGGGAGAGAAGGGAATGCTGGGAGCAGCGGATATAAAAGACTCATTACCGGACTGAAAGCTAGATTGCCACTTCTAACCCACAATTTGTCAATCCACCAGAGTGCTGAAGAGTATAACTTTCTAGTCAGCGCTTTACACGCAAGGTCAGACAGAAAGGAGCTTCCAAAAAAATCGTTGAGGCCTCGGCCAAAGAATCAAGTGCAGCCCAGTGGCCATCTTCGGAGACTAGAACGTGCTCAATTAGTGGGCCTGAGAAAAGGCCGCTCTATGTTCTGGGAAATGGGAGTCACCCTGCCTAGCGCCGGCTGGTTCCTCCCAAAAGAGGACAGCTAAGGATGACACAGACGGGACGTGATCACTCCCCAGCTCCACCAAGGGCCTCCACGTGCCCCACTTGCCCAGATTAAAAACCAGGGCCTGGTGCTGCAGGAAGACTGCGACGCTGCCTAGATGCTTGGAGAGAGCTGCGCAGCAAATGCCAAGCGGTGGGCTGCAGCAACCAGATAGGTAATTAATATGATTAGGAACACAGAGAGGAAGCATGCTCTTGCCGACTGAAAAGCCCAGCAGCATAATTACTGTTTTCTTCCCAGCTCACTGTCTGTTCACATTTCAAAGGCTGGGTGGTGTTAAGACTGCTGTGTAAACATCAGTAAAATCCCAAAGTGCCAGATCACCAGCGTTCCAGGGCACAACGGCTTTTCGGCTTTTCGTTTGGGGTCTTTTCATTCTTTTAAAGATGCATTTCAGGGCTGCAAACATTAGGAAGAATCATCTCCATGCTTTGGACTAATCTTCGAGTTTGTAATGAGTTAATATCTCCCCCCAGTGAACATTTATTATGAAGGCTAATTAATTGCTTTCCAGTTACAAGAGCCCTTTGCATTCAAAGAAAGTAGGATTCACAAGCTGAGACTATACTGTTTATTAAACAAAGCAATGGAAACAAAGGGCTTCTCCTTTCAAAATCCCTTCTATTTAACATAGCTTTAATCAAGAAAAGAAACATACAAATGCAAGAAATATGTACAGGTAGAAAAGGCATACCAACCCAAATGCAACATTAACTGAAGGGAAAACTAAAGCAATGCTCTGTTGCTGCCTGGATGTCCCTAGGGGACGGCAAGTCAATGCTTATCAGCCTTCCTCAGAAGAGACAATTTTGATTAATATCAGACCCATCTGACTCAGTCTATTAGACCCTGAAGGAAGGATATTTTCAGATAGAAAAGATATGACTGATTAATAATTCTACCCTATTGCCACTCCAAGCATTAACAACTACGTGGCACCTCTAGAAAGAGAGCCTTTGGATCTAGGAAGACACGTCCACTAAAACACCCAGGTTCCTCTGCACAATCACTTCTCGGCTCTCCCTCCCGAGAAGGGGCCCGAGCCGTGGAGGTGTCACCACTGGAGAAGTGGAAACCCTACTTACATAATTTATTTCACCATCTGCAGATTTAGGGTCAATTACTCGTGACATAATTCCTGGTTGAAGATAATGAAATCTTAATAAAACTGACAAAAGCCTAAAGACAGACGGAGTGACTGGTACTACACTCCCCGCCAGCTGACCCCGAGGTCTGACACGGTTTACACCACAGCCCTCCGAGCAGATTTCCCTTTGCTGCCAGTGGGTTCCCAGATGCGCACAAGAGGCAATGGCTTAGTCCCCCACAGAGAGGCACTCCACACCGTGCAGCTAACGCAGTCGTCAGGCGGGGCGGGGCGGGGGTCGGGGTCGGGGGTCAGTTCGCTTTAGCCCTCTGTCTACAGACTCCTGCCCCGTTAGCAGGCTCGGCTCACATCGCCGCAGCGTTTCTCCTGATGCTGGTGATCAGCCTTCTGCCATATTCTCTGTAGTCCACGGGCTTCACGTCCATCACAGTGGCCTTAATTCGAGACTCATCCTTTGAAAAGAGAAAAGCTATTTGTGAACGAAGGAAAGAAAGCCTGTGGCCATGGGGCAATGGTTTCAATTATCCCAGCAGGAGAAATCACAAAGACATGCTGGGTTCAGAGTTCTGTCATTCCGATAAGGAAACAATGATGGTGAGAGCCCAGGGCAGTTTCTGGGGCCGGGAGAGTGGACAAAGGCCCCCCCTTCGATACAGACCCCTCTCACCTGTCCCTCGCGCTCCCAAATGCTCAGGAACCTAGACTCCAAGCGCGATGGACCTCAGAGGACTCATGAAGTTCAATTTACTCTCTTTACAGAGCGGGAAACAGGAGCCCAGAGGAGACAGTGACTTCCTAAAGCCACACAGCTGGCTCTGAAAGCAGGGGCTGTGGGGAGCGGAGAAGCACCCACGGCAGAGGAGCGAGGCCTGCCGTGGGCCCACCTCAGCCCTGAGAGAGGCGACCTCGCTGCCTTTCACCTGCCCTGTCCACACCACTCAGGGACCGAGCAACCCTTCCATCCATCCCTCCCTCCCGACACCACCCTGACATCCACCACCCTGACATCATTATCACTGACATCTGGAGTCCCTGTCTCATTTAACGCTCACAAAACCAAGCACAGCTATCAGCAGGTATTAGGGTTAAAGGTGTGACAATAAAACAGAACGAGTAAACCCTGAGGCAAGCAGAGGAGTTTTCTGAATTCTTTCCCCTCGCTGCAGGTTCTCTAGGTTGGACGTTGCCTGCAGAGGCAGAACAGGGTGAGGCCAGCTCAGGGGCTCACACGCTACAGTGTGCTCTGTACTGACTAAACCCAGTCGTATTTCTAAGCATGGTTGAGAGCAAAGCTCTGAGGCTGGACTGCCTGTGTGCCATTATTAGCTCTGCCACTTGCTAGCATGTGAGTTTAGGCAAGTTACTCATTCTCCGTATGCCTACATTGTTTTGCTGGTAAAAACGGGGCTAACAATAGTTTCTACACATAGGGTTACTGCCAGGATGAAGCGAGACAATGTATGTAAAGGGTGTAGAACAGTATCTGGCAGATAGTAAGTACTCAATAAAGGCTGTTTCATCATGACTTTACAACCGTATGATGTTATGAGCAATTTAAGGAATTTTCAAGGTAATTTTAACTACATATGGTCTTTGTTTCACATACTGACTTTAGAAACGCAAACCATGTGGAAGATGTGAGTCCATTTTGTCGGGACACAAACCAAGAACCCCCAGGTTTTAACTGAAAAGGCCACAGAGCGGGACTTCCCTGGAGGTCCAGTGGTTAAGACTCCGCACTCCCAATGCAGGGGGCACAGGTTTGATCCCTGGGGAAACTAAGATCTGGCTTGCCGCAAGGCACAGCCAAAAATAAAAGGCCACATAGCATGTTTTCTCTGGATGTTGACACTGGACGAGACCCTAACCTCTCTTTAAGGCTGTTTCCTCATCTGAAAACAGGATGATGCTTGGTACCCCAGTGCTGGGAAGATTCAGTGAGTAATAAATGCAGGGTGCTTAGCGTTGGGTCTGGAACACAGTAAGCAAGGAACTGACAGTTGACACTATAATGCTGCTGGGGGTGACAAACAGCAGTTCCCCACGGCTAACCCTCCTGCATCTTGGGTGATGTTACTTACATTGTAGGTCTCCAATTTGACCCTGATCCTGAATGTAAAAGATCTGAAGTTGGCATTCTGGAAAACCTCCTCAAACGCTTGCTCGTTCTGCAAAAACAAACGTCAAACGCTAGGCATGGAAACTACCAGACCATCCGAAAATGTCCGTAAGATACCTGAAAAGACTTTGAGGAAAATCCTTGAGAAAATGATCAGCCCCAGTGGTTTAAAATTTCTTAGGAATGACGAAGGTGACACTTCATCACATAAAACTGTTTAGGTAGAATTTTATTAAAAATTAAAATACTCTACCTAGAGTACTCAAATTCACAGGGACGGAAAGTGGAATGATGGCTGCCAGGGGCAGTGGAGAGTTAGTGTTTAATGGGTCCAGAGTTTCGGCTTAGGAGGATGAAAAAGTTCTCGAGCTTGATGACAGTGATGATTGTGCAACAATGTGAACGTATTTAATGCCACTGAACTGACACTTAAAAACGGTTAAAATGGTAAGTTTTATGTATATGTTACCACAATAAAAAAGAAACTGAAACACTCTTCGGAAACGCATTTCTAAACTGTAAAAGTCTGTGATGGAATAGATCTGAGGCTCAGCATCTTCATCACAAATTGAGAATGGGAGGACACACTCAGAAAAAAGTTCAAGTTGTCATATGCATTATTTCAGCCTCTGGATTTACAGCGATGGATTTGGTGAGGAAGTGAGGAAGACAGGAAAAGTAGGCAAAGGTTAGGGAAAAAGTTTAAAAACGATACTCCTCTCTCCCTCTTTCTCTGGCCCCTCAAATACTATTTGATTAAGCTGCTGAACTAAAAAAAAAAAAAGTCTGGTAAACAGGGATCAGAGAAAGCATTTTATATAAATATGCATAAAATAAATGTACAAGAACTTTTTAAAAAACGGTTCGTATCAGTCAAGTATTATCTTTGCAAGCCACCTGAAACATGAAAATAGCTTTATTATATATAGAACTGTTCTGTGTAAAGGTTACTACACACACACACAGAGTCCTCAGGCTTTCGGGTATGTAAATAAAACAATGTGTTAAACCTTCAGAAAATCGTACCAGCTGCCATCATTCTTTCAAGATCAGTGAAAGCATGGAGTGCATACTCTAAGAATATCATAGCTCCTGAGGGAAGAGTTTCTATATGTCCTCATTCGCTGGCAGTGAAACCAGCCAAATGTAATAAGCTCATAAAAAATCCTGAAAGGCTGCCTCGAGCCTTAAAATCTGATATGAAAATAGAGGACCAGGCAAAACAGATAAAAGATACCATCATACTTTAAAGTCAATTCCAGTTATTTCTGTAAAAGGGCTTGTTGGGATTATTTTTAGAGAGCTCATGGACAATTTCAAAGAGACACAGGGGCAGAGCTAAACGGACAGAATAGAAGACAGAAAAGAAAAACACACACACACCAAAACAAATGACAAACCCTTTTTTTGTTAGTGGCTTTCATAAGTATCCTAACTGATTTGGAGGAAAACAGGGGGAAAAAATCTACAGATAGATGCTAATTTGTGTGGCCCAGAAAATATAGCTTTTATTGGTCTTTACATGTTTTATCTGAGCAAGTACCTTTCTTAAGTTTAGGATAATTAGTAATCTGTTCCCTGAATTAAATAAAACTAATATGTGAAAATACTAATTTATAAAAATGAAATGGAGAAAGTTATCTTATGAAAGAAAGTTATTTCATAAGAATTCCACCTGACAACATGAAATAAGCAAGTACCTTATATGTGAATTTAAACCAGGATTTGATTCAACTTTTCAGAAAACTGTCTATTACATTAAAAAGGCACATCTGGAATGGATAAAGATGTGGTACATATACACAATGGAATACTACTCATCCATAAAAAAGAATGAAATAATGCCATTTGCAGCAACATGGATGCAACCAGAGATTATCATACTAAATAAGTCAGAAAAAGAAAGACAAATACCATACATGTGGAATCTAAAATATCACACAAATGAACTTATCTACAAAGCAGAAACAGACTCACAGACATAGAGAACAGACTTGTGGTTACCAAGGTGGGGAGAGAGGGATGGACTGGGAGTTTGGGGTTAGTAGATGTAAACTATTACATTTAGAATGGATAAGAAGGTCTTACTGTAGCACAGGGAACTATTCAATGTCCCGGGATAAACCATAATGGACTTAAAGTCCAACACAGACTCAAAAAAAAAAAAACCAAAAACAAAAACAAAGGCACATCTGTACTTCAGCTTATTTCAGAAGACACCTTCCAGATCTCAAGTGATCGCAGGCACACCAACTCTTGGTGTGCTAACAGTAACGGGAGAAAAAATGCTGGAAAGTGCTGTTTTTAAAGCATTTTCTATACATTACTTCATGCCTCATTGTTAGCACATCCAAGGTGGACACAATTAGACAGAATCGGATGAGCTCTCAAATAATCATCAGTGAGAAACTATACAACACCCAAAAGCAGCAAACCAAAAAATATTAAAGAGCACAAAATGGGTAAGTGTTACAGCATGGGAACTATTCCAGTAATAAGACAAGACGCGGCTGACCTTCTCTTTTAACTCCCCAAGATAAGCAGTGCTTTGTCCAAGGATGGCCTCTGCAGACTCCTGGAAACATGTGACCCACTGATTCTCTTGAAAGTCAGCAATATTTACCTAAAAAACACAACTTTACGTTATTTCAGCAAAGAAATAATGAAAGGAAGACACACTAAGGAGACAGGGAGATTAACTTTTTCTACTCATTAAAATAATTTCCAGGGAAAAAACCCATTTCCACTATATATGCCATATTCTTTCCAAAGAACGTAAAAAGTATCCAAGAAAGAAGCTCCAAATGTAAGTCTGGATCACAGCGGGAACACGATGTGGTGTGTATGTGTGATTTCAGATCTCAGCGGAGATACAGCCCAACTAAACTCTCCTTCAGACACAGAATCTGGACACAAGGGACTCAGTGGCCGTCCAGCCACAATGGCCTTTGGACTAAAGGTTTTGAACAAGCCACCAAAGTCCTCTGCATTTTAAATTGTACATCCTTCAGTCACCAGGAGGCACTCCATAAGACAGCTCTCAGTCACTGCTGGCATCCCAGACAACTGGAAAGCCTGAACTAAAGACAGTGCCAGGCACTTGGTAGGCACTCAAGAAACACCACAGTGGTCCTCACCCACCCATTCTACTTACTGACAGGATCATGCGGTACTTGAAATTGGGAAATTCACTGTCACACTTCTCGCAGCGGTACAATCCATTCTGTTGATCAATCACTTTCTTATTGCAGTCCTGAGTTGGGCAGGCCTGGTACATACAGTTCTCTTTGCGAAGATACACCACTGTCGCCACAGAGCTAAAATAGTCGGGCTTCAGCAGAAAAGAGTGACATGAGACACAGAGCACAGGCCTATGTTCAGGACTGGACTTGCCCTTACACATGAGGGGTAAGTGTTTACATATTCTAATTCTCATGATCACAATGTGATTACTGGGAATAATTCATTCTATAGTTTTAGAAGTCACTTGTGCTGATTATAAAACCCATGAAGGTAATAAGCCAAGTTATAAAGCATATCATTCCTTAATAATAAAAGAATTAATTCTAAATTAGACTAAATTAATTAAAACTGAAACAGATTATATGAAAGACAAAGACTTCAAGAGACAAAGACGTGTTCCTCCTGTTCCTCTGCCCCTCCAAAGGTAACAGAAGCAGGAAATACAGAGGAATGCAGTAAAATCTAGCAGTTATGTTCAACCATTCCTCCCACATTAAAAACAACAGCAATGATTTCTAGCGTCTAGATTCAACTTTCTCTCTATTTGGCCAGGTGTCAGCAAGCTTTTTCTGTACAAAGCTAGACAGTAACTAATTCAGGCTTTACGAGCCATCGGGTCACAGTCTTCGCTGCAGCCACTCACCCTGCTGCTGTGGTGCAAGATCGTCCACAGACAGTATGGAGATGAGAGCAGGCGGCTGGTTTCAATGCGCTTGTATTTACAACAGGCAGCAGGCTGGATATGGCCCGTGGGCCTGTTTGTGAATCCCTGGTCTAAGTCATCAAATTCAGAATGCAAAAAGACTGAACAAGTGTCTTCAAAGTGGAGACGTCACTGATAAGTAGGTGTAGCAAGGGCCAAGCCATGTGCATGGGCTTTATGTTGCTATTTGCTTTGCCTTTTAACTCTCACGGAAAGGATACGGGATGGATAATTTGGGGGGCAAGCAGTTCCCTCTGCGTGTACTCAATTCAGGGCCAGGTCAGCAGCCTCTGGGGCTTCCTGATGTTTCAGAACAGAAGAGGCGAAACAATACGGTGGATGTTTAAAGAGCTTGGGCAAACCCTCACTCTAAAAGGCCCTAGAGAAGGGGAGTCTCTGAGGAGAATGCCTGAAGGATGTTTCTGTATTTCCGGGTAAGGTCCAGATTCAAGTGTGACTTGAAAGTTTGGGTGCGAACAGGTACTCTCTAGGCCTGATTTCTTGTTACGTACTGTCTACCCCTAGATCTAAGAAAGAGACTGGTTGACAAGAGACACAGATCTGTCCAGTGCTTCATTCTCAGGACGCTGTAAAACAGCATTATGAATTGCAGTCAGTCACTGACAATGACGAATAAGAGAGTATAGCGAAATGGGACAGTAAGGAATAAAAACTATTTTGTATAATATGAAAATAATATAGCAGGAATTACTGGTTTGGGGAGCATAAAGGAGAAATAAATGATTTAAATATTGAATTGCTGACAGAATACAGGTTTAGATTAAGATGGGAGGAGGGTCATTAGATACAAACATTAAAAGGGAAGTTGCAACTAAAGTCAAATACCAGAGCCATTCTTGTCAGAGAATACCAGCAGCGCTCAGCCCACGAGACGTTAATATTTTACAGCCAGTGAGGGCACACGTGAGCCGCCCGATGTCTGACGCTGAGACTGACTAATGCTCGGTGTGAGCTATAATCTCAAAAGCCACCTTCTTGGTATACGGGCATTTCAGTTTGCAGGAGCAATCAGAGAAAAGACATATGGACCTCAAGGCAGCTCATAAAATATACAACCTGATTACTACCACTTCGCTAAGATCCCTCTGAGAACTACACAACTCTCTAAGTCAAAGCCTGAACATCTTTCTGCCTCAACCTACCTGAGGGATGTAACATACTCCTATTCGAAAGCACAGCTCCTTCATTCTGGCCGGCATCCTCAACCATCACGCCATGCTCTGGGCAGAGCCCCAGGTGAGACTCATAGCTCTGAATTAAGGTCTAACAGCTGGTACCACAAATGGAATCTGAAAACTATTGTCTCGCATGTTTTACATGCTTTTGTGAAGAAAGCTAGGAATGCAGATACCTTGTCACCTTGGCCCAAGTTCTCTGATTTAACCTCATATAAAGTTTTCCAGTTGGTGTTGCTCCCTCCTATTCCTCCACTCTTTAGATCAGAGATGGAAACGCCAGCTAAGGCTTGTCCTTCCGAGTCAAACCTGAAAAACAAAGAATAACAGGCACTATATATGCTTATTGAATATGTTCCTACATGCTATATACGGGCTATCCACTCCCCACCCAACTTCTTCTTTTTCTTTCTTTCTTTTTTTCTTTTTTTGGCTGTGTTGGGTCTTCGTTGCGCGGGCTTTCTCTACCTGTGGCGAGCGCAGGCTCCCCCTCGTTGCAGTACGTGGGCTTCTTATTGTGGTGGCTTCTCTTGTTGTGGAGCACGGGTTCTAGGTGTGCGGGCTTCAGTAGTTGTGGCACACGGGCTTCAGTACTTGTGGCACGTGGGCTCAGCAGTTGTGGCATGCAGGCTCAGTAGTTGTGGCTCATGATCTCTAGAGCGGCCTCAGTAGTTGTGGTGCACGGGCTTAGTTGCTCTGCAGCATGTGGGATCTTCCCGGACCAGGGCTCGAACCCGCGTCCCCTGCATTGGCAGGCGGATTCTTAACCACTGAGCCACCAGGGAAGCCCCGCCCCCCCCACCCCTCACCCAACTTTCATAGGTCATGGCCAAGTGAGCTGATGGTAGTATCTTCCTCATTGTATCTTAAGTCTATTGAAGAAATGGAATGACCTCTTTTTTATCTCAATTGCTTTGATGCCCCCCAGTGGTCAAGAAAGACAGTGCCCAACTACCACAGAAACTTTTATTGAATTAGCTTTGCATATCAACACTGGCCGGAGGGCCCAAGGCCTAAAAACAGTAACCTGGAAAGTCAACAACAAAAAAAGCAACAATGGAGAGCTGTAGTATAGTTCTTTGGGCTACTGATGCTCATTTTCGCTCAGCAGCTGCATTTTTATCATCACTGAAATGTATCAGGATAGAAAGGGACAGTTGACATATTTTAACAGGGCAGCAAAAAGTGTTCCCACGGTGAAAGATCTTTTAAGCCTGGTATAATTTCAAAAGATTGTAAGATTCAAAGTAATTTATTAGAAGGTATTTATCTGTTTCCTTGTAGATTTACCTTCTTAGCGAGATTTTACTCATGCCAATATATATATATATTTTTTTAAGTTATTTTCTTTTTTTAATTTTATTTTTGGCTGTGTTGGGTCTTTGTTGCTGCATGGGGGCTTTCTCTAGTTGCGGCGAGCAGGGGCTACTCTTTGTTGTGGTGCGCGGGCTTCTCATTGCTGTGGCTTCTCTTTTTGCGGAGCACGGGCTTTAGGCACGCGGGCTTCAGTAGTTGTGGCACGCGGGCTCAGTAGTTGTGGCTCACAGGCTCTAGAGTGCAGGCTCAGTAGTTGTGGCGCACGGGCTTAGTTGCTCCGCGGCATGTGGGATCTTCCTGGACCAGGGATTGAACCCACGTCCCCTGCATTGGAAGGCAGATTCTTTTTTTTTTTTTCGGTATGTGGGCCTCTCACTGTTGTGGCCTCTCCCGTTGCGGAACACAGGCTCCGGACGCGCAGGCTCAGCAGCCATGGCTCAGGGGCCCAGCCGCTCCGCGGCATGTGGGATCTTCCCGGACCAGGCACGAACCCATGTCCCCTGTATCGGCAGGCAGACTCTCAACCACTGCGCCACCAGGGAAGCCCGGAAGGCGGATTCTTAACCACTGGGCGCGCCACCAGGGAAGTCCCATTTATGCCGTTATTAAAGTTGAAATTAATTTATGTTAAATTATTATGAAATTGATTACATTTCTTGATCACATATCAGCTAATATGAAGGAAAGGGGGCCCGAGAGGAAGTGTCTCAGAAACATACTTGTGGCAGGGAAGAGTCAGTCTGAGATTAAAAACATGCCAGTGTTACCCAAAAGGAGGATAACTAGAAGTAACCACATACAGAACAGGCTCCTTACAAAGAGAGCATGGAACAGAATGGATGCCACCCTAAGCTGCAGACAATTGCCTTGTTGTTCTGTCAGATCAGCGGCTAAATCTGTCACAGAGGCACAGCAAGCGCCATAAATCTGTTTCACCACAACTAGCTACATGAGTTTACGGTTTCAAAAACTCCAAGGAGACATTTGCCAGCGAAGACAGCTAACCGGAGTCAACAGAGCAAGGAGAGAGGCAGCCCTTCTTACAGTAAAAACTCCACATCGTTGCAACCAAGATCTAAACATCTCCAGTCCTTGCCTAGTGGGACGTGTACACTGAGCTTCTCTTTGATCAATGCCAAGTTCTTTTATTCTAGAGGCAGCCATGTCTTTTTATGTTGACTGGGATCACAATTATCGACAAGAAAAATACGAAGACCTTAATGTGGGCACGCAATTGAACTGGGGTCGAGCTCCAGAGCCTGAAAGAAAATCAAGCAATAAGAACAAACCAAAGCTGTGATTCCATCTGGTCAGGTTATTAACGAATGGGCCTTCCCTTATAATGCGATGCCAGCTACCAGAAGAGTTAAATACAGATCCACAGGGACCACATGCACAAGGCTGGCTTAAGTGACATGATCATGCCAGTAGACATTTCATGAAACTATTCAAATACTAGTGCAAATGGTTCACATTAGGCTCAAACAAAAGTGGGGAGTATGTAATATGAGCTAATTCCTTAGTCACTCAAACCCTAAGACATGGCTGGAAACCAACACACTCCCCCCTGTGACCACAGCTACACAAATTATTTAAGCTCAAGCTAGTTCCAGGGCTTTCCCTGACCACATCAATGCTTGCACACCATGCTTCAGCTTGAAGTGCTCTTTTAAAGCATCGTTTTAACACCCTAAACAGCTAGACATAGTGAGGAGATTTTAGTAGGCTCTCCTCATCCCCCGAGCGCTTCACGAATAACAACACAATGCCCACAAAGGCCCACTGTGCCCACCGCACTTGAGCAGAGTCCAGTGAATACATACTAGAAGATGCAATCGGCACCAGAGACTGGACGGAAAAAGCAGCACTCTCTCCCCCGACGCCGCAGAAGCCCACAGCTTTGAGTCATGAAAAGAAAGATGCCTCCGCTCACAGAGCTTCACCGTACAGCTGCCACCACCGGCCTCACCTGCTTCGCAGGATCCAGGTCAGCAGGCAGCATTCCCTTCCTAATTGCTCCCTGCGACTCTCCAGGTTTGTCATGGGATTACAGGTCTGTCAGTCGAAGGGCTTTAGAGCCATCCTTTCAGAAGGCACAATGTCTCCAAGAAATACAGGCACTGCTCCACCCAGAAACGAAGCTCTCTGCTTGGCAGACAGCTCATATACCGATCGTGGGAACCAAAAGAACCAGCTCTTCTCCAAACTAAGGCTCACATAACCCTTGTGTTTAGCCCCATAAAACCTACCATCCACGAAGCTTGTAGGCCTCTGGGATGTCAGGGTTCACAATGACGGTACTCGAAGACAGTACAGAGAGGCTCCGTCCACCAAAATCAGAAACTCTGGCTCCTTTGATCGCCATCACGGGTTGTCTAGAGCCATCAAATCTATCAGCCTGCATAACAACAAAGACACCAAACAAATACAAACGATTGTCACTAGCGGGAAGAATGCACAAAACATTTTTACAGAAAACAAGGGAAACAGCCAACAGTAGAGTGAATGCAATAAATGGCACATGGAATCTATACAAGAGAAACTCACACACATCAAAACTAATCGAGAATTAGAGGAAAGAGCGTTTCACTATGTGAAATCTACATCAGCAAATCTCACAGAAGTAAATCAAATAAAGGTTTTCAAATACTCCCCAGAGAGTCCAGCCCTTCATTAGGAAGGGTCTACACAGCCGACATGGCCAAAGCCCCACCGCTTCCGGGGCAAGAACACCACGCTGGAAGCTCTTTACGTCTTTGCCTCTCTGCACGTGCTCTGACCTCTCAACGCGGGTACTCACATCTTCTCCCCACAGAGTAGCATTCACCACTTTCCCTGACATGTCCATCAAATAGATATTCCTCTTAGAGACTTCTCTGTTGTTAGACTTCACTGTGATTTTAGTGACATCTTCATAGTTCTTGCAGATTCCGATTATGTCTAAAACACAGGCACAACATTTTAGCAAGAGATGGTCAAGGCTCCCATTATAGCATGACCAGAGGTTGGACAGCAAGCACGGAAATCTCATGCCTCTCCTATGTGTTGCAAACAGAACTAATAATCACCACTCTCTTCATTCTCGCACACATACTTACCTACAAGTGAGTCTTTAGGCTTGTTCTCTAGGTCACCAACCCCTGTGAAATCAAACTGGACTGTGGGTAAATGATGACCATCTTCACAGGGCATGACAGAAGTCTCATTATTGAAGGTCATCTCATAGTCGTTTTTGACGGCTGTGAACTGTTTGTTGGCAATCTTCAGGGTGCCTTTAGAGAAGTAATAGACCTGTAAAAGAGGCCAAGCTATGGAACGTGCGATAGGCCATCAAATTGGATATAAAAACCCTTTACAGATCACATAGCTCTCCAACAGACAGCATCCCCTCACCCCACCGCTCGGCTGTTCCCGTTCTAGACTCCATGCTACTGTACCTTGTTCACATCAATAAGAGGAAAGAACTTGTCCGCTTGCTCGTTGAAAGCAGTCGCTCTGATTTCACCCTGCAGAAGCATGCGAGAACAGGTTAGAATTGGGGAGTTCAAGTTTTACCAGTGAAAAACAGGACATCTTAGTGTCAAAATGACATCTTTAAAGCAGTAGCACAGTCACCCCAGAAACACACAGTTCACAGTCACATATTCAAGTTAGTAACCCTGATGAAACAACCCAAGTTTAACTGGTTGATCCCGTTACTGTGCTTCATTAACCGCAAGTTAGAAACCTAAAAAAATAAATAAATAAAAATTTTCGAACACTGAGTGACACGACTGAAGCCCCCAGGGAAGTGTCCTGAGCCACTGTGATTCACCAGTTTCCCTCATGTTTGCACCCAGCGAGGAATTGCTTCATACTCAGGAGTCACTGCCAAAAATGTTAAAAACAAGTCATACTTTCAAGTTGCTTGTGATTGGATTTTTACTTTTCCATCAGTCAAAATGCTACAGATGGAGAAGAAACTTAAATTAACAGCTGAATTTTTAGCCAAATGACAGATGATACCAATAATTTGGTTAAAAAAAAAATTAGGTCCTGACACCGATTCTGCCCTCACAGTCAATACATTTTAGGGTATTATCCCATCTTTGAAAAACAAACAAAAAAATAAAAACAAACCAACTGTTATTTTCGGCCCTGTTAGAGGTTTCAACAAATAGGAAATATGCAGCAGTTTGAAAAGAATGCTTGAAGTATACATTAGGAGTTATAAACAAAACTAATGGGGCTTCCCTGGTGGCGCAGTGGTTGAGAGTACGCCTGCCGATGCAGGGGACACGGGTTCGTGCCCCAGTCCGGGAGGATCCCACATGCCGCGGAGCGGCTGGGCCCGTTGAGTCATGGCCGCTGAGCCTGCGCATCCGGAGCCTGTGCTCCACAATGGGAGAGGCCACAACAGTGAGAGGTCTGCATACCGCAAAAAAAAAAACAAAAAACAAAAAAAAAACCCTAATGGACAGAGAAATAGCATGACAAGACTTTGTGGAGACTCCACAACATGGCTTTTTCGTCTCTTCATCATGGTTTGGACTTGTTTAAGAAAAGCATATAGAGGGACTTCCCTGGTGGTGCAGTGGTTAAGAATCCGCCTGCCAATGCAGGGGACAAGGGTTTGATCCCTGGTCTGGAAAGATCCCACATGCCACGGAGCAACTAAGCCCGTGTGCCACAACTACTGAGCCTGCACTCTAGAGCCCACGAGCTACAACTACTGAAGCCCGCGCGCCTAGAGCCCGTGCTCTGCAACAAGAGAAGCAACCGCGATGAGAAGCCTGTGCACCGCAACGAAGAGTAGCCCCCGCTTGTCACAATTAGAGAAAGCCTGTGTGCAGCAGTGAAGACCCAACACAGCCAAAAATAAATAAATAAATTTATTAAAAAGAAAGAAAAGAAAAGCATATACTGTCTGCACAGCCAGAATCCATCTCCCACAAAACCGATCACTTATCACATATCAAGGCTGCTTCATGCCTTCTGCTGTGGCCCAAAGCTCCACTTGGCTCCTAAGCAGACACAACCCCCTGGGGCTTCGACTAAGGCTGCCAGCAAGTCAGACAGTGTCTCTGGTTTCTCCTGCCCGTGAGGCTACTTACCTTTAGAAAACTAATTTCTACTGCTACAAATGCGTTTGTTTGAGATCAAGGATTTTATTTATGACTTTAACCCTTTGCCCCCAGACAGCATCAGAAGACTACAATAGAAGAAAAACAAGAAGAATCGTGTTTCTTCTTGGCTTACTATTGTTTTCCACCTCACAGGCCTGCACAGAGATGAGCCCTGTTTCTCTGAGTCGAAGACTCCTCTTTCCCCACTTGACAAATACTCACACTCTCATCAACTAGTTCTATAGAGAAGAGTTTCCCTTCCCCTCGGGAATTGCTCCAGGTACGGATCTGACTTTTGTTGGTAACACGAGCACAAATAGTCCACCTAAAAACCAAATAGATTATATTAGTGTTTGGAGTCTTACTTGGGAAAGATCTGAAAGGTTCCCTATCATCTTCTTATAGCCTTTCTTATCTTATGCATATTCCATTTTTCAGTGTAAGCTGTATTTTAATCCAGCTAATTAAAACCCCACGATGACATCCAGGTTTGACAGTTTGTAGAATAAGCAAATAGTAAAACACACAAGGTGACTTAACACTGACTCATTCTCCTGTCAAATAAGTAAATTTATGAACGCTCTCCCTTCCCCAAAAAGCATCACCAAGGCAACACTATCCCCTTAATGAAAGGTTCTCAGCTAGAAAATGCAGTAATACCAGCAATTATATTTTGCCGCTATTTTCAATCATGGGAACTGATATAACTGACGTCAAACTTCTGTCTCGTTTCCAAGACACACTGAATACAAATACAGGGGTATGGAACGCGGTGTTGGTCCAGGCACCAAAAGAAAACACTCTCAAGCACTATGACCTCAGCCAGAGGCCACTAAGAAAGGAGATACGAGGTCTGACACCCAGTCCTAGAGCCCATCCTGAGTGGAGGTGCTGGCACATTAGCTACCTTACTCATAATTTCACAGGGGAACAGATCTGCCCTATATTGCAAAGAACTGAAGAACAAACAAAAACATATCTGAAAGAATTCTGAAACAAGTACTCACTAATTTTCCACAGCTAAAATTAATTTTGAATGGAAAGAAGTCATATAAAAGAAATATCTGTTCAGGCTATATTACTATGGTTAATACAAACAGCACAGATTCTTTTAGCCAACTAAATCAGAGTAATAATTTTTAGACTAAAAGTCACCTATTTATATGATAAGATGAAATACCTTCTGAATTAGAAAATTTATTCTTACTCATAGGACTACCAACTGATTCTTGAAACATTAAATCTTTTAAATTTCAAATTCTTTTAAAACGAATGAAATTCCATAGGCTATGAATGATTGCTCTTTTTGCCATTCTTTTATTGAGAGTTAAAGGTTGCCACAATTTGTTATCTCCTCCCCCTCTAGAGAAAAAAAAAGGAGGAAACCTATTTTATGTGTGGTAATCCTGAAGTTCACATATAAGTAACTCAAGAGCCCATAATAACCTCTTATATTCTTTTCTAAGTCCCTTCTAAACTTATTCCATGAAATAACTCACTTGGACTGGTAAGGGGTGAGGCTGGCAATGGGTACCACTTTGGCCTGTGTTGCCCCGGAGCTGTTCCCTAGGCTGGTACCTCCAGGTTTTGCAAATGTCTTTGAGGCACCAAAAGTCTTAGATACAGTAGAACCTTTAAAAACAAACACAAAGAAGGACAATCATTATTTTATTTAAATTTTATAGTAAGTTTTGCAAGAACTCTCAATTACTAGTGACATCATACAAGATGAGAGACAAAGTTTTTCCTTTTAAATAATCAAGAGATTTGGACATCAAACAGAGACTGAAACAGGAGGCTAGAGACAGATCTAGGAAGAAGGCTGGGCACACAGATGTTCACGACTGTATCTGCTGACTTACACCCTGAGGTCGAGATAATAATGGTAATGAATCCAGACACTGCTATTTCGGAGGTCAACCCTCTTAAACTTTTCCCGTGTTATCAACAGGCAGGATAATGGGTCAGAGAAAGAAAATCAACCTTCTTGACTGGTAAAACTGATGACAAGTCACTAGTTGCATAAGAGAAAAAGCAAAAGGAAATGCTAGGAATTAAGGGACACAGTGGGTGAACCACTCGAGGTGAAGGATACCTATCATAAATATATCGCCTCAAAACATCCCCAGAAAACTCCCAGTTCTCCACTGGTCTTACAGGCATGGAAAGTCTAGAATGAAGTTTACGGGATTGGGTTTAGTTGGGAGCAAAGGGCAAGAAGCAGTTTTCGGTTCAAGACAAGTAGGTGGCTGGCTTTCGTGACCCCTTCTTGACTCCTTTATCCAAGCCTAAGAAGCTGTCTTGCACTTGGGAAGGATATGTAGTTACGTAAAGCCTAGAAGCAGATGAAATCTTTTACATGCACGCTGTTTCTATAAAGCTTCAACCTCCAAATTCAGAAAAGATAATTTAGTCCAATGATTTCATATATTCTATATCAAAACATTTCTTCAGAATGGCATCTGGCTAGAAATGTAAATCTTCCATTACTTGGCATTTATTTATTGAGTTTCCACAGCCCGTACTGCACTATTCTAGGCATTTGTAGCACTTAGTAAAAAATATACATACACGGTCCCAGATCTTCAAATTTTCTCTTCTAACTGGGGAGTCAAGAAACGACTACACACACAACAGTAACAATTACCTCAAGGTGACACAAGGAAGCACACACACGCTACAGAATATTTATGTGTGCGTGTATATACATACCTAGTATACAATACACAATTCTATAAAACACACACACATCCAGTTTTCATGCTGGCAGCAGCCTCCCCTCCATACACTTCCAGTCCTTTTTCTTTCAGCACCCAGTTATGTGTTTAGGGAACGTTAACTGATTTTTAAAATCAATCTCAATATAAGCCAAAGATAGACAACTGGAAAGATAAACCTGTAGGGGTGGGGGGCGGGAAGAAGAATAACATACTATTTGTATTCTAGCCTAAGGAAGTAACTTTTAGGGTCTTTACCATTTTAGATAATCTATTCTACCACCCCCCTCCAACAGTACATAATTTGAGAGTTCTGTATAAATAGATCCACTTAGAATGGGAGGTAGATAGAAGATAGCTAGCTCTTGCAAGGTAGATAAAAACATCAAAGACTAATGGGGAAAAAGACTTATGTCCTGCGAGTTTCAGAGAAACATTAGTGACGTCTTAACCCTGCTTTTCTTAGAATCTTAGCATTGAGAAATAGAAACTAATAGTTGAGGGGAGGGGAATAGGTGGTGTATGTGAAGCTGGGACAGAAAAAAGAAACTCTAAAAATAAATTCCAACCAAACTCTACAAATCATAATTTTCAATGGCGACATCCCACATGAGGAGGTTCCTAAAGCAAAGGCCAGAAAGTAAACAAGATGATTCCATTACAGCCTCTCGGGACGTGCTGAAGAGAAAGTTAAAAAGAAGAAACTATTTCTCATCCGTGAGACAGAGAAGCAGGACCTATGACCAACATAAATGGTACTGTCTTCAAGCTAAGATAAATACCCACAAGAGCCCCAGATGGGAAACCTGGAGACAGACAAGCCAAATTTAATAAGCAGATCCTAAAGAGTTAAAAGGTGAGAATTTGAAAGGTATGTAATTCACAAAGTCAAGAGGGTGTAAGTGAGAAACTACCAGATAAACTGTTAACAAAGAACAGTGTATAATTCTCATTTTTTATAAAAAAGCATATTAAGTATCTTTAAAAGACAGTCTTTAATCATTTTTTCAATCACACACTTTACAATAATTCCAGGAAGAATTGGAATTATTCTTTGCAAGAAGCAACTGTCATGAACAGCATTCTGAAAACTCCCTTTAGTCTCAGATTAAATTTCAAACCATCACTCGAAAGCCTGACACACACAATCAGCGTGCATCCTCACGTGGCAGCCTTACCCACTCCCGAGCTCCCATTCTGTTGCTGGGGCCTGCTGGCTGGTGGACTGGCTGCTGAGACTGGAGGAGGAACTGCTGGCTGCTGTCCTTGTCCTGGTGATCAAAAGAGAAAGACCATTTTAGTGCAAGTAATTTGGGTTAAGAGACTTAAACTTAAGTAGAAGAAATACTCTGAGAAAGTGTAAATTTGTGATTTTGTCAAAGACTCTTGTGGGTTGGAATTCATGCTGGGGCACTCAACTGCATGCAGCGAATGTGCTAGGGGTTCACACTTATGTTTTCATTACCTAAAAGGTTGGCTCCATTTACCTCTCACCTGCTTATAATTGATAGCTTTTGGTTTTAATGAGGTTCTCCCCTAAAGCCTTGCCCATTTCTCCCACCTGAACCTGAAGTAAAGTCACTGAGCTGAATCTGTGACATTACCACTATTTCCATAGCAACAAATCGATGTTATCAACAGAACTGTGTTCACGGCAGGATCTATCAGAAGAAAAAGCTGGGTGGTAACAAAAACCTAAAAGCAGTTCAATTGTCTCTGAAGTGCTCCTGCTTCAAAGGGAAAGAAGACATTCAGAAAGGATTCTACCCTTTCCTTCCCAAACAAAGCAACCTTATTTTGCAACTGACAGTTGGTGGAAAATAAGAGTTGAAAGCGCCTTCGGTACTGTGAAGGCTAGTGAACTGTCACAGCAGGAGAGATGAGGATGGAGTTCAGAAGCAGCTGTGGCGGGGAGACAGTAAGATTAAAAGGAAAAGGAGGGGAAACGAACATGTCTCTCAAGCATAAAATAAGAAATGCCACACCATCAGAGTGTTTATTTGCCCCTCACCCCTTCTACAAATGTTTATGAAACTGAAGAATGTTAAAATTGCAAAAATACACTTAATTTTTAAAAAATCATAGATTTATGGAATTTGATGTTGCCTTTGTGATTGGCACTAAATGTAGAAGTCAACCCAATCCGGGCTGCTCACTAAGAGTGCTTGCAGCACACAAGTGCAGCTCAAAACATATCCTAGAGAGCCCTTAGAACAGACATGGCGAGCAACCCTGGAAAAGCTCCCTGCCTGCCGCCTTGCCTCTGCTTCTCCCACCACCGAGTTTATTCCTGCTGGGTTTTCCGAGGCCCTAACTCACATGGGCACACTGCACACTGATTTCCTTTCCTCCTGCCAAAGTTACTCTTAACTGGTACAACTAAATGGGAGTTAACAGTGCCTTTAAAGAGTAAAATTAATTTAGCATCAAATTAAAAGGGTTAAACATAACTGTTTATTTAGTTCTTCCTACAGAGAGAAAAACTGAGAGGCCTCATTTACAGGGAAAAAAGAGCCAAGGTTACTGACAATGAATTTTTGTGTTTACGTTTTAGCTTTTCCATTACCTCTGAATTTACAGAGTGTCATATGAGATTGCTTGGGAGGACTGTTCTCCTTTGACAATGTGTCTTATGAAGGAACATTCTGAAATTCTACAGTGAACCTTTTTTTAAATCAGTAGGGAAAAGATGAGTTGCTCAGTAAACAGTATTGAGGCCAAGTGGTTGGAAAAAAATTAATCTGTAATTTTTTTTTTTTTTTTTGGCTGCGTTGGGTCTTCATTGCTGCACACAGGATTTCTCTAGTTGCAGCAAGCGGGGGCTACTCTTTGTTGCAGTGTGGTGGCTTCTCATTGCGGTGGCTTCTCTTTTTTTTTTTTTTTTTTTTTGCGGTACGCGGGCCTCTCACTGTTGTGGCCTCTCCCGTTGCAGAGCACAGGCTCCGGACACGCAGGCTCAGTGGCCATGGCTCACGGGGCCAGCCGCTCCGCAGCATGTGGGATCTTTCCGGACCGGGGCACGAACCCGTATCCCCTGCATCGGCAGGCAGACTCTCAACCACTGCGCCACCAGGGAAGCCCCGGTGGCTTCTCTTGTTGCGGAGCACGGGCTCTCTAGGAGCATGGGCTTCAGTAGTTGCAGCACAGGGGCTCAGCAGTTGAGGCACACAGGCCCTAGAGGGCGTGGGCTTCAGTAGTTGTGGCACATGGGCTCAGTAGTTGTGGCTCCCGGGCTCAGGAGTTGTGGTTCGCAGGCTCTAGAGCGCAGACTCAGCAGCTGTGGCGCACGGGCCTAGCTGCTCCACGGCATGTGGGATCTTCCCTGACCAGGGCTCAAACCCGTGTCCCCTGCATTGGCAGGCGGATTCTTCACCACTGTGCCACCAGGGAAGTCCCTTAATCTGTATTTTTACCTGCTTCATGAAATTTTATTCAAATGAACCAAAAGATTTAAACATTCAAAGACAGAACCATGAAGATACACAAATCCCTGCTATACTCCACCCTAGTTCCTCCCCCTCCCACTGTCTCAAACACATCTACACTCTCAAGTCCCTTCCTCCTCTCCACACCCGCTTCTCCAAGTATCTTGCTGAACAGGACATGGTCGCAGGATCTTGCCGATCTCTTACATTCATTTCCATCAAAATGTAACTAACCTTTATGAGGTATCTATAGTAGAACGGTGGTTACCAGGGACTGGTGGGAGTGGGGAGCGACTGTTTAATGGGTACAAAGTTTCAGTTTGGGGTGATGAAAGAGCTCTGGAGGTGGATGGTGGTGGCGGTTGCACAACAATGACTGTACTGAACGTCACTGAACGATACAACACTTAAAAAATGACTAAGATGTCAATTTTATGTTATGTGTATTTTACCACAATTTTTAAAAACGTAACTTATCTATTTACCTATTGCAAGATCCATATTTTTAAACATTTTAACATATGGATTAAAATTAATGCTATAATTTCTTTTTAGTAGTACATAATATAATGGTATAGTTTTATAATCATTGGATTCTTAGAGTCAATGAAAATAGTATATTTAACAAGACTCCAATTAGGCCCTGTAATAGACGTGTTCATAATAGCTACAATTTTCTGAATGCTTACTATGTACCAGGTACAAGGTTAAGTGCATTATTCCATTTACTCTTTAGCTCTCTATATAAAATATATATAGGTAGCATTACTGTACTCATTTAACAGATGAAAAAAGTGGGTTTAAGAGGTCAAGGAACTTGCCCAGAGTCACACAGGAAGAGACAGAACCTAATCTCGAACCCAGGTTTGTCTGACTAGATCTATTCAACTTCACCACCATCCAGTTAATTTTTAATCCTAAGCAACCAATTCTGGAAGCCAGACTTCTAATTATATAAAACATAACTAATAACCACAATATCTGGTAGTTAGGAAAACCTACTAATCCATTTATTAGAGCAATCCTTAATTCCTGCTTTGGACCACATTTGTAAAACTGGCACAAGAGACAGGAGACATTCCCAAGCCAAATGGATGGCAAGAATGTTGGTGCATTCTAAATAGCAACAAGTGCCCTTCAATTTAATGCACTGCAATACAACCAATGACCGGAAGACGTAAAAGACATCAGTACACAACTAAATAATCATCTTCCTAAGAATTAAAATTATACCTCAAAGCAGTAATACAGATATTCAACTTCTGATAATCTTCAGTTTTATGTCACCTGCAAACCAAATCATTCCAATAAGGTGGATCAAGGTCATAATTCTTAGACCTTTTTGCTGTATGCTAGCTTCCTATCGCCGGCTCTGACCCGGGAGGGATATAGGATATTTAAAAGCAGACTCCAGCTCCTCAAGTTACTTGCACTCACACCTATCACTTTTATTATCATTATAATAGTAAGTGAGCCACCAGCTAAGAAAAATCAGCCAACAGACAACAGAGTATACAGAGTAACAAAAAACTCAACTTCTACCAACAATTACTTTCTTAACAACCACCACGAAGAATTTAAGGAAGAGTCAATCCAATAATTACAATTTCTTATTGGCAGAAAATGGACAGAGTTAGGCTGAAAAAAATTCCAGCTAGTATCTTTCAATAATGAGTGATACTAATAACTAAGCAACAAGTTAAGAAATTTAAGTCTAAGTGTAATACTGTGGTTAGAAATAGTGTACGTTCATAGAAGTAATATACATACTGATTAAAAAATATATAATGGTAAATATGGGAGATTTAAAGCCATCCAACCCAATACTGTATGAAAAATGAACTGTGTTTGCAATTTTACTTCTCACATTTTGAAAATTCTGTAAGTATCTTTACTTAATGTGGTACTAGTACCATGAGACAATTTCAATGCACATTTTGGAATTCCTCTGCCTATTTCTGGGCTGGGTCTAGTGAGTCAGGTCATCTGATACGTCACAGGTCTGGGTTAGGTGCTAGGAGGATACAAATCTAACTTTAGTTCTCTATCCACTAATAACAGTCCCCTTGCTTTCCAATAGACAATTAGAAACCATTTCTGTCAAATACACCCATAAGGTAGTAGTCACTATGACAAAACTATTTTCATGATGGCCCAAGTAACAATGTTGTTATTGATCCGGTTACAATGAAATTCAATAGCAAATACTCCTTAACAGCAAAATTCTGTCTCAACCCTCTGCACTTTAACAGACGCTGAAGAAAGGGAAGAGCCAGAGGAACTGGGTATTGAGACAAAGGAGTGTTTTCCATAGTTGTATAGTTCTGACCTCAAGTGGTAAGCATCTTTTAACCCTTTCATCCCCATCTTTACCTCAAATACTTTTGCCCCTGAAAGGCAAAACGTCCAAAGCAACCATTCAATTAAATACAACATAAAAAATGTAAGAAATCTGGCCAAAGGTGCTAAGCTGGGCATAATCATCTCTCCCTCACCCCTACGGCATCCGAAGATTTCGCAGAGATGCTAAGTATCACTTTGTCTTGACTCTCCTTCCTAAAAGCTGAGAATAAGATAACCAATGTGCTCATTTTAACAAAGTTTTACTAATGCAAAACAATTGTGATGTTCCAATTTAATATTTTAGAATTCTACCTGAATAGGCTCCAGCTTTCCCTTTCCAATTTAAAACACCAAATTATTATGTTTGGTGTAGGTAAAAATTAAATCTAGAATGTTTCATTTCTGGAAGAAGCATGGTGATGACCTACTCCAAAACCTTCCCACTTCTTCTAAAAATCAGAGAGCAACAAGAAGAATGAACACCCGTCCCATAAACAAACATCCCACATACAGACTGCATCTTTAGTGAAACTAGGGGAAAAAGACAAATTCAAAGTATGTGAAAGTGAAGCCCAAAACACCACAAATCAAGACATCACAACTGTAAGAGAGAAGCAGCATGGATGATTTAAATACAAACAATGAAACTGCACAAGTACTAGAATAAAACATGGGTGAATACCTTTATAGCTCAGTGAGGAAGACCTTTCTAACTATGGCTCAAAACCCCAAAGTCATAAAAAAAAAAAGAATAACTGGAAAATTCAACTTCATAAAAACAAAAGTAAACTGCTGCATAGCAAAAAAAAACCATAAGCAAAGTCAGAAAGACGTTGTAATTCATATCAGAGACAAAGGACTAATTCCTCTATTTTTTCTTAAAGAACTCTCTTAAAAATTGAGAAGAAAAAGATACACAACCCACAAGAAAACTGGACAACACAACAGTTCACAGAGAATAAAAAGCCCTTAAATATTTAAAAGGATGCTAACCTTGCTCAGAATACAAATTAAACACTACATTGAGATGCGAGTTTTCATCTATCAGATTGGTAAAAAAAAATCAAAAGATTAGCAACATACTCTGTTGGCATAGCTGTGAAGAAACCAGTATTTTCACATACTGCTGGAATGCAAAATGATACTATCCTATGGAGGGAACCCAAGCATATCTCCCTACCACAAAGGCATTTATCCATTGATCCAACAATCTCACCTCTGGCAATCAAATCCCCTCTGACCATGTACCTGCATATGTATAAAGTTATCTGCTGCAGCACTCTTTTAATGGCCAGAGTATGGAAACACCCAAGTGCCCATCAATAAAGGGCTGCTTAAACTATGGAATAGTCACACAACAGAACACTCTATACTGTTAAAAAAATAAATAAAAATAAGGAAGATCTCTAAGTATATTTATGAAAATATCTCTAGGCCGAAATTTTTAAAAAACACAACAGGATAAAAAAAAGAGACAGGATAGTGTACATAGTATCCTGCCTTTGGTGTAAGCAAAGTGGATTATGAATGAAAATATATAATTTATGTATTTGGTTATATTTTCATTAAGAAACACCTGAAGGGGGAATCCCCTGGTGGTCCAGTGGTTAGGACTCCAGGCTTCCACTGTAGGGGGCCCAGGTTCAATCCCTGGTCGGGGAACTAAGATCCTGCAGCTGCATGGAATGGCCACAAAACAAACAAACAAACAAAACAAAAAACCACTTGAAGGGATTTTCCCGGTGGCACAGTGGTTAAGAAACCACCTGCCAATTCAGGGGACATGGGTTCGAGCCCTGGTCTGGGAAGATCCCATATGCCATGGAGCAACTAAGCCCATGCGCCACAACTACTGAGCCTGCACTCTAGAGCCCACAAGCCACAACTACTGAGCCCGTGTGTCACAAGTACTGAAGCCTACGTGCCTAGAGCTTGTGCTCCGCAACAAGAGAAGCCACTGCAATGAGAAGCCCGCGTACCGCAACAAAGAGTAGCCCCTGCTCGCCACAACTAGAGAAAGCCTGCACACAGCAATGAAGACCCAACACAGCCAAAAGTAAAAAAATAAATAAATTAAAAAAAAAAGATGTGGGCTATATATACAATGGAAAGCAAAAGCTTCATTCTTTGAAAAGGTCCATAAAATTGATAAACCCCTAGTCAGACTTATCAGGGAAAAAAAAGACACAAATCACCAATATCAGGTCTAAAAGAGGCGACATCACCACAGTTTCTACAGACACTGAAAGGATAATAAGGGACTATATTTATTTTATCCAATCTAATAGTTTCTGCCTTTTAATTGGAACATTTATTCTATTTACTTTGATATAGACCAATAAATTCAACAACTTAAATAACGTGGTCAGATTTCTTGCAACACACAATCAATGTGAATGACTATGTATCTGTTACAGAAACTGCATTTGTAGTTTAAAGCCGTTCCATAAAAACATATATATGTATCAGCGCCAGATGGTTTCACTGGTAAACTCTACGGAATATTTAAGGAAGAATTAATACCAATTCCACATAAACTCTTGCATAAAATTTAAGAGGGAACACTTTCTAACTCATTCTCTGAGGCCAGGATTACTATGATACCAAAATTAGACAAGGTATGACAAAATTACAGACCAATACCCCTCATAATATAGATGTAAAAATTCTAAACAGGGCTTCCCTGGTGGCGCAGTGGTTGGGAGTTTGCCTGCTAATGCAGGGGACATGGATTCGAGCCCTGGTCTGGGAGGATCCCACATGCCGCGGAGCAACTGGGCCCGTGAGCCACAACTACTGAGCCTGCACATCTGGAGCCTGTGCTCCATAACAAGAGAGGCCGCGATAGTGAGAGGCCCACGCACCGCGATGAAGAGTGGCCCGCGCACCGCGATGAAGAGTGGCCCCCGCTTGCCACAACTAGAGAAAGTCCTTGCACAGAAACGAAGACCCAACACAGCAAAAATAAATAAATTAATTAATAAACTCCTACCCTCAACGTCTTCTTTAAAAAAAAAAAAAAATTCTAAACAAAATCACATCAAGTGGATTTGCTTGATTTAGCAAATCTAATCCAACAATACATAAAAAGTAGAAAGAGATCATGACATAATACGTACCCCAGAAATCATAGATTGGTTTAGCATTCAAAAATTAATGAATGTAATTAACCAATGGAAAAAGAAAAACGATATGATCGTCAACAGGCACAGAAAAAAATTTGACAAAATTCACCTTTTATTCCTGATAAAAACTCTCAGCAACCGAGGAATAGAAGTAAAGTTCCTCATAGTGATAAAAAGAATCGATGAAAAACCTACAGCTAACATAATATAATACTTAAAGGAACAAGACATAATAGTTAAAGGAACAAGACAAAAATGACCAGTAAGGGTTAATATTTTTTCTTATGTATTGGCCATTTGTTTTCCTTCTACTGTGAAGTGTTTCTTCTCATCCAATGCCTGCTTTCCTACTGGAGAATTTTTCCTTGAAAATAATAATATCAATAATAATAATAAATATTTAAAAATTTTCCCTTGTAAAAAATTTAGTAAATATTAAAGACTAACACTTTGTCAGACTTATCTTTTGTAACTATTTTATCCTAGTTTATGTTTGCACACCTTTCTATTTCTAACATGCAAAATTTTAAATTTTAATGTAATCAAATATTGTGAATTATTCCAATCCATTTATAGAGCCCCATTCTCTTTTATTTCTTTAAAATATTTATTTTATTTTTATTTATTTATTTTGGCTGTGCCAGGTCTTAGTTGCGGCATGCAGGATCTTCATTGCGGCATGTGGACTCCTTAGTTGCAGCATGGGGATGCCTTAGTTGCGGCATGCATGTGAGATCTAGTTCCCCGACCAGGGATCGAACCTGGGCCCCCGGCATTGGGAGCGCAGAGTCTTACCAGCTGCACCACCAGTGAAGCCCCCCATTCTCTTTATTTACTTATTTTTTTAAAATTATTTTTGGCTGCATTGGGTCTTCATTGCTGCGTGCGGGCTTCTCATTGCAGTGGCTTCTCTTGTTGCGGAGCACGGGCTCTAGGCGCGCGGGCTTCAGTAGTTGTGGCTCATGGGCTCTAGAGTGCAGGCTCAGTAGTTGTGGAGCACGGGCTTAGTTGCTCCACGGCATGTGGGATGTTGCTGGACCAGGGATCGAACCCGTGTTCCCTGAATTGGCAGGTGGATTCTTAACCACTGCACCACCAGGGAGGTCCCTAGTTTTATTTTTAATGGTTTCATTTTTTAACTTTTTAAACAAATCTGGAATTTATCTTGGTGAACAATGAGGCTCTAATTTTTTTTTTTTGGCCGTGCCGCACGGCTTGTGGGATCCTAGTTCCCAGACAAGAGATTGAACCCGGGCCCTCAGCAGTGAGCGCATGGATTCCTAACCACTGGACCACCAGGTAATTCCCTCTAATTTTATGTTTATTTGACTTGATGGAGGGGCAGACAAACCTTCTCGAGTCAGTGATTTGATGATTCTTTGACTTTTTTTCTAAACTATTATTGTCTCTCTTGTTTAAAGTAATTAAATTTTTCTGATTTCATTGCGCTTTCCTATATATTTTCACAAGAAAATAAAAGTTATTATCAAGAGATAATCACTGTTGAAAGGATTCTGGAAAGACAGCAGAGTAGGAAGCACTAGGAATCTATCTCTCAACCTAGACTACAACTGCCCTGGCAGAATTCGTCTGTTGTAACTACTTTGAATTCAGAAGTCTGTAGAAGGCTTGCAACTTCAAAGGAAGGCTTGGTTGGTGAATTTCCACCAATACCAGCCCTTAGCACAGTAACAGCTACCCATTCCCCACCCCTCAGCCATGTGGCACACAGCAGTGGACCTGTTCCTGGAGCAGCCTGCACACAGTTTCTGGAACTGAGGTGGGCAGAAAGGACCCTGTCCTCCACATACTGGGGATCTGTGCTGTGAATGCTGCTTCTGATCACAGAGGTGCAAAGAGACAGTGACCACTGCGGTTGCTTCCTCCAGTGTTGCAAGCCCTAAGCCCTCTGATGCAGTGCCTTCCAGGGATTTAAAGGGCTGGCACTCTTTCTTCCCATTTCATTTTTCTCTTCTTCCCCTTTTGGGAGACCGACATTAAAGACTAAGATATTCAAAATAACTGCTAGAGGGGCTGGAGGTCGAACTAATCACCAATGATTCAATCAGTCATGCCCAAGTAAGGAAGCCTCCATAAAAACCCCAAAGGGCAGGATTTGGGGAGCCTCTGTTGGTGAACACATGAAGGTCCAAGGCAGATGGCACACCCTGAGGGCATGGAAGCTCTGCACCCCTTTCCCCATACCTCGCCTTATGCCTGCCCTTCTACCTCACTGTTCCTGAGTTATAGCCTTTGTAATAAACCGGTAATCTAGTAAGTAAATTGTTTCTCTGAGTTCTGTGAGCCACTCTAGCAAATCACTCTAATTGAACCTGAGGAGGGAGTTGTAGGAAGCTACAATTTACAGCTAGCTGGTCAGAAGCACAGATAACAACCTGGACTTACTTTTTTATTTTTTTTTAAATTTTATTTATTTATTTTTGGCTGCATTGGGTCTTTGTTGCTGCACGCGGGCTTTCTCTAGCTGCGGCGCACAGGGGCTACTCTTCGCTGCGGTGCGCGGGCTTCTCATTGTGGTGGCTTCTCTTGTTGTGGAGCACGGGCTCTAGAGACGTAGACTTCAGTAGTTGCGGAGTGTGGGCTCAGTAGTTGTGGCTTGTGGGCTCTAGAGCACAGGCTCAGCAGTTGTGGCGCACGGGCTTAGTTGCACCGCGGCATGTGGGATCTTCCCGGACCAGGGCTCGAACCTGTGTCCCCTGCATTGACAGGTGACTTCTTAACTACTGCGCCACCAGGGAAGTCCCAGCCTGGACTCTGGACTGAAGGGGAGCGGGTGTGAGGGGTGGAGGCAGTCCAGTGGAACTGAGCCCTTACCCTGTGAAATCTGAGGCTAACTCCAGGTAGCTAGTGTCAGAACTAAATTGAATTGTAGGAGACCCAGCTGGTGTCCACAGAGAACTGGAGAATTGCTTATCAGGGGGAAGAAAAAAAACCCCATACATCTGGTCACAGAAGAGCCAGAAGTATGTATGACTGTTGTGTGTAGAGAAAAACAGAGGAGAGGTTTTCCTTTACAGAGTCCTACCATCATTTCTTCAGTATTGAAAAAAAAGGAAAACAATGAAAGAATAACCTGGTCACTAGACTCCCAAATCACTAGTTTTAGTAAGAGTAACAAATCAAACTATATGAAAAGGAAGAATTCCAAATCTATGAAGAGGTATTCAACTGAGTGCTACAACCTGTAAAAAACATTTTACCTTCATTATAGGGCACTGGATTGCCAATCTTTAATCCAACTTCTTCACCTGATTTCAAAACTTCTAACTCCATCAAAATAATCACTCTCCTACAAAGGCAAACAAATAGAAACATGTTAGAAAAAATAAACTCAGAAGCCCTTCAAACGACAAGCTACTTAAAAAGCTTCCCCCAATAATCACTGTGATAAAACTATTTCCCTTTGTCAATTGTTTTTCATTACTGAATAACTTGAGAAACATATGATATCAATTCCTACATAAACATTTCCCTTAATCTTTCATTGTATCATTATCAAGGGCTTTTATGATTGCAGGGTTTTCATTTCCCAGCTAGTTCCTTAATTAAAATGCAGTGTCCTTACTACATACTGTATCTTCAAGGAGCAAATGATGTGGTAAGAATTTAGATTACTAAACCCAAGAATATGTGGCACAAGAGATGATCTGTTTTCAGAAACATACACTTTGCTGAACAATTACCTTTTCCCAGTGAAAACCATGACTACAGATATTTTTTAATTGTGATTACTATTAACTAAGAACTTCCAATTCTTTGTCCATCTTTAATTCTGATTAAAATCTTTCAATAACTTCTCAAGGACCTTTGGCCAAAAGTTAAAAGCCTTTTCACACAGCCTACAAGGCTCTGTAAGGTCTGGCCTCGCACTAACCTCTCCAGCTCATCTCGCGCCGTTTCCCCGTGGTGCTCTGCTCTCCACCATCTGTTTCCTTCCAGCTCTTGGTGTACATTCCGCTCTCTCCTGCCACAAGGCCTCGGTACACGCCGCTTTCTGATTGTGATGGTCTCTCATTCTGCCTCATCTAATATTCAGACGCTTCCTTAATCTTTGGTTTAGATCAGTTTTCTGTTATACTCCTTTCTACAGCCATCACTTCTTTCCTTCAGGTCACTTCTCTCAGGTTTAATTAATATATATTGGCATATAATTATTAATATTGGGGTTAATTATGGTCATTATTTGATTATTTACTCACATATGATATATTTTAGTTGTATATTCATTATTTATTACCTATTTCTCTTACTAAACTGCACTTTCAGTAATGGCAGGTATCCTCCAGCGTCTACTGTAGCAACTGGTCCACAGTCGTTGCTAAATACGTGCTTGAACAAGAATGTCACAATCACGCTCGTATTTTAAAGAGGACTGCAATATGAAGGAATCTGAGGGGAACACAACTGGAGGCAGGGGGAACAACAGAAGGAAGAACTGACGGGGCCTGAATTAGCACAGTTGAGACGGACATTAAATATAGTAGATGGGAAATTCAATTCCCTGGTAGTCCAGTGGTTAGGACTCCATGCTTCCACTGGAGGGAGGACAGGTTTGATTCCTGGTCAGGGAACTAAGATCCTACATGCCGCACAGTGCAGCCAAAAGGAAAAAAAAAAAAGAGTAGATGGTCTGGAGCAATTATTTAAGCAATAATAGGCCCCACCTCATTGTGATGGATTCTTTAAATGGTCTGACTGCTGTAGTTTGGATTTTCACATGCAATTGATCAATTTGTGCTACCTTTATCAAGTTTTCGTAACAAGGTTATATTACTTCAATAAAATAAGCTTGAAACTATCTGTTTCTGAATATTACATACAGATTCACTTTAAAAACTCTGATAGATATTTAGTGGTATTTTAACTACCTTCCAAAAGTATCCAAATTTTGGATAACATAGAAAAATGGAAGGCTTATTATCATTTAGCATTACCCTAATACCAAAACCTAAGAAAAAACCCACTAAAAAAACCCACTAATTTTATTTTGTAATATACATACGTCCTAACTGAAATATCAGCAAGAAGAATCCAGCGGCACATCAGAAGAATACACCAATATCAACTTACAGAAAACACAGATGACAAGGACACATTACAACTTTATAAAGATACAACCAGCAAAATCCAGACTATGGGAAACCGTGCATGAGGATGAAGTACAAATGACCTGGTTTCTTCAACAAACAAACACTAAGGGAGGAAAAAAGATATGGAGGAGGAACCTAGATTCATAGAGACTTAAAAGAACTATCAACCTACTGCAGTGAGAACTTTACTTTGGATTCTGATACAGACAAATTAATTACACACACACACAAATAGTTGGAAACTGAACAGTGACAGAATATTTGATATTTTAGGTGTAAAAATGGAATTTTTAAAAAAGAATTACTACCTTTTAAAGATATATACTAAAATATTTGTGGAGGAAATATATCCGAGATTTGCTTCAAAATCATAGAGGAGGGTAGATGTGGAAGGCATTTAGATAAAACAAGATTGGATATCAAGTGATAATCTGAAGATGGATAACAGGATATATAGGGATTCACATACCATATTCTTGAATGGACTTAGTATCAAATACTATGTAAATTTACTGCAGTTCTTTGTATTCCGACAGGACTTTTGTTTTTTTTTTTTTGATACTTGAAAGAATAAATATGGAAGAAGAATAATAAGTACGGAAGAATAAATATAGAAAAACTACCAGGTGGGCTTCCCTGGTGGTGCAGTGGTTAAGAATCTGCCTGCCAATGCAGGGGACACACGTTCGCGCCCTGGTGTGGGAAGATCCCACATGCCGCGGAGCAACTAAGCCCGTGCACCACACTACTGAGCCTGCGTTCTAGAACCCGCGAGCCACAACTACTTAGCCTGCATGCTGCAACTACCATGCACCTAGAGCCCGTGCTCCACAACAAGAGAAGCCACCACAATGAGAAACCTGAGCACCACAACTAAGAGTAGCCTCCACTCGCCGCAACTAGAGAAAGCCTGCGCACAGCAACAAAGACGAAACACAGCCAAAAATAAACTAAAAAAAGAAAAAAAAAAAGAAAGAAAAACTACGAAGAAAATTTGGGGGGAGAAAAAAGTAAAGGAAGACATCGTCTGTAAGTTACTAAAATATTCTACAGATGATACTTTACCTGGAAACACTATGGCAGATGTAATTATCTGTGTTGATGAAGATGTGGAGAAACTGGAACCCTCATACATTGCTAGAGGGAATGTAAATTACTGTAGCCACTCTGGAAAATAGTCTGGCAGTTCCTCAAAAATTTAATCGTAAAGTTACCATTTGACACACAATTCTACTCCTAGATATATATAAAATAAACGGAAACATGTCCACACAAAAACTTGTACGCAAACGTCTACAGCATTATTCATAATAGCGAAAAGGTGGAAACAACCCTAACGTCCAAACAACTAGATAAACAAAATGTGACATATCTATACAATGGAATACTATTTGGCCATAAAAAGGAACGACGCACTGACATGTGGTACAACATGAACCTTGAAAATATCATGCTTAGTAAGAGGCCAGCCACAAGGGACCACATATTATATGACTTCATTTATAAGAAATGTCCAGAATAAGCAAATCCTATAGAGACAGAAAGCAGATTAGTGGTTGTCTAGGGCTGGGGAGGATAGGGAGTTTGGGGGTGATATCTAAAGGGTACAGGGTTTATTTGGAGGGCAATAAAATATTCTAAAATTAATTGTGGTAATGGCTGCACAACTCTGAATATAGTAAAAACTATTTTACACTTTAAATAGATGAACTGTATGGTATATGGACTATATCTCAAGATGTCACCAAAAAAAAAAAAAAAGAAAGAAAGAAAAAACAAACTCTGGCACTGACACAAGACTAGACAAGCAGATCAAAGGAAAAGATGGCAAACAGAACAGAGTCAGATAAATGGAATACTAGTCTCTCTTTACCTCTTTTTGTCACCAACCATCAACTCTCCACATAGCTATCAAAATAATCTCTTGGAAACTTTAAAAAACTTAAATCAAATTGTACCAATACTCCCCTGCTCGAAAGCCTATAGCTTCCCATCACACTTAGAATAAAATAAGCTCCTTACTTCCATGGAAGCTTGGAAGCTTCCACTTCCAAGCTCCTTAAGTCTTCCATGATATGGACTAACCATTTGGGAAAAATTAAGCTAAATTCCTCCTTCGTACCCTATATCAAAGTAAACCTCATATCAAATCACTACATTGTACACCTGAAACTAATACAATACTCTCAATCAACTATACTTCAATAAAAAACAAAAATCAAAACCTTAAATAACTTAAAATAATCCCACTGCTTTTAAAACTAAAAAAAAAAAACCTCAGATGAACCAAAATCTATTTTAAAAAATCCACAGAATGTCTGAAGAACTAAGAAGTATTTTTAAATAACCCAGTCAGGAAGCTTCCTAAGCAAAATACAAAATTCAGAAGCCATAAAGAAAAAAATGGACAAAATTGACTAAACTTTTAAAAAATTCTTTAATTCCACATCACAAGACACCATAAACAGTCTATAAAGGTAGACTACAAGGTCTAATAAAGAATTAGCGAACAAAGAATTGATCTCCCTGATTTACAAAGCGCATCCTCCACATCTCCCTGAACACACACACGCAAAGGACAAAGTATATCATCAAAAGCTCTTCAGAGAAGAAGTAGGAAGAGTAAGTATATGAAAAGACACTTGACCTCACTAACAGGGGAATTTATTATTTTATATATCTATTGTTTTCCTTTTATAATACAGAAATTTAAGTTAAAATAATGATGACTGGCAACTATTTTTTTAAAATCAGTAATATCTGCTATGTTGACAAGGTTAAGGGGAAACAAGTATTTTTCCCCCTAAAAACAGGTTTATTGAACACATACCATAAAATTTATCCTTTAAAAGTATAATTCAGTGGTTTTTAGTATATTTACAGAATTGTGCAAGCATCACCACTGCCTAACTTCAGAACATTTCTACCACCCCAAAAAAGAAACCCTGTGCTCCACGGCGGTCACTCTCCATTCCCCCACCACTGGAAACCACGAATCTCATTTCTGTCTGTGTATTTGCCTATTCAGAAACAGGTACTCTTATACAAGGCTCATGAGTATGTTAATTGGTATACTTTCTACAACAGACATCCTTTGATCCCCACAACTCCTAAGAAATAACAGCATGAGCATGTAAAGATAAATGTACAAGGATGACTGCTAAAGCCCTGTTGGGAATAAACCTAAATGACCATCAAACCTAACTGACCAGGGCTTCCCTGGTGGTGCAGTGGGACATGGGTTCGAGCCCTGGTCTGGGAAGATCCCACATGCCGCGGAGCAACTAGGCCCGTGAGCCACAACTACTGAGCCTATGCGTCTGGAGCTTGTGCTCCACAACAAGAGAGGCCGCGACAGTGAGAGGCCCGTGCACCGTGATGAAGAGTGGCCCCCGCTCGCCGCAACTAGAGAAAGCCCACGCACAGAATCAAAGACCCAACACAGCCAAAATAAATAAATAAATAAAATAAATTAAAAAAAACCTAACTGACCATCAAGGTAAGGAATAAACCTGGTCGTACACACACAGGTTCTCAGCAGAGGCAGGAAGGAACACACGGCATGTAGCCATGCTGAGGCGGTGAAATAAGGCAAAGCTCACAGGAGTGGAACTCCACCCTAGACTGCAGTGAATGGAGCTCGAGGTTTAGTATTCAACCACAGCAAAGCTCTCCACCCTCCCCTATACCATGCCCTAGAGGAGAGAAAAGTGGCTAGAAAGCACCACTCAAGCACTCCAAGGTAGCCTGGAGTGGAAGATAACAGGTCCCAAGTGGGAAGGTTGGCAAGGGGATGTACCTAGACTAGACTATGTCAGAGCAAATGAAGTCTGGACAGAACTGTCCACATTAAGCATGAACAAGATAAAAAGAAATAACATAGCAACAATGTAACACACAACAGTGTATAAAAATAAAAGGAACAGAAGAGGCAGAGACAATTAACAATCCCATCTAGAGGAAAGCATAAGCCAAGAAAGGGAATACTTCGCAAGTGTGGTGTACAAAATAAGACTAAGAATTCAATAAAAGTCAAAAGATGAGATGAAACAAGAGATTGAGAAGAAAAGGGCGCTTGAAAAGTTAAGGAAAAAACAGAACAAAAGCAGTATCATTATACATCTAATACTTAAACTATAAACATCAAGGAACAGAACAGAGAAAGCTAAAAACTGAACTATAATATATAATATGTTGGAAAATCTTAAATGAATCCAATGCATGCATTAGAAAAAAGACTAGAGCAAACTGGAGACATACATGGAGAACAAAGTTATCCTGGAACTCAAATGAAACAGAAACATAAGTAAAAACTGGAACTCAAATGAAACAGAAAAGATCATTAAGGAATAACAGAACAATCTCATCAAAAAGAAAGAGCTAACTCCTAACTGCAGACTGAAAGGGCACCATGCACCGGCGGGGGAAAAAAAAAGGAAACCACTGACATTTGAGACATAGCCTGGTTAAGTTACTGAACTTGAAACATAAAGAATTCTTCCATCTAATCCACAGAAACCATTCAAGTTTCATAAGTTGTCTTAATGATATGCTTAATAGCAATAGGATCCAGTTCAGGATCACTTGTTATATTTAATTATATCTCTTTAGACTCCATGAATCTGGAAGGACTCTTTTACTTTTATGCTTGAAATTTGAAAATCAGTTATTTTATAGAATGTCCCTCAATTTACCTGAGGCTTCCTCACGATTAGATACAGATTATGCATCTTTGGCAAGAATATAATAGTACTGATGCAATGTTCTTCCCACTGTATCCTACCAGGTAATACATGACTTCTGTTTGTCCCATTACTGGTAATGTTAACGTCAATCATTGGAATAAGGTGCTGTCTGCCAGCTTTCTCCACTGTAAAGTTGCTTCTTTTCCTTTTACAATTAATAATTATGCTCTGGGGAGGTACTTTTACCCTATAAATAACTTGTTCCTCCATCAAGTTTTTACCACTTGTTTCAGCATCTGTGGTAGGCTAAATGACCACCCCCAACCAAAAGATATTCAAGTCCTAATCCCTGGAACCTATGAATGTTACCTTATATAGCAAAAAGGGACTTTGCAGATGTGATTAAACTAAGGATTGAAGTGGCAATTTTATCCCAGATTATCCGATGGGCCTTAAAAGCAACCACATATCCTTCTAAGAAGGAGGCAGAGGCAGACCTGGCATAGACAGAGAAGAGGTAATGTGACCATGGAAGAAGGGATTGGAGTGATGCAGCCGTAAGCCAAGGAATGCTAGCAACCACCAGAAGCTGGAAGAGGCAAGGAATGGATTCTCCCAGAGATCTCCCAGAAGGAGCCGGGCCCTGCCGACACCGTGATCTCAGCCCGGTGAAACTGACTTCAACTTCTAACTTCCAGGGAAAATAATTTCTGTTGTTCTAAACCACCAAATTTGCAGTAATTTGTTACGGCAGCCACAGGAAACTTATATAGCACCTATTAATGTTTCCTGCCTGAAATAATACTATGACGGTTGCCAAATGGTGATTTTCTAATCCCATCAATCCATTTACATTTTTAGATGGCATTCTATTGTAAGAAAAAGCTTTCTGTCCCCCCCCCCGTATTCATTTATTCAGTATGGACTTATGAATTCTTATTTTATTCAGTAGGTTGCAGTCTGTTACTATTTATTTATTTACTTATTTACTTTTAATTATTTAATTAATTATTTATTTGGCTGCGCAGCATCTTAGTTGTGGCAGGCGGGATCTTCGTTGCCGCGTGAAGGATCTTCGTTCCGGTATGAGGATCTTTCAGTTGCAGCATGCGGCATCTAGTTCCCTGACCAGGGATCGAACCCAGGCCCCCTGTATTGGGAGTGCAAAGTCTTAACCAGTGGACCACTGGGGAGTCCCTATTTTTATTTCGACTTTTAAATTGCCCTAGATTTGGCAAATATGACTCTGCTAGCCAACAAAAAACGTCATATTTCAGCACTGGTTAATCAGGTGTGAATAACAGTTCTGTTCACCACTGTATCTCTAGCATGTAGCATCTTGTAGGTACTTAGCATACTCTGTTGGCTGAAGAAAGTGTTTACTATGAAAGATTCAAGACCGCAAAAAGGGCAGTGTTACATAATTAATTATATCTTCTTTTGCCCTAATAAGTGATCCCATTTCATTAAAAGATACTTAAAAAGAGACTCCTAAAATCAGTGCTGCTGAAGAGATTAGAAATAAGATTTCTGAATTCGGCTTTAATTTCCTGCTGTGAAATTTCCAGTTCAGTTCCATATTTTTCTCCTTTTGGTGCCACATTTTAGTTGCCTGAGTTCAGAACTCAATAGTTGTAAATTCTTAGCTGAAAGCTTTTTGACTTCTAATTGAATTTTGGCATCCAATGAACTTGTCTGTTCAAAAATTAGTCCCAATATACAACACAATAGAACAGAAAAAAAGATACCACATACCTTCCATCTCTCAGAGTGTTCACAATAAATCGGTTAATCTGGCAAATACAGTTGCTAGACAATCGTTCTTCCTCAACAAGACGGTTCAACTGTGTTGCCAACATGAAAGCTGAAAAGCACAGAGATTACTTCAGTCTCTAAAACATTTCAGTCATGACAATCTAAAAGCTGATCACACCTGTACCATTAAAGAAAAACAATGCCTTAAATATTAAAACTACTCAGATTCTGCATAGTGAAAAACAGTATTAATTTGCTGTGCATTAAACAGCTGCAGCTACTCTGAAATTAAGTATTTCTTAAAGTGCCCCAAATCATCTTTTCCATCATTCAGGTTTCATGACAAAGACTAAAAAATCTTTTCTAGGTCCTTCACCTTGTGACTAGAGACAGTAAGTATATACTCTGCAAATTCTCTCCTTTCTCCCTGTAAAGCTTCCAGCACAGAAATAAAACCCCAAAAAGACAAGTATAGGACAGCTAACCAATCATATTCACTAAATGTCAATATCATCCTAAGGGAAATTAATCAAAGAAAGCACAGAGCACCAGTTAGACAAAATTAAGCCAAGTGGCAGCTTTCCACTCGACCCAGTCTATTGTTAGAATGCTCTCTGCCAGCTGCAATTCTGTCCTTCCGAAGGCAGAGCCAAGCCAATGGAGACTTCTGGAATGCTCCAATTACTGCAATCAAAGTCTTGGGTGTGCTTTTATTATTTAAATATAAATTCCTAGATTTATACATCATACGTACAAGACAGAGTATTCAATCCATCACTCATAAGCACTCGATAACGGGGTGGATTATTCCCTGTAGCAATGGGACGGATGTTCTAGGAGAGAAAACATGATTCATTAGCCAGGCTGTCTGCTCAGTCCCCAGGGATCAGTCAACTCAAGTGGCAGGACAGCGCATTCGCCATTAGCTCAACACAACTGACTGCTTGCCCACTCTCGACACCTAAATCCAAGTAAAAGAAAACTGGATTTGATGATTCTCCCACCAACCTCTCTCTACTAACATTATTAAACATAACATAAACGAGAATAAAATAGGTTGCCAATACTCTTCTGTTCTCTCTCCCTTAACTCAAACTTGATTGAAAATTAATTTAAAAAAACATACAATAAGGCACCTAATATATGTATGGTACTATGTAGGAAACATGATAAAAATACAAAATGGAAGAAAAAATCCTTGCCCTGAAGAGGCTTATAACTGGGGTGGACACGGAGGCAGAGAGACATGGCAGAGGTGTGCACATAATGACAAGACATTTATTCCAGCTTAAAGGAAATCAGAGGCAGCTTTCTGAAGAAAATGAAATACGGAAACAGCCTTAAGATGACTGGCAGGGAGGGACTTCCCTGGTGGCACAGCGGTTAAGAATCCGCCTGCCAATGCAGCGGACACGGGTTCAAGCGCTGGTCCGGGAGGATCCCACATGCTGGGAAGCGACTAAGCCCGTGCGCCACAACTACTGAGTCTGCGCTCTAGGGCCCACAAGCCACAACTATTGAGCCTGTGTGCCACAACTACTGAAGCCCACACGCCTAGAGCCCATGCTCCGCAACAAGAGAAGCCACCGCAATGAGAAGCCCGTGCACTGCAACTAGAGAAAGCCCACAGGCAGCAACGAAGACCCACCGCAGCCAAAAGTTAATAAAATTTTAAAAAATAAAATAAAATAAAATAATAAAACTGGGAATGTTTGCCTTTAAAAAAAAGAAAAAAAGATGACTGGCAGGGAGTTTGGGAGTAACAGGGAGACACACCATCAGGCTTACTGACTCACAATCTGCAAGTATGATCCAGGATTCCGCTCCTATTGATTTGTAAAATTCTCACTAAAATTTGAGAACCCCTTAAATGAATGATAGGGTTAATGAAGAATTTTAAGCAGACAAGTTCCTGTCAGGTAGATCTCTCCAGAGGCCACATGTAAGGCAGATCTGAGCAAGAAAAACCCCAGGGCAGAAAGACAACCAAGGAGGCAGAAGTACTGATGTGCAGCGCTACAGATCCACCAGCTGTGGAAAGAACAGAAAGGCCAAGCCTCAAATGTGAACCTCCAAAGGTCAAACTCTGGCTGACGCAACATTAAAAGTAAAGCCTGGTTCCTCTCTCAGAGTTACAACACGGACTGGACTATTTTTGTGATGATGAAGAGAATTTTGTCAAGTGGACACACTTCCTGAAGTGGACTGTATGTCCTCTATCAAATGTAATTTATAATTATATGTAAGTTTAAAAAACGTTTGACATAAAAATATGTAGGTACTCACAATGACTTGGAGAATGGGTTTTATGGTTGTAACTCCCTGTTGCATTATGGCCTGAAAAAGTAAAAACAGATGCTTATGAGACAGGCACTCAAATCATGATTAAAACTTGACATATTTTTAATTTGGTGTCTGGAATAAACCACAGATGACATTATTAAAAGACCCTTTTCAGAGCTTATCATTTGAAAATCTACTTTAAGTTTTATCACTCTGGACAAATCATAAAATCGTAAAAGTGGGATTCATACTTACCAACAAGGATACTACATCTAAAAAGCTGGCATCGCGTATGTACTCATTATTCATAATAGCACATTTATTTTCCTACACTGCCCATTAATAGGGAATCAAACAAGTAAGTACAGCAAATCCTTAAAACAGAATATTATGCAGCCTTAAGAAGATATTTCTAGGGACTTCCCTGGTGGAGCAGTGGTTAAGAATCCACCTGCCAATGCAGCGGACACGGGTTTGAGCCCTGGTCCAGGAAGATTCCACACGCTGCGGAGCATCTAAGGCTGCAAGCCACAACTACTGAGCCTGCACGCCACAACAACTGAAGCCCGCGTGCTACAACTACTGAAGCCCGTGCGCCTAGAGCCCATGCTCCGCAACAAGAGAAGAAGAGAAGCCACTGCAATGAGAAGCCCGTGCACCGCAATGAAGAGTAGCCCCAGCTCGCTCCAACTAGAGAAAGCCTGCGCGCAGCAACAAAGACCCAACGCAGCCCAGAAAAGAAAAAAAAAGATGTTTCTATACCACTGGTTGCCTCTTGTGAGAGGAATTGGGTGCTGCGGGACATGTGTGGGAGGCAGACCTTGCACTACATCCTCTTTTATACTTTTTGAATGTTAAATCTCATGACTCTATTAGCAATTATAAAAATAATTTCTAACAAAAGCAAAATAACTATTAATCAGGCTTTTAGTTCGTTTTTAAAAAGGCATCATTTAAAGGTAACCATCAGAAAAACTAGCTAGCTAAAACTCGTTGTCTGACGTCTGCTTTTGCCCATGCTGAAATAAATGATACCAGACTAGCTCTTCCAACCATAAACTAAAAACTGGACAAAAATATATAAACTGTTTTCAAATACCAGGCAACAGGTAGAACAAGACTGTGATCCCTGAAAGGAAAACAAATGAGTTTCTGCACAGAGGCACTTTTGGACCATAGCACAGGGAAGGGAACCCAAAAAGAATACAGCAGTCCTGCTGAGCACAGATCAGTTTGGGGAGGTGCGTTATCTGGACTTCCTGGATGCAGAGTACCCGACAGGAGGGAGCTACATAGAGAAAGAGCTTCAATAACCTATGCAGGGGTTCCCTTGAGTTTTTGGCTGAATTCTAAGTTGTGCATACACAGGATGAGGTGCCACAGACCAGGTAAAGATTAGAGAGATACAGCTGAAAAATTACTGGCGCTCACCCAGGCTAGAATACATTTGAGTTCCAATTAGCCATTTGAGTGGAGAGAACTCAATAAACACCTGGTGCATTCAGGAGAAACCCCAGAAAGGCCATGCTTTAGAAATAGACTAAACTATCCCCAAAGTAAAAGCTACTCTAGACCCACTACAGTCTCAAAGGGCTCAGCTGATCTGCAAGTAAGTTAACAGTCTGCCAGAACAACTCAATATTCTCTATACACATAATCTAGACACTGAACAACGTATTGTTCATAATGTCCATTGCCATCTGGGGTCCCAAGACCTTTTCAGAGGGTACATAAATTGAAAACTATTTTCATCATAATAAACAAGCTTTTGTCCTTCTCACTCTCATTCATTCAATACAATGAAAAACTGGCTGAAGGACTAATAAAACTATACTATTACCACTTATGAATGTCTACTGGATGAAAAATCAGTAATAGAAATCACAGCAGTTCCACTTTCTAATAATAAAGCAACTTGTTGAATTAAAGAACAAGATACATCATGAAGACTGAGTTAATATCTCTTCCGCAGAATTCTACTTTTGCCTTATGAATGGATGAATAGATAGATGTGGCTGGACTGGCTGCTTTGCTTGTGTTCATCTCCTATCAGTACCAACTAATCATCTAGTAAGATCTTCTTTCATGTGAATGCTTGACGACAAACACAGACTATGCTGAAATATTCCAAGTGTTGAATCACTTACAAAACTCATGGTTTATCCTGAAACAGCTGTGTTGACATTTGCACTGATGGTGCAAAGCAGTGGTAGGTAAAACTACTGGTGCCTTAGCCGAGTTACTATAGTAGTAGTCACTGTATTCTTCACTGCCCTGAACACACTGGGGAGGGGAGTTTCACTAAAAAAAAAAGAAAAGAAAAGAAAAGAAACTTGAAGAAATAAAATTATTACATTAAATCGTAACCTTGAGGACAAAAAAATTTTAATATTCTATGCAACCATACAGAAAGTATGCCAAAGTGCTTCTGCTGAAGTATGGCTGCGGCCTTGAGGAAAAGCACTGCTACAACTGTTCGAGCTGCAAGTTGAACCGGCCGTTTTTTCGTCACGGAACGTCATTTTAACTTGAAAGGGCAAACGACAAACTGTGGTTATTCAGACTTGGGAATTTAGTGGATATCTTCTCAAAAATAAAGTGAGACAATTAACTGTATTTGTTGCCAATGATAAAAGAGTTTTCTAATGAAAATCAGGACTTTTGAAAACTTGTATTCACCAGCTTCCTAATACTTACTGACTTTTCTTAATTAAATCAGTAATGATGTTAATAAGCATGAATTTTTGTCATATAACAAAATATATCAACATTTGGAAGATCTGTAAAATGCAATGAACCGATATTTGCCAAATGACCGAAACATGGCGTTACAGATAATGCATAGGTAGAAGATCTATTCAAAATGGAAGACCGGCCAAATCTACATTCCAACTAACGTTTAAGAAACTACCATTTGTTGAGTTTTGATACAGTGTTAAAGGAAACCTGATTTTCTATTCAAAACACTTCTGACACCAAATGTGTGGGTTTTCCACATGAAACAATTCTCTGCAGACACCAACTGGGCGTCTCACAAGTCAACTTAATTTTGACACTAACTACCCAGAATTAGAGTAGACCCCACAGGTTAAGGGCTCAGTCCCACAAGACTGTCCAAGTGCCCACTTCATACACTAATCTCAAGTAGTGGGTCCCCAGGTGACCCAGTTTACACTTGTTTGACTTGGCTACAAATTGTGGGGACTTCCTGGGAGTCCCTCACAGAACTCAGGGAAACACTTTACTTAGTATTACTGGTATATTATAAGAGATAGTTAAAAGGATACAAATGAAAATCAGATGGAGAGGCACATAAGACAAGGTCTGGATGCCCAAGCACAGGAGATTCTGTTCCTGTGGAGTCTGGGGGTGTGCCCCCTCCCAGCATGGAGATGTGTTCACCAAACTAGAAGCCCTCTGAATTTTGTTGTTTAGGGATTTTTCTGAAGGCCCCATTACATAGGCATGATTGATTAAACTGTTGGCTATTGGTGATTAGCTCAATCTCCAGCCTCTATCCTGTGGGGTGAGGTGTAGAGCAGAAAGTTCCAACCCTTTAATCACATGATTGGTTCCTGGCAATCAACCCCTATCCTGAAGCTACCCTGGAGCCCACCAAGAGTTATCTCATTAAACCTCAGGTATGGCTGAAAGGGGCTTATCGTAAATAACAAAAAAAGCTCCTCCCACCCTATCACTCAGGAAATTCCAAGGGTTTCAGGAGTTCTGTGTACCAAAAACTGCACAAAGACCAAACATATATTTCTTATTATGTTACAAGGATCAGCGAAGAAGCCTGAAAAAGGCTATTAAAATACTCCTCCTTTTTCCAACTACATATTTGAAGCCAGATTTCCTCCATATAGTTCGACCAAAAAAACCATATATCCATATACTGAACGCAGGAGCTGGTATGAAAATCTAGCTGTCACGTCTTCTAGTAAGCCAGATATTAAAGCAATGTGCAAAAATGTAAAACAATGTCGCTTTTCTATTTGTTTTGAACTATATAACGGTTTTTCCTAAAACATGTTATTTATGTTAACAGATGAGTTTATTGCTATTTTAAATGAATAAATATTTTTCAAATATCTGTTATAATTTCAAATATGGTAAGGGAGATATAACCCACAAAAATAAAAGCTTTGGGGGGGGGCATTCAGTGACTGTTTACAAATGAAAGGTATTCTAAAATCAAAACATTTGAGAACCACTGTTTTGGACCAAACATTTGTGTCCTGACGCCACCTCCCAATTCATATGTTGACGTTCTAACCCTCAGTGTGAGAGTATCAAGAGATGGGGTCTTTCGAGGCAACTACTTTCAGATGAGGTCATGAGGGTGGAGCCACCATAATGAGATTACTGTCCTTATGAAAAGAGGGACTTCCCTGGCAGTCCAGTGCTTGAGACTCTGCGCTTCCACTTCAGGGGGCACGGCTCGATCCCTGGTCACGCAACTAAGATCTTGAATGCCACGAAGTGCAGCCAGAAAAAAAAAAAGAGAGGAAGAGACACCAGAACTCACTCTCTCCCGACACAAAGAAGAGGTCATGTGAGCACAGTGAGATGGTAGCTGCAAGCCAGGAAGACAGCCCTCACCCAGAACTAAATCTGCTGGTGTCTTGATGGATTTCTCAGCCTCTAGAATTGTGAGAAATAAATCTGCTGTTTACATCACCTAGTCTACGGTATTTTGTTATAGTAGTCCAAGCTAGGATGTGTTGCCTTAAAACAATCATTAAAACATAAAGCATCGCTAATAAGCCAACAGTGGAAATAAATTTTAATCATAAAAAATACTCAAATAATCCAAAAGTCGGGAAAAGTTAAAAAATAGAAAAAGAATAGATGGGACAAATAAAAAAACAAGCAGCAAAAGGAAAACTTAAACCCAAACTTGTAATTATATTAAGTGTAAATGGTTCAAGTACTCCAATTAAATGGAAGAAATTATTGTAATGAATAAGAAAGACCCAGCTATTTGCTTTGTACAAGAAACGCACTTCAAATATAAAAAGGCAAATTAAAAATAAAATACTGGAAAAAGATGTATCATTAAAAGCAGGCAAAGTAGACTTCAGGACAAGGAATATTACCCGGGATAAAAAAGGACATTTCATAATAATAGGGTTGATTCCTAAAGGAGACACAATGGGGACTTCCCTGGCGGTCCAGTGGTTAAGACTCCGCACTTCCACTGCAGGGGGCATGGGTTCAATCCCCAGTCAGGGAACTAAGATCCACATGCTGCACAGCACGGCCAAAAAAAAAAAAAAAAGACACAATGATAAATGTGGTCACCTAACCACAGGGTTTCAAAATACATGAAGGAAAAACTGACAAAATGAAAAGGAGAAATAGACAAATCCACTATTATAATTGGTGGTTTCAACATTCTTCTCTCAGTAATTGACAGGGCAAATAGACCAAAAAATATAGAATTAAGAATATAGAAAACTTAAACTATCAGTAAACTTGACCTAATTAGATCATCTAACAACTGCAAAATACACATTCTTTTAAGTGTACCTGGAACATTTTCATCAAGATAGTGCATATACTGGGCAGTAAAACAAATCTCAATAAATGTTGAAAAGTTGAATTCATACAGAGTACGTTATTTGACCACACTACAATTAAACTAGAAATTAATAACGATATGCTATCTAGAAAATCTCCAAATACTTGGAAGTTAAACAACAACCTTCTAAATAAACCATCTGTTGAAGAAGAAATCACAAGAGAAATTAGAAAGTTATTAACAGAATGAAAATTAAAATACAATCTGTCTAAATTTGTGGGATGTACCTAGAGCAATGCTTAGAAGGGAAAATACAGCTTTAAATGCTCCCATCAGAGAAGAAAAAAGCTCCCAAGTCAATTATCTAAGATTCCACCAAAAGGAGCCAGAAAAAGAATAAATTAAATCCAAGTACACAGGAGGAAAGAAATAAAAGAGCAAAAATCAATGAAATAGAAAATTGATAAATAATAGGAAAAACACAACTGAACCCAAAGCTGGTTCTTTGAAAAGATCAATAAAATTGATAAACTTCTAGCTAGTCTGGCCAAGAAAAAGGAAACACACATTCTCAATGCCAGGAATGAAAAAGGCATCACTATAAATCATACATGTATAAAATTTTATATACATTTATATAATTAGGGAATATCAGGAAATTTATGAAACAACTTAGATTAAATGGATAAGTCCCTTAAAAAAACCCACAAATTATCAAAACTACATAAAAATACAGAAAATCTAGATAATTCTACATCTATTAAAGAAATTAAATTTATAATTTAAAATATTCCAAAAGAGAAAACTCTAGGTCCAGATGGCTTTACTGGTAAATTCTATCTAACACTGAATGACAAAAAACACCAATCCTGCATAAATTATTTCAGGAGATAGAAGAGAACACTTTACAATTCATTGTATGATGCTAGCTTTACTCTGATAGAAAAAACACAGTCATTGTAAGAAAGAAAAATTACAGATCTATATATCACTCATCAATAAAGATGTAAAAATCCTCAACAAAATATCAGTAAATCAACTATAGCACTATATAAAATGTATATAATATGTCATGACTATGTGAGGTTTATTCCAAGAAGGCAAGGTTTACTCAACATTCAAAAATCTATTATTGGGCTTCCCTGGTGGCACAGTGGTTGAGAGTCCGCCTGCCGATGCGGGGGACGCAGGTTCGTGCCCCGGTCCGGGAGGATCCCGCATGCCGCGGAGCGGCTGGTCCCATGAGCCATGGCCGCTGAGCCTGCGCGTCCGGAGCCTGTGCTCCGCAAAGGGAGAGGCCCACGTACCGAAAAAAAAAAAAAAAAATCTATTATTGTAGTCTGTCACATTAACAGAATAAACAAGAAAAACCACAACCATCTCAATAGATGCAGAAAAAGCATTTGACAAAATTCACCATTTATTCATTATAAAAAGTCTCAGCAAATTAGGAATAGAAGATAGGGTTAAACTGATAGCAGGCATCTACCAAAAAATCTAATTACCAATCACACTTAATGGCAAAAGACTGAATGACTTCCCCTAAGATCAGGAACAAGGCAAGGATATAACTCTCATCACTTTTATTAAATATGGCAGTAGAGCTCCTAACTAATGCAACAAGACGAGAAAAAGAAATAAGGGCATAGGGACTTCCCTGGTGGTCCAGTGGGTAAGATTCTGAGCTCCCATTGAAGGGGGCCCGGGTTTGATCCCTGGTCGGGGAACTAGATCCCACCTGCATGCCACAACTAAGAGCCCACATGCCGCAACTAAGAGTCCACATACCACAACGAAGATTCCATGTGCCACAACTAAGACCTGGCACAGCCTAAATAAATAAATAGATAAATAAATATTTTTTTAAAATATATTTTAGGGCTTCCCTGGTGGCGCAGTGGTTGAGAGTCCGCCTGCCGATGCAGGGGACACGGGTTCGCTCCCCGGTCCGGAAAGATCCCACATGCCGCGGAGCAGGTAGGCCCATGAGCCATGGCCGCTGAGCCTGCACGTCCAGAGACTGTGCTCCGCAACAGGAGAGGCCACAACAGTGAGAGGCCCGCGTACGGCAAAAAAAAAAAATATATATATATATGTATATTTTTAAAAAGAAATAAAGGCATAAAGATTGAAAAGTAAATAATAAAACTGTCTTTATGCGCAGATAGTCATGTATGTAGAAAATCCTAAGGCATCTACAAAAAGCTACTAAGTCAATTTACCGAGTTTTCAGGATACAAGGTTAATATGCAAAAATCAACTGTATTTTTATATACTGCCAATTAACAACTGGAAAATGAAATTTTTAAAAATACCATTTTAATATCATTAAAAAAACCTAAGTCTAACAATACATATGCAAGATTTGCATACTGAAAACTACAAAACCCTGAGAGAAATTAAAGAAAACCTAAGTAAATGAGAGATATAGCATGTCCATGGTTTGAAAGATTCAATGTCTGTAAGAAGCCAACTGATCCCAAATTGATCTATAAATGTAATGTACTATCAATCAAAATCCCATCAGGCTTTATTAGAAATTGACAAGCTGATTCTAAAATATATATGAAAATATAGAGAACCTAGATTCAGTAAAACAATTTTGAAAAAGAATGAAGCTGGAGAATTTATACTACCCAATTTCAAGACTTACTATGTAACTACAGTTATGAAGACAATGTGGTACTGGTGTAAGTACTGACATATAGAGCAATGGCAGAATAGGCATTCTAGATATAGACCCACATATATATAAATTTTATCAAAGGTGACAACACAATTCAATGGAGCGTTATAGTCTTTATAACAAATGGGGCTGAAACACTGAATATCTGCAATGGAAAGAATGATCTATACACCATACATAAAAAGGTAAACTTGAAATGGATTACAGACCTGAATATAAACTAAAACTATAAAACTTCTAGAAGAAAACACAGGACAAAAGATTTGTAACCTTGAGGGAGACAAAGATTTTTGTGGACAGAAAAATACAATTCAGAAAAGGAAAAACAAAACAAAAAAAACCCAACTGAACATGAAAATTTAAAACTGCTCTTTTAAAAAAACACCATTGAGGGGCTTCCCTGGTGGTGCAGTGGTTGAGAGTCCGCCTGCCGATGCAGGGGATACAGGTTCATGCCCCGGTCTGGGAAGATCCCACATGCCGCGGAGCGGCTAGGCCCGTGAGCCATGGCCGCTGAGCCTGCGCGTCTAGAGCCTGTGCTCCGCAACGGGAGAGGCCACAACAGTGAGAGGCCCGCATACCACAAAAAAAAAAATACACCATTGAGTTTCCCTGGTGGCCTGGTGGTTAAGAATCTGCCTGCCAATGCAGGGGACACGGGTTAGAGCCCTGGTCCGGGAAGATCCCACATGCCGCGGAGCAACTAAGCCCGTGCACCACAATTACTGAGCCTGTGCTCTAGAGCCCGCGAGCCACAACTACTGAGCCCATGTGCCACAACTGCTGAAGCCTGCGCGCCTAGAGCCTGTGCTCTGCAACAAGAGAAGCCACTGTGATAAGAAGCCCGCGCACCACAACGAAGAGTAGCCCCCGCTCGCCGCAGCTAGAGAAAACCAGTGTGCAGCAATGAAGACCCAACGCAGCTGAAAATAAATAAATAAAATTTATTTTTTAAAAAAACAGCATTAAAAGAATGAGAATCCTCAGATTGGGAGAAAATATATATAATGCTTTTATCTAACAAAAGACGTGTCCTGATTAAATGAAGAATTCTTACAACTAACTAATAAGAACACGTCCCAATTTTTTAAACAGGCAAAAGATATGAACATACACTTCACAAAAGAAGGAATACAAACAGCCAATAAGCACATGAAAAGATGCTCAAGATCATTAGTCATCAGCAAAACACAAATTAAAATCACAGTGAGACACCACTCCACATTCACTAGAATAGGTAAACCTAAAAAGACTGACAAAACTTAGTGTTCGTGAGGAAATGGAGCAAACAGAATTCTCATAAACACTATGGAAATAGTTTAGCAATTTCTTATAAAGTTAAATGTTCAGTTATCACATGACCCAGCAACTGCACTCCCCAATATTTATCTCAGAGGAATTAAAATATATTTCCATAAGAAGACTTGTACATAAAAGTTCATAACATCTTCATTCATAATAGCCAAAAAGGAAAATAACCCAAATGTTCAACAGGTAAATAAACAATTGTGTTTATTCATACCATGGAACACTACTGGGCAATAAAAAGGTGCGAACTACTGAAACAACATGGATAAATCTCAAAAATCATTTTGCTGAAAGAAAGAAGCCAGACACAAAGGGTACATATTATTTGATTCCATTTATATGAAGTTTTAGAACAGTCAAAACTAACCTGTAGTGATAGAAACCAGAACCCAAAACAGTGGTTGCCTAGGGTAGGGGCAGGGGATGGGAAAGGAGCAGATTGTGGTGGTGTATACATTTGTCAAAACTCATCAAACTGCATATAGTTTGATGCATTACTGCATATAGTTTGATGTATTACAGACTGATATAGTTTGTAAACAATACGTATTATAGTTTTTGTCATACATAAATCAAACTGAACTTCAGTAAAGGTGTTTTTTTTTTTTTTTTAAAGGAACAGAACTGGGGGAAGGGACAGGTCAGTAATTTCATCAAGCACCTTTCTGTTTTATTTGATTCTAAAACCAAATACATGTAGTACCTTACCATTCTTTTTAATTTATTTGTGTCATCATAAATAGTGAATATAAGACTTACTCTTCTGGGACATATAGCATGATATATACACTTAAGACAGAACTGACTTAAATTTTCCAAATTAACATTGCTAATAAAAATACAAAGCAACAGTGGTGATCATTTTGTAATGTACAGAAATATCAAATTACTATGTTGTGCACCAAGAACTTACACAGTATTGTAAGCCAATTATACTTCAAAAACAAACAAACAAATGAACAAACTTATAGAAAAAAGAGATCAGATTTGTGGTTACCAGCGGCAGGAAGTAGAGGGAGGAGGAACCGGACAAACGTGGTCAAAAGGTACAAATTTCCAGTTATAAGATAAATTAGTACCAGGGATGTAACATACAACATGATTAATATAATTAACAATGCTATATATGAAATATAATTAACAATGTTATATATGAAAGTTATTAAGAGAGTAAATCCTAAGAGTTCTCATCACAAGGAAAAAAATACTTTTTTCTTTTTATTTTATATCTATATGAGGTGATGGACATTCACTAAATTTACTGTGGTAATTGTTTCATGATGTATGTAAGTCAAATCATTATGCTGTACACCTTAAACTTATACAGTGTTGTATGTCAATTATATCTCAATAAAACTGGAAGGAATAAAATACAAAACAACAGAATGGAATGGTTCAGAGCACACGTTCAAATCCTCACCTCATGCACAAATTATTTAACTTCTCTGGACTTCAATTACTTCATCTGTAAGATGGGGTTAATGATAAAAATCTACTTTACAGGGTTACTGTAACTACTGACTATAATAAAGTATCTGGCACATTGGAAAAGATCAAAAGTATTCATTCCCTTCCCCTTTCTTTGTATTACCTAATTACTCAAGATACAAATGCTATTAGTTCTATTTACCACAATAGTTCCACGCAAAATCTCTTATTTTATGTTCGCTCTTGCCGAAAATGCACTATTTGTGTGTTAGTGCTTACCCTTTGGGGTCTATGCCTTTTGAACTAAAATGATATTACCTGCTTTAGCTGATAAACAAACTTGACAAAGGTACTCTACACTCCATCACCACAAACACACACACACACAAATTTTCCTTATCATTTATGAACAAAACCTAAGTAATACTTCACCTAACACTGGAAATATGTTTCCTAAATTTTGAATATGGCAAAAACTAACTCATCATTTTTTTTTTTTTTTTGCGGTACGCGGGCCTCTCACTGTTGTGGCCTCTACCGTCGCGGAGCACAGGCTCCGGACGCGCAGGCTCAGCAGCCATGGCTCACGGGACCAGCCGCTCCGCGGCACGTGGGATCTTCCCAGACCGGGGCACGAACCCGCGTCCCCTGCACCGGCAGGCGGACTCTCAACCACTGTGCCACCAGGGAAGCCCCATCAAATTATTTGAAAAATACCAGTCACTCTCCTTGAAAGTGAAGAACAATTCCTAATTTGTCTTAAAGATGCAAGGTAGCAGCTATAAAGTAAACAAGGACTACAATTTGCAATCACTTCTCAGGGTTATTTCTAATTTATTAAAATATTCACTCAACTCTGCCAACTGTTCTTCCCCATCCATCTCTGTCCCTTTCTTTTCCCTGCCTCACGCGCAATTAGCAAACATTTATTGGGCACCTAAAACTTGCCAGCAGTCCTTCCGGTACTGGGGAGACTATGTTGAGCAAAAAACCAGACATAATTTCAGGCCTCAAAGAATTTACAATCCAGTGGAGGGAGACAGAAAGTAACTGATATGAATCAAATAAACAACATATAAATGTAAGATCACATCTGTGATTATTAATAATAGGTAACATACAATGACCATTTATTATGCATCAGGCATGGACTGAGCACTTTAAATTAATAGCTCATTTAATCGTCCCACTAACCTTAGGCAATAGGTACTAGGTATGATTAACCTCATTTGACAGAAGAGGAAAGGCAGAGTTTAATATCGTGAACAAACAGGAATTAGGGGCTGAAAATAAAGGGATTTAGCCTAGCAAGGGGAGTCAAGGAAGGTTTCTCTGAGGAAGTAACTGAGCAGAGACTTGAAGGTTACGTTAGTCAGCAAGGGGAGAATGAGGAACCACCCAGGCAGTAGGAACAGGTTAAAGAATGTTCAAAGCCCCTGTGGAAGGCAGGAGTATGAAATATACCCGGATTTAAATTAAAAAAAAAAAAAAGGAAAGGCTTGAAAGGAGGAAAGAACTGGTGGGAATATGCTATGATGGGAATGGCAAGAGGAGAGTTATGCTGGGTAGAAGTGAGAAGGCCAGGCAGAAACAATGGTGCCAGTGTGGATGGAGAAAAGTAGATGCATTTAAGAGATATATGTGGAGATAAAACACACCAGACTTGGGGAGGGACTGGACATCCAGGGTGACGGAATGTGTAGCAAGAATGATTCCACAATTTCTGGCTGTTGTAACTTAATGAATAATGGTGCCATTCATCCAGACAGAGAACGGTAGAGGCCCAAATTTAGAAAGATAATGGATTTGCTTTGGGACATGTTGAATTTAAAATGTTTTTGAGATATCAAGTACGCATCTGATAGAGGTTTGTCTTTCAGAGTAAAGGTGGCTCCGGACACAGAAATTTGTGAGCAATTGACATACAGATGGTAATTTGTCTCGGGAGAAGAGTCAACAAAAATTTACAGAGAGATCTCCAGACGGGGAAAGACAAGCCAAGCTGAGCCACAGAAACCGAAAGAAGAGGGTGTTACCAAAAGAAAGCGATGATCAATAGTCAAACGCTGCTGAAAACTCGGGTAAATGTAACTCTCAAAAGTGTCTGTTCGATTTAACGACCTGGAGGCACTGCTGACTTTAGCCAGGGTTACTTCTATAGTGATCAGGGGAGTGACTGATTGGAGTCTGTTGAAGGGTTAATGGGAGGCGAGAAAAAGAAAGAACTGAAAACTGACAACTCTAGGAAAGTTAGGCTGCGGATGGGGGAAGGGGAGGAGAAAGAGAGTGGCTGCGGGAGAGAGATGGATGAAAATCAACAGTTTATTTTGTTTCATTTCCTTAAGCAGGAAAAACATGAGCGTGTTTAAAAAACGATGGGAAAAATGCTTTGAGGAGTGATGACTCTAGGGAGTCACCCGGCGGTTCCTCCCCGGCCCCCGCTGTCTCCTCCTCCCGTGTTCTCTCCCCCTTCTCCACCCCGCACAGCCCCAAGGCCCACAGCCACCCCGGCCCGCGCCCGGCTCCGAGGCGTCTCCTCACCGCAATGGCCCCCTCGCTCAGGTGGCCCACCATGGTTCCGCCGCAACAACTACTGCGCTCCGACACCGCTGCAGCCCTGGCTCTACTCCAGGGAACCCGCGCGCTCCAAAGCGATTGGCCAGAGGACCTGCGTGCACCGTGAAGACCTCCCGACGTGCGCAGGGCACGGGGGCGGGTTTAGGAGCCGAGCAGCCACCTCATTGGCCGAGGCACGGCGGGCGGCCCACGTGACTCACCGGAGCCCAGGTCCGGGGCCTAGTCGCTGGATTGCGGGGCCTGGGGGCGGGGCGCGGAACCACGGAGCGCGCGAAGCGTGATGCGCGAAGCGTGACGCGGACGCAGCGAGGGTCGCAGAGTGGAGGAGTTCCGGCAGCTTTACGAGAGTCCCAACTCGGCCTTTGGTGGGCAGACACTGATTGGTAACCCAGAGGAGTGGTAGAGCTGTTGCCCTAGTAACTCTGCTACTAGATGTAGTCAAAGCATTGACTTGCTTCCTTCAGCAGCCCAGAGCTGAGCTCCCGCAGGTTCCAGACCCTGAGCTTGGCAGAGTGGGGAATCTCTCAAGGTAAATAAGACCTGGTCCCTACCCTCAGAGGAGAGCACAGTCTGTCGAGGGAATTTCTGCTGTGAGGAGCACTAACTCAAGATAGACATGGTTTGGGCCCCAGGAGAGACGGTGTGCTGCTATCACAGGTGGAAAAATCAGGGAAGGCTTCCCAGAGGAGGTACCATTTGAACTGGGTCTTGAAGAATGTTGGGAAATTTGCCAGGTGGACTCCAAGTGAGGGTAGGGCCAATGAATAGTCTTTGTAAAACCTAGGGAGATGAGTAACCTGGCAAGCTGGGGATAGCTTTGAGTAGCTAGATAGTAGGGTACAGAGGAAGAAGTGAGACTTGAGCATTAGAAAGTAAGCCAAGAGTCAAATAATGAAGGATTTGTACTGGGCTTCCCTAAATGCTAGGAGGAGCATTGATGAATTTAAGGCGGAGTACTGACATCTGTCTCAGTGTGGAAGATGGACTGAATTTGGAATGGGGAAGTGGGGGGGTCTGAGGGCGTGGAGACTAGTTATGACACTCCAGAAAGAATGCCAGACAGGAAATGGTGCGGGCTTGAACTAAAGGAGTGACCTGGGGATTGAAAAGAAAATACTGAACTGGGTAAGAGTTCTGATTCATCATTGTATAACCAGTACCTAGTATGATGCCTGGAACAAAGTAAGCTTTCAATAAATATTTCTGAATGAAGGGATGTTGAGTGAATTGGGGTGAGAAACAATAGATGCTTCCTCAGCATGTAAACAACTATAGGAAGAGACCACAAGAATTGATTTTGTTGCTTCATGCATGCTTGAATGAAATCTTGACTTTCTAGAATTGTGCATTTGTAGAAATCCGAATTCCTTATTTTCTTATTCATTTTTTAGATTTAAAGTAGCATGGATCTGCCCGTGGATGAGTGGAAATCATACGTACTTCAGAAGTGGTCTTTGCTCCCCAAGTCCATTCAGGTTACAATTTCTACAGCAGAGACTTTAAGCGATATCTTTCTTCACTCATCTTCGCTTCTTCAGTAAGTGAGTGGAAGCTTTAACCAGGGAAATTTTGATGCGGAAAACGTTGTCTTTTGTGATTTGCTCTAAAATTACATCTCTTTTTTTTTTAATATAAATTTATTTATTTATTTATTTTCTTCGTTGGGTATTCGTTGCTGCACCCAGGCTTTCTTTAGTTGCGTCGAGTGGGGGTTACTCTTCCTTGCAGTGCGCGGGCTTCTCATTGCAGTGGCTTCTCCTGTTGTGGGGCACGGCCTCTAGGTGCGCAGGCTTCAGTAGTTATGGCGCACAGGCTTAGTTGCTCCGTGGCATGTGGGATCTTCCCAGACCAGGGCTCGAACCCGTGTCCCCTGTGTTGGCATGTGGGTTCTTGTGCGAGCCACTGTGATAAGTGCTTAGTAAACAAAAAATACATCATTTAAAAAAAGATAGACAAAGATCCTTACCTTTGAGGAGCTTAATTGTAGCAAGGAAGGACAGACAATAAACATAAATAAGTTAAAATATATAGTATGTTAAAGATGAGAAATACAGTAGAAAAAAAGGAAAAATTGAACAGGGTAGGGGAAGTAGGCAGTGCCAGGAGCGAGAGTACAGACTGTAGTATTAAGTAGTATAATCAGATATGCCTCATTGAAAGAGTGAAAGTGGAGCAAAGTCTTGGAGATACAGGAGTTAACAAAGTAGCTATCTGAGAGAAGAGCATTCCAGGCAGAGATCCTAAGGTGGGAGCGTGTCTGGCATGTTTAAGCAACAGCAAGTTGGATGAACAGCTAGTGGTGGATGGACAGAGTAAGCCAGAGGGAGAGTGGTAGGAAATACCATCAGAGAGGTAATGGGACATGCATGGGAGTTGGGGAAGAGCAGGTGGCACAAATCGAGTTGACCCTTTCTTAGTGCCTTATCTTTTTACCCTGAGTAGGAAGTTATTGCGGGGTGTAGTAGGCAGAATTCTAAAGATGCTCCCCCTGCCCCCATGCCAGCATTCTGGTCCCCTGGTTACTCAATCCTGGTCCCCTGGTTACTCAATCTAACATTAACCTAGACACTGCTGGGAAGGGATTTGGCTGATGTAATGAAAGTCCCAAGCCCCCTGACTTTGAGATATAATTACTGGGTGGGTGTAACCCAATCAGACCAGACTTTTAAAAGCAGAGAGTTCTTCCCAGCTGGTAGCAGAAAGGGAAATCAGAGAGATTCAAAGCATGAGGTTTGAATGCGATTTGGCTGACTTTGAAGGTGGAGCTACATGACACATGACAAGGAATGCAGGAAGCTTCTAGAAACTGAGAGTGCTTCCTGGCTAACAGCCAGCAAGGAAATGGGGACCTCAGACCTATAATTGCAAGGAACTGGCTTCTGTCGGTTCTAAACTCAACATCCTGGATGAGTTTAGATATAGATTCTTGCCCAGATCCTCTCTATAAGAGATCACCTTGATTTCAGCCTTGTGAGACCCTAAGCAGAGAGCCCAGGTAAGCCCACCTGGACTTCTGATCTACAGAACTGAGGATAATAAATCGGTATTGTTTTAACCTGCTGAATGTGTGGTAGTTGTTACACAACGATAGAAAACTAATTCACAGGGTTTTGAGATAAGAGTGATACGATCTGATTATATTTTAAACAGATGTCTGCACACATCCACCCACAGGGTAAATCCATGCCACTGCCTGTTTTTGTGTGGCCATCAGCTAAGAATGGTTTTTACAGATAAATATTCGTAGTCGATTTGATGATTGGGAACATTGGCTTTGAACTCCAGTTTAGCAAAACGGTATCCATTTTTTAAAAATTTTTTTCATTCTTCTCATTAGTAGACCTGTGTTACAAAAAAATTGTACTCAATTATTATACCTTGAATTTGGTCAGTAAATGATTTTTACAAGCGTGTTTTTTCTTCTGTTGTATAAGCACCTTTGTAATAGCCTCGATTTTACCTCTTGGCCCAAGCAGGCTAAATATTTACTCTCTGGTTTTCTAGAGAAAGTTTGCTGATCCTTGTTTTTTTTGTTTGTTTGTTTGTTTTTTTGCGGTACGCGGGCCTCTCACTGTTGTGGCCTCTCCCGTTGCGGAGCACAGGCTCCGGACGCGCAGGCTCAGCGGCCATGGCTCACGGGCCCAGCCGCTCCGCGGCATGTGGGATCCTCCTGGACCGGGGCCCGAACCCGTGTCCCCCGCATCGGCAGGCGGACTCTCAACCACTGCGCCACCAGGGAAGTCCCCCGATCCCTGTTTTAAAGGATTGCTCTGACCACTGTGTTGAGTATAGCAGGAGTAAGAGTGGAAATAAAGAGAATTGTTGGAAGGCTGTTGCTTTAAGCCAGGTGAGAGAGGAGGTGATAGTAATTTGGGCCAGGGTGGTAGTAGTAGGGATGATGAGAAGTGGTTGGATTCTGATGGTGTACAAGATAAATTGATACAGCTTACTAACAGCAAAAAGGAGTATCAGTAAGAATCCAAATTTGAAGTTTTAGAGCACTGAAAGGAATATAAATCAAAGAAGAGGATTTGTCTGATTGTTTAATGTTGGAGTTCCTCAAGACTCCAGCCTAGGCTCTTTCTTAGTCACTCTCTATTCTCAACCAGTTCAGCCTCATTCACACCCATGACATCAATTACCTCCTATATGCCAATTACCCTTAAAATTATATCTCCAGCCCTCACTTCTTCTCTGAGACACAAATGTCTAAATCAGATGACTACTTAAAGCCTCAAAGATACTTAAAATTCAACATATCCAAAACCAAACTCACAATCTTGTCTTCGAAATTAGATTACCTTCCAGTGGTGTCTATCTTAATGAACTGCACTGCCTTATTTCAGTTCCTGAAACTAGAAACCTGTGAACCATTTATATATATATGTGTGTGTGTGTGTGTGTGTGTGTATATATATATATATATATATATGTATGTATATTTATTTATTTATTTATTTATGGCTGCGTTGGGTCTTCATTGTGTGCAGGCTTCCTCTAGTTACAGCAAGTGGGGGCTACTCCTCATTGCAGTGCATGGGTTTCTTATTGAGGTGGCTCCTCTTGTTGCAGAACATGAGCTCTAGGTGCATGGGCTTCAGTAGTTGTGGCTCGCGGGCTCTAGAGCGCAGGCTCAGTAGTTGTGGTGCACAAGCTTGGTTGCTCTGTGGCATGTGGGATCTTCCCGGAGCAGGGCTGAAACCCGTGTCCCCTGCATTGGCAGGCGGATTCTTAACCACTGCGCCACCAGGGAAGTCCCCCATTTTATATTTTAAAATAACTCATGATCATTCCCCCTTTTTACTTCAGATCATCATGATTCCTTAGTGAATTACACCACCATCCATCCAGTTGCTGCCCAGAAACCTAGGAGTCATGCCTGATTTTTCCTTCTTCCTCATACCCCGTATTAAATCCATTGCCAAATTTTGTCCATTTTAGGACTGTGAATGCTGAATTTCTTTCAAATTTAGCAAATAGGACTTCTGCTTCTGGATAGGATATAATAGGTCACAACAGGCAGTACTTTTGAAACTAAAAAATACTGATACGACAATAATCATATTTTTAAAGACACCAGAGAGCAACAAGGACCAGAGGACTAAAATTCCAGAGAGGGAAGACTCCCTCCTAGGCGTTCGCTAGCCATGGTCTTTCCTGGGGGTAATTGAAGGCTGAGGATCAGGCTGGCCCCAAGCACAGGGACTGTCCTGGGGGAAACTGAAACCAGCAGACCTTTTGGCGGTCATTTGGGGCTGATGTGATGGATTGGAAACTACAAGATGGCCAAACTCAAGGCCCAAATTTAAAGTCCGTTTGCCTCATGGGACGTTTACTGAGTTCTCAGGAAGTGCAGGAGGCCTACCAAAAAGGCAGAATACAATCTCCCGCAATCTTGCAATGCTGAGGAGCAAAATCCCACTAGTGGAAAGGGGCCTGCAACAAACACACATACAATCTTCCTATCAAGACATTTGCTGGATTTTGAACCTCTGGTATGATAAGTTAAAAATCCTAGCTCAAAACATCCTGAGACCAAAACTTTCAGGCATGAGAAGACAGAGACCTCCAGTCTCTCAACCAAAAGCTCAGGAGGTCCACACCCAAGAATAGGAAGAAACCAGAGGTGTACTGAGTTTTAATAAGACTGTAGACCAATGCTGATCAAATTCAGCTCTTGATAAAGGTAGGCCAGCCCCTCATCCTATCTGCCTAGCAGGGGAAAGGGGGCACTTTCATGGTGGAACGTGTTGTGTTGCTTCATTATGTCTTCCATACATAATGTGTCAGGAACACAAAATTACTAAACTGCGGAGGGACATTAAAATGACCCATAATGAAGAGAAAAAATGAACATTAGAAATAGATTGACTGATGTTTACATACAGGAGTTTGTAGACCAGGTCTTTTAAATAACTGATTAACATGTTGAAGAAGCTAGAGGAAAAGGTGGACAAGGTGGATGAAAAGATAGATTCCAACAGAGAATTGGAATCTATAAAAAATAATAAATTTCAGTACTTAAAGTAGTCAAAAATCATAGACACAGAAAGTAAAATGGTGGTTGCCAGGGGCTGAGGGCCGGGGAGAATGGAGGGTTATTGTTTAATGAGTATGGAGTTTCAGTTTTACAAGATGAAAAGAGTTATGGAAATAGATGTTGATGATGGTTGTATAACATTGTGGATGTATATAATACCACTGAACTATATACTTTAAGATGGTTGAGATGGGGGCTTCCCTGGTGACTCTGTGGTTGAGAGTCCGCCTGCCGATGCAGGGGACACGGGTTCATGCCCCGGTCCGGGAAGATCCCACATGCCGCGGAGCGGCTGGGCCCGTGAGCCATGGCCACTGAGCCTGCGCGTCCGGAGCCTGTGCTCCACAACAGGAGAGGCCACAACAGTGAGAGGCCCACGTACCGCAAAAAAAAAAAAAAAAAAAAGACATTGCAGTCTGACCACTGCCTATCTCTCTGGCTTCCTCTCTCACCACACTCACCTTTCAGACATATAGGCCTTCTTTTAGTTCTTGATGTGCACTGTGCTGCTTCTTGTCACATGGTCTTTTCTTAGGGTATTTCTTTTGCCTGAAATGCTTTTCCTATGCACTCCACCATGCCCTTACTAATTTCTCATCCTTCAGGCTCAGCCACATCTTCCTTAGGAAAGCCTTCCCTGAGTCCCTGCTGGGTCATGTTCATTTTTTATGCATTTACAACACTGCATACCTTTCCTTTTTATATTTGTGTAATCATTTGATTAACGTCTATCTTTACTACTAGACTATAAACTCCATGAAGGCAAGAACCATGTCTGTATTTGTTTGTCTCTCTGCAGACAAGAGTAGTGTAGTGTCAAAAAAACAGGTACTCAATAAATATTGATTGAGTGATAGTTTGGTAAAGCTTTTAGTTCAGTGGCTGGCACATATTAATACTCAGCATGACACGTGAATGAGAGCCTTATATATACACATAAATACATAACCTTTCACGTTCAAGGTTTTCATATTTATCTTTGTGCCAGCAGCTATTACCGTGTCTGGCACATAGAGGCACTCCGATTTTGGTTGAGTGAAATAATTCAACCTTGAGCCTTGCCAGTTCAGGTACTAGGTACAATTAGGGTTATACTTTTTTTTTCTTTGGCTTGTTGTTTTTCTTTTTTATTAATGTTAGTAAGATACAAGTACATTCTCATCGCAAAAGATTGATACAGTATTTTATAAAGTAAAACATGAAATTTCCCCCTTAGCCTTCTCATTCTCTTTCAGAGATTACCACAAGTTATTAGAACTTTCTATTTCTTTTTTATGTATTCTCGTACATTTGTACATAAATGTGCGCGTATCTTTTTCTCCTCTATTATATTATGTGCTTTGTTCTTCGAGGGTTTTTGCAACATCACACCTTAATCTTTTTAGCAACCAAATGAGATTGCTAGTATATTATTGCCACAACTTAACTTATTTGTTTCCCTATTGATGGGCAGTTATGTTCTTTCCAGGTGGTTGTTTTTGTTTTTTTACTGTTACAAACAATGCTGCAATGAACAACTTTTATATATGTTGTACCTATGTTTAGAATTTAAGATAGATTCTTAGAAGATGATTTGTTGCATCAGTGGTTATGAGCAATTTAAATTTAATAAATACTTCCAAATTGTCTTCCAAGAAGGCTTTACCCACTTACCATGAACATTAGAAAACAAGTCTTTTTTTTTTTTTCGCCGCACTGCACCACATGAGGGACCTTAGTTCCCCCACCAGGGGTCGAACCTGTGCCCCCTACGGTAGAAGCACGGAGTCTTTTTTTTAAATAAATTTATATATATATATTTATTTATTTTTGGCTGCACTGGGTCTTCATTGCTGTGCACGGGCTTTCTCTAGTTGCAGCGAGCGGGGGCTACTCTTCATTGTGGTGTGCGGGCTTCTAATTGCGGTGGCTTCTCTTGTTGTGGAGCACGGGCTCTAGGCATGCAGGCTTCAGTAGTTGTGGCACATGAGCTCAGTAGTTGTGGCTCACGGGTTCTAGAGCACAGGCTCAGTAGTTGTGGCGCATGGGTTTAGTTGCTTCGTGGCATGTGGGATCTTCCCAGACCAGGGCTCGAACCCGTGTCTCCTGCATTGGCAGGCGGATTCTTAACCAGTGCGCCACCAGGGAAGTCCCGTGAAGCACGGCGTCTTAGCCACTGGACTGCCAGTGGGACAGGGAAGTCCCAGAAGGCAACAGTCTTTAATTTTGGCAACCTTAAGGACAAAATAATCTTGTTTTAATTTGCATTCTGATTACTAGTGAAGTAATGCACCATTTCTGATATTACTCATTAATATTTGTTCTGTGAGTTTTTGTTTGTGTCCTTTGCCCATTTCTCTAGCGGGTTGTCTGTCTTTCTCTTAATAGTTTTTAAGGGGTCTTCATGAGTCTGACTATATATTTCTTTGCTATTACATATGCTACTAATTTTTCTCCTAGTCTATTATTTATCTATTTTTATTTTACTTATTGTGTCTCATTATATATAAATTGCATGCGTGTATTTTAACTTTTTTACAGCCGTTTCTGTCTTTTTCTTTTATGGTTTCTGGGTTATGTGTCTGAGGATAGTCTACTCTTCCCCAAGATTATAAAAATATTCTTTATTTTCTTCTAACTTTTTTGGTAGTTTTGTCTTTTAGTTTTAGCTCTCTAATCCATCTGGAATTTATTTTTGTGTGTGATGTGAGGGAATATTCTAAGTTTTATTCCAGATAGTTTTCCCACGTCATTTATTGAATAGTCCATCCTTTCCTCAGTGCTTCAAAATGCCACATTTATTAAATTCCCACTTATCTATAAATGAGTTTCTAGACTCTACGTCTGTGCCAAAACCAAAGAGTTTTAATTACTGTGACTTTATAGTATCATACTAGAATTTTTTCAGTTTCAAGTGACAGAAACCCAGCTCAAATTAGGAAATCTATAGGCTATGGAAACTAGGATGTGCAAAGGCAGATCTATTTTTAAGCTGAGTTGTATCCAGGAGCTCAGAAGATGTCATCAGACTCTATCTCTTCATCTGTCAGGCAGACTCTCTCCACCTGGTGGGCAGTATAACCATTGGTAACCTTGAGCACATGCTGAAAATAGCTTAATAACCACAAGAAAAGAGGTCATCTTTCCTAAGAGTTTTGGCAGAAAAGGTCTGGGTTGGACTCTGACCAACCTAACTTTGATGGCATGCACACCCCTTCAACCAAAGATGTGGGCTCCTCTGATTGGCCAGGCCTGTAACACATGCCCAACGGTCTTGCAAAATTGGGGTCAATCCTACTTCAACCACAAGGAATGGTTTCCCCCCTGAGATTTTGTTACCAGACGTGGTGAGAAGGAGCAGTTGAAAGCAGGGAAGTCTGGTACAAATGTGGCTTTGCTATCTGTTAAGCCAAGTTCCCACACACATATACACAGTCGTTATTCTTTTTCAAGAATATCTTGGCTGTTTTGTGTACATTTCCCCCATGTGAACTTCGGAATTGACTGTCAAGTTCAATAAAAAGTGTTGTTGGGGGCTTCCCTGGTGGCGCAGTGGTTGAGAATCTGCCTGCCAATGCAGGGGACACGGGTTCGAGCCCTGGTCTGGGAAGATCCCACATGCCGCGGAGCAACTAGGCCCGTGAGCCACAACTACTGAGCCTGCGCGTCTGGAGCTTGTGCTCCACAACAAGAGAGGCCGCGATAGTGAGAGGCCCGCGCACCGCGATGAAGAGTGGCCCCCGCTTGCCACAACTAGAGAAAGCCCTCGCACAGAAACGAAGACCCAACACAGCCAAAAATAAGTAAATAAAATAAAAATAGATCTCCTTAAAGTGGAAAGAATCACCCTATGAATAATGTTATCGTGAATATCATGCTAACAATTGAATAATTATTCCAATAAAATATTTAAAAAAAAGGTGTTGTTGGGTTTTTGATTGGGAATTTATAGATTCATTTAGGGAGACTTGACACGTTTACAATATTAATTTCCTCATTCACGTAAAGGGTATGTCTTGCCACTTGTTTAGGGCTTCTTTTATGTCCTTAAATAAAGTTTTATCATTTTCTTTATATAGGTCTTGCACATTTCCTCTTAGATTTGTTCTACTTCTTACAAGGTTTTTGTTGTTCTTGTGAATAAGACTTTTTCCCCCAATTACATTCTCTGACCGATGATCGGTGGCATAAATATAAGCTAGGAATCATCTTATAATAGGCCACCTCACTGTACGTTCACATTATTTCGTCATTTTTTATGCCAATCCACTTAGAATTTTTAGTAAGTATATCTGCAAACAGCAATCCTCCTTTCAAATATTTGTACCTCTTCTTTTACTTTTTAATTATAGCATTATTTAGACCTCTGGTGCAATGTTGAATAGTAACAGGCATTTAGGACATTGCTATAGGTTTATAGTATATACCCTTTATCAGTTTAAGGAAGTTGCACTATATTGTATCATAAATAAGTGTTGAATTTTATCAGTCCTTTTTTTTGATATATTTTGGGAGGAATGATCATTTTCTTATTCCACTTTAATCTGTTAAGGCAGAATTGACATCAGTAGATTTACTGAAGCTGAACTGTTTTGGAGAATAACTCTGGTTATCATCTAACATTTTTTTTAACACAGGGGTAGATTCAATTTGCGGAGGTTATTTTTAGGATTTTTATATCTATGTTCTTAAATGGTATTAGACTATATATTTGTGTGTGTGTGCTCTATTCATCAGCTCTTGGTATCAGGGTTATGATAGTATGCCTCATAGTATGAACTGGAGAGCTTCCCATATTTCTCTATGCTCTGAAATAATTTATATAATGTAGGGATTATTTGATTCTTTAAAGCTGGTAGAAAAATCCTGTAAAACTATGTAGACCTGGTACCTTATTTATTTATTTATGTTTGTGGTACGCGGGCCTCTCACTGCTGTGGCCTCTCCCGTTGCGGAGCACAGGCTCCGGACGCGCAGGGCCAGCGGCCATGGCTCACGGGCCCAGCCGCTCCGCGGCATGGGGGATCTTCCCGGACCGGGGCACGAACCCGTGTCCCCTGCATCGGCAGGCGGACTCTCAACCACTGCGCCACCAGGGAAGCCCCCCTTATTTTTTAAAATATTTATTTATATATTATTTATTTATTTATTTGGGCTGCACCAGGTCTTAGTTGTGGCATGCAAACTCTTAGTTCCATCATGCATGCGGGATCTAGTTCCCTGACCAGGGATCGAACCCGGGCCCCCCTGCATTGGGAGCACAGAGTCTTACCCACTGTGGACCACCAGGGAAGTCCCTAGACCTGGTACCTTATTACATGGAAATATTTTCCTTTTTTAGTTTATTTTTTATCAGAATAATATGCATGTAGTATAAGAAGTCAAATAGTACTTCAAAACTTATAAAGAAAAACAGCAACTCTCGCTTACTCTTCCCCATTTCTATTCTGCAAAGACTGATATTTAAAGTCATTCTGTTTCTTCCAGCATTTAATTTCGTATTACTAAACAGTATGCTAATATTGCTATTTTTGAATTTTTAGTTTTAGATGCCAAATCTAGCTCTCTTACCCCCAACTCATATGTATATACTTTGCTTTTCCCTCATTGTATCATCATAACTATATTATAATTTATAATATATAACCAGTAGAATATGATACTGGTTAAACCAGTTTTCAATGTGTATATCCTTATGTGTATGTAAATATCATATGAACCACAAAGTATACTTTGAATTACATTTCCTTTCTTGTACAACTCTTATTTTCCCTGAAGTAAATAATTGCCTCTATTTTTATTTGTTCTGTGTATCTCTTACTACTTCACCCCCAAACTTCTCTACTTAACAAGTTAGTTCCAAAGAGCTGTTTGTAAAACTATTCAATCATAATCTAAAATGACCAAAAAAGATTTAAATTTCTAATCTCCATATGTTTGCCCAGTAAATGAAAGTATGAATTGGGCCTTTAAAGCTTAAAGCCAGGCATACACTCTTCTTTCTTGCCATTTACAGTCTTTGAGAAGTGTTTTCCCAAATTAGATGCGTTTTGTCAATATCAAAGACCTTTTGAGACATGTGGACCTCTCCCATTGATAATCTACAGTGTCCTAGGGAATCCTTAACAGACTCACTATCGGCACTCACTGCCTTCCTATTTGTTTTGATTTTACACTGATTCAAATGGAATACTTTGTTTTGCCAGAAATCAAGGAAATGCTCAAAGACTAATGGATTTAAGTAAAAAAAAGAACATAGGAGCCAGTCTGAAGAGGTTTCCATTGGCCAAATTTAGGACAATCTGAGCATCAAAAAGTATAATGATGATAATGGTTTATAAGAATGAATTTTTTCAAGTCCATGGTGATACTCAAAAAATACATAAATAAGTAAAAGAAGAAAAGGGGGAAACATTTGTCTTTACAAAAGAATGCTAATTAATAAGTTTAGAAATAATGATAGAATTAGAAAATCACCATTTTGTAACTCCCAGTGTAATAAGGGATTCTGGCCATAATCGTCAATGGATGCTCAAAACATTAGAAGAAAGATCACTGGGAAACAGGTTATTCACATGGTCTCAAAGTATGGCCCCATAGACTACTTATTAATGTTACTTATTACAAGGGGAAAGTTATCTTTATATTAGAGAAATCCAGCAGTCACCACTTTAACCAGGTGACCAGCCAACATCACCAGTAGTGATGGGACTGCCTGACATGTGTCTCCTGGTTTGAAACAACAAGAAGTATACAGATTTAACGATGGACTAATATTCTTGACAAAAATTGTTTGACCTGAATCTAATCATGAGGAAACAATGAGACAAAACCAGAATGTGTAACGTTTTCCTGGACTTGAGTCTTCAAAAAAACTTAATCATGAAAAACAAAAAAAATTATTGGACTGTCTCAAAAGAAACTAATGAGAAATAACTAAATGCAGTACGTTAGAACCTTGATCTGACATCAGGTTGGGGTAAGAAAAAGAAAGAAAAGACATTTTAGAAATAATGGAGAAATTTTAAATGATATTTAAATTAGTGTTATTTTTTTAAATTAAATTAGATTTATTTATTTGGTTGCATCGGGTCTTCGTTGCTGCACGTGGACTTTCTCTAGTTGCATCAAGCAGGGGCTACTCTTTGTTGCAGTGCTCGGGCTTCTCACTGCATTGGTTTCTCTTGTTACGGAGCTCGGGCTTTAGGCGCGTGGGCTCCAGTAGTTTTGGCACGTGGGCTCAGTAGTTGTGGCTCGCAGGCTCTAGGGCTCAGGCTCAGTAGTTGTGGTGCACAGGCTTAGTTGCTCCGCTGCATGTGGGATCTTCCTGGACCAGGGATCGAACCTGTGTCCCCTGCCTTGGCAGACGGATTCTCAACCACTGTGCCACCAGGGAAGTCCCCAGTGTTAATTTTTTAGGCATGATAATGATATTGTGATATCAAGATATAGGAGAATGTCCTTATTCTTAGCAGAGGCATGCTGAAATATTTAGAGGTGAACTTCCATGATGAGTGCACTTACTTTCAGGAAAAAAAAATGTGTATGTGTGAATGTGTGCAAGTTATTAAGCTACAGTTTCTCAGCTCTGATCTTCTGTACTCTCTGCTGGGGCTGGGACTTTCTGCTTTGCCAATTGACCTTATAAGAGGCTTTACCTCTCTAGGGCTGTAGAAAGAGAAGGCATGGCTAGAAGAAGGAACTTGGTTCTTTCTATCTGCTTCCTAGTTAGACTCTACATGCCAAAGAATGAAGTTGGACCTTTACCTTACACCATATGCAAAAGCTAACTCAAAATAACTCAAAGACCTAAACTTAAGAGCTAAAACCATAAAACTCTTAGAAGAAAACATAAGCCAAAGGCTTGTGACACGGGATTTGGCATCTTTTTCTTGGCTATGACACCAAAGGCACAGGCAACAAAAGAAAAAAATAGGCAAATCAGACTTCATGAGAAGTAAAATATTTAGTGCATCAAGTGACAATATCAACAGAGTTAAATAGGCAACCCACAGAATGGGAGAAAATATTGCAAATCATACATCTGCTAAGGGATTAATATCCAGACCATATAAAGAACTCCTAAGATTCAACGACAACAACAAAAAACCCAGTTTAAAAATGGGCAAAGAGCCCCCACTCACCGCAACTAGAGAAAGCCCGTGGGCAGCAACAAAGACCCAACACAGCCCAAACTAAATAAGTAAATTTTTTTTAAAAATGGGCAAAGGACTTGCATAGATATTTCTTCGAAGAAGATAAGCACGTGAAATAAGCATATGAAAAGATGCTCTTAACATCACTAATCATTAGGGAGATGCAAATCAGACTACAACAAGATACCTTATTATCCTCATACTCATTAGATGGCTACTATCCAAAACAATAAAACAGAAAATAACAAGTGTTGGTGAGGATGTGGAGAAATTGGAGCCCTTGTGCATTGTTGGTGGGAATGTAAAATGGTACAGCCACTATGAAAAACAGTATGGCAGTTCCTCAAATAATTAGAAATAGAATTACTGGGACTTCCCTGTGGCGCAGTGGTTGAGAATCCGTCTGTCAAGGCAGGGGACAGAGGTTCGAGCCCTGGTCCAGGAAGATCCCACATGCCGCGGAGCAACTAAGCCTGTGTGCCACAACTACTGAGCCTGAGCTCTAGAGCCCGTGAGCCACAACTACTGAGCCTGCGTGCAGCAACTACTGAAGCCTGCAAGCCTAAAGCCCATGCTCTGCAACAAGAGAAGCCACCGCAATGAGAAGCCCATGCACCAGAATGAAGAGTAGCCCCTGCTCGCTGCAACCAGAGAAAGCCCGCATGCAGCAATGAAGACCCAATGCTGCCAAAAATTTAATTAATTAATTAATTAATTTTTTAAAAAGACAAGTAAGGCACCAACTTAGGGAAAAAAAAAAGCATTACTATATAATCCAGCAATCCTACTTATGGGTTTATACCCAAAAGAATTGAAAACGGGACTTGAACAGATTTATTTGCACACCAATGTTCAGAGCAGTATTCATAATAGCCAAGAGTGAAAATAGCCCAAATGTCCATTAACAGATGAATGGATAAACTGTGATATATACATATAATGGAATATTACTCAGCTATAAAAAGGAATGAACCTAGGAAACATTATGTTAAGTGAAACAAGCCAGACATAAAAGGATGAATACTTTACCATTCCACTTACATGAAGTACCTAGAGTAGACAAATTCATAGAAACAGAAAGTGAAATAGAGGTTATCAGGGGCTGGGGAGAGGGAGGAATAGAGAGTTATCATTTAATGAGTGCAGAGTTCTAGTTTGGGCTGGTGAAAAAGTTCTGGAAATGGATAGCGGTGACAATCGCACAATATTGTGAATGTACTTAATGCCACTGAACTATATACTTTAGTTAAAATGACAAGTTTTTAAATATTTTAGCACAATAAAAAAATTAATTAGAAAATTGTTCCATCTCACTTCCACAAATTTTTTATCATAACATTCCAGAAGAAAATTTGAAATACTAAAAAAAGAAAGCTTTTCAAAACTTTAATTACTGAGTTAAACCTGGTCCTAGAAGAATGAATTATTGCAGCTTAGTTCTTAATTACACTGAAGAGCAATTACAAACACATTGAGTTTGTCATCATTTTGGATTAAGATTAAAGAATATCCATTGTTAGGCAAGAAGAATTTCGCTATTATTACTGTTCACCACAGCTTCTTTGCTTGAATAGGGTTTTCAGGTTTAACCTAATTTAAAACAACATAAAAACAAACAGAACAAAGAATAGGATCTGTGTTGTACCAGATATTCGTGGGGTATTGTCCTCATATTTTCTGGACTGGAATAAATTTTGAACAGGCAAGCACACCTTCTGAATTAAATAAAATCTTTCCTTATTTTTCTTTTTGTGTTATTTATTTTGATATTTTTTTCTGTATTGTGTTTAAATATTAATAAAATATTTGATATTAACTTAAGGATCAATAGTGTTTTGTGAAATTTCCACATATATACCATACACAGATGCAGCTTACTGAATCACAATGCAAAAGGTATTTCCTTTTTGTTGTCGTTGTTGTCGTTCCATTACTGCCTTTTTGGGGTTTTTGTTTTTAATTTTTTAATTTTGGCTGCGTTGGATCTTTGTTGCTGTGCGCGGGCTTTCTCTGTTTGCCGCAAGCCGGGGCTACTCTTCGTTGTGGCGCACCGGTTTCTCATCGCGGTGGCTTCTCTTGTTGCCGAGCACAGGCTCTAGGTGCGTGGGCTTCAGTAGTTGTGGCACACGGGCTTAGTTAATCTGCGGCCTGTGGGATCTTCCCAGACCAGGGCTCGAACCCGTGTCCCCTGCATTGGCAGGCGGATTCTTAACCACTGCGCCAGGAGGGAAGCCCATGAAAGGTATTTCTTCTTGTGGGTCTTTGTAAACAAAACTTTGAAAAACACTTTTCTAAACATTCTGCAGTTTTGTCTTTGATTTCCCCTTTGACCCAGGAGTTGCTTAAGAGAATTTTTAGTTCCCATGTTATTCATATTTTGCTTCATTGCATTGTATAGTCAAAGAGTATAGTCTAGGTTATTCTATACCATTTCTTTTTATTGGAATAAAGTTGTATGTTTGTGTATTTATACATTAGAGAATTCATATACTTGTTTTTAAAAACTTTGCAGGTTGAAATAACTTCAGATTTACTTGCAAAAATAGGATAAAGAATTGTTGTGCAATGCCCTTCTTTCAGATTCCCCAAATGTTAACATTTCACTACATTTACTTTATGATTCATCCTGTCTCTTCCTCTTCTTCCTTCTCCTCTTCTTCCTCCTCCTCCTTCCCTCCCCTTCCTCCTTCCCTCTGTCTTCCCCCCCCCCCGTCTCTCCCTCCCCCTTCTCTCCCTCCCTCCCCTCTGTCATCCATTCACTCAGGTATTTTCAACAAAGTTTAGGTGGCAAGTATACCTTGGTGCAAAGACTTGTGTATTATGTCCTTCTCCACACCCAAGCTTCTATATAATGCATTATCCAAGGAATGGTTTATTGGCCAGTAACTGAATAAAAAACTTATATTCTGTCCTAATAGAAATTCCAGTCCCTATGTCTCTGAGACCAAAGATTTTTCCCCCCAGTCACATTACATAACACATCCAATCTCTTTTGTCCCAGTACTTTGTAGGCATTCACTCCTGTTTCAAGTGCAATGGTTAGGAGTTTTCCTAGAAATAACAAATTTGTGCTTTTTTGTTGTTGTGGTTGTTCTTTCTTCATGAAGACCGGAGGATGAGATGTTTTTAAAAAGGCTTTCTAGAGGTTACCTTGTTGGAAAGGACCCCAACGCTCCCCTTTTCTACAGAGAAGAAGGAAACAAAAAATTTCAGAAGAAGGATTATATGGGAGCCACAGTGCTGTACTCTAAGGTAAGATGACCGGGCCACCCCCCCACCCCCGGCACAGCTCAGCAGGAGGGGCTGTCTCAGCAATTTACCAATGCATATTTCTTCAAAAGATAGAACCGTTACTGCTGAATTGTGAATTGTGTAGCCACTAGTAGCTTTGCCTATTAATTTTGGATTGGATTTGAAAAAGAAAACTGGCACAACTCAGCTTTTGGTCATATTCTGAAACAAAGGATAGTTTGTATTATACGTCCTGAATTCCATCAAGAAACTTCGATTCTCATATTCCTTCAGACACAGTGTAGCAAGTCTTGTTGGATGCCTTGGCCTCCCTCCTCCATGTCTGTCAGCTCTTACTGAATTGTGTGCCTTTTTTGTCGGAATAACCGATGAGGCTGTTGGTGTGATAGTCCCAATTTAGAGAACAGCTGGATTTTTGGTTGGCCGCCATGTTAGCTTATAGCCAGTATGACTTAGGTAAAGTTAGGAAGGAAAATAAGCTCAATTGCCACAGCCCAGTTGAACTGCATTTTGAAGGTTGTCAGCAAATATTTAAAATTACTACACTAACCATCAGTGAACTAGGTTTCAAGGAGGAATAGTGGCTTTTAACAATCTGTTGCTCTTGTCCTGCTTCCAGAGTAGAAACTGGAATAAGATCCCTGAGAGATTTCCTTCCATAATTTTTTAGAGATAAATATGGGTTTAAAGCAAGAATATATCAACCTCTTAAACCAGGTCTGTGAACCCTGTATCTTGAAAGAATGAGTGTGAATTTGAAGAGTGTACCCCCTATTCTGCATCTTTAACAGGCCTATGCTTAAAGTTTGGAATTAGTTTTCCAAAAACCATCAGACCTACAACAGCATCTTCTAAAATTGATAAAAGCCCTGCTTTGTAATGCTGCATAACGTAAGCATTAGTGATTGCTGAAGAACTAAAATCCATTAGATGTAATGATCACTGATAAATGGCTTAATAGTGGTTCTTTTTCAGAGCTAATGTTTCTTCAGCTGTATGCATGTGTGTCAGAAATGTGAGCACAGGGGAAGCTCTTCAAGGAAAATAAACTAAAAAGTGAAATCAGACAAAAAAATTGAACCTTCCTATTTCATGAACCTAGTATTTTGTTGATTGTAGTACTTTGCAGTTTTCCATAGAGCTGCTGTTTTCTTTCTTTTTTAAAATAATATTTGTTGTTTTTGGCTGATTGTAAATGTAATATATGCTTACTTGGAAAATATAGAGAAGCATAAAAAGTAAGAAAAAATCCCATAACCAGTGATAAGCACTGTTAACATTTTTGCTTATATCCAGCCAGCCACTTTTTCCTCTGAAAATATGTTTTTCTTGTACAAAGTGGTGATAATACTGTACTTACTGTTTTTTTTTGTAACCTGCTTTTTTTCCCCTCAACAATTTATTGTGACCATTTTCTCATGTTATTAAATTTTCCACTAAAACATGATTTTTTACAGCTGGCTTGGTGTTCCATTACAGAGGACTATCCTTGATTTAACACCTAGTGTTGGCAGAGTGTTTGGTATCATAAAGCTGCAAGGAGCATCTTTCTATGTAAATATTTGTACACATCTGACTATTTCCTAAGGATAAATTCCTAGAAGGGCAATTGCTTGGTCAACTGAATGTTGGTTTTTTTTTTAAGGCCTTTGCCCCTTGTTGCTGAATCATTCTCCAGGAAAAAACTAGTTACATCCCTTCTAGCAGAGTATGGGAATGTTCATTTCTCTATATCCTAAGCAATATTGATTATTTGGTATTATTAACATTATTTTATCTTTTTATTTTGGAATAGGAAATGTGTTTACATAGTTAGAATTTTTAAGATGCAAGAGTATAGAGTGCAGTCTACTTCCTCTGTCCCCCAGCCACTCGTTTCCCATCCCCAGCAGCTAGCACTGTTAAAGCTATCTTTCCAGAGGTACTCCAGCGTATATAAATAAATACAAATAATCTCCCACTCCTGCACACACATACTCTTTTTATATAAATAACATTCTATACACACAGTTCAGCACTGCGCTTTTTCCACTTATATTCTGTTATATGGATATAATAGTAATTTATTTAATTAGAGTCCTTCAGATCACTATTTACCTTTTTTCCTATCTTTTGTTACTTCAGACAATTCTGTGATGAGAAACTTTGCATGCATGTTATTTTGCACATATCTATAGGATGAAGGATTATATCTGTAGGATAAATCCCTAGAAGAGGAATTGCTGGGTCAATGGAGATATAGATATATGTATTAAGAGATATATATTGCTCAATTGCCTCCGTAATTGTGAGACCAATTTACACTCCCACTAGCAGTGTATGAGAATGACCATTATCCCACTTCTATGCCAACTCAGTATGCTATCAGTTTTACTTCTTTGCGACTCTCATAAGTAAAAAATGGCATCTCAGTAGAGTTTTAATTTGCATTTTGCTGATTATGAATGAGGTTGAGCATCTTTTCATTTGTTTAAGAGCCATTTATATTTCCCATTAGAATTGTTCATATCATTTGCTTATTTTCCTACTGAATTATTGGTTGCCATCGTATTGATCTGTAGGAACTGTTCATAAAGTAAAGAAATGAGCCCTTTGCCTGTAATAGGAGTTGCAGATATTTTTTCCAGTTCAGCATTTGTCTTTTGATATTGCTTTTATTGGTTTTTTGCTACAAATTTTTATTTTTATGTGGTCAAATTCATTAACCTTTTATGACTTCTGGGTTTTGTGTCATAATTAGAAAGGTATTTCTGACTCCGACATCACTTTAGATTATATAGTTTCTTCTGGTGCTCTTATAGTTTCAATTTTTATATTAAGATTTTGATCCATTTGTTATTTATCCTAATGAAAGTTTTATTATCATATATCGAGACCCAACTTTATTTTTCCTCAGTGGCTACTTGTCCCAATACTTTTATTGAATAATCCCTATCTTTTCTCCAGTGATTGGAGATGCCACCTTTATTTTTACTTTTAAAATTCTTTTTGGCTGTGTTTGGGTCTTCGTTGCTACACCCGGGCTTTCTCTAGCTGCAGCAAGCGGGGGCTACTGTTCTGTGGGTGCACAGGCTTCTCATTGCGGTGGCTTCTCTTGTTCCAGAGCACGTGCTCTAGGCACGCGGGCTTCAGTAGTTGTGGCTCGTGGGCTCTAGAGCGCAGGCTCAGTAGTTGTGGCGCACGGGCTTAGTTACTCCGCAGCATGTGGGATCTTCCCGGACCAGGGCTCGAACCCGTGTCACCTGCATTGGCACGCGGATTCTTAACCACTGCGTCACCAGGGAAGTCTCACCTTTATGATTATTATTAATCCTTGCCAATTTGGTGGTAGAAAAAAGTAGCCCTTTTCTGCTTTCATTTTCATGTATTTGACTATCTGTATATGAACTGTTTCCCACGTATCATTCGTGTTTCTTCATTTGTGAATTTCTGTTTGTTCCACTCACACTTCGTTATGTGCCGGATTATGCTCCTCAGTTTTCAGTTACCTTTAGTGCTGTTTGTGGCTGAAGCTGTGTCTGAAGCTGCTGTCTTCAAAGTGCTTTACGTATTTATTTCCTCACTTGATCTTCACACCTCTGCTCTAAGGTAGTTAAAAATGAAGCAGGTGAAGCACAAAGAGATCCAGTAACTTACCCAATTTCATACAGTCTTTAGTAGCAGAGCCCCTGTTACCTGGAGAAAAAAAAAAAAAAAACATCTCTAAAGATGCTAGTTTCCATGTATACCTTTAACCGGTTCATTGTTCTGCAGGGAGTATCGCATTCAAGGCCCAACTCTGAGGACATTTCACTGTGTTACGCCAATCGCTCTGCAGCCCTCTTCTACCTGGGTCAGTATGAGGTGAGTATCAGGATGCCTGGTGTGATTGGAGAGGATCTGCTGGGGGGTTCCCTGGAAGATTAGACCTTCATCCCTGCTTCTACATTAGAAAGCTAAAATTGGAACTGGTTGAATTGGAAGCAAATTGATACTTCCCGAACTTGTTCTTTCTCCGGATTCACTTCACCTGTCTCAGGTGATTACATGGGGTAGTGTGGGTTGGTAGAAAAGAGACATGCACATTCCCCAGGGCCGTGGACTCTATCCAGCGGGTCAGTAATGTTTAGTGTCAAGATCAGCTATGAGATACGTTGCTAATAATACTTCAGGTTCCAAGTGTGCGCAAACTATTTACTTGTTCAGGGTTTTTTTTTAATAAGTAGAGGAGCATGTTCAAGAATATCCCTGCAATAATAAGTCTCACCCTCAATATAAATTTTGAGTGGGAAAGTAAAAGTTGCACTGAAATTCCTGTTGAGTGGGGGGACTTCAGATGAGTGGCTTCCTCCTTATCCCCAAATTGAGGTCTAAGGACAAACTCTAAAATGCCACTTGGGCACATCCATTTTGGAATTCTACAAAAATTTAAAGTATACCCTAGAGTTAAGAACTATTTGAGTCACCGCAAGTTCACACTTAAGCCCTTTGGACTAAGAGAGAAGAGCAAGAATCTAAGTCCAGGCCCTAAGCAAGAAAGGCCTGGGCTACTATAGACAGCAGTGGGAAGACCTTGTGAAACATTTAGCCCTTTATAACTTCCCTATATTGTTACTTCTTACAAAAATGATTCCCATGTATTGAGCACATACTGTGTTCCAGGTATCTTTTTAACACTTTAGATATATTACCTTATTTTCATTTTTATTTCTATCCTGTGAGGTATTATTATCCCTGTTTTTCAGATGAGAAAACTAAGACACTGAGAAATTAATTCATTTGCACAAGGTCATACAGCTAGCAAGAGGCAGAGTCCGTACTGGGATGCCCTCTTAATCATCATACTATGCTGCTTCTATCTGTAAGACTTTTTTCCTTAGAATCAGAAATATTTAATGACAGTTAAACATAATATCTTCAGCATCTGTTTCTAATCATTCAATTAAAAGATCACAGTAGGGCTTCCCTGGTGGCGCAGTGGTTGAGAGTCCGCCTGCCGATGCAGGGGACATGGGTTCGTGCCCCGGTCCGGGAAGATCCCACATGCCGCGGAGCGGCTGGGCCCATGAGCCATGGCCGCTGAGCCTGCACGTCCGGAGCCTGTGCTCTGCAACAGGAGAGGCCACAACAGTGAGAGGCCCACGTACCGCAAAAAAAAAAAAAAAAAAAAAAAGATCACAGTAGAATATGATTTAAAGAAATAAGCACATGATTGTAGTTCCATTTTTAATAATCCTTAACTTGTAGATTTTTGTTAAGACTTTCAAGTGGACATTTAAGAGTAGGGACCAAGGGTCATTTTGGGATTTTCTTTCTGTTTGCAGACATGCCTTAAAGACATCGTCAGAGCACAGACGCATGGATATCCAGAAAGATTGCAACCCAAGTTGCTGTTGCGTAAGGCGGAGTGTCTGGTGACCCTGGGGAGGCCACACGAGGCAAGCCAGACCATCCGTGATCTTGAAAGTAACTTTGCTGCCAAACCAACCCTAGCAGCTTCCCAGTTTCAGGTTCTGCAGAGAACCCTCTGTCGTCTGAAGGTAAAGGTACAGGAAAAGGAGAATCTCACAGAAACCTCCCCAGCAGCTCCAACCAAAGCCTTTGAGGATATGGACCTAAGGGAAGAGAATGAACAGATTTCCAGCACATCATCATCTGTCAGCTTATGTACAGACCCTTTAAAAGGCCGCTATCTGGTTGCCACAAAAGATATTCTCCCAGGAGAGCTTCTGGTGAAAGAGGATGCTTTTGTGAGTGTCCTTAACCCAGGAGAAATGCCACCATGGCATCGTGGCCTCGAGAGCAAGTGGGATACCAGAGCTACCAATGGGGACCTCTACTGTCACCGATGTTTGAAGCACACTTTGGCCCCAGTTCCCTGTGATGGGTGCAGCTATGCCAAGTATTGCAGCCAAGAGTGTTTGCAGCAGGCCTGGGATCTCTACCATAGTATAGAGTGTTCTCTAGGGGGGCTGCTTCTCACACTGGGTGTTTTTTGCCACATTGCCCTGAGGTCGACTCTTTTAGCTAGATTTGAGGAAGCTGGCAAAGTCATAAATAAGCTTTGTGGTGAGATTACTAACAGGGATACCTGTTTACCTGAAAGCAAGAATCTGGCGCAAATACTCAGCTATGACCTGGGAGGGGAGAGTAAAAACAAGGGCAAAACAGTTGAGACCCCGATTCCTGGGTGTGATATTAACGGGAAGTATGAAAATAATTATAATGCTGTCTTCAGCCTTTTACCCCATACCGGAAACCATAGCCCTGTACACAAATTCCTCTGTGCTCTGAGTGTTTCTGCACTGTGCAGGCAGCTCGAAGCAGCCAGTCTGCAGGCCTTCACAACAGGTCTGAGATCGTCTAAGCTGAAAGCAGCAGCGGCTCCTGTGTTGCATCCAGAGTTGAATATTTGGGGAGTGGCCATGCTGAGACACATGTTACAGCTACAGTGTAATGCTCAGGCAATAACAACCATACAGCAAACAGGTAAGAGGGAAACTCTTTTTTCTGCCTTACAATATTCTTCTTGATGTAGCTAATGTTTGCGGAGAAAGGACTGTAAAGAGAACAGTAGCATTCAAACAAATCAGTGGCCTAAGGGAAAAAACAACTGTCTTACGATTATGCCATTGCGAAGCTATGTGACCTCAAATTATTTTGATCCTACTCTGCCTCAGCTTTCTCATTTGTAAAATGGATAGTTTAATCGCACCTAACTTTACAGAGTTGTGAAGCTGATGTGTTTGTTTGTAAAAATACTTTAAAACCCTATTACCAAAAAAAAAAAAAAAAAGGTGGGGGGACTTCCCTGGCAGTCCAGTGGTTGAGACTTCGCCTTCCAATGCAGGGGGTGCAAGTTCAATCCCTGGTCGGGGAGCTAAGACCCCACGGGCCTCATGACCAAGGAACCAAAACAGAAGCAATATTGTAACAAATTCAATAAAGACTTAAAAAAAAAAATGGTCCACATCAAAAAAAAATCTAAAAAAAAAAAAACTACACTGTTTAAAAAAAGAAACCTATTACACTATTAATTTCTGATTGTGGAGGAAAGCTGAAACAATGGATAAACAAGACTGCAGAAGGAGCAGGGTCTGTAGTTAAGGTATCAGAATCTTAACTCACTCCTTTGACTCAGCTACTGTCTTCTGTTTTCAATTGCCAGGTTTTCTCCCATTCTTCTGTTTTAAATTTCCGAGAGAGGAATCTGGCCCATCACAGCTTTTCATACAATGCTGCCGTAAGCTGTTGGCCAGCCTGTGTTTGGGCTGGCTTCTGGTCAGGGGGCCAAAAATCTGGGGGCCACCTCTAGACACAGACCAGCCTAGCCCTGCTTTCCTGAACCAGACCCTATAGAAGAGGCTGTTAAGGTAGATGGGGAGGCTGCATGTGCCCAGCATCATGAGTGCCATCTCTAATACGACTGTACTGACAATGGGTACTATTATTAGAAAAGAAATGGTGTTTCCAGTATTTCTATTGTGTGATCTCCATTTTAGCAGATAATGTGTTTCGATTCAATCAGCTCATTATACTTTTCTCAATTTCCTAATTAACCCTGTGGAGGGGAGGAATTAGGTCATATCTACACCTAGGATTTATAGGCAGATTAATATTAAATGTGGCTTCACTGAACTATATACATGCTTAACTCTTCTGATCGTGTCATATTAGGTAATCTAGAATTCTGTCAACCTTTTGTTTATATATTTTTATCTTTAATTTTAATTCAGCTGCCAAGTTATATAGTGTATAGTATTTCACTAGAGGTATTTTGGGGCAGGACTCAATTCCGCATCCTGAAGTGCGTGGAACATCCAGAAATAGCACTGGCCTCATCCCGTGATACAACAGAATCACACTGCAAGCTAGTCTCCGTTTTCTTTTCTGCTTTTGCTGCTTTGAGCCATTGCTACCTTCTAAAATACGTATCCGTTGAGTGTTTTTCCAGAATTACGTTTCCCCTAGGGTACATTCACTGGCATTTTAAAAACTACTGTTTTCATTTTTTGTTTCTCTGAATGTAAAAGATAGTATATGGAGCTTCCAGATAATACGGCAGAAAGCTGCCAGCTCTCGATTCTGTTGTGTCTTGCCTCTAAAGTACTTAGTAGAACATAGAAAAAAGATGTAAATGTCAGTAGCTCTAAAAACTATGGAAACTATTTTCTGGGTAAACAGTAGCAGCGACCACTCACTCAGGCTGAATCCCTGAGGCAGGATGGCAGAGCGATAGGGACAAACGAAAGTGTTTTCCATACACCTTCCTTCATTGGCCTCCCTCTTACAGTCAGAGAATCTTAGCCTAAAATTTGTTGCTCCCCGTGCATGAGATTTCATTACAGTCCATTTTTTATTTGCCTAGCAGGTGTTGAGTAAAATTTTTCACAAGTTGTTAAGAGTGAAGTTTGGTAGGAAGACTGTGTATAGCCAGAAATACGTGTATTTTCTGTGGCTAAAAAGGACTAGAAAAATAGATACGTAGCATAATACTGGAGACCTGGAGTGACGGAAAGAGGATTGGAGACTCTGTCTTCATCTATAAGATTCTAACATTTTATGCATGATTTTTTCTTATTTATATGATGTTTTAAATATATATATATACATAGAAAAAAATAACACTAGAAGTAAAAATACCAAATCTTAATTAACAGTGATGAATCCTGATAGTGGAAACATGGGTGATTGCTACTTTTTTCTTTGAACTGTTCTATATTTTTAAAATTAAAAACAGTTATTCACATGGTGGTAACTTTATTCTAGTAAATTTTTAATTGTTTGTAAACCTTTTTCTTCATTTTAGGGAAAAAACAAAAAACATTAAAAAAATAGTTCACAGAGCAAAAGATAGGGAGATGATAAAAATGAGTCTATAACAGTAAATAAAAATGGGCTAAACTCTTAAATTAATCTTTCAGAATGGGTCAAAAAGATTAAAATCCAAGTATATTCTGTTTACAAAAGTGACACTTAACACAAAGTGGGCAAAACATGTCAGGAATCACAAGTAAATCAGGGTATTAATATTAATATGAAACAGTAGGGCTCAAGGTGGGATATATAGTAAACAAAGAAGGCATTTTATTTTTGTAAAGGAGACTCTTCTGCAATATATCATCAACCTTAGCTCTCGGAAACATAGAGATTGTGTCTATAAAACAAAAATGACTGAGTATACAAGGAGAAACTGGCAGAAACTCCATAGTTATAAGAAACTTTAATATACCACTCTGACTTTGATCGAATATATTAACAATAAGGATCTGGAAACCAAGATAACATAATAAAATAGGGGATTCAGAGATATATCCACCAAAGCTTGTGTCCTATAGACCAGGGTTTGGCCAACTTTTTCTGTAAAGCACCACATAGTAAATATTTGGGGCTTTGCAGGCCGTATGGTCTCTTTTGCAACTACTCAACTGCCCTTGTAGCATGAAAGCAACTGTAGAAAGTATACATATGAATGCGCCTGGCTAGACTCCAATAAAAGTTTATTATTGACACTGAAAGTTGAATTTCCTAAAATTTTTCATGTCACAAGAATTATTCCTTTCACCTTTTGTCAACCACTTAAAACACATGAAAACAGGAATTCCCTGGTGGTCCAGTGGTTAGGACTCCACGCTCTCACTGCCGAGGGCCCAGGTTCAGTCCCTGACTGGGGAACTAAGATTCCACAAGCCTCATGGTGTGGCCAAAAAAAAAAAGTCAAAACCATTCTTAGACCACATATGTACAAAAAGAGGCACCAGGCAGGATTTGGCACACAGGCTACAGTTTACAGACTCCTGATAGAGACAAAGAATTGGCAAATCTAATTAATAAATCTAGGGGAAAACGCCACAAAATTAGAAACGATGAAGAGGATATAGCCAATAATATAAATTTATTCTAAAATTTATAGCAAATATTTAATACAATTTTAGATTATTGAATTTGAAAATAGTAAATAAACAACTTTGTGGAAAAATATAAATTGCCTAAGCTTTTCCAGAGGGAGGAAAATACTTTAAAAATCTAGTAATTGTAGAAGAAATTGAAAAAGTTATCAAAATAGTTCCATAAAAACAAGCCAGGGGCTTCCCTGGTGGCGCAGTGGTTGAGAGTCCGCCTGCTGATGCAGGGGACACGGGTTCGTGCCCCGGTCCGGGAAGATCCCACATGCCGCAGAGTGGCTAGGCCCGTGAGCCGTGGCCGCTGAGCCTCCACAACGGGAGAGGCCACAACAGTGAGAGGCCCACGTACCGCAAAAAAAAAAAAAAAAAAAAAAAGAAATAACTTACAAATCACCATGTGCACCATGTTGCCAATTATGTTAAAAGTCCATATATAAGGCTAGAAAGAAAACTGTAAGAAAATGCACTAAAGTCTTATAGGTGACTGAGAGGATTATAAATGACTGTTATTTTCTCTATAATTTTCAGTTTTTTAATTTTTTTCCCACTGCCATGTATTTCTTTTTTAATTTAATTAGTTCCTTTAAACAAAATAGTTCAAATGATAAGAGCATTTTTTTACATGAACTTTTTTTTTTTTTTTTTTTTTTTTTTTGCGGTACGCGGGCCTCTCACTGTTGCGGCCTCTCCCGCCGCAGAGCACAGGCTCCGGACGCGCAGGCCCAGCGGCCATGGCTCACCGGCCCAGCCGCTCCGCGGCATGTGGGATCCTCCCGGACCGGGGCACGAATCCGTGTCCCCTGCATCGGCAGGCGGACTCTCAACCACTGCACCACCAGGGAAGCCCCTACATGAACATAAAAGGCACTTGATACATATTGCAAAATTGCCCTCCAGGAAAGTTGTGCCAGTTACACACCCACCAGCAATGTTCGCTTTCATTTTTTAATTCAGTCTAATTTTGTCTCAATCTGCTAATATTTCTAATCTTGTTTCATCCCTTTTTATTATTTCTTTGGGGTTCCAACACCTCCTAGTTTAGTGTTCTCATTGAATTTCATTAGCAGCTGTTTCATTAGTAGCACAGAAGAAGGATTAAAGTGTTAACTTGGATAGACTTTGACAAAAACCTATAAAAATGTATGTTATTATCTTTGTATAAATCCTATTTAATCAAAGTTCCTCAGAAATCTCTCTTTGGTACTTATTTTAAGGGATAGAACTGGCCACTGATGGCATTCCAGACCTTGGTGTGTGTGTATCTCTCTAGGTGGGAATGGCGTATTCGTGATGTATCTAGATTCACGAGACTTAATGAGGTTCTATGGAAGTTCGGATCAGTTCACTGCCGTTTGCTTTCACTCTTCAGCAACCAAGGAATCCACCTTCACTGTGGGTCCTTGATTACTTTTTTTACACAAAAATTTCTTGTTTTGTAAAGTATCTACCAGAATAGGTATATTCTGAAAGTATTGTGAATGAACCGTTTTTTCTTTACTAAATGTACTAAGAATATTAGCAAGGTACACTTTTCGTAAAATATTCAGGCCCTCTTTTTTTGTTTTTTGTTTGTTTTGTGCACAAAATGTCACATACTAAATTTGGTAAAGGTACATACACATTCTCACTTTCTACGATCTCTGCAAACAGATGACTAATGCAAAATATTGAATAATTTTTAAAATCAGTACTTAATTTTGTAGAGATAATTAGAGAGAAGTTCAACTCTGACATAAATACTCACCCCACTCTGTTCTTGGGCCTACTTCTGTTAGAGGGTAACCCATAAATAATTCACGAAGCTGACATTACTCATGTGTATTGTGATAATCTTCTCTGGGAAAATTTTAGCAGCTCTTCTAATATAGATTGCCAGGTATCAGTAGTTGGGAATGCAAGTCGACTTCCAACTATGCAGAGGCTGATTATTCAAACGACAGACTGTTTGTGCCCTGCACTACTCCTTCCTGCTGCCTCCTTACCTTTTAGCATTTCTGCTGCTCATTGGTACATGTACCAGAAGGTAGGCATTGGACAAGGGTGAGGGGGAGGGGACACTAAAATCAGTTAAGCTTTTAGGAGAAGCTCTAATGGAAGATTTCAATACAATTTGTAGAATTGTCGACTAAAATTGAGTCATTTAGGTTCCCTGCGAATTTTATTTACTTGTTCTAATTCTTGTCTTCCACAGCAGCAGGTAATCTGCAGAATCTCTGCAGAATCGTCTGCAGAGAGACAATATTATTCCTTATAGTTAATGTTTTCCTTTCTAGAACATTTTCACATGATGGTTTGTATTTTCTTTATTTATTTCATATGTACCTAGACCGCATTATTTGGTGATTGGTGCATTGAGATTCCTGGCATATACGGTGATACCACAATTATCTGATGGCTTATCAGTTTTCCAGAAAACTGAAAGTTCCTCTCTAAGTACCAGTATCTTTCATATTTCAACCAGCTTTGTCGGAAACACTATCTCCTCATGCTTACACCAAGGCTGCTGAACACAGTTTAAGCCTTTCTGTATGCCCAAGGTTATCTGCACATGCATCCTCCCGAGACATAGATAGCTATGACAAAAACCCGTGCAAGTATGGGGTCAGTCTGAGAACCTCTGGTTAAGCTCGGAGTGGTGCTAGTGTTTTTGTTTGCCTGAGGCTGTTATTCTTGTATAAGTTTTCTGCCTCCTCCTCCAGTCTGTCCCCGTCTCCTTTGCCATTGGCAGAAAACCTGCCTCTTAGTAGTTCTCTGTTTCTGGACTGTGGTGGGCTGAGAAACTGAATAACCACGCCAGTTCGAACTGTGGCTAAAATAAGAGGAAGTGGGCCTGCAGCAGAATACAGAGAATTCACATATGAATGTAAGTGCATGAGCCTTGGTGCAGAAGTAGCCTCACTGCTTAGAGGCTTTTTTCTTCCTTCCTTCCTGATTTTCAATCACGTGGTTAAATTGCTGGTTTAATTGTGCTTCAAAGAAGAGATGGTTAGGGACGTGAGACTGTCTGGAATAGAAGTGAAGTGGTCCAAAGAGTTTTTTCAGTGAGAACTACTGCTTGACTGATTTCCCATCAAGTTGGGACAAAGGGCAGAATGAAGAGGTGAGCATAAGAAATACTGATTTTTTTAAATGTATGACAGGCCTATGTAGTTTAGGATAGTAATTAGGTTACTTGTTCTATTAACCAACCAAAGACCAGTTAAACAAAAGCACTTGGACTATAAAAGTCTTTAGGAAATAACCTCATCTGGTACTCTGGTTTCCGTGTTGTCATGAACATTATGAAACTGTCTATCTGGAAGGCTCCCTACTGATAATTCTTTTTTTATTACTCTCTATAAATTCTAATCTTTGAATTTTTTGTGGTATTGAGACACAGTAGTTAGGTTCCAAGATTCTGGTGGACGTTTCACATGCTCATTCGCTTTGCTTCCCGGGAACCAGAGTTTGCTCTGAGTCATGTTCCGTCTGATTTATCTCGGATCCAGCTTGTGGAGCTCTGACTCAGCCGCGCTTCAGGCCCGATTGCCCAGCTCGTCTTCTGAGGAATGGAGGGTGAGGCCAGGATGAGCGTCCTGACACATTTTTCCCTTTTTCCTCTTGCACTCTCAGGATCTGAAAAGAACCTCATTACGAACAGCAGGCAGGTGCGCCTTGCCACGGGGCTGTTCCCCGTCGTCAGCCTCCTGAACCATTCCTGCAGCCCCAATACCAGCGTGTCCTTCATTAGCACCGTCGCCACCGTTCGGGCATCTCAGCAGATTAAAAAAGGACAAGAGATTCTCCACTGCTATGGTGAGCCATCCATCCTCCCTCCTGTCCACCTTTCTCCAGCAGAAAAAGACAGGGTGAATTCGCCTGAGCAAGCCACAGGGCAGGTGCCTCACCTGTGCAGAGTCTGCATCCTGGCAGAGGCAGTGCATACTTATGGGGAAGAAAAGCCTCCTCGCTAGGCCCTGTTGTATCTGCACTATCGGGTAGACACTCCCTGCTTGATCCCTGTAAATGTCCTATTCTGAAAATAGGCCAGGAACAACTTCTTGGTTTCTTTTTCTTCCTGTCCCCGCAACTTGGAAGCCTGTTTCTATATCTAGTTCCACAAATGTTTGACTGAAAGGTCCCTGTCGCGTGATGAGTGATTGGCCAGACCCTCCGCTAAGCTGAAGTTTTTTAAGTAGTGCTTGATGCTCTCTTGCTTTAAATGTTGGCCAATGTGGTGTCTCTGCAGGGCCCCACGAGAGCAGGATGGGTGTTGCCGAGAGGTGCCAGAAGCTGAGGTCTCAGTATTTCTTTGACTGCAACTGTCCCCCTTGTGAACGTGAGAAGCAGAGACCCTCGCAGGGGCCCAGGCAGGAAGCCTTCTGTTGTCACCGTTGCAGAGCACTCCTGCAGGTGAATCTCTTTCTCCCCTCCCTTCTCTTTGCTTTTCCTGGCGGTCAGTTATCCAGCCTAAAGGCTTTAAATCTTTAGGAGGAAGCCATTGGGACTTAGAGGTGCTGATAGCAGTTCTCTCTCTTCCCTTTTGCCCATCTTCCCTGCACATAGATTACCCCCCTGCAGGAACCACAGGGAAAGGTTGGATTTAGTGATCTCTTTCTTGCAAAGAACAGAAAATCCCACCTAAACTGATTTGGGGTTCAGGGAGACCGGGAATTTATTTGCTCAAGTAAATCACTCAGAAGTCCCAGAGCAGGGGTACTTCAAATACAACGTGATCCAGGGGCTCAGATAATGTCACCAAGACCTGATTTTTCTTTCCACCTCCCTCAGCTCCATTTTCTGTATTATTTAGCCCAACCTCAGACAGACTTCCCTCCTGTGGTGACCAGATGGCTGCTAGCAGCTCCAGCGTCAGATTCCCCCGGTCCAGAAGGATAAAAACATATGTACTCTAACAGAGATCTGGGCAAAAATCGTACTGTGTTTTATCAACCTGATACCTGCATCTGGAGGAAAATCAGAGTCACAGTTTCCCCCCAGCCATTTGGGCCAGATCGGAGCCACGTGCTCCCCACTCAGCCCCCAGGCCCTGACTTCAGGAGGGTGGGAAAGGATCCTCCGGAGAAGTCAGGTTGCTACTGCCAAATGGGGCCACAGATTCTGGCGTCTGAAAAACAGCAAATGTCTTAGAGCTGTAAGTAGAACGTGGAGCTGGTTGTGTTGGAAAGCTGAAGTCACAAGCCCGAGGACGAATGTGGGGAGGCCTCACCCAGCACCTTTTTTCTGTTGGTTTCCTTATGGCTCTTTCATAACCACTAGAAATGTGTCTGTCATCCAAAGTCCCAGCCCCAAAGAGAAATAAGAGAGGGGCTATCAAGATGGAAAGACATTGTGGTCTGTACCAGTTTAATTTGGTTGCAAAAAGTAAATCTCAAGCAGGGATCGGCTCCTGCTCTCATTGCAGTTGCTGCCATCAAACCAGATCCAGTCTGCCCTTGGCCATGGTGTGTTGCTGCAGGCGTCTTTCCCCCATAGGGTCAGAAGCTCTGGAGCAATCCTGTAATGTAAGCGCATGCAGTGTCGCTAGCGGACTCTGGTACAGGAATAAAGACAAAACTGACTTCCACAGGGAGATGATGTTCTGAGCTGTGGCAGCACATCTTGTACGGAATCAGTCAGCAGAGATCACCTAGTCTCTCAGCTACAGGACCTTCAGCAGCAGGTGGGGATGGCCCGGAAGCTTCTCAGAAATGGCGAACTAGGTGAGACTGGCTCCCTGCTTTGGTCCTCCAGCCCCTTCCCTTTTCTTCATTTTGAGATCACCTTGAATTCAGGGATACTCGGTGAAGACTGAAGCATTGAATTTAATTATCCCCATGCCAGCCACAAGATGGCTTTGTAGGCCAATGAGACCAAACCCTTACCAGCTCAGTTTGCCTGGCGTCCTTGAAAAAGGGCCAACTGATTTAAGCTGTTGTTCTCTTAGGCATCAGAGAGTTAGTTAAAGACTAACGGGTTGTCTCTGACATCCGTGATCTTTGTGCATATCCAGAAGTTCAGTGTCATTTATTTTAATTCGAGGGCCTCATGACCTAATTTCCTAGAGAAATTGCTCTGCCCTCATCAGAGCATCATCTCTCTTCTAAAGAGCAGTGGGGGGACTTCCCTGGTGGTCCAGTGGTTAAGAATCCGCCTTCCAACACAGGGGAGGTAGGTTTGATCCCTGGTCAGGGAACTAAGATCCCACATGCCGCAGGGTAACTAAGCCTGTGCACCACAACTACTGAGCCCACGCACCACAACTAGAGAGCCCACGTGCCACAGCTACAGAGCCCAAGCACTCTGGAGCCCGTGCACCACAACTAGAGAGCCCGAGCGCCACAACTACTGAGCCCATGCTCTGGAGCCCACGCACCACAACAAAAGATCCCATGTGTGGCAACTAAGACCTGAGGAAGCCAAAAATAAAATAAATAAATAAATGTTTTAAAAAATAAAAATAAGAAAAATAAAGGGCATTGGGGCATGTGCCCAATGGGTGTAAGTATCCTGCTTTTTCCAGAAAGGGAGTGATGGAACCCCTCATTACCTTGGAAAACTCTGCCTTAGAGTTTGACATCGTGGGAATTTATTTACCCTATTTTTATGAAAGTTGACCTTTAGCTTAGATTTTTGAGTCAAGAGAAATAATGATCTTAAATGGAATGTAGTCATTCCACTTCAAACTGAAGTTGGAAACCCACAGTAAATGTGGGGAGGCCTCACCCAGCACCTTTTGCTATTGAAAGAGAAAACATAAGAGAACAGCTTTATTGGAACAAAACTTGTGGGTTGATCACAACCCAAGGAGACAAAGTGAGGTTTCCACATTCAGCCCAGCCCATAGAGAATTTAAGGGCTGGGTTCTCATTTCTAAGACGGGGGCGTTTGTGTCTGTAATGAGCCCACTGTCCTTTGAATTGATAGAGCGAGCCATTCAGCTGTTGTTGGGATGCCGGCATGCCGCTGAGAGCTTCCTGTTGGCAGAACACAGCGTGGTGGGAGGAATCGAGGATGACCTGGCCCAGGCCTATGCTGCCTTAGGTAAGATGTGTGTCTTCACCTTCCGCTCCAAGGAATGACCCTGCCTTGTGCGTTTGGTCATGATCTTAGCCTCGTCTGGTTGGTTCTCTCTTAGTCTTTCAACTGAGGCTGCTCTCACTTCCATTTAGCTTTCCTTACCTTGAAAATGTTCATCCACGGTTGACTGTGGTTCTTTTCTGGAACCAGATTTTCCTTTCTTTACAGGGGACTGGGAGAAGTCAGCCGCCCATCTACAGAAGAGTCTCCGGGTGGTTGAGGTTCGCCACGGGCCAACCAGTGTTGAGATGGGCCATGAACTCTTCAAACTGGCCCAAATCTTCTTCAATGGGTAAGTCTTTCTCTTGTTTCCTAGCACTTCACCAGGCCACATACCATTCTTTTATTAGGCTCTTCTGTGTATCCCTTTTTTTTTCTACAGTGCTTTTAAGCATGTTGACACGTCTTCATTTCCCGTTTAGGAGAGATTCTTCCTTCTGTTCTGCTGACAAACTTGAAACTTTAGAATTTCCTCCTGGGAGATATGGGGAAGCTCTTAGCTCTGAAGGGAGTTTCCCAGGAAGAACTTGCCCAGGCCCCCGCCCCCCAACCTGCCACCGCCACCTCATAGAGGTTCTTCTCAGTCCCCTCCCCCACCCCGCCCCACCCCCACCCCCCACCCCCCACCCCCCACAGTTATTCACACCTCCTCCCCTTAGCACTCATTCTCAGCACACTCAGCTCCAGGGCCTCTTCCTTCCCCCTGGTCCTATTCCTTTGAAAGCAGCTGTAATCAAGCACAAGTCATCTGGCTCCCCAGGGGACATCTAGCAATGTCTGGAGACATTTTTTGATTGTCATGACTCAGGGTGGAGGCCAGAGATGCTGTTGAACATCGACAGTGCACAAGATAGCCCCCGCACACACACAGCTAAGAATTCTCCGGCCCCAAATGTCAACAGTGTCAAGGTTGAGAAACCCAGCTTTAAAGGTTAAAGGGAAAGAAGAGTAGGGTCGATGAGTTGATGCCTCATCCGCTTTTGTAACTGGGATCACTAGGAGGCCCTGATGTCAGTATTTCTAGACGGAATATGTCCAAGCTTAGTAAAGCTGCTGTGTGGGAGAGTGTTTGAAGCTCGGTCCCAGGATTATGAGGTGGGTGGACCTGATACCCAAGACATAGAGGCAGTCCACCCCGTCAGAGAGAGGGAAAGGGCTGCAGAGTCAGGACATAGGCGGACTCCGTGACTCTAAGGCAGAGACTGCTGAGTAAACCTTGGGGTAAATGTCAGATTAGTGCTTTGAGATCTGCCTGTTTCTCAGAATCCTGGAATCTTTATACCTTTTTTTCATAACTCTCATCTCAAACTCTGCCTTTCAGTGTATTTCTGAGAGTCTTATCTGCCCTTCTAGATTGTAAGATCCTTGAAGACAAAAATGATCTACTTTACATTCTCCACAGGGTATGAGTAGGCCCTCAGTTAATGTTTGCCTGGTTGAATGGGTGGATTCACCCCTCTTACCTCCTTTGGTTCAGGTTTGCAATACCCGAAGCTCTGAACACAATACAACAGGCAGAAAAGGTTCTGCTGGTACACTATGGCCCTTGGAATGACGAGATCCAGGAGCTACAAAAGATGAAATCCTGTTTGTTGGACTTGCCGCCCATCCTTGTGGGACCCAACCAATAGGGTCCCAAGGGGACCTTGACCAACAGGAAAGGAGCCCGTGTGGGAGGAGTTAAAGAGGGTCTGTTGCTGCTGAGCTGTCGCCAAACAATACAGAACTTGCCCGACAGTCACAAGCCTAGTGTATGAGGGGAGGGGAGGGCTTAGAAAGCTTTGCAGTTAGAGACGTGCTCACCTATGTTTTTTTTTCCCTACATCTTTATTGGAGTATAATTGCTTTACAATGGTGTGTTAGTTTCTGCTTTATAACAAAGTGGATCAGTTATACATATACATATGTTCCCATATCTCTTCCCTCTTGCGTCTCCCTCCCTCCCACCCTCCCTATTGCTCACCTATTTTGATGAATGTTTCTTGAAGTAGTTAACTGCTCTGCAACAAAAACTCCTGGTTCCCAGAAAAAAACTTAAAACTGGTATCTGGAGAACCTAAGCCCTTTAAAAGGATTTTAGCTGATCTGCAGGCATCTGGATGTTAGCCTGGGGTTTTGGCCAGACGCCTCCTCACTAAATGATGATAGTCTGTTTCCCTGGAACATTCCTTTGGTTTCTAGTAGTAATGAAACGTTGTGTACCACTCCATTGGGAACTTAAACTCTTAATAGTCGTATTGTAATTGAAAAATAATTATAAGCAAGAAATTAGTGAGGCTCCTTACCTCTGGAGGTATAGTTTCATTTATGGTACCTAGCTTCCTTGAATCCTTTGTTAAAACCAGTGGAGTATAAATTGTGAATAGAGAAATGAATATGGGGCCATTTTATTGTTGGGGAATTTCTTCCTAGGATGGCAACTCTAAATTTGTTTTCTACCAGTTTTCGAGTCCTTATTCTCTGGTTTTCATTCTGTACTCTGGGCAGACTCACTGACCAAACACTAATAAAATCAAGCTTGTAGCAATGACTTTACAGCACATCGTTTCTGAGTTCTGTTTATTAGCAAGCCTGAAAAGAGACCGCTTTTTTCTACCTCCCCAAGCAGGCAAATGAAATACAGACTGCATAATTACTGAGAAGGGAAAAAAAAAAAAACAACTTCAGAAGATGCTGAGGGTGTGGGCATTGCTGCTAGCGGTTTCACACTTAAGAGACAAAAAGTAGGAATGATAGCTGTCGTCTACCTGGATGTATAGCAATAGTCTAAACCCCATCCCAGTCAGAAGGCCGGGAGACTCTGGGTCTGAACCCTGGGTGCTCTATCACCACTGGGGACCATGTGGTCCAGATGAGTTGGTGGAAAAGAATACACACTGCTTTGAGAGTTTGCCCCCCCCCAAGCCATGCCCAAGAAGTGCCCAGTGGTTGCCCCGGCATTATAATCAGGAACTGAATAGCCCCGAAGCTGCCTGGGAGTAGCTTTTCAGGAAGCTGAGTGTTCAGAACATGGTTCACACTCAAATATTTGAATGAAGGGCAGGCAGAATCGCATTTATCTTCCTTTCTACTAACTCACTTTGGCAAGGGCTGTGGCCAATGAGATGTTTTGGTAGAGCTAACTCAAGAAGAAAAATTTAGTCTTGACCAATTCTGTAGTTCTTTTCCAAACACTTGGCATGTTTCATGTTCCTGAAAAAGGAGGTTCTGTTGTACTTTGTAAAATAGGCCCCCTTCCTTAAAAAGAATATGTGTAGAATTTTACATAGCAGACCTCATTTTATGTGAACCTGAGAGCTTTCTTTAAATGCTCTATAAAATAAAGAATTCTTTCCTGAAGTTACAGACTTCCTCCCTTATCTGTCTGCATGTTATCCTGTGTTGTCAGGTGACATTAGCTCGACGGGGGGGATATCCGTGCTTGCATTAAAACCTAAAGTCCGGTGTATTTAAGAGCATGGTCCACTGATTGTGGAGACAGGAAATTCCTTCCCGGGGGATTAGTGACCTAGAGTGTAAACCCCACAGAGCGGAGAATCCATCCCGACATCATACAATGCAAACAACTACAGTTCTTATCTCACCTGGTGACTTTCTCTGCAGAGTTTAGTTAGACCCAGGCTATAAATACAGGACCAGCAAATTCCTAAAGGGTTATTTATCTTCATATTAAATTTAACATAGCTCAAAATAGGAGGAACAGGGTAACAAAAGTTAAGGATAAAGCACTTTTATTGCAAAGTATACATTGAAACATAGGGGCAGCCTTCATGGAATATATAAGCTGCCATCCCTCTAGCGTTTTCTTCTGGGGTATTTGAACACTAAATTGGAGTATTAAGTGCCCCTGGGGTCCAGAATTTTGCCTATGAAGAGAAGGGCCCCTGTGTCTGTGTCCCTCAGTACAAAGATGAAAGGTTGGTTAAGGTGATAGTCCAGAGAGAAGGTGAGGTGGGCAGGCTGGAGCCCTGGGCTGGGGATGGTACCCGCCCCATCTTCATTCCACTCAAAGCCAATGCGATGTTCCACTTGAGTAACTTTGATAGGTTTGCCCGTGATCTTGCTAAAGTCTGGTGAATCAAACAAGGACTGCAATTCTGCAGAGATCGAGAGGGATTTCCGTTAAAACCTTTCCTCATCAACACCCCAAGGAAGAGTACAGTCCTGATTCTTAAATTCTGATTCTCGAGAAGGCAAGCAAGCTGGGAGTAGAACAACCACTTTTGACCTGTGAGGTGTGTAGCGCTCTGGGCTGGTTAAGGGTTAAGTGACTTGCCCAGGAGCACACAGCAGGTGAGGTTAAGATTAGAAACCAGGTCAGCAGACCTATCTTGAGAGGCAGTGTTCTGAGTTGCTGTTATAAGATGTATGCTCTTGGGGCTGAGGAATGAGTCTGATAAGGAAGGCAGTTCAGTCTTCCCCTCCAGCACTATTAGAATTAAGGAGTCATCCCTGGCCTCGGTACAATGCCATGGAGCCTTTGCGTTCCGCTTAGCAAGGTGGAAGGCTCAAAGACTCTACCCCACCCACCCCAGGAGCAAAGAGGTCTTGCAGAAACATACTCATCTCCTGCACGGACTTGGTGAGTTCGCCTTCGTAACTCAGCTTCAGCTTGGGGATGGTCAGGACCGCTTGAACAGTCTTCAGTTCTCGGTCTATGTCATGAATGAACTCAGAGGTGAGGCTCTCTTCTATAATGGTCAGGTTCTGGGTCACTTTCAGAGGCAGGAAGAAGATGATACTCATGCTGCCGGTCAAGGGCAGCTGGGCAATCTGACACAACAGGGAGGAAGCACATGCGTTAGTCCTTTGGAGCCCAGGAGCCTAGAGATAGGCACACACCCCCAAGCCGCCTTCTCCTCTCCTGTAACCAGGCCCTGCCACGCTTTCCCAACCCCTCATCTATGTAACAGTTGTCCCTCTAAGCTAATTGCTTTCCGGCAGCAAGATGTCTACTGATGTTTCTTCAAAAAGTAGGCCATTGTCCTTTCTTACCTGGGCCTAATACCAACTGAAGTTATCTGCTGAAAGAATTTTCTCCTGTGGTTCTAAAGAGCTAGAATTGAATTCCAGGTCTGTGTTTTCTCCCAAGGTTTGTCTGCCAACAGTTACTGATCATCTGTTATGTATAGAGCCCTGGACTAGAAATGGGGACTCCGGGCAGAGCACACAGAAGGAGCAATACAGTGGTCCTTTGAGCAGCGGTGCTTAACCTCAGGTCCACAGGACAGATGGCATCAGAGGTCCCAAGAGCCCCTGAAATCTACAGAAATGCATACGTGGCATTTCTGTCCAGTGCTTCAGGTGTTTTGTCCGATTTCCAAAGAGAAAAGTTAACAACTACTGACTTAGAATTTTCAAAAGTCAGGTAGGAAAGACTTAGAATGCCAGCAGTTTGGAGTTGTGACGGTTTTTGAAAGTTTAACTTTGACTTCTAGAAATACAAGTTCTCCCCCCAAAAAAAGAGAAAAAGAAGGAAAGAAAAGACAAGAGTTAACACCAGCATTTGAATGCCCAATCTTCTTTTTAAATTTTTTAATTTCATGCTTATTAACATTTTTGCAGATTTATGCAGACGTATAGTATACGTTGATCATGACACTCCCCTGCATACTTTTTTTTGGGGGGGGGGCCGCACAGCATGTGGGATCTTAGTTCCCTAAACCCACATCCCCTGCATTGGAAGCGCAGTCTTAACCGCTGGACCACCAGGGAAGTCCCTTGAGTGCCCAGTCTTGAGGGCCCATTTCACATTACCTTACCAACCCTTACAGGAAACCCTGCATGAGAGGATAAGTTTAGATAACTATGCCCCTTTATTTTGAGGGAAAAAGGCTCAGAGAAACGATTAACTTACTGAAAGTCACACAGCAGGTAACATTCAGACCGCTGTCAGATCTCAATATTCATTCTATTCCCACTACACCATCCTGCCTGTCCCCGCACCCGCTACTCACTCTACCCCTACAGACCTTGCAGTTGAGATCAGAATCCAAGCCGTAGCGTAAGATGGCCTTAGGGTCTGACATCGTGGGGACTTTCACGGTCCTCTCCTCATCCAAGTGGAAATCATCTAGGGAAGTCTTTCTGGAGTCAAACTTCGTTACCCACTGCCCTGGAATGAAACAAATGGAGTGCCCTGAGCCCCGGGAGACCAGAAAGGCGTTGGGACCGTGCTGGGGCCAAAGCATATTGCTGAAAATTGCCTGGCTTCAGGAATCTTAGTCATCAGAGGGTCCTGATACATCAGGGAATAGCTCTATCTCAGAATATGCAGTCTGGACCACAAAATCTCTAGGGTCCTGAATACCTTCCATACGTAAACTCAGGAGGAAATAGGTTGATTGAAGGGTTTATTCAAGTTCTGTGATAGCCTAGGAGAAAGGTAAACTGGTGTACACTTCTACAGTGTTGTGTCCGGAAGACAATCCAGGGAGGCCAGAGCTGGAAGGGACCTCGACATCATGTCATCAACCCTCTCATAGCTGAAAAAGCCTGGAACCCCAGAGAGGTGAAGTGATTGCCAGTGCTCACACAGCTAGCCAATAGCTTAACATGGCAACAGCTTCTTTCATGTCCTGGAGCTCAGTGCTTCAGGGAGGACTTTTCTCTAGGAGTTTAGGGGTCCACTCTGCCTGATAGACATTTTAAGGGGAGGCTGCCCAAAATCCGACCCGAGGCTCATGAATAGGGCTGGCCTCACACTGGGCCCATGGAATAGACTGGGGCACATCAACACAGCCTAGAAGAATGTCGTTAGAAAACTAACAACGGTTTATCAACAACCCGCTGTGTGCCCCGGGCATGATGCTAGGGTCCATGTGAAGACGGGAGATGTGGGAAGGGGAAAGGGAAGCTGGGGTGAAGTGAGAGAGTGGCATGGACATATATACACTACCAAATGTAAAATAGCTAGTGGGAAGCAGCCGCATGGCACAGGGACATCAGCTCGGTGCTTTGTGACCACCTAGAGGGGTGGGATAAGGAGGGTGGGAGGGAGACGCAAGAGGGAGGAGATACGGGGATATATGTATATGTATGGCTGATTCATTTTGTTGTAAGGCAGAGACTAGCACACCATTGTGAAGCAGTTATACTCCAATAAAGATGTTAAAAAAAAAGATGGGAGACGACACAGAGTGTCCCTGAAGTCAGTGTATCATCCCTGAGTGAGAGACAAGAAAACAGGCCCCAAAAGGCTATGAAGCTTGTGCAGGGCTCTCCAGCCAGTACAGGCAGAGCTGGGCCTGGACCCTCACCTGGCTCCAGCCAGAAGTCTGCCAGTGCCTTCCCCAAACAGGTGCAAGAGTGGGAGTGCCCCCTTACCTCTGCGAGTCTTTCTCTACGGCCCCTTACACTTTGTAGGCACTTATCCAATGTTTGCCTTGGGTTTGATGGCAAGCGGGCAGCCCTCAGGCAGGTGCCTCTCCTGGGTCCTCCTCTGCCTTCTTTGACTCCCCCTCTTTCCTGGCCCCATCTGACACTTATTGTCTACCCTTGGCCAAAAGCCGAGTGGAGAAGCCCTCACCCTTGAAGTAAGCCACACAAAGAAGGAGAATGCTGATTCCACTGGGCATCTCCCTCGTGGACCTAGCGATTTTCCCTTTCATCCGGGCCTGCACCCAGTTGTTAATCTCCTGAAGGTCCAGGTGAGCGTTGCCGGTCAAGATCCTGGGCCTGGTCCCATACAACTTTTCCAGGGGTGCGACAAAGCTGGCTTTTATCCGCAGCTCTGCAAAGAGACGGGGCACGGGTTAGTGTGCTCTGAGCTAACCCAGCATCCTCTCTGAGAGGTTCTGGTTGACCCTCAGCAGGCCCTGACTTCCTGCCTGGCATCTTCCCGGGACGCGCCGGGGCTCTGTGCCAGCTTCCACAGGCACTGGACGGAGAACAACAGATCTCACTCATTACTGTTTCTCTTCACACCACTGCCCTCGCCCGACCCTCCCACTGCCTCCCTCGGCCCATTTCCTCTTTCCGATCCTCTCTGGGCTCACAGGGCCCCTTCCTGCCCCCCCAGGGCCAGGCCTGGCCAGAGCAGACGTGCTCTGGTGTTTAGAAGGAAACCCCCATGTGCAGCACAGAGCCCCACGCGCCTCAGGCAGCCCGGCGACTCACTCCTCTCAAAGACGATACGTGAAGCACTCTTGAGGTTCTTCTCCGGGGTGGTGACGGAGGCAAGGAGTTCCTTGTAGGTATCGTGAATGTCTGGCTTGCTGATCAGGTCATAGTAGAGAGCCCGGTGAATGCTGGATTCTGTCCGCTGCTCCGCTCCTGCCAGAGGGATGGACGTGTGAACCTCTGTAACTGCCCACTGGGGCCCAAGTCAGGCCAGCTCCTGGGACGGGGCAGGGACACCGCACCCTAAGTCTTCTTGTCTGCTGGTACTGGGGATGTTCTAGGTGGAAAGGAATTTGAAGACAATGGAGGAAAAATAGATTTTCCTGAAGGTAGCCTAAAGGCATCAGGCCTAGAGAGATAGAAGGGTGGGAGTGAGGGTTCAAGTCCCTGTGCTTCTCCCATCACAACACTTACCAGACTGCTCTGCAGTTTCCTGTTTATTCGTTTCCCCCGTGAGCTCAGCAGTGTGACCCGAGCGACGGCACAGACCGTGCCTGTTTGTGTGCAGTTATGTCCCCAGAACCTAGCCACACCGACGAGGCTGGCACGTAGGAGAAGCTCGCTTAAGGAATGTCAATAAGTGGTCCTGAGGCCACACACCTGGGTCAGCAGGGCTCTGCCCCCCGGAGCTCCCACTCTGCACACGCCGGGACCCCCAGGCCCAGCCTCTCGGCCCTCTTCACCCTCCCTGAGTGAAGTGTCTCCAGGGCTTAGAGTCAGATACGTGCAGAGGCCGGAGGGCAGCTCTAGGATGCAGGGCTTTCTGCATCCAGGAACTCACCCAGCGAAAGGGCAGAGAGCGCCGTGGCCACGCTGAGCGGAGACAGGAGTACGTTAGCAGCGGGGCTCTCCCTGGATCTCACACGGTACAAGTCGTAGCCAAAGTTGGAGACGGCGGCCGCCAGCTTGTTCACAGGGACCTTGAAGAAGGGATCCTCCTCCTCCACTGGCAGCCCCGTGGTCTCGGGGGCCAGGGAGCCCTGCATTTGAGCACAAGGACCAGTGCAGATGAGCACAGGATGACTGGTCTCATCGCTTTGTGTGGGACTGTCCTTTGGTCCTGAGGGCTGTCCTACGCTTAGCCTAATGTTGGAGTGAGTCTGTGCCCCCTGCTCCTGTAGGGGCACTCTGCTGGGGAGAAGTTAGCTGGCCAGCTTTAAGCACCAGTGACCTGTGAGCCTCAGGCCTGTAACACATTAAAAATAAATAAAAAACTAAAAGGAGAGGAGTCCCCCTTCCCAAGAAATTCCGTTCTCAGGCCAGACAGGCTCCCTGTCTGCTTACCCTTGCGCGCTGCTCGCGGGCCTCCACCTGGACCCTCCTATCAAACCCTTCCTGTCTTTCATGGCCCTGATGAGATATCACCCCCTCCACCACAGACTTTCCCCGATGGCCCCAATCTGAAGGCACCTTTTGGTTTTCTGACCATTTTTGCAGAGTCAACTACCGCTTCTGTATTAACCGCCTACCATGTGCCGGCCTCTGTGCTAGTTCTTTTTATTTGACTTACTTCATTTCATACTAGTCAATGTAGATGATACCACCAAAGACTACTATCTCAAAACCCTGAGTTCCTTGAAAGCCAGAACTGAGTCTTTCATATTTCCACCCATCCCCAGCACCTACAGAGTAGGTGTTCAGTAGATAAAAAATAAGTGACTGTCTGTGATGGCCCTGTAAGGATATTTTTAATCCCATTTTATAGATAAGAAAACAGACTCAAGTAACAGTGACTTGTCTAAGATGATAAAGCTAGTGAGAGGTTGAACCAGAATTCAAACTTGGAACTCAAGACAAAGTCCAAGGACTTCCGTGGCGGTGCAGTGGTTGAGAAGTTTCGAGCCCTGGTCCGGGAAGATCCCCCGTGCCGCGGAGCAACTAAGCGTGTGCACCACAACTACTGAGCCTGCGCTCTAGAGCCCGCGAGCCACACCTACTGAGCCCACGAGCCACAACTACTGAGCCCACATGCCACAACTACTGAAGCCCGCGTGCCTAGAGCCCGTGCTCCACAACAAGAGAAGCCACCGAATGAGAAGCCCACGCACCGCAGCGAAGAGTAGCCCCCGCTCGCCCCAACTAGAGAAAGCCCGCACGCAGCAATGAAAACCCAACACAACCAAAAATTAATTAATTAATTTTTTAAAAAAAGACAAGGGACTGGTCAGAAGTGCCCTGGTCCCTTGTGTGACAGTCACTCCCCCACCACCACTGTCACATAGCATAGGCTTCTCAGCACCTGCCTTTGCAACCCGACTGTGCTCTCTCTGGACAGGAAAGAGGCCTTTCCACACTCTCACACCTCTGCTGCACCCTGGTCAGGACTGGAACAAATATCCAAGGCCACCACCCACTCAGTGAGACCCACAAGTAATGCAAGGTAATGAGAAAAGGTCTTCACTGAAGGGACAGCCCTGGACTTGTTAGAGCGTTTTTGCCTTTCACCTTGTTGGATCTTACGTTTGTCCCCACTCTGTTCTGTGAAAGGCAGGGTGAGACACTTAATGTTTTGCTGATGGAAAAACCAAGGCCCTGTCTAGACAGAAAGGCCAGAGCCTGGCCTGCAACCTGGGTGTTGTCCTGTCTCCCGTGCTGCCTACTGAGGAGGGGCTGGAATTGCTTATGCCCCGCCAGGCCCCCACCACACACAGCCCGCCTCTGACCTCCTCCAGGCCCGTGTTCTGGCAGCTGCCGTACCCGAGGAGGGCTCCAGTCCAGAGGAGTAGCACAAAGGCCAGCATCCTGGGGCCTGCAAGAAAGCAAAAGGGGTGGCAGGCTGCTTCCCTCACCCACCACCCTGCAACACCCGGCCACCCTGGGCAGGTAGCAGGGCCTTGGCAGGGCTAGGCACCTTCCCTCCAGCCTCCCCGGGCTGGAAGTGGCCCCTCAGCTTGCTGATCCCGCCCTCTCAGCACCTCCCCAGCCCTCCCCCTGCCTCACAGCCCACGGTCCTGTGGCGAGCTTGTGCTCTCATCCATTGTGTGTGCCAGGAGACCCACCTTTGAGCCTAAACCTCCAGGGTAGTGAAGACCCAGCAGTGGGCTCCTCTGTGTGGACACGGGCTTTTCCCTGCGGGCACGCTGACCAGCTCTGGATATAGGATTTGGGTCAATGTCTAGTGAAAGCATGGGGGCAGAACCTAGCTCTCAGATGTAGAATCATAGAATATAGAGAATGGGGGCATCTGGTCCAGCCCCTGCTACCCCCAAGTTCTCAAACTCTCTCCTTGAATTCCTCCGCCCTGGAACCTGTGGCCTCATAAGCAACTCGTTCCCTTCTTGGACAGTTCTGTGTCAGAAGCTCTTACTCTCATGGTTAGGAGTGCTGGGTCTAGTGTCAGACAGCCTGGGTTCAAATCTCAATTCTGTGTCTTCTTTGAGCGGCTTGCGGGATCTTAGTTCCCCGACAAGGGATCGAACCCGGGCCCCAGCAGTGAAAGTGCTGAGTCCTAACCACTGGACCGCCAGGGAATTCCCCTCAATTCTGTGTCGTAATACCTCTCTAAATCCCAGTGTCTTCTCTTGTAAAATGGAAGTCAAATAGTACTTAACCTATTGTGATGAGAATTAATTAGATGATGCCTTCATAGCACTTAGTGAGTGACACCAGAGACAGGTGAGTTCTCCAATGATCCCTGAGTCAAAATGTGTCTCCCTACTCCTGGAACCCCAGGGCCCCCCTTCTCCCTGGGGGTAGCCATGTCCTCTTCCCCCCACTAGCTCGGATCTAGCTCTGAAACCTCCACGAATTCTTTCCTTCAGGTTAAGTAACCCCACTTCTTAGTAAGACCACCCAAGTCCCTTTACCTCCTGAGCAGTAGCCTCTTTGGACAGGACTCTGGTCTGACCCCTGGACCACAAGGGAAAAGGGAACTCTGGGTCTAGGGCTCCCCCATTCCTTGCCTTCCTGCATTCATTGCCTCTATGAGCACACCCCTGGAATCAGGATGTGGAGGTGGGAGGGGAGGAAGGCAGCTGGGGGTGTTCATAAATAAGATCTTCTCAGAGGCCTTTGGTTAGAACGTGGGACAAGGTCTCAGCAACCAGGACCTCTGCTCTCCCTCCATCCATACTGCCATGTCAAGAACTTATCATCTGGGCTTCCCTGGTGGCACAGTGGTTCAGAATCCATCTGCCAATGCAGGGGACACAGGTTCGAGCCCTGGTCCGGGAAGATCCCACATGCCACGGAGCAACTAAGCCCGTGAGCTACAACTACTGAGCCTGCGCTCTAGAGCCCGCAAGCCACAACTACTGAAGCCCGCGTGCCTAGAGCCCATGCTCCGCAACAAGAGAAGCCACCACAATGAGAAGCCCGCGCACTGCAACGAAGAGTAGCCCCGGCTCGCCGCAACTAGAGAAAGCCCGCGTGCGCAGCAACGAAGACCCAACGCGGCCAAAAATCAATCAATAAATAAACAAATTTATTTAAAAAAAAAAGAACTTATCATCTGTCTTCCCTGCCCCTCCCCTCCCCTGCAGCACAAATACACCCTTGTGTGCACAAACACACACAGGCCAAGGGTCTCAAGCTCGCTCTTCCTTTCATATACCCATAAACACACACACACACACACACACACACACACACACACGCACGCACATACACGCTTTCCTGACTTCTCAGAACAAATAGGAAAATTAAGAGTGCAGTGTGTGATTTTTGGTCAAAATCCTTAAAATTAAGTCTAATAAGCCACTGGACAACATTGTAGAGCATGAAAGGCCGCAAAAGAAAAGATGGCCTCTGAGTTTGCTCGGCTGACGGCCGGACGGCCTGTGGGCCCCAGCCCGGCTTTCTCTCTAAACCCTGATCTCCAGCACGTGTCTCGCAGTGAGTTCCACAGGCCCTTGTGTTCTCAGCCAGCTGCTCTTCCCCGTGGCTGCCCCTGCCACTCAGGGAGAAATCTTCCATTGAGACAACGGAAAAAGCTTTCTGCAGTGCAAGATAGAGCCCTTAAGGCCATCCAGGCTCACAGCTGCTCTCTCCACCCGGCCAGCCCCACCCAGAGCTGGCAGGGGCCTTCCCTGCCTGAGCCTCAGCAGACTGGCTTAGCAGACTGGAAATTCAGTGAGATGCCGGGCCAGAGGGAAAGCTGTTATCTCTAGTTCCTGGGCCAGGGTAGGGAACTGAGATAGGAGGGAGGAGGTGGGAGATGTCCTCCTGGCATGGTGTTTAAGGAAACCAAGTTCAAATGCACTTGAAGATGGATCTTCTCTGTAGGAGTCCCTACAGAGGCTGAGCCCAAACCTCGGGTCATGTGATCACTTGTCACCACGTGAGTGGACTGAGGACTAAAGATGAGGTGAGCCACCCAGGCAGGGAAAGGCACCTGGGTCCACAGCTGGCCCAGAGCCAGTCTCCAGGTCTGAATCCCCCACCTCAAGCCCTGGGGTTGAGGGAAGTGGAGAGATGATTGAAAACCCCCTGCAAGGGCAGTGAGAGGGTAGAGAGTAAGGGTCTGCACGGGGGCCCCTCTGAGCACACTCGGTGTCCAAGGTGACTGTTCCGTGGGCTTGTCCAGGCCTCCTTCGCCTGGCCAGGGGCACAGGGACAATGGTGCCACCCTGTCCAAAGGGCAGTGTCCAAGCCAGATTCCTGTCCTACCAGGCGGGGGAGGGCAGGGAGAGGAGGTAGATATCCTCCCCGTCGGGCCAAACTCAGGCCTGCCTTCCTGCCACATTGCCCAAATCAAGAAACACAAGGAACTGATTTTGCGATCTTGCCTTCAAGCTGGGAGGATAAGTTTGAGCCAGTACATGTGTTTCAGATTAAACCCAGTTGTGAGACGAACAACCATCCCTCCTCCTCCTCCCAGGACCGCACAGCCTCCAAGCCACATGGCAGTGGGCCTCATGGGCAGTGCAGGGAAGGGCACCGCCCTCTGCCCTGGCTCTGGGAGGGAGATTCCGAGGGGTCCCTCCAGGCCCACCCCACCGTTGTGACCCCGTCAGTGCGCAGGCGACTTTTTTTCTGAAGTTTTGGAACCTGAATGAGCAGGGCCAGGGCACCCACGAGTTTCACCTCCCCACACCCCAGAAGGACCAGCCTTAGGGACAGGATTGCCTGGCCCGCTTCCCCTCCCTCCGCTCGGGCTGAGGGCTGAACTCTTGGTGGACCCGCCTGGGCCAGACAATGATGGGGTTTCTGGGAAGCCTGAAGTTTCTCTTTGGCCCAGACCCGCTCCTTGCTGTGGCTTGTCCCAGGGAGCAGCAAGGGTGCGGGCAGCCCTCTCTCCAGCTCCGGCGGCTGAGCCCCCAAATCCCATACACCAGCTGGGCTACATAGTGGTCATTGTTGGTGAGAGGCCAAACGCCCACTGGCCGCCCAGCGTTTACTGGCAGCTGATTTGGCCAAAGAAACAGGGTGGGTACTGGATAGAAGGACCCAGCTGTCCTCCATCCCAGCCCTGCCCGGAAGCCTCCCCACAGGCCAGCTGCTTGGCAGTGTCAGGAAGTTACCTTTGAAATCAGCACCAGTTGATTTTGAAAAGGCAGCGGGGAGCTGAGCCCAAGCCATGGCCGGGCTGCAAGATGGGCTGCTTCCCTGGCTGCCCCAGTGGAGGTACAGCTCCCCGACAGCCTCCTTCCCCCAAGGCTGCAGAGCCCCCTGCAGTGATGCTCAGACCTGACCCAGCAGCCAAGCTCTCTGCTTCTTCCCCGCCACGACCCCCCTCCATTGTTTCCCACCCATTTCATTCAGGAGTCTTTCCGGCCTCTTCTCCTAGTGGTGCAGTAGGGTTGGGTGACAAGTGGGCTCTGACCCCCAACTCCCTCTACCCTCTCTAACCTACTCACCCTGGTGCCCAAGCTGCAGGAACTACTGTCTCCCCACCTCCTCTCCCTTACACCCCTCTTTTCTGCGCCCTGAAGTACCCCTGCTTCACCCCCGTCCCCCCAGCCCAGAGGAGCCTCCCTTCTTCCCCAGACACACATGCAGACCAGACAGGGAGCTCTTTACCTGGGAGTGCGCTGCAGCTCCGCGCCCAGCCTAGGTCTGCACACTGAGGGGGCTTCTGTAAAGCCCAGAGCTTTTTCTGCCGCCTCCTAATCCAGCGTCCAGCAGGCTTCAGATTACAGCTACTCCTTTCTTAAAGCGACCTGCACTCAATTTGGAGTCTGTGATTGCATCATTGTCCGGCGTTAACTTTAACCGACAGCTGCCCTTCCACCACACACCCCCAGACAGACACATTCACACACCCTCCTGTTCCACCAGACCTTCTTTGGGGTCCTGGCATTCCCACCCAACAGGGCAGCCTGGCCAGCCTGGGTGGGAGCCAGGACTGAGGAAGAGTCTCGCAGGAGGAGGCCCAGGAGGAGGCCGGAATAGAGGAAACAGTGGCCCAGACCTGGGACTCTGGGTTCTTCCTGGTCCTTGGCTCTGGTACTCGGATTTGGGGCAAGACATCACTCATGGCTCCTACCTTTCCTCAGCTGGAAAACGAGGGGTTGGTACTGGGATGTCTGTGTGCTTTTTTAGCCCTGAAATGCTCTGATTTCTGAAGATCAGAAAAGGCAGTGGGGAAATATCTGACCAGAGGAAGAATGAGATGAACTGTAAACATTAGTCCTGAGAGGAGGCTGAGCGTGTGTGCCTGCCACCCACCTGGGCACCGCAGAAATCACCTGGGAGGAGACCACCGAGGCCTTGCTCACCTTGGGGCGTTTAGGAACTTGCAATGCAGTTGTGAAACTAAAATACTGACATGGGAAATAATTGGAGAATGTACCAAAACGGTTTCTAGGCATGTGTGGATCCTGGTCAGAAGCCCAGTGGTCATTCAGACAAGGAGGGATCAGAAAAGGAAGGGAGAGCCTCTGGGATATTTAGAGGAAGAGAAAATTTAGGGGAACTTCATCTCCTGTGAGGCTCCAGGGAGCAGAGCTAGGGCCCCTGGAAATTCCCAGTGAACCAGATTCAGCTTTATATAAGGAAGAGTGTATCAACAGTCAAGAGTTCATCCCTGGACTTCCCTGGTGGCACAGTGGTTGAGAGTCCGCCTGCCGATGCAGGGGACACGGGTTCGTGCCCCGGTCCGGGAAGATCCCACATGCCGCGGAGCGGCTGGGCCCGTGAACCATGGCTGCTGAGCCTGCACGTCCGGAGCCTGTGCTCTGCAATGGGAGAGGTCACAACAGTGAGAGGTCCACGTACCACAAAAAAAAAAAAAAAAAAAGAAGAGTTCATCCCTGGCGGTCCAGTGACTAGAACTCTACGTTTCCACTGCACAGGGTCTGGGTTCGATCCCTGGTCAGGAAACTAGGATCCCACAGGCTGCAGCCAAAAAAAAAAAAAAAAAAAGAGTTCAATCATTTCTTTTTTTTTTAATTTAATTATTTATTTATTTATTTGGCTGTACCAGGTCTCAGTTGTGACATGAGCGATCTTAGTTTCTGCCTGCTCTTAGTTGCGGTATGTGGGATCTAGTTCCCTGACCAGGGATCAAACCCAGGCCCCCTACATTGGGAGCTTGGAGTCTTAGCCACTGGACCACCAGGGAAGTCTCCAGAATTCAATCTATTCAACCAAAAATTGAAGACCTCTACTCAGAGTACTCACTAGGTACACAGAGAAGGAGTACATAGATGACTAAGACTCAGTGCCCACCCTTCAGAAGCTCACTGGCTAATAACAGAAGATGACGTGAGGACAGATCGTATAATTCGGCACATTCTGTGATAGCAGTCTCTACAGCCATGCCATCCAATATGGTAGCCACTAACCACATGTGGCCATGGAGCAACTGAAATGTGGCCAGTCTGAGTTGTGATCTGCTATAAGTATAAAGTACACGCTAGATTTTGAATATTTAGTATGAAAAAGAATGTGAACTATCTCAATAATTTTGACCCTGATTACATATATTAGGTTAAATAAATATATTGTTAAAATTAATTTCACCTATTTCTTTTTTAATGTGGCTGCTAGGAAATCTTAAATTACATATGCTGTTTGCATTGTATTTCTACTGGACAGCACTGCTCTATGGGGTATCATGGAAGCACAGCTGGAATATATGAATCTAAGCTGAGTCTTGAATAAGAATGAGCTAAGCATAGAAAGGTGGGAAGGCGTTACTATCCTGTGGACAATTTAAAACTGGATCCCTGTCTCACACCATGCACAAAGATTAACTGTAGGTGCATTAGAGGTTTAAATGTTTCTGAAAAACAATTTCTGTTTTTGCAGAACCTTTTTTTTAACATTTTTATTTTTTAATTTTTTTTATTGAGTATAGTTGATTTACAATGTTGTGTTAGTTTCTGCTGTACAGCAAAGTAAATCAGTTATACATATACATACACCCACTCTTTTTTAAATTCTTTCCCCATATAGGTCATTACAGAGTACTGAATAGAGTTCCCTGTGCTATACAGTAGGTCCTTATTTGTTATCTATTTTATATATGGTAGTGTGTATATGTCAATCCCAATCTCCCAATTTATCCCTCGCCCCCTTTCCCCCCTGGTAACCATAAGATTGTTTTCTACATCTGTGACTCTATTTCTGTTTTGTAAATAAGTTCATTTGTACCACTTTTTTAGATTCCACATATAAGCGATATCATATGATATTTGTCTTTGTCTGACTTACTTCACTCAGTATGACAATCTCTAGGTCCATCCATGTTGCTGCAAATGGCATTATTTCATTCTTTTTTATGGCTGAGTAATAGTCCATTGCATATATGTACCACATCTTCTTTATCCACTCCCCTGTCGATAGACATTTAGGTTGCTTCCAAGTCCTGGCTATTGTAAATAGTGCTGCAATGAATATTGGAATAATAATTATTCTATATATAATAATAATTATTATTATTATTACGTTCAAGTTATGGTTTTCTCTGGATATATGCCCAGGAGTGGGGTTGCTGGCTCACACAGTAGCTCTATTTTTAGTTTTTTAAGGAACCTCCATACTGTTCTCCATAGTAGCTGTACCAGTTTACATTCCCACCAACAGTGCAGGAGGGGGTCCCTGCAGAACCTTTTTAATGACTTTTTATTTAAATTATTCACTTATTTTTGAATAGGTATTTCTTAAATATGGTTCAAAACTCAAAAGCAACTAAAGATATACAGTGAATGACTCCTTTTCACTCTGATCCCCAGTCACCTGATTCCACTCCCTGGAGACGGCTGATGTTAATCTCTTTCATATGGATCCTTTCAGAGACCATTTTAATGGCTTAAACAACAAATGCAAACACAGATACACAACAGGAAAAAATGTAAATATTTTAGAAAAATGTATAGATGGATTTATCTGTGATCTCTCAGTAGGAAAGTTTTTTTAGACAAGACACCAAAAAAGGCACAAATTATAAAAGATTGATAAATTTGGCACTAAAATCAAAAACTTGTTTTCATGAACAGATACCATAAAACAAAATGAAAAGACAAGCCTCACACTAAGAGAAAATATTTGTAACACAGATAACTGACAAAAAAAGATTACTAACTATAATATAGAAAGAACTACAAATCAATTTTTAAAAAAAAAAAAGAAAGAAGAAAACAATGCAACAGAAAAAGAGGCCCAGGTAATTCACAGATGAAGACTCCTGAGTGGCCAATAACTTTATGAAAAGATGTTTTTCACCCGTAATCAGGGGAATGCAGATTAAATACTTTGATAAGTGTATTTCACACTCATCAGATGGGCGAAATCGAAACATCTGAGAATACCAAGTATTGGTGAGCATGTGGACGGCCAGGATCCCTTAGGCCCTCCTTATGAGAACCTAAATTGATGCAACCCCTTTGAAGAACAGTCTGGCAACAAATGGCAATGTTGTGCCTAACCTTATGTGGCAGCCCTGGCAGTGAAAGATGGAAAACCCAAACCCACAACTCAGCAATTCCACTCCTAAACATGTGAGCTGAAAAGACTCTGCACACGTGCACAAGGATGTAGCAAGAATGTTACAGCAGCACTGTGTAGTGGCAAAAAAAAAAAGAAAGAAAGAAAACTCCCTCAATGTCCAGCAACGGGAGATTAGATAAGGGGTGGAAAAAAAAAAAAAAAAGCCTACAGCTATGAGAAATACTAAAGGGAAGCCACTTAACACAGATTCATCTCACAATATAGAGTGATGCCAAGTTGCAGGATGATACATTTGTGGAAGGTTTAAAAACACACAGAATGATACTATTAATATATACCACTCAGGGATTAAAACTCATGTGGTGAAAGTAAAAGAAATGCATGAAAATAATAAAAAAAACAAATTCAGGATGATGGTTTTGGGGGCAGGGGAAGGATTGAGGAAGGGAATGTAGGACTATCACTATATTGAGAATATTTTTTAAGCTGGACAGTGGCCCTATACGATTTATTATACCCTTTTGTATGTCCTAATTATTTATAATAACTTATAAAGAAAGAAGATTTCTCTTTCTTCCGAGTAGCGTGAAAGCAGTGTGTCCCACGCCTGCCAAAGGAGGGGGCCTGCACTGGTGCTTTTCAAGGACTAGGCTCCTGCAGGTAGCCCCTCTCCTGCCTAACCGATGTAATCCTTCCCTGAAGGACCATTCCACAGCTTTTAAACAGCATCTGCTACTCCCTTCTTTAAGGACTCTTCCTTTATGGCCGCATCCCCTAAAGCTACCGTCCATTTCTCCACCCTCCCTCCCAGACATGCGGGGAAGAGCTATTTACTCTTAGCGCCTTTCCTTCCTCACTCTCCAACTTGCTTCTGTGCCCAGTTCTCCTTTGAAATTGCTGTCGCCCAGTTCACGGGTGACGTCTGCGTTGACCACCAAATGGACATCTCTGCCCTCGCCAGCAGACGGCAAACTGTCCCTCCTTGAAACCCTGACTCTCCACACCCTCTCATTTTTCTCGCACCTCAAAAGCCCCATCTTTTCCATCTTCCTTGCTGGCTTCTGCGACACCTTTTTTTCTGTCTCCATCTACATCTCCTCTTAGGTGATTTCTGCCAGTTCCATAACTTTCAGTGCATCTGTGAGCTCCCAAATATACACTTCCAGCCCAATTTGACATAGCCACATGGATGCCCAGCATGTAAGAGGAACATACAATTCATCATCCAAACACTTCTAAGCACAAAAGCGGGTGCTGTGAATTAAGCTGGAACCACAGACATAACTCGAACCATCCCAGGGAAGACTGGGACATATGGTCACCCTATATTAGTGTGGCATTTCAGTCATGTTCAAAATGGAAATCTCCAATCAAAAAATCTGCCATCCTAAAATCTCCAGTCCTAAAATCTGTCCCTCACTCTGATTCCCATCTCAGTAAAACCCGTTTTTCTCAACACAAAAATCCAGGGATTTGAATGATAAGCCCCACCATCCTTAACTCTTTCCTCTCCCTCATCTGCCGTACAGTCTATGCACAAATTCTATAACGTCTACCTGCAAAATATACCTGAAGTCTGACCACTTTCCTGCATTTCCAGAGCCGGCAGCCTGGGCCAAGCCACCCATGTCTCTTGCCTGCTAACCAGCCTCCCTCCTCCTGCATTTGTGCCTCTAAGTCTGTTCTCCTCACAGAAGCCAAATGAGCCTGTCAGAGCTTACCTCAGACCATGGTGCCCCTCAGTTAAAGCCTTCCACAGGGACTTCCCTGGTGGCACAGTGGTTAAGACTTCATGCTCCCAATGCAGGGGGCCAGGGTTCGATCCCTGGTCAGGGAAATAGATCCCACATGCATGCCGCAACTAAGAGTTCACCCGCTGCAACTAAGGAGCCCGCCTGCCACGACTAAGACCCCGTGCAACTAAACAAATAAATTAAAAAAAAAAAAAAAAGCCTTCCACAGTGAATGACTAATTTCCATCCCCAACGACACGGATGAATCTCACGAACAGGAGGTTGAGTGAAAGAAGCCAGGCACAAGGGAGGACAGACTGCACGATTCCTTTACATAAAGTTCAAAACCGGAAAAAACTAGTCTGTTATCAGAAGCCAGGAGAGTGAGTACTGTTTGTTGATCTGAGTACTGGTTTCACAGGGGTACTTGGTTCGTGAAAGAAATTCATTATGCTTAGGTACATTTATGACTTGTGTACTTGGCATACTATACTTCAACCCCAAATTTTAACTTGTTTATTGTCTAGACCACTCTACCACCAGATTTAGGCTCTGGGGGGTAGAGGTCTTGTTGGCTTTTTCATCGCTGCAGCCCCAGAACCTGGGGAGCTGCTGGGCACACAGAAAGCCCTTGACTAGTATTTACAGGGCGGAGGATGCAGTTAAGGCAGCCAGACCGGCAGCACGGAGAACCCGGGAGGCGACAGCAGTGACCCTCAGGAGTGATGACTAGATCCAAACTGTGGCTAGAGCCCAAATGGAGAGGAAGAGAGAGCTGAGAAAAACTCACGAGGTAAAATTAAGCTGGGGGGCTTGCTGATTTAACTTTCCAGTTATCGCTTACCTCTCCTAAGATAACAACAACAGTCTTTACAGCGGCCCTAAATCCCTCAGTGGTCTGCCCTCAGTTCCTCTCTGATTCCTTCCTACATCTCCCCCCTCACCCCTTCCACTCCAGCCCCACGGATCTCCTGATCATCCTGAACCTTTTGAGCAGCTCCCACTCCTCTGCCCAGGACACTCTTCCCCAGGATGTCCCCATAGTACCCACCCTTGCCTCCTTCTAGTCTCTGCTCCAAAAGTCACCTCCTCAGGGAGGCCTTCCTTGCTTTACTTCTCACCAGAGCTCTCACCACCCTCTGACATGCCATGTATTTCACTGTTGATTTACTTCCCATCTCCACACACTGCTGGCTTGTAAGAAGCAAGATCCCAACCTAGGGACTTGCTCTTAACCACCGCACTACAGGGCCGCAGGTGGCTGCTGCCACATGGACACCCTATACTCACAGACAAGGGCTGCCCCCAGCTCTGTGCCAAGGTGCCCCCAATTGCTTCCCCCAAATCCTCAGGCGCTGACAGCCTCCATCTGGAGCCGGTGCTCCCGGCAGCCTGCCCGCCCCCGTCTGGCGGGCGCCAGCTCCAGGCAGAAGGGCTGGCGTGTAATTAGAAACTCCTCAAGCTCCCTAATTGCCAGTTCTTCTCCCAAACCAGGAGGCTGGTGCTATTCTGAGCCGCCTTTGTTGCCAGATGCCTGAGGTCCGTAGAGAGGAACAGGCTGAGAGCAGAGCCAGGCTGGCAAGGGGGTGGCCCTGGGCAGGGCTGGTGAAGTCAGAGGGACGGCACGGTGGAGAAGGGCTGGCGAGTGACCAGAGGCCAGACGTGGCACAGAGAGGGCTGCTGCTCCTGGGGGCCCAGCCCGTGGCCTCCTCCCGCCTTCCTCCAGCCCCCATGCTCCCACCCACGCCCCAAACAGTGACCTCACAGCAGACAGGCCCATTCATTCTTTATTCAGGTGGCATAAAAATCACTACAAAAACTTTACAAAAGAGCCTTCGGGAGCTAACGCCCCCCACCCCTCAGCCACTGAGACACCAGGCAGGGGGGACAGAGGGGAGAGGAAAAAAGGGGAGTCCTGGCAGTGTTGGTACCTCCGAGGGCCAGCGGGGAGACTGAGGCCACGGGGTGGTCTGGAGGCTGCTGGGCCTTGGGCAGCTCGGGGCAGAGGCAGTTGCGCGGGAGGCTCGACCTCCACCCACATGTTTAATCCCACAACAGTGCTCGGCACCCCCGGGCCACCCCATCTCCCCAGCCAGGTGTCCACCCCTCCCCGGCCCTCCCTCTCCGGTAAACAGGCGTGGAGGCGACCCAGCCAACTTAGGGAATAACCTACCTACCTTCCTGACAAAAATGAATCCACAGCTGCCCTTCCGCCCAAGCCCCAGACGAGGACACCCTCTGAACCCCTTTGGATCAAGGCCCACGGTTCCCCGATGCCTGCCCTCCTCCCAGCGCCGCCCCTCCCCAAACCCCCCAAGAGGAGAAGAGAGACTGGCTCCCCTCCTCCCCTCTGCCAGACCGCGCCCCAGGCCCCCGCCCGCAATCCCACAAAGCTGTTTGGAAAGAGTGACATGAGTTGAGAGGCTGGTCCAAGCAGGGACTCGGGCTGCTGGCGGCCAAGCCCCTCACTTGGGGCTGCTAGGCTGGGGGTAATCCTCCTCCGAGGGGGGCGCAAGTTTTAAGTCAGGGCCAAACGGCTTGTCTCCGCGGGGGAAGCCTTTCTGGTGCTGGAAAAAGTCCCTGTTGTCAGGGGAGTCCTGCTGCTCCTTGAGCTCCGGCTGCGCGCCAGGATTGGGGTTCCTCACGCTGCCCACAAAGAGGGGCAGGCTCGTGCTGTCCTCGAGGATGAAGAAGAGGAAGGGGCGGTTCACGCTGAAGGAGGAGAGGGACATGCGGGACATGGCCGTGCTGGTTGTCGCGGCCGCCTCCACGCCGGCCTCTCTGAGCTCCAGCGTGGACTGATGCTGCACGCTGGACACCACCAGGCTCTGGTCTGAGATCCCGCGCAGGTCCGGGGCCTGGAACAGTTCCTGCAGGCCTGCCCAGGCCAGGAGATGGCTGGTCAGAGCTGCCTTCTGCCCCACACGCTGCATGGACCTGCCTGGGAGGGTGTCTGGCATCCCGGCCAGGGAGCATCTTGAACCCACAGACTGCCGGTTAACTTCTATTTAACCTGCACGTATCAGCTTAAAGGTTCCTTCCTCCGGGAAGCCTTCCCTGAGCCCCTGCCCCGAAGTCCAGACAGATGCCTTTTCAATAGTTCCCTGGGTGGACTAGAGAGAAGCCCTCTGTCTTATCACTTACGCTAAATTGTAAGTACCTGATTCCTCCTCTGCCGACCCCCGTGAGACTCAGCTCTTTGTACATGGTGGGCTCCTCGTGCCTCTCGCAGGAGAGCCAGCGAGGCTCACATGCCACCCCTGGCTCTCCACCCAGGATTCTCTGCGGTGCTCAGTCTTGGGCAGAGCAGGTCCTCATTCCCTTGCCCCACCCCCTGCCCAGGACAGAGAGTCCGAGGGTGCATATCAAACCCTCTCACCTCCCTAAGCCCCAGAAAAGGCCAGGACGCAAGTCTAGCTCTGACTCAGGCCTGCCGGCTGGGGGGCTTCCTCCTCACCCACCCTGTCCAGCTGAGCCGGGAGCTGTCCCACGCCCGGCCTCCTTACCCAGCTGGCTGAGGATGGCCACCAGGTCCATTTGGTATTTCAGGTGCAGCTTAGGCAGCTGGACCGTGGTGGGCCTCTCCCGCAGCAAGGGCTGGTGCAGCACGCCCCAGCTCAGGCTAGCCAGCACCTGGGACGCGTTCCACTCGAAACGGGTGGGCACGACGACCACGAAGCTCATGTTGTTCTTAAAGGGGAAATGAGCCACCTACAGACGAGGCAAGGAGACGGCGTGAGGACCAGAGAGCGCCCAGGCCACGTGGGGACTGGGCCAGCATCGCTTAGGAGACACTCCATCCTTCACAGGTGTGTGCGGGGTCTCTCTGAGCCTCCGCTTCCTTACCCGTGGAGTAACACTACCTGCACACACTGCCGGCTGACATGTGACGGAAAGAGAGAAGATTTTAAAGCTTCTGGCCGAGCGTGTGCACGTAGGCGGCGCTCACTCAGTAACTGGTAGTTTTCTCTCTCCTCCTCTGCTACCAGCTAGCCCATGACTCAGGGTGAGGAACCCCCTGTGTCCGCCTCTCACTTCCATGTGTACAATGGACCAGGTTGCCCTAGCAGAGGAGCCGCTGTCAAGGGTGGTACCCTATCCACTCCTCTCTCCTCCAACTGTGACTTTGCCTGGCCGTGTATCTATACTGTGATTTGGGGTGAGATTTCACGTGAACAGAGTTTCCGCAGCTAAAGAATTGTGAAAACCACTGGGCTCCGTGGGCCCTGGTGGATGTCACTCCTCGGGCTCCAGGCAGAGTGCCCAGAGAGCAGGACCCCTGTGGTGGGAGGGGGAGTGCCAGTGTCTGGCTACCCGGGCCAGCCCGCAGAGGGCGGGCGAGACAAGAGGAAGACCAAGGAGGGCCAAGGATGGAGACGGAAGGGTGAAGGAAGTGTGGGCAGGACACAGCCTGGCGGGAAGGGGCAGCAGGAATAGAACTGGTGTGGAGGCGAACCAGATGGGCCACGTGTCGGGGGAACCGGAGAGAAGCAGGGACACTGCTCCGAGGGCCTGCCTCACCCACAGCCCCTCTCAGAAGAGCCCTTGTGAAACTAACCAACACTGCGGTCTCAGCCACAGCCGACTGGCCCAGGGATCAGCCGCTGAGGCCAAGGGGACCGTGTTTAGGCTGGAAGCGAGGGAGGCTGCACCTGAGATAGCTTGACACAGCGCTCTCTCTAATCAGAATGTTCCATCAGGATGCTGACAGATCCTCCCTTCCAAGGAGCACCGTGTGAAAGCTCGGGTCGCATCTCCCAGGCTTCAGGGTGCTGAGGCCCTGTGCTGCCCCACGACCCATGGGTCCTTGTAATAAACCCCCATAACCAAAGATCACCTGGGACTCAACTCAGTGTCCCCTCCTCAGAGAAGGTTCCCTGACCCCTCTAGCTAAAATACCTTTCCCCCCACTCTCTGAAATTATCCTGTTGATTTACGTTTGCTCGTGCACTGTGTGTCTTCCCTCCCCAGAGCAGGGATCTTGTTTCCTTGTGCTCCACTAAACCCGCAGTGCCTGGAGCCTCAGTTTCCCTGGATGGGGGTACAGCGAGACCTTCCAGAGCCACCCGCCCCAGCGACGTGACTGCAAGGAAGGTGCGGCACACCCCTGACCCCTGTGCCTGCTGCACAGGGGCCCATTCCCTTCTCCACCTCCCAGCACCCAAGCCCAGGCTTGGAGAGCCAAGGGTGACCTGGATCTCAGGCTGCTCCAGCAGAAACCAGCGCAGCGGGTACGTGCGGGCTTGCATCATGTCCACCGGCACCGTGAACTGCTCGTCCAGGTGGAAAGTGTCTCTCCGCGTGAGATTCGGGTCGAACTTCCTCCTCCAGAAGCCTGAATCCAGCAGAGGGCAGGGGCCATATAGACTGGGACCAAGGTAGATTCTACCCCACCAGTCTCTTCCCCATCCCACCCAGAACCCATTTAAGGGATGAAAGGTGGAGGCTGAAACACCAGGGGGTGCTGTGCCGGGTGATACACAGGTAATCTGAGGTCTGTTCCCTGGAGTGATTGCAGAACCTGGGCTTGCGTTCTCCCCTGCCCTGCCATGTTCCCAGGAACCTCCCCTGGGTCTTTTAAGACTCGGTTTCCTCCTAGGGAACTCTCTCCACAACAGCCCCATCCAGTTCCTGGGCCTCCGTCCTGCCACACAATTACCTGTCTCCTACCCTCCCGGCCCAGGCCTGGGGAGGAAGAGGGACCCTCAGAAAAAAGCGTGCCTACAGGGCAGGGGTAGGGTCTGCGGGCAGGGAGCCGAGAAGGGGAGGAGCACACCCTGGAAGTGGATGGCATTGAGAAGAAGCAACACTGTGTCATCTGGCAGATCTGAGAGGAAATCCTCAATCTTCCCCTCTGTGGCCTCCTTCACCCATTGGTTGATGTTTGCCAGGTCATCCCTCTTCCTTCCCGTCAGGCTCATGGGCTTTGCACCAAAGAGCTGTTCTGATTGTTCCAAGAAGTCCTTTCTGATGGGAAATCCTGCACAGAAGGGCCCACAGGCTGTTGCCAGCACTTGGGCCCCACAACCACCTGTGCTCCGACTGGCTGCCTGAGTCCACACCCGTCTCCCTCACCCCTGTCCACCCCAGGGCACAACCTAGAGAGTGTCTGCCACCAGCACCTACCTTTCTGCAGGTACATTCTGGCAGCCAATCGGAAAGCCCCAGGGCCCAGGTCCTGGCAGAGGCGGCTGAGCAGGTGGGGGAGGCAGGGCCCTGAGTCCACGTGCAGCACCTGCTGCAGCCTCTGCAGCGTTTGGTTCTGAGCACCTGGAGGGGACACAGCAGCTGTGGTCCTTCCCGCCCCCACTGCCCTCTCCCATCCCTCTTGAATACCTACAGTGAGCATGCCCACGAGACCGCACTTTCTCCTCCCGTATCCTGAACTGGTCTGAGGGACAGGACTCCCAAATTTACTTGCATCTCTGTTGCTGCCAATCTGGGCAACCTCACCCTATGGCCTTCCCTCTCTGGGGAAGGTCCTACAGTGAGACCCTCCAGTCCAACGGAGACATTGTACCTATCATATTCTTGCACAAAAATCACCAGAAGCACATCCTGGGCCCAATCCCTGGGATTCTCATTCACAGAGACTGGAGTCTGCATTTTTACCAAACATCCAAGTGACCCTGATGGAGGAAGCACCTGCTCGTAAACTCTGGGGTAGGTAATGAGTTCCTACTGGCCTCCCAGCTCTGCTGGTCTGGACAGGTGCTCCCGTAGTACCTAGTGCCAGGTGAGACAGTGCCAGGGCCACACTCAGAGGCGACAGGATCAGGTTGGGCCTGGTGGAGTTTTGGGCCACCAGGGAGAAGAGGTCTCTGGTGAAGGCCATCATGGCCTGGGCCAGCCTGCGGGTCTGCTCCGGGTTTGGGGACCCCTCGCAGTCTCCTGGGGCCTTCTTTGGGGCAGTCTGGCCACCAGGCTCCTGCAGGGACAGATTAGGGGTCAGTGGGGTCAAGGGGTCAGCTCCAGGTTCTGTGTTGAAGATCTCCTTCAAAGCCCCTGTGCTGGGGACAGCAGGGCCTTGTCCCAGTCCAGACATGGGCAATGGCATTCAGGGGACTAGGTCCCTTCCTCCGGTTCCTCCCACCCTCTCCCTTCAGGCCTCAGCCTCACTGCTCACTCCCCTCAGGCCCCGCCCACTTCCTTGCCCCTGCCGCTGGCCCTCCTCCCTCAGGCCCCGCCCACTCTTCCCCAGCCCCACCTGGTTGTACCTGGTTGCCCAACTTGAGGAGGGAAAGTGGGGGTAGCTTCTGCTGGGTCTGCCCGCTCATCAGCTGAAGAAAGGAGGAAGCAGATGGAGAGCAATCCTTCCCACAGGTCTCCCCACCCTGCACCAGCCACAGGCGAGGCCCCCTGGGGCCTTCCTCCCTGCCGTGCCTCTCTCTCCCCAGTACCTGCAGGCCCAAGGGCTCCATGGTGCTCACAGGAGAGAACTGTTGAGAAAGGAACGAGGAGAGGCGAGGGAACCCCTAAAGCCAAGACCTCCCTCGACCCTGCCCCCCTCCTCTTTCCCCGGGACCCCTGGCGTCCCCCGTAGCCGCCTCCCCGCCCCACCCAGACCGCGGCCCAGGCTCACCGCTGAGCAGGGGCTTTGCAGGCAGGACAAGCTGAGCACAAGGACAAGCTCAGGCAGCCAGAGCAGCGCCATGTTCCTGTGCGGGATGGGAATCCTCCGTTCCTTCCTCGCGCCCACACCCGCCGTGGAATCCCACCCTCACGCTCACGGGCAGCCGAAGTCCTGAGCCGTCACCAAGGAGGGGACGGGGACAGCGGCAGCACACGCGCCCAAAGCACAGCCCTCTGAGCGGTGAATTGCTTGAACTCCCCCGAGTTGCTTTTTCCCCTTTGCGTTTTCTGATCGTTCACTTTTCATGCACTGAAAATGTTTTTGTTCATAGGGGGAAAATATTACCCAAACAAAAACATGTCCCCATTCTTCAAGGCCTGGTGTTGTGAGTCAGACCTGGGTTTGAATCCAGGCTGTGCCTCTTGGCAGAGGACGTAGGACATCCCCCTTAACCCCTCTGGGCTTTGCCTCATCTTGTAAAATGGTGGCGAAAGTCCCTACCTCTACCCATGTGTATCGCGGAGACCAACCTAAGTCAGTCTTCGTGAGCCCTGACTACACGGCCTGGCACTCAGCAACGGCTGCTGTCAGTCTAGCCCAAGGGCCCTCTTGTGGGAGGCGCCTGCCCTGAAGCCTCCTCCGTGCTGAGGCTTCCACCCCGGAGCTCCTATCCAACTGGCTGTCCATTGGCCCACCTTTTCTGGCTGGTCTGCTCTTGCCCACAAGGGTGGACAGGACTGTGGTCTCAGCAGGGGTGGTGGGCTGGGCCAGAGACCGGCCTTGTTGACCCAACAGCAGAGCCCAATGAATGACTCTGGCCAGAGCCACCTTTGGACTTACGGAAAACACAGGACCTGGCCCTCTCTCTGCCCCAGGCTGGCTCCGGGAAGCCAGGCTGGCGGGTGCGGATGGGCAGGTCTTGGTCCGGCCTCGGAGCAGGTCTCACACACACCCATCCCGCCCCCATCTCAAGCATCCTTCTATCACCCGTGGCCCCATCCCCATCCCACACAAGGACCCTTGGCCAGGGTCCTGATCTCCCACCTGGGCTTTTGAATCTTCCTGCCAAGAAAAGGCTTCCAGGCTTTCAGTTCCCCGAGGGACTCCCCCCAGAACCTCCACCTTGGTTCCTCATCACCCCAGGAGGCGGAGAAGTGACAGGTCTCCTGAATAAACTCAGCCCAGACCCCCTCGGCAAGGCGGGCAGCTCCAGGCCAAGCCACCCATCTTACCTCGGCAGGCTCCTCGCTGCTGCACACGATGTCCCTCTGGCCCCAGTTGGGTGCTCCCCACGCTGTGCCCGGGTTCCAGCCAGCCCGGCTGAGCCCTCCCCTGCCACCAGGACCTTTGCTCTCAGCCAACCCCTGTTCCAATTGCTTTCTCTTCTGGTAAACATTGACCTGCACATCCGGTTAAACATTGATATTAGGACCAAAAACCCCTTTCCCGCCAAGGCATCTAATACTGGGACAGCTACCTGGAACCCCCGTAGATGTGGGTCCCACTTGAGCCCGGAGAAAGGAGGTTCAGGAGACGGTCGATGAGGCTGTCCTCAGCCGGAGGGCAGATCCAGGAAGGACAGGGGCCTTCCAGTGACCCCGTGAAGTGAGAGGTTATCCCTGTCTTAGTCAGGCACAGAGAAGCTGTGTGACCTGCCCAAGGACACAGAGCTGGGCTCAGAGTTACATCCAGGTTCCTAGTTCCAATGTCCTTTCCTCTCCCCCATAAGTGCCTCCCCCTCCCAAGAGCAGGGAAGCGGAAGCTGCAAGAGACGACGCAGGGACCCAGGATAGGATGCCCATCCTCAACCCTCACATGCCCAGGCTCCTGGTTGGACGCCTCCAGCCTGGATCCAGACGGCGGGGGTGGGGAGAGGAAAGATGCGGAGGGACACAGCCTCTCCCAGCACCCTACTTCATCGGGAGCAATACCTCCTCACCCTCCTCAAGGGTGAGGGTTCTGGAAACTGGCCTGGGGCTGCACGAACCAGAAGCCCTGTACCCGGTACCGCCTGAAGAACAGTGATCGGGCTGCCTCCGCACCTCCTCACCCTCTCCTCGCTGTCCCGGAAGCTGCAGGGTCTCAATTTTTCCCCACCCTGGCGCCGTCGTCAGGAAAAGCCTCACTCAGGGACCTCCCTGGTGGCCCAGGGGTTGGGGCTCCGCGCTCCCACTGCACGGCCGAAAAAAAAGAGAAGCCTCACTCGGTTCCACGGCTCTTCCAAAGAATTTATTGATCATATTTACATCTATTGCAAATAGTGAGAGAGCAGCAGAGGCCCAGCCTCAGACCTCATCTCTGCTCCAGAACGTGAGGACCCGGGGATGCCTGGGTCTTCCTGTCCCCTGGGGGAGGGAGACCTGAGATGCAGAGATGACCCTTCTTGCCCCTTCTTTCAGGGTCTTGGACCTGCTCCCCCAGGGACTCTGGACCCAGGGGCTGTCTCATCAACTCAAGGCACAAACACTGTGGTGACGGGTGGGCAGGCAAGGCATGGGGTCACTCCTGGCAGGCACCACCGGGCCCAGTCCATCTTCTCTCCTTTGGTCCTGCCCTCTTTCTTCCCCTACTGGTCCCACACTGGGCAGGGCCTGGCTGGGAGGACACTTAAACCACTGCCCAAGGCCCCTAACTCCTGGACCATGGCCAGCCCTTAGAGGCTGGAGTCCAAGCACCATCAGTGTCCTGGACTGTGGTGGCGTCCCGGTCCTTGCAGGACAGGGGCAGAGAGAGCCCAGCAAGGGGTGCTGTGGCTGGAGACTGGCTAGGCAGGGAGAGTCTCCCTTCCCCTTCCCAGAGCTTCCTGTCCCCATGTGGATGCAGAGGGTGGAGCTGGGGAGAAGAGAGGACAGCAATGCCTTCCCCAGGCTCTCGCTCTTGCTTCCTGCTGGCTCGGTGGGGCAGCATCGCCCCAAGCCATGAACGAGATCCCTTCTGGCAGCCTCAGTGGCTCTGGGGGTTCAGGAGCCCAGACCTCCAGGCCACCTTAGCTGGCAGGCCATGTGGGTACCCAGGGCATGGGGCCGGAGGCTTGCCAGGAGGGATGCTGCTGGGGAAACAAAGGTGAGGGATGGACTCCTGGAGGACATGTGCCCACCTCCGCCTGGCCAGCTCTTGCCTCGGACTATGCCAGGAGGCGGATGACCCCGTTGTCTGAGCCCAGCAGGAGGTGGCGTTTGGTGGGCAGCAAGGCCAGGCTGGTGAGCGTGCCACGGAAGTTCTCGGAGCTGAGCTTGGTGGTGGCCTGGGAAGGCGGCTCAAGTAGGGAGCAGACGCCAATCTTGTTGGCCACGGTGCCAGTTACCACCTCGCTGCCGTACAAGTCGAAGGTGTGGATAGGGTCGGAGGTTGACTTGTAGTGATGCGTGGGCTTCTGCTCCAGCTCCTTCCAGACAGTCAAGGAGTGGTCAGAGGAGGAGCTGACCAGGACGCTGCCCTCCACCGCCTGCCCGGGGAGAGCAGAGCCTCAGCAGGGCCCAGGGTCTTCCTGTTTCCTCCCACAGGATCTCCCAGGAGGACAGGGTGTCCTGAGCCGGGGACAGGCTGCCACCCTCCCACGTTATATCAACGTTAGTTAACAGGAATATATTAAGTGTCATCAACCTAGTCATCATTATAATTTGGGCACTTACGATGTCAAGCATTGTATTAGGTACATTACACGTCTTAACCGTGGTTAATCTTCATAACAACTCTGTGAGGAAGGTGTTGTCATTGTTCCCATTTTACAGAGGAAAACACTAAGGCTCAGGAAAGTTAAGTAATCATACAAGGTCACAGAACCAATAAGTGGCAGAGCCAGGATTAACACCCAGGCTGACCCTAGAGACCTCCTGATGCTTTCTTGGAAAGTCAGAATTTAGAGGCACCCAGAACCCAGGATCCCCTGGGGGGCCCTGGAGGGAACCGGGGGCTGCCTGCCCCCAGCAGTGGCAGTGCATGTCCCCTGGTTGCCGCTTAGGATGGGGAGGGAGTCCCAGGTGCCTGGAAAAACCCTCCCACAAAGAGCCCTGTTCCTCCCCTCCTGCACCTCCCGGAGCAGTTCCCTGAGGTCTGTGATTGAAAATGGGCTGGGGGTGGAGGTGGGGGCAGGATTCCCATGCCCGATCCGCCCCTGCCCGCACCGGGACAGCCCAGCTGGGGGCATGGACTCTGCTCAGTGGTCTGGGGGCAGTAAACAGCCTCCCAGCTGAGCTTTATTTAACCTGACTGGGTCATGGACAGGGCCCGACCCCTGATCCTCCAAGTAAGACAAATATGGACAAGGGTTACTCATTAGAACATCACCAGGAAGCAGCAGGGTCAGCTCGGCCCCCCGGTTCCACCCAGCGGCCAGCCTCCTGCCGAGGCCCCCATGGTGCAGCTGGCTCCTGACCCTCCCTGCCCACCAGTCCTCGGGCAGGTATAAGGGAGGTCAGCTGGAGCCTGTCCTGGGTGGGCTCTAAGCAGAGGTGACGGCTGGAGCAGTCAGCCAGGAGGGGAAGGGAACCTGGTCTGTCACCTTGATCTGCAGGATGTCCCCTTCATGGGCAGGCCAGCCACGCAGAACCAGGCCCGTACGGGTGTCCAGGAGCACCATGAAGCCCGAGGAGAAGCCGGCCACCACACTCCGGCCGCTGGGGCTGACAGCCAGGGAGCGGACAAGCCCAGGGTTCAGCCCGCTGCTCAGGCGGAACTCATGCTGTGGGCAGAGGAAGACAAGCTGAGGCGCCACAGCCTGCTCCAACCCGCATCTCCCTGAGGTCCAGTTCATCCCCCAACCCACACAGCTGGAAGGCCTGAGCCTCGTCCCCGATCAAGGGGGGGCTCCCCAAATCCCAGAGCCAGAGCCCCACCCCCCACCCCCAGGGTTTGCTGCTACAGATGATCTGTCACCAAAGAGAAACTCTGCCCTGGCCTCCTCTCTTCAGGGGTCTCTCCGCCCTGCCAGGCACCCAGGCCAGGGCTCAGGGAACAGGATGCCCCTGACCTGCAGGCCAGGCTTCCGGCAGTCTACAAAGCGCAGGGTCGAGTCAGAGCTGGCCATGGTGATGCTGGTGTGGGGGGCGGGCATGACAGCCACAGCGGTCAGGGGCACCCGGCTGTCCGACGGCTCCACCATGCGAAGGGTCTTCCCTGGGAAGGAAAGGCACGGTGGATCTGGGTCCCGGCCACTGACGGAAGAGCCCCGACTCCTCCTATCCCCCCAACCCACCCTGTACCTGCCTCCCGCATCCCAGGAAACCTCAATAAATGCTGCGAAAGATGTTTCTTGACCCTCCCACCTTCCTACTTCCGTGGCCAAGCCAGGCCCCTCTCTTCACACAGCACCCTCGCCGAAAGCTACCTCCCCACCACCTACCTCAATGCTACTCTACCTCCTTAACCCCTGCTCTTTAACCTTATTTCTGCCTACAGTGATGACAAAAATATGCGAGCAACTGTTTACCAGCCAGGTACTGCGTGCTCCACGTTAAGCTAAAGCCCTATGCATTACCCTCTAAAGCAGCTGTTCAGATTCCCATTCTGCAGACAGGAAAACTGATACTTCGAGCAGCAGAGTGACTTGCTCAAGCTCACTCGGCAAGTAAGTGGGCAGAGCCGATTCAAACTTGGGTATGACGGATTCTGAGTCTTAGATGCTCCTCTCTGTGGCCTCACCGGGTCACCCTCAACCACATACCGTTATACCCCAAGCCACCCCCCTTGGTGGAGTACAGGACAGCAGCAACAGAACAGGCCTCACCTGGGCCCGCTCACCTGTGAAGGGGTCCCAGACGTGCACAGCCCCGTCACAGCTCACCACACACTGCGGGGCCTCAAGCTGGCCCACAAAGAAGACACTCTTGCGGTGCTGGGCATAGACGAGGCGTGAGGCTGTCTCACTGGTGCCGTCCCCAGAGTTGTAGAGGGGCCAGAGGCGCACGGTGCGGTCCTTGCTGCCACTCAGGAAGAAGTCCTCGCTGCTCAGGGGCACCACACACTTGACGGCCCCTGAGTGGCCGGGGAAGCTCTGCAGGCGGATCTGGTGGAAGTGAAAGTGGGCATCCTGCTGGTTCACGCCGATCTCGTACTGCCAGTGCGCCAGCCAGTTCCCACTCAGGCCGTGCACGCTCCGTGGCAGCTTCCGCTTCAGCACGTTGTCCTCGCTCTGGCTGCCGAGGTCCCCGCCACCCACCCCGGGGATGGGGCCCAGCGGGCTGGGGCTCTCAGGCTGGGAGTCATCGGGGATCTGGATGCGGTTCCCGACCAGGACGCTCCCAAAGGTCCCCGAGTGGCCGTCGTCCTGGGGGCAGCCCCCACCCTGGGGGTCCCACTCAGGGCCGGTGCTGGGCGCGGTGGGCTCCACGCTGGCAGGGCTGCGATGGCTTGGGCTCATGCTCTCCAGATACAGCCCCGCCAGCTCCCCCACCAGCTCGTGGTTGGGGACGATCTTCCGAATGATGTCACCTGGATGGGAGCGGGAGAGGTCCTGAGATTAGGGGAGATGGCAAGTGACTGCCACCACCCACCCACGGGCTTGGGAGCCACAGAAGGCAGGCCAGGTACTGTCTGTGCAACTCTAAGCAAGTAACTCTTCATCTCTGAGCCTGTTTCCTCCCCAGGAAAACGTGGATTCATTCCTTCAGTATGGACACGTGAGCATCTTCCACATGTGCTGCGTGCCATGCTGGGCATCAGAAACAGAACGGTGAACAAGACAGGTCATGCTCTCCCTCCCACAGGCTAGATTTCAGTGGTGGGATGACAACATATCTGACCAGCACTGTTCATCCTATTCAGGGCGATGACACACATAGACGCTTGGCACAGGGCCCGGCCTATACGGGAAGTTACGTGAACAGTGGGCTGCTAATTCCTCTCAGATGGCTGCTAAGACGTCAGTCCGGCAGCCTGACTGCCCTGCCTGCCCCAGGCACGGGCCAGGCTGCTCCTGTGCCTCCTTGCTGGCCAAAGCTCAATCCCTGTTTATACGTCACCGGGACTCCGGGACCTAAGGCCAAATCCCTTTGCTCTGACCCAGAGAACTGTGTTTAACACCCACTCCTGACTCTAGGGGCTGGGGGAGCATGGGGCCCTCCCAGGGGAAGAGTTGTAGCCACAGAGGCTGGGAGGGACGTGATGGGCCAGTACCCAACAGGCAGGAGAAGGGCACGTAGATCGTATACGCCATCTCCAAGGTGAACACCTTCTGCAGCTCGTCCAGCAGGGTGGGGTCCACCAGCCGCAGCTGCCCATCGGAGAAGGCCACCTTTGGCAGCTGGCCCTCACTGCGGCCCACGGACTCCAGCTTCAGATCCTGTGGGCAGGAAGCCCGGGGAGTCAGCGGAGGCCACGGCCCCTGGCCAGCCCACCCCAGCCAGGTAGGTCTGCCCACCTGGTGCCGAAGCTCGTGCAGCTGAGAGAAGATTTGAAAGAAGGTGGCCACGGGCTCGCTCAGGTGCTGCTGGACCATCTCCTGTCCGATGCGCAGGCAGATGAGGGCGATGAGGCTAATGGTTTTCATACACAGGACAGTCCGGGCCTGGGCTCCACTTGGGAACCTGGAAATAGAGCTTATAAGCTCCAGCCCCCACTGCCTCTGCAGGGCTTTCCCAGATCTATCCAAAGCCGTAAACGAAAGGAGCTGTAAGACCAACTGGTCCAGACCAGGTGAGGAAACGAAGGCAGAGACAGGTGTGGCTTCCTCAGGGTCACCCGGCTGGGATGAAAACCAACACTCCTGACGCCCCGCGCCCCAGGTCGCCCCCCAGCCGGGCTGCTCCCCTGTGGGGTGGTGCAGGGCCCTACCCCGTGACGAGGGAAGTGAGGAAGCTGAGCACGGGCAGCAAGACCTCGTGGCTGATACGGGGCAGGATGTCCATGAGGGTGGTGTCTGAGAGGTACACGATGATCTTCTGGGTCAGAGTCACCGCTGCCAGCAGCCCCGCCTCCTTGCGGCTGTTCAGTCGACTGGGGCCTGAGGTACTACCCGGGGCCACCTAGGGCCACAGAGCAGATGAGGGCCAGGTTGCCTCACAGACCGCCGGGAACCCAGAGAGGTCCTGGGTCGGCCCTCAGCCGCCCAGACCCCGGCTGCCAGACGGTGACTGACCAGGTAGCTGATGTAGGGCAGGTACTGGTAGGTGAGGACGGGCTCCCCGTACAGGTGGGCGACGTGGAGGAGGCAGCTGAGCACGGGCCCCGATACTATATCGCCCAGTACTGGTCTCTTCTGGTAGATGTTGCCCACGTTCAGCGGGGGGCTCTCGCCACTGCTCACGGTGAACTGCTGCTGGGTGGGCCCTGTCAAGGAAGGGCCACAGCTAGTGGAGGGCAGGGGGGAGGTGGGCCTTCAGGGACCGCAGTGCACACTCCTGCTCACTCTAGCTTGGGGTCTCCCCGTGCCTCACCCAAGGAAGGAAGGAGCTTACAGACTGGGACCCAGGACCGGGCCAGGAGGTGGTCCGAGGTGAAAGTGGGAAGGATCCGCTACAGGGGGCTGAAGAGGGGCAAAGGGCTGGAGGAAGCCCCATCCCCGGCCTTACCCACATAACACGACGTCAGCAGGCGCAGCAGGTTCCGGGCCACGTGGCGAGAGGCCACGGTGGGGCCGAGCTTGGCGGACAGCCAGCGGACCATCTTGCAGGCCGTATCTGCAGGGCGGGGGCAGGCCCTGAGCTCATCAGATAACGGCGGCTCACTACTCCCCAACCCCACCCCACGGACCCCGCCTAGCCGACGCGGACTCCAACTGTGCCCAGGAGCCCAGCCAGCGCCTGGCCACCCCACGCCACCACCCTCCCTTTAGCAGCAGCAGAGCTGGCCTGTGGGAGTCTGGCTTTGGGGCTGCTCCAGGCACCTCTACTCGGGCATACCCTGCAGGAGGGTGACCCTTTCAGTGAATCTCCCCCAGCTCCGAAATGAGGCCCTGGCTACCATCCCCTCTGGCCTCTTCCCCTTCCGCTTCTCTTCACTCTCTCAGTCTAACCACACTGGCCTTTCATAGATCCTTTAATGGAACCATGACAGCCTCAGAGCCTCGCACAGGCTGTTCCCTCTGCCTGGAACGTTCTTCCCACCGCAGAGCCTGCCATTTTTGCCCAGCTACCTCCTCCTCGTTGAACCCCAGCAGGCCCTACTTCCAAGGAAGCCTTCTTTGACCCCTGAAAATGAGGTCTAAGCCCATGTTATATTCCCTCGTGGTAGCCAGCCATTGTTGTTTGTAGCACTAACAGAACTCGTGCTTACGGAAGACTGCCTACAGCACGGACGTGAGCTCCAGCAGGGCAGGCCCATGGCTCTGCTGCGTGTGGATCTGCTCGACCCACTGCTTGGCACAGGGCAGGGGCTCCGCACACGATGAGTGTTAGACCGACACCTCCAGGCCTGAGAACTCACCAAGAAGGATCTTCTGCTCTTTGCCCTCCGACTGCTCGGTCAGTGGTTCCTCTTCTTCCTCCCCATCAGCCCCGCCGTCACCGGCCACGACCGTATCCATGGACAGCACCGTGTTGGACAGCGTGAGCTCAGACGCCTCGGGGACCTCATCCTGCTCCCCCTCCCCCTCCCCCTCGTCCAACACCACACAGCCCTCCTCCTCCTCCTCTTCCTCCTCGGAGCCCTCGCTTTGCTTCAAGTCCTGGCTGCTGTCACCCGACCTGAGGCTGCTCTTGTCCACCGGGGCGCTCCCCTCGTCTGCCACCCGCTCCTCGCCCAGGGATGTCTCGCTGCTGCTGCTCTTGTCGCTCAGCCGGCCCAGGCTCACGGCCTCAGCCTCCTGGGGCTGAGGGGACTCGGCCACGTAGAGCCCGGCCTGGAAGTCCTCTGTTTCGGGGAGGTCGGCCTGGTCGTGGAAGCTGACGCCAGACGTGTAGTCCAGGAGCCCCAGGCCCGAGGAGGCAGCAGGCTCCCCGTCCATCTGGATCTCCTCCCCAAAGGCACAGGAGCTAGGCCTGGCCCCCGGGAGCCCACTTTCCTCATCCTCTGCAGCCCCCGCCAGGCCCTTGCTTTCTTCCTGGGAGGCCTCCACACCTGCCAGCACCTGCAGGACGTGGGGCAGCAGGTGGAAGAGAAAGGCCTGCAGGCCCAGCCGCACCATTAGCTGGGCCACGAAGCAGTCGGTGTACAGGTAGAAGCGCCCGTGTAGCCGGCAGGGGCTCTCGTAGGCACCAATGAGAGGCTTCAGTAGGTACCTGTTAGCATTTTTGGGGCCCAGTGCCTTGGCAACAGGTTCAAATAGGTACCAGGCCGTGTACACGGCTGTGTGCTCCTCAGACATGAGCGACAGCACAAAAGGCAGCAAGATCTCCAGGCCCTCGGGGGTGATGTCACCCAAAACTGCACCCAGTTGCTGCCACAGAGCAAAGACCAGCTCCCGCCCCTGGGCCTCGTCCTCCACGCGCCTTGCCTGGTACAAGAGGATGAACTTGTGCAGCGCGGGGAAGTACGAAGGGAAGGGAACCACGGAGCTGAAGGGGCTGAGGAGCTGGGCCGGGCAGGGCGGGGGCAACCCCTGGGAGACGGGCCTGTACTCGAACAGCGGGTCCAGCTTGCCCCTCCCTGCAACCACGGGGCCTTGACGGCCACTGAGCTGCAGGAGCGTGTCCAGCACGGGCTGCAGAGACACAGGGACCTCCTTGGGATGGCGTGTGCAGAGCCCCCGAACAGCCTTGAAGCGTACCCACAAAGGCGCATCAGGCGGCAGCGTCCGGACCCTGGTGGCAAACACCATCTCAGCCAGCAGGACACCCAGCGCCTGCATGTCCCGATGGAAGAGGTCCCGCAGCAGCACGGCGCGCTGGACCTGGGGCTGCGGAGGCACCTCCAAGCGGCCCCCCAGGCCTTTGGTCAAGAAGTTGCCCAGTTTCTCCACCTCTTCCAGAGCCTGCAGAGGACCGAAGCCCTCCGGAAGAAGAATCTTGCCCTCCTCACCTTCCCCGGGGTCTACCCCAGCAGCTTTGTTCCGGCGGCCTGGTCGAGAGGTTGAGGCCCCCGAGAAAGGCAGGAGGCCTGGAGGGGCGTGACTAGAAGAGGAGGAGGAGGAGGGGCCCAGCTGGTCACCTGCCTTCCCAGTGAGGGAGATGGAATCCAGAGCTTCTGTGGCCTGCTCCAAGTCATCCTCCCCCACCACGGGCATGTCCCTGGCCCAGGCGGCCTCACGGGGAGCGGCCTCCAAAACCGGCCTGCCCGTTCCATTCGTCAGCTGTGCTGGGAAGTCCTCCCGGCCTGTGCTCTCCTGGATGGTCTGGAACAACAGCCTGGGGATGAGTGGAGGCTCAGGGGCAAGAGCAGGGGCCCCGGCCAGGCGCCGGGGGTGCGGCTGGTCAAAGAGCTGCACCACGCCGTAGCTGGTCAGGTGCGTGTGGGCGTCCACCAGGTGCAGACACACATTCTTCTCCTTCACGGCCTCCTTGCCCTGGAGTTTGTAGCCAAAGGTGAGGTCAATCCAGTGGTGTAGGTCCTGGGACACCTCTCGGCTCTCCAGCAGCGCCCGGTGGGCAGCCACGAACTCCTCGCTGGAGCTGCACCAGGCTGGCACGTCCAGGTCAGGCATGTCAGGGTGGATGGAGCAGAAGATGGAGGGATCGGTGTAGAACTCGGGGATGCACTCATCAGGTGTCCAGCTCTGCATACGCTCCATGCTTGCAGGATACTCATGGGGCTCCCACTGCGCCCGCACGTGTCCACAGAGCACCGACCGGGGTGTGCGCCGAGCCTTGTACACATAGTATGTGATGTCAGAAAGCACGTCAGAGATGTGGTGAGGAACGTGCGGTGGCTCCCCGCCCCCCGCGCCACCTGCCACAAACGCCTGCCGCGTCATCTCATACGTGAAGTCCAGCTGTTTATCCCCCTTGTTGAGGCGGAACTTGGACTTGCGCAGGTCTCGGAAGCGCCCCCGGGGCGTGGTGAAGTCCACCACCCAGGGCAGCACTGGGTGGTAGTTGGGGTCCCCCTGCCGCCGACCTGCCAACCGATTCAGCTGCATGAGGTAGTGGAAGTTGCTGATGCGGCCATGAACCCAGTCTAGCACGAGGTCCCTAAGTTCCTCCTGGCAGGTGGGACACCCAGGTCCCCCTCCTCCCTCCTCTCCAGGCTCAAGGCCTGCCCCCTTTCTTGCTACAGAGATCTCCTCATTCTCATCCTCTCTGAGCTTCTCGTAAGCACTCAGGTCCAGCCGTAGCTCACTGCAAAGCTTCTCATCTACAGCGATGTGGTGCAAGGATAGGGCCCCACAGGCCAGTCCCTGGCGGTGACAGGCGTCCATGGCCCTCAGCACGCGGAAGAGAATGAAGAGCACCTTGGCTTGGCTGTTGGCCAGCTTGGCAGGGCTGAAGGCGACCACATCGTGCAGGCAGAACTGCACGTAGGGGTGCACCACATACAACATCTCTGGTGACTCCAACAGCGCCTCAGCTCTCAGAAGACTGGGAGAGGCAGGGTTGCCCCGAGGAGGACAGGGGCCATCTCTGGCATGTGATGGGCACTGGGGAGCTTCGCCCACTGGCAGGAAGGGGCAACCATAGACCCTCTGCAGAGCTTGTCGTACTGAGTCCAGGGCAGGGACAGCTGCAGGGGCAGGACTGTGACTATAGGGCTGCCCATACGTGTGATATGCGTGGCGCCACAGGTTGCGATAGTTCTGGGCAGCCACATCCTGCATGAAGCGAGTGAGGGTCTCCGGGCTGCCGGACCCCTCCTCAAAAGGCAGGGAGCCCAGCGGGTAAGAGAGCCTCTGTTTCCGCAGCCCGTGGACCTCCACTCGCGTCCAACCGGGCGGCAGCCTCTGCACGGAGCGTTGCAGGAGAGTTCTGACTTCCGCTTCGCCCAGGCCTTCAGCGCGGGGACACGGTCCCGGGGGCAGCCGGCGCTCGCGGAGGCTGGCCAGCCAGCGCGCAGGCACTAGGGCCACCACGTGGGTGCCCCCCGGGGCTGGAGCCAGCTGCCGGGCATCGATGTTCAGGTCTCTCTCCACGCTCCGGAGCAGCTCCTCCATGTCGGGGCTCGGGGGCGGTGACCAGCCCTCGGCCTCGGTGGTAAGAGCGACTTCCCGCCCCCTGCTCCCCAGGGCCATCCCCTCCTGGCCGCCTGGGGGCGGCGCGGGGCTGAGCCCGGCCACGGCCCTCCTCGCCACAGCTTCCGGAGTGCCGAGCCGGGTGTGTGGGGATGGGAGAGGGACAGGGGCTGGGGCGGAGGAGGCGGGGGTGGGCCGGGGACAGAGGGGGCGCGGGGGCGCACTTACCCCTCAGCAAGGTCCTGCACTCCGGGAGCGGCAGGGCGGGGGATGCGGGGCGCCACCGCCGGGCTCCACCGTGACGGGTCAGCTGACGCTGCTCACGTGATCGCCCCGGCACGGAAACAACCGCACGTGGCTCGACTGGTCCGGGGGACCCCGCCTCCCGCCCGCGCCACCGCCCGGCCGGCCTCGGCGCCCTCCCTCCCAGCGCTCTGCTGGGCCCGGTGGCGGCTTCGCTTCCTCGGGGTGAAAGGGGCAGGAGAGGGGGATGCTGAGCGACCCACGGGATTTCCCCTCCCCTCCCTACTTCCTCCTTCATGTTCTGGGTCGCGGACCTAGGGAGGCTTTCCCTAGAGATGGCGGACTTTAAGTGGCTGACTATCCCTGCCACCACTCCACCTCCCTCTGGTTTTACAGAAGAAACCTGAAGCCGAGATGCGACTTTTGACATAAGTCCCTTCACCGCCTCCATGCTGCCTACCAAAAAAAAGAGCTTTTAGTTTTCCAGAATATTTCATCAGTAACATTCCATTTGGCCCTCACAACACTCAGTGTGGTAGGAGGGACTGTTACTATTTATATTTTACAGGTGAAAACCAAGAGCCTCCAAAGAGGCTTGTCCAAGGGGCAGAATGGAGACTTAGAAGGTGGTGCACAGATCCTTTTCCCTGGAGTCCTCCCCACTGACAGACCTCTTAACGCCTTTTTTTTTTTTTTTTAATTCTGGGCAATCTGGGGGAGAGAAGAGGCCCAGGCTCAAAGGCCTGGAGTTCGTGGGAGGAAATGTTCCCCCAAGACTTCCTGTTGAAGATCTGCCTCTGCTTTGCTGCAGAGCCTGCCTGCTGTGGTCAGAGCCTTGCAGATGCCACGGTGGCTGGGGGGAGGGTGCAGCCCGGACAGGGAGCGGAAACCAGTGAGCTGGCACCAAAACTACAGGACTCCTTCAAGGGGTCTCAGTTCTGACTCATTTGCAGGATAGATAGGCCGTTGTCTGCGGCGAACCCACTGTCTGTTTTTTTTTTTGTTTTTTGTTTTTGCGGTACGCGGGCCTCTCACCGCTGCGGCCTCTCCCGTTGCGGAGCACAAGCTCCGGACGCGCAGGCCCAGCAGCCATGGCCCACGGGCCCAGCCGCTCCGCGGCATGTGGGATCCTCCCGGACCGGGGCACGAACCCATGTCCCCTGCGTTGGCAGGTGGACTCCCAACCACTGCGCCGCCAGGGAAGCCCTCACTGTCTGTTTTTTGAGTCCCACTCCTAGAAGGAGAGTTTGCCTCATGTAGGAGTCTGGTATGGAGATGTGGGAGCTCCATAAAGGCACTTAGGAAAAGAATAAAGTCCTAATTAGAGAGGAGACAGGAATGGCTCAGCCATGATCTAATTCCATCTATCTTTCTTGAAGGGGCAGCCAGAGCCCCTGACGTGCTTGGTCACATGACCTTGGGCAGTCATAACTTACAGCCACCGTTTTTTTTTTTAATTTATTTATTTTTCATTTTTGGCTGCATTGGGTCTTTCTTACTGCACATGGGCTTTTTCTGGTTGCGGCGAGTGGGGGCTAATCTTCGTTGTGGTGTGTGGGCTTCTCATTGCTGTGGCTTCTCTTGTTACAGAGCACGGGGCTCTAGGTGCATGGGCTTCAGTAGTTGCGGCACGCAGGCTCTAGAGTACAGGTTCAGTAGTTGTGGTGCACGGGCTTAGTTGCTCCGCAGCACGTGGGAACTTCCCGGACCAGGGATCGAACCCATGTCGCCTGCAGTGGCAGGCAGATTCCCAACCACTGAGCCACCAGGGAAGCCCCACAACCCCTTTTAAGAAGATAGCTTTAGATCCCTTTTAGGATGAGGAAGCTGACTACCTTAGGTAACTTGCTTAGGTCACATAGCTAAGAAGTGGTAGACCAGGATTCAAACCCAGGCCTATCTCATTCTAAAACCAATGTTCTTCGTACTCCTTGGCCATGCAGTATTTGTTTTGTTTGTAAAATTTTATTGCAGTACAGTTGATTTACAATGTTGTTTTAGTTTCAGGTGTACAGCAAAGTGGTTCAGTTATACACATACATATATCCATTCTCTTTCAGATTCTTTTCCCATATAGGTAATTACAGAATACTGAGTAGAGTTCCATGTGCTATACAGTAGGTCTTTGTTGGTTATCTATTTTATATATGTAATATATATGGATAATCCCAAGCTCCTAATTTATCCCTCCCCTCCCCGACATTTCCCCTTTGGTAACCATCATGCACTATTGTTTTTTCACCAGGGAAATTAGGTGTTCCTTGACAATCTTGTATCCCCAACATTGGTCTGAGTACCTGAGACCAAAGGATGGTCTGGAGGTAGTGACTGCTTCTTTTTTTTTTTTTTTAATACTTGTTTATTTATTTGGCTGTGCCGGGTCTTAGTTGCGGCATGTAGGAGCTTCGTTTTGGCATGTGGAATTGTTGTTGTTGTTGTTGTTGTGACATGCAGGATCTTTAGTTGCGGTATACGGGATCTTTCAGTTGCGGCATGCAGACGTAGTTCCCTGAGCAGGGATCGAACCCGGGCCCCCTGAATTGGGAGCACGGAGTCTTAACCACTGGACCACCAGGTAAGTTCCTTTGTGCGTGCTTCTTAGTACCAATAAAATTTTGGTCCGCACGATCTTTGCTCTTCTCTCAGTTTACCTAGACTGAACAGGAGTTACTTTTTCTTTCTGCAAGTTTGTGTGTGCCCTGCCCTCTAGTGGTTTTGACTTGCAATGCAGCAATGACCTTGAGTGTAACTAACCTCATCTCTTACAGTTCTTTCCATCCCTTAAACAGGGATGTCCTTGCAATACTGGGCACTGGTGCCCTAAGATTTCTGGGGTACTGACACCTTCCCCAGTCTGAGCCCTAAAACCATGGTATTTCAAACTTTATTATGTACTTCTGATTGAGACGCTGGAATCTGAATTTTTTTGGGGGGGTGGAATCTGAATTTTTAACAAGCGCTAGATAATTCTGATGCAGGCAATCTGCAGTCCACATCTTGAGATCTAATATTCTGTAACAGCTCTATTCCCAAGTGCTCCCTGAATCCCAACCCAAGCACACTTGGGCTTTAGGGAATCTGGTACCAAATTAGTCACTCTCCTTCACCAAACTCAGTATTGAGTTTCTGGGAAGTCATGGCTTGGAGGGTCAGGGAGGGAAGCTGCAGCAGCCCCAGCAGTCAGCCCATGCTGAGCGAGGTTAGCGCTTGCTGATCTGGCAAGGAGAAAAGTGAAGGAAGGTAGTGTTTAGTGCACCAACTGTGGGCCAGGTACTGTGCTAGGTGTTTTCAAACATATTCCTTTCTAAAACCCTACAATAAGCCATGAGTTTATTATTCATTCAATTTTGTAGATGAGGAAATTGAGGCTCAGAGATGTTAAGTATCTTCATCAAGCTCGCAACTGGTAAGAGTTGGAATTTGAATCCAAGTTTGTCTAACTCAGTGGTTCTCAATTGGGGGCGATTTTGGCCCCCAGGGGCCATTTGGTCATGTCTGGTGACCATTTTGATTGTCGTGGGGGGGGGTGCTAAAGGCATCTAGTGGCCCAGGGCTACCGCTAAACAAGCTACTATGTACAGGACAGCCGCCACAAGAAATTAGCCAGCGCAAAATGTCAATAGTGCTGTGATTGAGAAACCCTGGACTCAAAGCCTGTGCTTTTGCCCTATAGGGTGGGAGGGTGGGGACATGGAAAGTTAGAACAAAATGGGAAAGGGCCTACCCCAAGGGCCTTGGGTGAGAAGGAAATGGGACTTTTATGCTAAGGATAATGGAGAATGGGGGCAGCTGGTGAGATTTCTCTTTCTTCCAAGCTTGGCCAAGACCCTGCTCAGTTCCTCCCAACCTTGCCAAGTCAGTCCTGGGACTTCACACTAAGCTTGTCCTGGAGTGACCCCGACTCCCAGCTCAGGGCTGGGGCAAAATATTTACCTGAGTCTTCTGGCACAGGACTTCCCAGCCAAAGCCCCTGGTTCCTGGGGCCCTTGTGCTCCACCTGTAGCCCCTGGGAGGCCCCACATTAACACCTTTGCAGTGGGGGGTGAAAGTGTAAAACATGGAGCCGTGGAGGGCCAGGAGGTGTCTATGAACAGAAGTGGAGTAATGGGCAAAGCCAGGAGGATTCCCTTAGCAGGGCCCTCTCTCTTGAGCAGGAAGTAGGGAGCAGCTGGCCTGGGGAGCAGGGTTCTGACCCAGAGGAGGCTTGTTTCCACAGCCATTCCTCTTCTCTAGGTTTGGTCCTCAGCTTCACTGGACCTTCCCCAGTACCCATTCCTAGAGCACCCACACAGCCAGGCAGCCACCATTCTGGGCCTCCCCAGTACTGGCCTCCCAACTAGACCAGGGTAGGGCGGGTCTGAGCAGACAGTGCCGACAGGAAATACCTCTCGTTCCAGGCTCAGAGCCTCTGAAGAACTAACCAGCAGATTGGGGGAGGGAGAGGGGGGAGAGAAGGGGGAGGAAGGAGAAGGGGGGCAGGGGAGGGAGACAGTCTTGGAGTGAGAGGGGAGAGGAAAGAACACTCAAACAGGTCCCCCATATTTGGGGTTTCATCTCCTTCCTTCCCTCACCACCCATGGGGGGGTGGGGATAAAGGGATAAAGGAGGGCAGAACTGGAGGAGGATGTGGTAACAGCTGATTCGTCCCCTGAGGTCACACTTCCCAACAATCAGCTGTTACTGGGGTGGAAGGCAGGAAGTTTCCTTAAAGGCACAACGTTCTGAACACAGGTTCGGCATTCTGGAGCTCCTAGGAGCCATAGCAATCACTTGGTGGAGCCCCTCTTTAAAACGGAAGCAACTATCTCACACTCCAGGCTGTTATCTTCACCCCGCCAATTGGGAGCTTATGGAAAAGTCATGGATCCCTCTCCACACGTTCCTCTTTGGTGGTGGTGGAGAGATGCGAGTGATTGAGGTGGGGTGGGTCTCAGGCTTGCCCCTTTAACTAAGCGGTTCGCCAGCTTTTGCCAAGTCATTGGGTTCCTTTCCATTTTTTGTGTTTTTTTCCCCCCTTTGGCCCATCCTCCCGCCCCTCTATGCTCTGATTGGCCTCTGGGGAAGGTGCAGCCTCCTCATTGGTCTCCACCTTTGAAATCTCTTCCCTAGGTAGGCCTGAGTCGGTGAAAAGCTTCTGGGGGGCGGGACAGAATGGGGGTATTGGGTAGAGGACGGGGTTGCTAGCCAGTTGCACTTTGGCCCGGCCCGGCCCGGGCCCTAGTTGCTGACCACAAGTCTTCCTTCTACCCTCAGGTGAAGACTCTGCTATAAATCTTTCGTTAGTTAGCTGCTGCTTGAGAGGCTTTGTCTCTCTGTGACTGGGGCGAGACATCTTCTACCAGAAGTCTCCTCTGATTAGGAAGGCTCCAGCAGAGGTGGAGTAGATCTCTCCATTGAAAGCTGGGGCCAGCCGAGGTGGGCAGTCCTCCCTCCCTCAAAAGCCCCCAGGAGTCCTCATTCCAAAGGAAGAGTCTGGCTGCCCTGGGGGCTGATTTCCACCTTCAGTTCTCCTCACTCCTGCTGCCTCTCCTCCTCCACCTTTCCTGAGAGATCTATCGCCTCCTGCAAGAGTTCAGTGAATCCGTTTGGGGGCTGTCTAAAAGAACCACTCACGGCTCCAAAAAGGAGGGGCTGTAGCCCTTTAAGGACCTCGCCGGGATGGATTCAGAGATGAGTTTAAAAATGCCAACTCACAGAGCGCGCTGGATTCTGGGAACGAGGTGTCAGACCGAGAACTACACTGACCAGTATGCACTGCAAACACACACGCCTTTACTTCCTTCTGCTTTTTAGGACTCGGGTTTGACGTAGCGCCCCTCTAAGCATGTTAGCCTAGGCGGAGGGCTGAGCCACACCTTTTCACCTATTGGCCAGCTCGCAACTTGGTGGGCGTGGCCTAGCGCTACTCCACTAGGCAAAGGGGTGGCTTCCTTGCCAGTCAGAGCTAAGACGGTCGGGGAGGCGGGACCAGGGCTGAGCGCTGGCGCCCTCGAGTGGGTGTGGTCACGCTGCCCAGCAGTGGGCGGTGATTGGCCCTGGGCGGTGCAATCGCAGCTTGTGCGTCACGACGCCGCCAGCTGATCGCAGACTGTAGCCGGTGTGTGCTGGGCTCTGGGAAGAGACAGCGCCGCCGGCCGTGGGGATCGGACGCACTGATTTGCTCCCCTACCCTCAGCACCCCCCCACCCAGCACCAGGTGGGTGTGAGATGGGGTCCCGGCCGCACAGGAGGGAACCATGCTAACGGGGTAATGGGGGAAAGTAGGGTCCTGACGGCCACACCCTGTCCTTCCGGGGGAGGGGAGAGGGGGCGGCGGAGGCTCGGGCGCTCCGGGGGAGAGGGGCCTGGACTGGCTGGAGTAGTGTGTCAGGAGGTTTAAAGAAGGAGTCCGGGACAGTAGTCGTGCGGAGGGTTTTGCTGAGTAGCTGGGAGAAAGAGGGGCTGGAGGGCTGGGGGCGGCTAACCTCGGCGCCCTCTGGTCGAGGATACGGGAGCCGGCCTCCCAGCTTGGGGAGGATTTGGACTGGGCGGGTAGCGGGGAGGTGCTTTGCCTCTACCGGCACTCATTGGGTCAGGGCCAGTTGAGCGCCCTGGCAGGGAAGGGGTCTCTGGGCGGGCCGGCCCCTCCTCTCGTTCCCTCCAGGGGATGTTATGTAAGGGGGGAGGGGAGAGGAGTAGGGGGCGGCGGTGCGGGGGGGGCCTTATGCAACCCAAAGGTTAGGGTTTCACCGCGGGTTGGTGGGGGGAGAAGGCAGGAGGAGAGCCTGGAAACTCTAACCCCCCCCCCCAGCCTAACTGGCCGTCTTGGGCCGAGAGAAGGTCACCTCTGCACCTCCCCCCAGCCTGTCCGGTTGTGGGGCCCCTAGCCCAGGCCTGGCCCTGACCGCCTGGGAAGCCGGCTGGCTGGGTGGGGCGCCTGGGTTAGTCATCACTGGGCTCCCTCTCTCCCCACCTCTCGGCCAACTCTTGGCCCCTCCCCGTGGCCTCTGGCTAGGCTATTGCCCCCACCTCCCTTCGGCTGTAGTTCCAGCCTCCAACTCATTTGGCCTGTCATCCTGGCTGTCAGACTGGGCTAGGAGCTGTCAGGGTGCCAAAGGGCTGATGGAGCAGCTGGTCAGAGGGTCAGTGCCCTGGGCCCACCCCGCCCTGCAGCCAAGGGCACCTGCTTGGCACAGACTCTCAGCAGCAGCTGAGTCCTATGGGCTGAACAGAGCCTCCTCAGACAGAGAGGAGTGGGAAGGAGTTGGACTGGTCACCTGGGAGAAGGAAGGTACCACAAAGTTCATGCCTCCCAAGAGGGTTTTGTAATTTGAAAACCTCCCACCCTAATCTTTCTTATCCTCGGAGTATAGAAATCTCAAGGCAGGACCGCCTTGGCTCCTTAAACTGGCATGGGCCATGCCCTCGGACTAAGTGTCAGCACAGACCCACCCTCCCGAGCTCACAGCCCTCAAGCCTGCCACACCCCCAGCCCCCTCCCTGGGCCATGCTGCAGGGCCCGGCTTTTCCTGCTGATTCATGCGTTGGAACTGTGGGGGCGGGGCTTGGAACTTGGAACAAAGTTCAGACATGGAGGGGAAGGCAGACAGCCTGGAATTCATACCAGATGTACCCGGAATGTGCAAGCGGAATGCCTGGCATTTAAGAGTCCTGGGGAAGCTGCCCAACCACCCTGCCCTACCTCCCTCCCCTCCAGCCTCTGGTCCCCTGTCCTCTCCTCACAGTCCCAGGAGCCTCTGCTGACCTTCTTCCAAACTCTAGACCTCCTCCCCTCCTCACTCTTCCCCAGATGTAAGCCCCCCAAAACTCTTCTTCCAGCTGAACTCCCTGGGACCAAGTCAGTTGGGCTGATCCCTGAACTCGCATTTCTGGATCTGAGGTACAACTTCTCACCTAATACCTGGGTGACTGGTGAGGTGTGTCCAGGCTCCCAAGTCCTGCCCTCTCAGTGCTGAGGAGGCTGGGGGCCCCTGTGGGTAGCTGGGGCAAGAGGGGGTGGTGGTGAGAGCAGATATGGGTTTCTACAGCCTTCAGTTCTGGAAAGAGGAGCAAGGAAATAGGTTTAGAGCTGCCTCTTGTCTCTCACTGAGGAGCTCAGGTCAGAGCCAAGAACCCTTCATTAGAAGGTTGACCATCTTCTGGGGCTGCACTTTGATGGCCAGGGCAACAGTGTCCCTGTGACATGGCCCTGCTCAGATCTTCCCCATTTTTCCTTCCTTTCCCTTTAGGCACCTGTACCTCCCACATCCTCACCTGGCTGAGCCGCAGTAGTTCTTCAGTGGCAAGCTTTATGTCCTGACCCAGCTAAAGCTGCCAGTTGAAGAACTGTTGCCCTCTGCCCCTGGCTTCGAGGAGGAGGAGGAAGAAGAGAAGGAGCTGCCTTCCCCTCACCTGGAAGGTGACAGAACTGGGTCTGGGAAGGTCTGAACAGCGAGCGTGATGATACCTTTGGGAAAGGGAACCCTATTCAGCTGGAGAACCTTCACCCAGATTGAGCCAGCAGGAGAGAAAATTTCAGATTAGAGACCTTGGCTGAATTGGGGAATAGATGGCTCTGACTACACCCAAGGTTAGTTGGTCTCTGTGTGACAATGGGAAGAAGTGGAGCAAAGAAAACCCTGCCTACCCCTTTACCTAGATGTCTTTCCTGACCCTCCTTCCTTCCTCGTCCCCCCTTCTTTCCTACTGGCCTTTCCAAGTTCAAAAGTAAGTTTCCTCTTCAGGGAAAAGGTCATACTGAGACTCCCATCTGAGTAGTCATCCCCCTGCTCTTAATTTTTCCCCGTATTCCCTTAGTCTGGCCCAGACTCTAGATTCAGGGATACTTACCTCTGTGTGAGACCCTTAGACCTCCTGTCTCATCTTCTCCACCTGTGAGGTGGGGCGATCACACAGTTGAGCATGCGTGAGGGAATCAGAAGCCCACTTGTGTGGACTCAGAGCCTGGGCTCTCCACAGTGGGTGGGAACAAAACAGCTTTTCACATAAGCTGTTGCCCTTCCCCCATCCCTGACCAGAACCCCAGGAGCTGGGGGTGGAGGTTGGAGGGAGGGACTAGGGTTAGACCAATGCAAGGGGCTGCTGGGAAATCAGTCTCTGCATTGACTTCCCACCAATCAAAGGTGTCCCAGGCTTCCCCTGCCTCCCAAAGCAGGGCTGCAGCCCCTGATGGGTTCCAGCTGCCACTGCTCTCTTCCCGCACTCACTCTTCCAGGATAGTGTGTGAGATTTAGCTCAGGCCTGTGCACGCTGGAAATTCTCCCCTCCAGCAACCAGAAGAGATAGGTTATGGGATGTAATCCCTTTAGGGGCATCAGGCAGAGTAAACTTGCCACCCCCAGCTCCTGATCTAATGTCACTCTAAGGCTCAGGCTCTGGTGTGGTTCAGCCTTGGCCCAGTCTCCCTGTCTGAAGGTGACCAAGTTCAGGGGTTACAGGAAGCTGTTTGTTCTGTTTGGGGGCAGAAGTTGTGCAGGGAGCTGGGTCCTATTCTCCATTTATGAGAAACAGATTTAGGGCAGAGTAGATCACTGAACCCACCCTTCTGCAGCCTAAGCTGGATGTGTATGGGACTGCGGTAGAGGGGGGTGGGTAGACTGAGTCCACTCATAGGCTGCCACAAGGGTCGCTCTGTCCCTAGACATTGCTTCCATCCTTTCTTCCCCTCCTCGCTTCACTGGCCACAGTGTCTCCCTCCAGCCTTGGGTATGTGGCTCTGCCATCCTCACCCATCATGGAGCAGAAATGAGGAAGAGCAGCCTGGGAACACAGAGGCAGGCAGAAGACTAGTGAAGGACCAGGCCTGGAGAGCACAGGGCCCTGTCTGGACATCTGCTGAGGGGGGCCCATAGAGGCCAGGAGAGCCCCAGGAGGAGGGAGAACGGCCAGCCTCCATCGAGGACAAGCTTCCAGCCATCTACTTCATTCTCCATTGCTCTCCAGTCGTTCTGCCTCCCTCAGAGATGTGGGACCATGTTAAAGCGTCCTTGACTTCATCCTGCTGTTTCCACCTCTCCCCACCATGTAATTTAGCTGTGAAAGGACATATGCAGAAAATTCTTAAAAGAAATTCAAATGGATTTGAATGTGTGGGAAAAAATGTGTGCTTCATTAGTAATTAAAGAGAGGCAAATATAGCTGAAAGCATTTTTCCCGTAGCAAACTATAACAGAAAAAAAAATAAGACCCAGTTATTGGCAAAGGAGTACTAAAATAACACTCTCTACATTGCATATGGGCGTACAAATTGGTACAGCCTTACTGATGTCAGTTTGGTAATATGTATCAAACATCCTAAAAGTTTCCATGGCCTTTGACCTAGTAATTCTACATTTGGGAATTTATCCTAAGGAAATAATTAAAGATTAGTTTAAACGATGTTCATCCCAGCACTGCAGTAGAGAAAAATGAGAAGCAACTATCTGGTTGGGAATTGATTTCTTTTCTGCTATAATTGAAATTTGCAAGAGGGGGTTGCTTAAGTAAATTATTGTATATCCATCCGGATGGTGGGGTGGAGTGCTGCGCAGCCATTAAAAGTCACATAGAAGAACATTTGACTGGAAAGAAAAATGCTCCTTGAACATTCAAAAGGTTATAAAAATGGTGTATATTATGTGATCTCAATTTTGTTTTTATACATAAAACAGTCTGAAAAAGACTGACGACATACTCCAAATTGTTAATAATAGTAGTTACCTTTGAATGATGGAATAAAATAGTTGTAATTTTTCTGTTTGGTTTTCTGTAGTTGCCAAATTTTCTACATTAATGTGTATGACTTCCATATAATAAAATTTAAAAGAATCAGTGTAGGGCTTCCCTGGTGGCGCAGTGGTTGAGAGTCCGCCTGCTGATGCGGGGGACACGGGTTTGTGCCCCGGTCCAGGAAGATCCCACGTGCCACGGAGCGGCTGGGCCCGTGAGCCATGGCCACTGAGCCTGCGCGTCCGGAGCCTGTGCTCCGCAATGGGAGAGACCACAACAGTGAGAAGCCCGCGTACCGCAAAAATAAATAAATAAATAAAAAAGAATCAGTGTAATTTTTAAAACTTTTGGAGAGGTGGGTGTGGAAGAAATGAAGGGATGCCCCCAGCCCCATTCGTTTAATGGGGTTTTAGTGGAGGAGGAGGGTTGTGAGAACGTTTGGGGGAGCACCTATTCGTTTATGAATTTTATTCTTTGGGAGTGGCTGGAATCCACCCTCTCCTGTACAGGGAACAGCTCTCTGAATTGGAGACTGCCATCTAAAGAGGTGTGGAGTGGAGTAAGACAGAAGGAAAACAAGTAAAAACCTGTCAGTCTTCGGGAGAGGGAAATCTCCCCGGCCCCAAGGCCGAAAGGTTCTAGAATCCTAACAGTCCTGTCTCTAAAAGCAAGATGGGTCTTTGTTTTTCTGTTTGATTCTGCCCCAATCTTGAGGTGACCCTGTGTGACCTCTCCTTGCCTCCTCAGATTGAAAGATACTCACTTTCCCCCTAACAGGTACCAAGCCCTGGGGGAGGGGTGCTTTTCAAGGCTATAGGGCTGAGTGGTTCCTTTTTGCCTCCCCTTCCTAATAATAAGGCTCCTCTGGAGGGCCCCCAGAAGAGCTTAGGGGAGGAGCCCCGGTGGGTCGCTTCTGCAAAATGGGAGCTGTTGTTCCCTATGAGAGGTACTATGTAAGGGCGCAGGACACCTGGAGTTACGGGGTTGCTGGGATGTGTTAAAGGTCTGGAAACCTCGTAAGTGGTGGCTCTAAGGAAGTGAGCTGCCCCCTTCCCCACAACCGAGACCGGGGTGGGGCGCGGGGCAGACTGGTGGCGAGGCGTAAGCACGTGGGAGTGGGTTTGCTCTGGCCTCTAACTTCAGGGCTGCGTGGGTGGGGTGGGTCGGAAGAGCAGCAGGTGAAAGGTTAGAGAGGGGAAAGGAGGGGAAAGTTAATGGGGCTGGGCCTCTGGGAGTGTCAGGTGAGATTAGTCACCCATTTCTGGATTTGCGAGGACTTCGGGACACATGGGGCTTGGGAAGACCCCTATCGACATCCCGGAAAGCCTCCCTGAGCTCCGTTTCAGGGTTTGGTCCCGGGAAGCCCCCTACCAGACATCCCCCGCTGGGGCGGGACACGATCGGTTGCTGTGGCTCCAGGGGCGGTGGCCCACGGCTGCTCCAATCACCACCCAGCCGGGGGTTGGGGGCGTGGACGAGCCCTGGAAAAGTTAAGGCGGAATCCGTAGGCGGGGCGGGCGGGGGAGTCCAGGGGTGCAGCCTTGACGGGAAACTGGTTCGCAGTCCCCGCAGGGGGCGTTGGATGTGTCGGGACTGAGCGCTCAGGAGCCCAAGGGACGGATCCGGACCTAGCCAGCCCGCCAGGCCATGGCGCCCTCTGGGCTCCTCGTGACCGGCGCCTCCTTCGCCGCCTTCCGGGGGCTGCACTGGGGGCTGCAGCTTCTGCCCACGCCGGGATCTGCTGCCCAGGACCATTGGAAGTGGCGGAACATCTGTGTCTCCCTGGTTCACAGCCTGCTTACGGGGGCCGGGGCGCTACTCGGGTGCGGGGCTTAGGGGTTTGGGAGGCACCGTGGTGAGGGTGAGAGAGAGGGGTGGAAGGCTGAGATTAGAAGACCCGGCGGCACCTTTAGAATCAATGTGAGGCCTCGAGAGTCTGAGACTGGGGTGGGGATGTAGATGGGTGGGCGGTGTGGATACGTCCACGGCGGGAGAATAAGATCTGGGTCTGCACAGACGCTGACCATGGTTCCCCCATCTCCTCCAGGCTGTCGCTGTACCCTCAGATGGCCGCCGACCCGATTCATGGCCACCCGCCCTGGGCCCTGGTGCTGGTGGCTATATCTGTGGGTGAGTCTGCAGGGAAGGCTGAACCGGTTTGGGGTGGGGGACAACCTTCCAACGGTGGGGTCTCCTTCCCTGGCCTGGCCCGCGATGGGGTTAAATGTTTCTGGCGGCTTTACTGAGAGAAACTCAAGAGCTGGGAAAAGGAGGGAGTGGAGATTCCTCTCCAGACAGTACGCTGGCTTGGGGGAAGCCTAACACCACCCTCCCCTCCTTGCCCCCAGGTTATTTCCTAGCCGATGGAGCTGACATGCTGTGGAACCAGACGTTGGGCCAGGCCTGGGAACTTCTTTGTCACCATTTGGTGGTGAGACCTGGGGAGAGGCAAGACAGGAAAGGAGGGATGCCTAGCCTGGGGTCCCCAATCTCTCACCAGTTTTCTGTCCTATGACTTCCCAGAGAGTCTGAGCCCTGCTGGTCCTTGATCCTCCCAAACTTAGGCTGAATTGGGCGGGGAGGGGATTGACTGCTGGCCACTGCTGGGAGTCTGAGCACTGTCTACGGAGATTGTATTCCCACAGGTGTGGGAAACGTTGACTATGGAGCTTTTCTAAGAGGGAGCCCCAGTATAGGGCGTGGCGATGGGTGTGAAAGCACAGTAATGCAAATGAAGGGGGGTGGGGTTCCGTGCAGATGCTACAGCTCCAGGGGAGACAGCCTAGGCGCCAAACCTGCTTCAATTCTATGGAAGGGTTGTTTCAACCCCATTCAGGCCCCTACTATAAGGGTAAGCATAAGGTAGGGTTTCGGGGAGGGGTGCCCCAAAATGCTTGGGAGCCCCTGTCAAGGACTGGGATATTGGAACATGATGGGTGGTAGGTCATGGAAGGTCCTCTGACCTCTGACCTTGGCTCCCCAGGTAGTGAGCTGCCTCAGCACCGCCATTCTCTCTGGCCACTATGTGGGCTTCTCTGTGGTGTCTCTGCTCCTGGAGCTGAACTCCACCTGCCTGCACCTACGGAAGCTGCTGCTGCTTTCTCGCCAGGCCCCATCCCTGGCCTTCAGTGTGACTAGCTGGGCCACCCTGGCTACCCTGGCCCTCTTCCGCCTGGTTCCGCTGGGATGGATGAGTCTGTGGCTGATCCAGCAACACCACCAGATACCTATTGCTCTGGTCATCCTTGGTGGAACTGGACTGGTCACTGTGGGTGCTACGAGCATCACACTGGGTGTCCGCATTTTGGTCAGTGATGTCCTGCGGTCTCGGCCTCGCCCACCCATCCCTGAGCACAAGGAAACCAAGGGCACCAGGACTTGTTGCGATGGTGAGCCTGTCACCAGGGATGATTCTACTCTCAGCCTGAAAGACTGAAGAGAAGCCTCAGGCTCCTCCTCTGCCAGTCCTGGGGGAGGTAGAACCAGGACAAGGAGATGGTGGTCTTCAATGCACTGTCCCCCAGGGGTAAGGCCTGGACTGGGTTTTCAGTATCTCAGTTCCTCTTCCAGCTAACTCCTGCATTCCTAGGATCTGAGAAGAAATGCTAATAATATTCATGGATGGGTGGGAACCTGAGCTATTGTTCACTGAATCCCATCATCAGTTGACGGCCCTTTCCAGCAAACTAACTCCAGAGGTATAGCCTGTGTTACCAATAAAGGGTGGCAGGATGCGTGAAGCTGGATGAAAGTGCCAATGGGAACAGAGACCCTTCGCTTTAGCACAGGAACGGATGAGGAAAGAGGAAGTCCTACTAGGATCAGAGAGAGATCTAGTACCAAAGGGGTGGGGTTGGAGAGAAGAGAGACCTCACCTATGACCAAATTATGGCAGAGGGAGGAGGGCACAACAGGTGAACAGGTGCTATGCATAGCCAGTAGGGATGGACATAACGGTTGCCAAGAGACAGAAGAAATTGGACCACAACAACTGCTGGTGATATTTCTGGTTCTCAAAGTCACACTATTCTGTTTGTACTTCACCCTAGTCCTACTGTGTCCAGCATGTTCCTTTTGCTTCTTTTTAGTGTCTTCTGACCTTTTCAAAGAAAATGCAGATTCTTAGAGGAATGAGCACGGGGCTAGGTCTGTCTTCTCAGGACTGTACTGAAGTCCAGAGCCATAGCAGGAACTCAACCACCCGTTCTGGGTGCCCAGTGTAGGGTCTTCCCAGGGCCAGGCTTTCATGGAAGAACGAGGGCAGAGGCAGAAGCAGATGAGGTACGGCTTCCGCTCGGCTGCAGAGGAATTAAGGAATATCTGACTCTCTTCTGGGATTCATTTGCAAGCTCCCCTTTCTCCCCTGCTACTTCTACTGCATTTTTTTCTGTTGCACAAGACCCCTCCCTTCTTCAGGCAGAACATCCAGGTTATGGGAAGTGTAAGCAGATTAAAGTTGCTATTCTACTAAACAATGGACAGAAATAGATAACCCTTAATTATCCACAGAAAAGATACATGAGCAAAAGCCAGAGACAGGAAGATGAACACATAAAGTGGAGCTTGAGAGAGACAAAGGGAATGAAAGAAACAGACATGTACTGATTGAAGGACAGATAGAAAAAGATTTGCTACAGAGACGAAGAGAGACGGAGGGCAAGACAGAATCCTTGGCAGAAATAGAGAAAGTCTGTTATAGATGCAGAGAAGAACGAAAATCATAGAATTGGTTAAATGGTCATAAACAAAGAGGACAAGCAAAATGGAAATAAAGGCTGACAGGAAGGGATCCCAAAGCTGGAAGGTACAGATAGTCTAGACAGTGAAACAGGGAGAGTGAGTGACAAGAAGGAACCACCAGATTCCCAGGAGACAGAGGTAATAGTGGCTGGTAGATTAGCAGAGGGAGACGAGAGAGAGGTGGAAATAGAGATGAGGGGGATGAGTCAGGGGAGCTGAGAAGCAGAAGAACAGAAGGTGGAGGAGGCAGTCAATGGAAAGATTCATTGACAGAAAAAGCAGGCAATATGTTGAGTTGGAGACGGGCAGAAAGACAAAGGACAAACAGCTACAGTGCACAACCCAGAGACAGGGGTTGACAGGAACTGAGAGGCAGAGACTGGTAGGACGATGAGAAGTAAGAATCGGGGATGTGAAATGACAGAAGAATAAGCAAAGGAACTGAAGAGAAGCACAGAAAACGGGGGTGGGGGAGGGCAGAATGGTGAAATTAACATCCAGAGGAAGGAACGAGGAAAAGGAGGGAGCACAGAGATGGAGAGAGGAAAAACCATCGTATAGATGGGATAAAAGAGAGAGAGGGACTGTGAGATATCCCCATCAGAGAGTCATTAAAACCAAAGCACAAAGGGGGAAAATGATGAACAGAGACTGAGGAGAAACTGCGACAGTTGGAAGTAAATGCAGGCAGAAAACGAGCAGAGGGTTTGAATGTAATCAGACTAAAACCAAAGATGCAAAGGTGTGGAAGTTGAGGTAGAGAAACAAAGCAGAATTCTGTCAGAGTCTGTCCTTAACAGAAGTAGTATCTTCAAACCTCAATTTGCTATTTTAACCAAATGCCTTGATTAATGAAAACATTGTTTTCAGCTTTCAAAGAAAAAGAAATGTGACAAACCCATGGGAGGAATCTCTTCCCTATGTGTTCATGTCAATATTGATTCATTCCCAGCCCTACACCTTTTCTTTTGCCACTGCCATGAATTCATGGTCCAAGTGAGTTCCCTTCTTGGGAAAGCTTGGTAGTACCTATGAAGGGTGCCCAAGAACTTGACCATTAGGGAAATATGGCTATTTCTATGGGTAAACTAGTAAAACCCATACAGGAAGGGATTAGCTACCTGTGCAGGTAGGACATAAGTGGACACTTGAAGAATTTGGGATCACACACAAATTTCCATCATGGAGACCCAGTGAAACTTCAGGAAGGCAGGACTAGGATCGTGATTATAATTTAGTGGACATCTCATCAACTGGACCAGCTATAGATGGTGGACCAGATAGAGATGAGATGATGGGAATCAAAGAGCAATAGTCAACTGGGAGCCTGGAAAAGAGAAGCTCAAAATTGCAGAGGTTGGCAGATGCTGTATTTGGTACAATGAGTTGGGTCACCATGGTGGTGCTGTCAGACCTCACCATGGCCCAGTGAAGTGGTCCTCAAGACTGATTCCATCCATGCCTACTGAGCTACTGGCTAATGAATTCTGTCTTCTGGCACAGGGGAGGGGCTTTCCTGGATGGGAAACGTTGATATTTTATGGTCTCAGAACACTATCCTGATCAAAAATTAATAAATTGCTATACAAATAATAGCATCGGTCTTTTGTGAGTATGGTTACTTTGAGTCACTTTTCTTGGCTCCAGTGGTATCCTAGTTTATAATGCATGCTGGATCATGGAAGACCCAGCATTTGCTGTGAGAAGATCTCTTGGCACTAACTCTTTGACCTACAGAGCCCTAAAGTGGGAACTTCCCTCGTGGCACAGTGGTTAAGAATCTGCCTGCCAATGCAGGAGACAGGGGTTCAAGCCCCAGTCCGGGAAGATCACACATGCCGCAGAGCAACTAAGCCTGTGCGCCACAACTACTGACCCTGCACTCTAGAGCCCATGAGCCACAACTACTGAGCCCACACGCCACAGCTACTGAAGCCCGTGCGCCTAGAGCCCGAGCTCTGGAACAAAGAGAAGCCACCGCAGTGAGAAGCCCGCGCATCACAACAAAGAGTGGCCCCCGCTCGCCGCAACTAAAGAGAAAGGCTGCACGCAGCAACGAAGACCCAATGCAGCAATAAATAAATAAATAAATAAATAAATAAATGTATTTTAAAAAAAGCTCTAAAATGTTCTAAGATCCTCTACTATGAAAAAACAAATCAAATGTATTCAGTAGAATGGATTTAGAGCAAGAGAATGGATTCAGACAATTGAGAGTGATTCTCAAATGCCAAGAGTTGAACCCAAAAGAGGCTTTTAGCTAAATTTATCTTGAGTTAACAAGAAAATCAGGGAATTCCCTGGCAGTCCAGTGGTTAGGACTCTGCACTTTCCATGCCGAGGGCGAGGGCTGGATCCCCGGTCAGGGAACTAAGATTCTCGCAAGCCATGCGGTGTGGCCAGAAAAAAAAGAAAGTTTTTTCTTTTCTAAAGAGAAATCTCCATAACTGAATTGTCAAAGCTTTGTTGAACATCAAATCTGTGTTTGTGCAGCTGAAGATTAGGAGCCCTCACTCTACAGGAGATTACACAAGGAAAGTTATTCTTTAAAGAACTGTTCCTTTATTGAAGTGAAGTATTTGTTTAGAATCTTTAACTTAAAGTCATAGCATCCTAGGCTGAACATGTGTTGTGCTCCTACCTCATGAGGTACCTTTGGATACCTTCTCTCATTTAATCCCACACAATAGAGACGCATCTTATTTTTCAGATGAGGAAACCAAGGTCATTTCCTCAGGATTACCTAGCTAGTTAGTGACAGGGTCTGGACTTAAGCCCATATGTACGTTTATTTTCTATGATATCACCTGTGTCCAACATCTGCTATTTTTACCTGCCTAGCTCCTCTATCACTCCCCCTTCAAAGGGCATGTGACTCAGACGTAGCCAATCAGAACACCGTATCCTCTTTCCCTGAGATGAGCTCATGATTTAAACAAAGCTATGAGTCTCAGCACCTTGCTGTCTGCTACAACTTTTGGCTGAGATGCACTGTGTGCTAACGTTGCTAAGCCAGTAGGTTGATGTAAGACAGCTTCCCTGAGCATGAAGCCAAGACAGAAAAAAAGAATTCAAATATGGAGAGAGATTTCTAGCATCATTTAAATATCTGGATCAAACTCTGCCTGAAGCAAGAACTTCCCCTGGACCATTCAGTTACACAATTCAAACAACTCCCAGATTTGGACTTCCCTGGTGGTGCAGTGGTTAAGAATCCGCCCGCCAATGCAGAGGACACAGGTTCGAGCCCTGGTCCGGGAAGATCCCACATTCTGAGGAGCAACTAAGCCCGTGTGCCACAACTGAGCTCTAGCCTGCGCTCTGGAGCCCAAGAGCCACAACTACTGAAGCCCGTGTGCCTAGAGCCCGTGCTCCACAACAAGAGAAGCCCACGCACCGCAACGAAGAGTAGCTCCCACTCGCCACAACTAGAGAAAAGCCCGCACGCAGCAACAAAGACCCAACGCAGCCAAAAATAAATAAATAAATAAATAACTCCCAGATTTGCTTGACTATGAGTTAATGTTTTTTGCTTGTAACAGTGAGTCTTTATTAATACATCACCTTCAAGATTATCTTACCATTTCATTTTTTTAAATCTTTTTTTTTTGGTGGGGGTTGTGCTGCTCGGCTTGTGGTATCTTAGTTCCCTGACCAGCAATCGAACCCAGGCACCAGCAGTGAAAGCGCCGAGTCCTAACCACTGGACTGCCACGGAATTCCCTTACAGAAAATTGTGACTTATCCAAGTACACCCAGCTAGTTTGTGGCACAGCCAGAAGTAGAATCCAGGGATCCTTATACACTATTTTGCCCCTTTCTTTATGGGAAGGCTGAGGAATGGAGAAACTTCAAGGTAGAAAGTTGACAACTGAAGATCAATCAAATCAGATAAATTGCGTCTGAGGTGGTGTTTATAAGTCAGGATGCTTCTTCGGTTGGAAAGCCAGACTTCTATTCACCAAGTATCGTATCGATTTCTGCACTTTTCAGGAACGCGGTAACTGTGCAGGGCAGGGGTCCGTTTCGGCATTCTCCTGCAGACGTGAACAGTGCTAACTCAGTGTTGAGAGCTCATTTGTTCCCTGCCTCTAACCAGGAGGGGGACAAAACTTCCCTGGCCACACCTTCCACAGGAAGTAGACAAGGAAGTGATTCTCAGACTGAGTGAGCTCTTTCAACTGAGATAAGAATGTAGTGGAAATGATGGGCCCTGCAGGGGTTCTTCCCCACCTACCACCACCCAAACCCCCCAAAAACAGGCTCTGGGGTAGTAACTGACATTCCAGGGATGGTAGATGATTCCTTTGGGCTAAACTATGCCCGCTCACTCTGGCCTGCCTGCCTGTGCCTTCGGAAGGATTCCTTCACCTCCTTGAACTTCACCGGTTGGCACTACTAATCCCAAAGGCTGAGAGACTGGCACAGAGGCTCTCTCTGTCCCGGATCCCAGGTCAAGGCCCTGCTAGAGGACAGAGAAGCCCAGGAACAGGGATGCCACAAATTACTGCTGCTGCACTGGCCCAGGGCAGCACTGCCAGTCAGCCGTAATCTCCCTCTCCTCGGCAGCTTGCTCCTGCCCTTCCTTCCCTAACCCCGGCTCTTCCTAGAATCCAAATATTTCCACCCTGGCAGCAAGCAAGGGTAGGGGACTGGGGGGATGGAGGAAATGCGGGGGGAGCCTAGCCTAGGGCAGCTGCAGCAGCATTTCCTTGACATATATTGAATTTTAAAAATTCATGTGAACTTTGCATTCTGCTTCAAAATCTTTTCCTATCTATCTCTTTTAATATAAAATAACATTTGAAATAACTTAAAAGTATAATATTTGAATTTTTTTTTTAATTTTACAAAATGTCAAGTGAAACTGTCAGTTTTACGATCCAGGAAGATGTGCCATTGTATTTTGTGGCTCTAACTCTTACCGGCACACTCCACTTTATTTCTCTTCTCAACAAGTATTTATGAACATCCTACTATGTGCTCGAACAGAGGAAATATAATAGTGAGTAAACAAGTCAGAGACCAGGCTACAGGGAGCCTGCAATGAGGATTTCGTTAAAGTGGAAAGCTGGAAAAATTGGAGTTATCCAAACGAGGGAAACCAGACGTAAGGGATGTAGAAATGGGTCAGCCAATGACCCACAGACTAAGAATGATCTGACAACCTGGAGAGGAGGGGATTGTTACATCCTGACATCCAAGGGATGTCCAGCATATTTCCTCCCAGACCTGCACCTTTTCCTGTATGCTCCTGGTCTGTGCACAGCACTGCCCTTAACTCACTGTATAAAACAGGAACATAAGAATCATCCTCGGGCTTCCCTGGTGGTGCAGTGGTTGAGAATCCGCCTGCCGATGCAGGGAACATGGGTTCGTGCCCCGGTCCGGGAGGATCCCACATGCCGTGGAGCGGCTGGGCCTGTGAGCCATGGCCGCTGAGCCTGTACATCCGGAGCCTGCGCTCCGCAACGTGAGAGGCCCGCGTACCACCACCAAAAAAAAAAAAAAGAATCATCCTCAAGCCATGGCACTCTACCTCCCCCACCCCCCAACAAGTCCAATTCATCACCGAGTTCAGAATGGCTTTCACATTCATTCATTTCTTTCCATTTTTTTATCCCACCCTGGTTGGAGTCACCATCATCTCTACCCTGGGTGACATGATGATAGCCTCATGACTATTTTCCACTTAGTGGTCAGTCTGTGATTTTTTTAAAAAATAAATTTATTTATTTATTTTTGGCTGCGTTGGGTCTTCGTTGCTGCGCGCGGGCTTTCTCTAGTTGCGGCGAGCGGGGGCCACTCTTTGTTGTGGTGCGCGGGATTCTCATTGTGGTGGCTTCTCTTGTTGCAGAGCATTGGCTCTAGACGCGCGGGCTCCAGTAGCTGTGGCACGCAGGCTCAGTAGTTGTAGCTTGCAGGCTCTAGAGCGCAGGCTCAGTTGTTGTGGCACACGGGCTTAGTTGCTCCACGACATGTGTGATCTTCCTGGACCAGGGCTCGAACCCGTGTCCGCAGGGGTTCTGGCAGGTGGATTCTTAACCACTGCGCCACCAGGGAAGCCCCTGTGATTGTTAATATACAAATTGGATTGTTAAAATACAAATACAAATTGGATCACGTCATTCCCCTGCTTAATACCATCCAGTGGCTCCTCCTTTATTAGGTAGGGGCATAATTCATGATATGACCTGTAGGCTTCTTCATGGTCTCCCCTTGTCTACCCTCCAGATTCATTTCATGGTAATTTCCGTTTCACTTTTTTTTTTTTTCTTTTTTTTTGTGCTACACCACGCGGCTTGCAGGATCTTAGTTCCCCGACCAGGGTTTGAACCCCGGCCACGGCAGTGGAAGCGCTGAGTCCTAACCAAGGACTGCCAGGGAATTCCCTGTTTCACTCTTTGTGTGACTTTATTCAGTTTATAAAATATGCCATGGGGGCTTCCCTGGTGGTGCAGTGGTTAAGTATCTGCCTGCCAATGCAGGGGACACAGGTTCAAGCCCTGGTCTGGGAAGATCCCACATGCCGCGGAGCAACTAAGCGCATGTGCCACAAATACTGAGACTGCGCTCTAGAGCCCGTAAGCCACAACTACTGAGCCCGTGTACCACAACAGCTGAAGCCCGCACGCCTAGAGCCTGTGCTCTGCACGCAACAAGAGAAGCCACTGCAATGAGAAGCCCGCGCACCGCAACGAAGAGTAGCCCCCGCTCACCGCAACTAGAGAAAGCCCACGCACAGCAACGAAGACCCAATGCAGCCTAAATAAATAAATAAAATAAAGTATGCCATGCTCCTTCCTTTCTCAGGACCTTGCACAGACGACGCCCAATGCCTGGTAGGCTGCCCATTCTCCCCTGTTTCCATCTTCCTGGCTCCCCTCCTCCTATTCCACCCCCTTTATCTTATACATTCTCAGTGCTCATTTCCAACATTTCTTTTCCTAAAGACATTTCCATGACCCTCCCCCTACAATTAGGTCAAATCTTTCTATCTTTTCATTGGAAGTATTTATTACGAGTTTAATTGAAGGACCAATTATGAGCACTTGAGGAGAGCCTCTAACATGAAATATGTAGAATATGAAAAATGGGAAAACACAGAGAAAGCAAAGATTATTCATGGAGAATAAAACTTCAGTAAAACTCATTTTCCTCAGAGAGATAAGGGAATATATCATAAACATGAAATAATATACTACCAAAATTTAAAAAAGAATTCAGACAGAACTAAACAGAGTATATGAAATTTAAAAGTGTGATATTGGAAATGAAAAATTCATGGAAGAGTTGGAAGATAAAGTTGAGAAAATCTCCCAGAAAGAAGATATTAGGGACAAAAATGAGACAATCGTGGTACCAGTCCAAGAAACCCAACATCAAAATAATGGCAGTCCCAGAAAGAGAAAACTGAGGAAAAAAAAAAGAAAAAAGAGGACTTCCCTGGTTGCGCAGTGGTGAAGAATCTGCATGCCAATGCAGGGGACACGGGTTCGAGCCCTGGTCTGGGAAGATCCCACATGCCGTGGAGCAACTAAGCCCGTGCACCACAACTACTTAGCCTGCGTTCTAGAGCCCGTGAGCCACAACTACTGAGCCCGCGTGCCACAACTACTGAAGCCCACGTGCCTAGAGCCCGTGCTCCACAACAAAAGAAGCCATCGTAATGAGAAGCCCGCACCACAAGGAAGAGTAGCTCCCGCGCGCCGCAACTAGAGAAAGCCGCACGCAGCAACGAAGACCCAATGCAGCCAAAAATAAATTAATTAATTAAAAAAAATTTTTTAAAAGGCATGCCAGGGTTTCCCTGGTGGCGCAGTGGTTGAGAGTCCGCCTGCCGATGCAGGGGACACGGGTTCGTGCCCTGGTCCGGGAGGATCCCACATGCCATGGAGCGGCTGTGCCTGTGAGCCATGGCCGCTGAGCCTGCGCGTCTGGAGCCTGTGCTCCGCAACGGGAGAGGCCACAACAGTGAGAGGCCCACGTACCGCAAAAAAAAAAAAAAAAAAAAAAGGCATGCCAGTGGTGTGAATCAGGGAGTCAGACTTGGGCTATCTCCATCCAAAGGAACTTGGGCAGGGGCTGCTGACAAAAGTACTGGGGAGAGACATTACTGAGTTCAACCCTTAGGTAGTCACTGCTGGGGACAGAGAGCAGAGGAAAACATTGCCTATCAAGGTTGCCTAGGAAGGTGGGTAGCAGGGTAGTGGGTGAGAGGCACTTGGGTCCCACTGATTGGCTGAACCCCACTGACCTTCAGCAATCAGAATCCTTTCACAAGGTCATCGGGTGTGAACATAGGGTTGGGGGTTAGATTTCTTGTAGACAAGCATCAGCTTGTCTACTGAAGCCTGCACACCTAGAGTCCGTGCTCTGCAACAACAGAAGCCACCACAGTGAGAAGCATGTGTACCACAATGAAGAGTATCCCCCACTCACCACAACTAGAGAAAGCCCACGCGCAGCAATGAAGACACAACACAGCCCCCCCCCCCAAAAAAAAAAAAAGAATCCACCTGCCAGTGCAGGGGACACATGTTCAATCCCTGGTCCGGGAAGATCCCGCATGCTGCGGAGCAACTAAGCCCATGCACCACAACTACTGAGCTGGTGTGCCACAACTACCGAAGCCCACATGCCTAGAGCCTGAGTTCCACAACAAGAGAAGCTACCACAATGAGAAGCCCACGTACCGCAAGGAAGTGTAGCCCCTGCTTGCGGCAACTAGAGAAAGCCCACGTGAAGCAACGAAGACCCAAGGCAGCCAAAAATAAATATATTAATTAATTAATTAATTTTAAAAAAACAACACTGTAAATCAACTATAATTCAGTAAAAAAATAAAAATAAACATAAAAAGCATTTAAAAAATAGTGCCTAATACAGAGTAAATGCTATATAAGGGCTAGCTATATAAGGGCTAGCATACACAATTATGTAAATATTGAGTATTAGTCTCACCAAAAGAGTAAATGTAATCATATTGAGAGGGTGGGGTAGTGGAAGGGTGTACATGTGTGTGAGAGGCCAAGGGGAGAGTTGGACTTCCACCTTTTTTTTTTTTTTTTGGTCTTGCCACGCCGCTTGCGGGATCTTAGTTCCCCAACCAAGGATCGAACCTGCTTCCCCTGCATTAGAAGGCAGTTTCTTAACCACCCGACCACCAGGGAAGTCCCTACTCAAACTTTCTGAGTCTGGGTTTCTCATAAGTAAAATGAGGATAATAATATCTATTTTGTAAGGTTGTTTTGAGGGTTAAATTAGCTGATTTATTTATTAACTTTTTATTTTGAAATACCTTTTAGGCTCACATGGAAGTTGCAAAAATAGCACAGAGTGCATAAAGATAAACATATAGATCGATGGGATATAATTGAGAGTCCAGAAACAAACAAATGGTCAGCTGATTTTTGACAGAGAGGAAAGAGTGCCTTTTTAACAAATGGTGCTGGGACAACTGAATATCCACATGCAAAAGAATGAATTTGGACCCCTATCTCACACCACACACAAAAATGAACTCAAAGGGAATCATAGACCTACAGGTAAGAACTAAAACTATAAAACTCTTAGAAGAAAACATAGGATTACATCTTTGTGACGTGGGTTAGGCAATGATTTCTAAGATTTGACACTGAAATCACAAGCAATAGAAGAGAAGATTTGATGAGTTAGACTTTATGCAAATTAAAAACTTTTTTGCTTCGAAGAATACCATCCAGAAAGTGAAAAGATAATTCAAAAAACTGGAGAAAAATTTTGCATATCATATATATGACAGGGAACTTGTATCTAAAATACGTAAATACAACTCAATATTTAAATGGGCAAAGGATCTGAAAAGACATTTCTACAAAGAAAATATATATGTGTTACAACAGGGATGAACCTCAAAAACATGCTAAGTAAAAGAAGCCAGTCACAAAGTGACAAGAGTCACTATTCTATGATACCCTTTATATGAAATACCCAGATCAAGCAAATCTGTAGAGACACAAAGTAGATTAGTAGTTGCCTAGGGCTGAGGAGTAGGAGGTGGGAGGAAGTGGAGAGTGAGTGCTAAGGAGTACAAAGTTTCTTTTGGGAATGATGAGAATGTTCTGGAACTAGGTAGAGATAATTGCACAATTCTGTAAATATACTGAAAAACATTGGATTGTATACTTTAAACAGGTGAACTTTATGGAATGCAAATTATTTCTCAATAATGCTGTTTAGAAAATAGTACAGAGAGTTCCTGTGTACTCTTCACACACTTGAGAACTTCTTACATAACGATAGTAGGACAATCAAAACTAGGAAATTGACATTAGTACAATACTATTAATGAAAACAGACATTAGAATTTTACCAGGTTCTAGAATAATGCCTGGCACATAGCGGACCTTATACAAGTGGTAAGGACTTCACTACAGTGACGATGATGAACATCATAAAGATGATGCTGCACTTTCTATTGCAGCCAGGTTGATTGGCTGCCTGTTTTCCTAACATGCCATGCTTGTTTCTCTTTCTAAACTCTAACCCTAGTAGTTACCACTACCTGGGATTCCTTTTTCCTTCCTCTTTCTCTACCTCCTCAAATCCTTCATATCCCCCACCTCCATCACATCTTTAATAATGCTCGTCTCTCTTCTTTGAACTATATGAACCTCCACACCAGTCGGTATTTGCCTGGACTCTCCTTTGCATACTTCTCATTTTCTCTTTTGAGTCCCAAATTCCCAACTAGATGAAGAACCTGTATGGGTTACAAGTCCTCTGCATCCTCCATAATAAACTTGGTGTGAGTTCAAACAAACTTATCTGTTAAGTCAAAGTTGTTATCAGAAAATAGAGCAAGAGGCATGAAAATTAAAACAAGGAAGGCAGGAGATGGAGGGCAATTCAAGCAGCAAGACATAGACAGAGCCTGAGGGAGTCAAGAAGCATTTATAGGGTATTCATTATACACTTCATAGGGTAGTCGTTGCCAGAGAGAGAAAATAGGAATGGAGATGGAGGGGGAAAAACACCCGGCAAAGTTGTTCCCCAAGGCCTCTTTTACTTTGGTAGGTTCATTGACTAACTCCTCCTTGACATGATAGGCAGGGTTATATACCCTGGCCCCGAATTCCCATCACGGAACATTGTGAGAGCCTGGGTTCTCGTCTACCACTCAGTTTCCTGGGGAGCTCCTTGAGGTTGGCTTCCCCCTCCCACCCCCCCGCCCCCGGCGCCCCCACCCCCTTCCCCTCTTCACCGCCCCACCCAACGCTTGATACAATAGTAGGCATTCAGTAACTGATTGTTGAATGAATGAATGAATGCATGAACAAAAGACTGATTGACTCGGAGTTAGTACTGCACCTCAAGTCTACATATATGAGACTAGACACAGAATAAGGTGCAAACTTCGACAAATTTAGTAAAACTCTGGAAGCCTGGGCTTCTGTCAGACGAACGCGAGCCGCTGCTGAGGCCCCAGAAACAGCTCCAGAAACGCGGAAGGCGGGGCTTCCACCTATTCCGACCACACCCCCTCGCGTCCAAATATTTCCGCCCGTGGATCCGCCCCCTCCGGCACGAATTGCAATTCTAACTGGTGAGCTCTCTAATCCGTCTGAACACACCGGCGCCTATTGGGTCAACTGCTGAAACCGGGTTGCGCACTTCCTGGCTTTAGCAACGCGGAGGGGACGTCGGCTTGCCGCCATTGCCCTGCAGGGAAGCGGCTGTCTGTGTGAAGGGCTGTAGGGGTACGTGGCGGGCTTTAAGGGCCGGGCTGCGGGAGGCGCGGTTGGGGTCGGGCTGAACGGCCGGAGGGATCGGGCCGGGCTGGACGCACTCTGAGCGAGGCGGGACTGCAGGCCGTGGGTTTCGACGTGTTCCTGCTGCCCCTCTTGCGGGCCCGGGCCCCGTCGTTAATTTTTTTCTTCCGCTGTTCCCCAGATTCTCCGGGTATGGCCGGAGTATTTCCTTACCGAGGGCCGGGTAACCCGGTGCCCGGCCCTCTAGCCCCGCTGCCAGACTACATGTCGGAGGAGAAGCTTCAGGAGAAAGGTGAAGAAAGCGTGCGGGAGCGGCGCCTGGGGGCGGGTGCGCGCGTGCGCGCAGCGGGTTTGGCCCCTTTCCCCGTTTTGGCAAGTGTCAAAACATTAGTGTTAGTGCAATTATTGGCCCCCATTTGTTTTTTACATCTAATCAAGTCTCTAAAACCATCTACTTAAAAAAAGTAAAAGCGTCTATTATTTGCAAGCACTGATGCAGACAATGAGGATACAATAGCGATACAGACAAAACCCCTTCCCTTGCAGGGTTTAAGTTGCAATGAGGGAGATGGACAGTAAAAAAAAAAAAAACTTTATGTTATGACAGAAATGGTAGGCAATGATAAATGTGATGAAGAAAAAAAAATAAAGCAGAGCGAGTAGACAAGAGAATTGTCAGGGAGTGCTTCTGCCCGGTGCCTGCCCTCTGTCATACATCCTGACAGGAGATTACCCTAGGGCAAGAGGCGGGGGTGGTTAGGGTAAGGGTGTGCCGTTCTTTAAACTGAGGTGTCCTTGTAGCCCGAAAATGGCAGCAATTGCAGGCCAAGCGCTATGCGGAAAAGCGCAAGTTTGGATTTGTGGATGCTCAAAAGGAAGACATGCCTCCAGAACATGTCAGGAAGATCATTCGAGACCATGGAGACATGACCAACAGGAAGTTTCGCCATGACAAAAGGGTGTACTTGGGGTAAGGAACATGCTGGAAGTATTTCATTTGGGGTTTGGCGCCTTTCCCTTCTCCCTGTCTCTTACATTTCAGTCCTGGATAGCTGCTCTATCGTTTTGGGACTTTAATGTTCTGTGACAGCTCATCTGAGTGGTTATCAAAGAAGGGAGAAAATAACTGGAATTTCGTCATAATTTCCAGATCTTCCAGTTTTGCTTTTTTTTTTTTTTTTGGTAAATTAATCTTTATTGGAGTGTAGTTGATTTACAACGTTGTGTTAGTTCCTCCTGTACAGCAAAGTGAATCAGTTATACGTATATATATATATATATCCACTCTTTTAGATTCTTTTCCCTGATAGGTCATTACAGAGTATTAAGTAGAGTTCCCTGTGCTGTATAGTAGGTTCTTTTTTTTTTTTTTTTGCGGTACGCCGGACGTGCAGGCTCAGCGGCCATGGCTCACGGGCCCAGCCGCTCCGCGGCATGTGGGATCTTCCCGGACCGGGGCATGAACCCGCGTCCCCTGCATCGGCAGGCGGACTCTCAACCACTGCACCACCAGAGAAGCCCTTTTTTAATGTTTTTTAATTTATTTTGGTTGCGCCAGATCTTAGTTGCGGCACGCGGGATCTTTAGTTGCAGCATGTGGACTTCTTCTTAGTTGCGGCATGCCTGTGGGATCTATTTCCCTGACCAGGGATCAAACCTGAGCCCCTGTGTTGGGAGCACGGTGTCTTACACACTGGACCAACAGGGGAGTCCCAACAGTAGGTTCTTATTAGTAATCTGTTTTATATATAGTAGTGTGTGTATGTCAATCCCAGTCTCCCAGTTTATCCCTCCCCCACTTCCTCTTTGGTAAGCATAAGTTTGTTTTCTACATCTGTGACTCTGTTTCTGTTTTGTAAATAAGTTCATTTGTACCACTATTTTTTAAGATTCTACATATAAGCGATACCATATGATATTTGTCTGACTTACTTCACTTAGTATGACAATCTCTAGGTCCATCCATGTTGCTGCAAGTGGCGTTATTTCATTCTTTTTTATGGCTGAGTAATATTCCATTGTATAGGTGTATCACATTTTCTTTATCCATTCATCTGCCGATGGACATTTAGGTTGTTTCCATGTCCTGGCTATTGTAAATAGTGCAACGGTGAGGATCAGGGTGCATGTATCTTTTAGAATTATGTTTTTCTCTGGATATACGCCCAGGAGTGGGATTGCTGGATTATATGGTAGCTCTATTTTTAGTTTTTTAAGGAACCTCCATACTGTTTTCCATAGTGGCTGTACCAATTTACGTTACCACCAACAGTGTAGGCGAGTTCTCAGTTGTGTTCTTTATTGCCCTGATTTTTTTCCTGATCTGGGACTGGAGCTTTATTTTATTTTATTTTTTTTTTTATTTATTTTTGGCTGTGTTGGGTCTTCGTTTCTGTGCGAGGGCTTTCTCTAGTTGTGGCAAGTGGGGGCCACTCTTCATCGCCGTGCGTGGGCCCCTCACTGTCGCAGCCTCTCTTGCTGCGGAGCACAGGCTCCAGACACGCAGGCTCAGTAGTTGTGGCTCACGGGCCCAGTTGCTGCGCGGCATGTGGGATCTTCCCGGACCGGGGCTCGAACCTGTGTCCGCTGCATTGGCGGGCAGACTCTCAACCACTGCACCACCAGGGAAGCCCTGGAGCTTTTAATTTGTCCTGTTGATGCTTTGATAAGATGTTTCTATCTTTGAGTGGGTTAAAGCCCAGAGCAGGACACCTGTACATTCCTGTTTCCTGTAATTCCTAAGTGACCAGAATCTTCAGGTTCGGGGGTAGTTAACTCCTGAGGTCTTTGTACTCTTGTTTTTCTGTGTCCCCAAGGTGGATGAGTACAGCTACAAATGCCTTAGCAGATCCCTTTTCTATTTTTACACAAAAATGTTAGCCACTTGGGCTTCCCTGGTGGCGCAGTGGTTAAGAATCCGCCTGCCAGTTCAGGGGACACAGGTTCGAGCCCTGGTCTGGGAAGATCCCACATGCCACAGAGCAGCTAAACCCGTGCACCACAACTACTGAGCCTGTGCTCTAGAGCCCGCGAGCCGCAACTGCTGAAGCCTGCGTGCCTAGAACCTGTGCTCTGCAACAAGAGAAGCCACCGCAATGAGAAGCCCGCGCACCTCAACAAAGAGTAGCCCCCGCTTGCTGCAACCAGAGAAAGCCCCCGCGCGGCAGTGAAGACCCATCACAGCCAAGAATAAAATAAATAAATAAATAAATTTATTTTTTAAAAAATGTTAGCCACTTAATGAATTGGTCTAAGACAGCTGTGGAAGTTTTATTTCAAAAATATTTTTGAGATCTGTGCTGTGTGCCAGGGATATAGCAGTGAACAGGAAGTAATGGTCTTTGTGGAGCTTATAGCCTAGTGACATAATAGACAATGGTTAAAGTAAAGTGTGGTAAATATTTTATTATTTTTTATGGAAAGCTACAGAGAGAATAGACTGTGAGGTAGCCTAAAAGCTGTCTGTTAAGGGAACAGCTGTTGATTTAGAGGGACTGACACCCAGTATTGTGGGACAGTGATGTTTAAGAAGCAAAGTGGCACAGCTGGAGGTGGGGAGGCAGAGTTCCTGGTCACAGAGGGCCTGTGTACTAACTTTGGGGGTTTGGACTGTAAGACCGGTTTTCTGTGGAATGTGATACTGTGCTACCTTGTGGCTTCTCTGCATGGTACAGGTAGCAGAACACCTTGTCACTTCGAATCCTCTGTCTTCCTGTTGTTGCAGTGCCCTAAAGTACATGCCCCATGCAGTCCTCAAACTCCTGGAGAACATGCCTATGCCTTGGGAGCAGATTCGGGATGTGCCTGTGCTGTACCACATCACTGGAGCCATTTCCTTTGTCAATGAGATTCCCTGGGTTATTGAACCTGTCTACATCTCCCAGTGGGGGTGAGAAGGGCTGGAACATGGTGTGTGGTGGTGGTGGTTGTGGAGGCAGTGGGTATAAACCGTTATGTGACATTGTCGACTTCCAGGTCAATGTGGATTATGATGCGTCGAGAAAAAAGAGACAGGAGGCATTTCAAGAGGATGCGTTTCCCCCCTTTTGATGATGAGGAGCCGCCTTTGGACTATGCTGACAACATCCTAGATGTTGAACCACTGGAGGCAATTCAGCTAGAGCTGGACCCTGAGGAAGATGCCCCGGTGTTGGACTGGTTCTATGACCACCAGCCATTGAGGGACAGCCGGAAGTGAGTGATGGTTGGAGTTACCACTCCTGTGAGGGTTTTGGAACTGAGTATTTTGGAACTTCAGAAGGGGTCCTGGGAGAGCAGTGGGTAGTATGGCTTGGCTAGCTAGCGTATCTACCTGACGTGGGCCTCTTTTTTTCCCTAGGTATGTGAATGGTTCCACTTACCAGCGCTGGCAGTTCACACTGCCTATGATGTCCACTCTCTACCGCCTGGCCAATCAGCTCCTGACAGACTTGGTAGATGACAATTACTTCTATCTGTTTGATCTGAAGGCCTTTTTTACCTCCAAGGCACTCAATATGGCCATTCCTGGAGGCCCCAAATTTGAGCCTCTTGTCCGAGACATCAACCTACAGTAAGTTGGAGAGAGTAGAGATTTTAGGCACCTTGGGTTAAATAAAATCTAATTTTTAAAAAAAAAAAATTATTTATTCATTCATTCATTCATTCATTCATTGGCTGCGTTGGGTCTTTGTTGCTGCACCAGGCTTTCTCTAGTTGAGATGAGCGGGGGCTACTTTTTGTTGCAGTGCACAGGCTTCTCACTGCAGTGGCTTCTCTTGTTGCGGAGCACGGGCTCTAGGCTCACGGGCTTCAGTAGTTGCAGCCCGCAGGCTCAGTAGTTGTGGCTCGTGGGCTCTAGAGCACAGGCCCAGTCGTTGTGGCGCACGGGCTTAGTTTCTCCACGGCACGTGGGATTTTCCCGGACCAGGGCTTGAACCCATGCCCCCTGCATTGGCAGGCGGATTCTTAACCACTGCAGCACCAGGGAAGCCCCATAAAATCTCATCTTGATCCTTGAGATCCAATTGTAGTTTCCAAACTGCCCAACTAGTCTGCTTATCTTTGATTTTGCACCCTAGGGATGAAGACTGGAATGAATTCAATGATATTAACAAGATCATTATCCGGCAGCCCATCCGCACTGAGTACAAGATTGCTTTTCCTTACTTGTACAACAACCTTCCACACCATGTCCACCTCACTTGGTGAGAGAGCTAGAACCCAGCTGGGGGAAAGGAGAGGTGGGCGTTTAGGTTGGGCCAGGGCAGGAGAACCTTGGCTGACTCTTCTTTCATTTTAGGTACCACACTCCTAATGTTGTGTTCATCAAAACTGAGGATCCTGATTTGCCAGCTTTCTACTTTGATCCTTTGATCAACCCAATTTCCCATAGGCACTCTGTCAAGGTGAGAGGAAGGGACGTTTGACATCAGCTCTTCAAGAGACTTCCTGTCCGGGCAGAAGCGTTACTAGATAAAAATTCAGCTAGAGGGAGACGTGTTTTCCATCCTTAAGTGTTCCCCTCTAGCTGTAAGCTAACGTGAGAGTTTGGCACTTGGCTCAGACCAAGTTATTGGTATAATTTTGTTTCTATGATTATCCATTTGGGTTTAATCATTTCTTCTCTGGGACTCTGTGTGGTCTTATTCTGGTCTGTTTCCAATGTGTTCTTTTTTTAATCCTTTATTGAGCTGTAATTCACTACCACACAATTCACCTGTTTAAAGTGGATAATTCGGTGGTTTTTCGTTTATTCACAGACTTGTGCAACCATCACCACGGTTAATTTTAGAACATTTTCATTTCCTCAGAGAGAAACCCTGCACCCATTAGTAGTCACTCTATTTCCCTTGAATCTTCCTTGCCTAGGTAACTGCTAATCTGCTTTTTGTCACTGTAGATTTGCCTATTTTGGACACTTCATATAAATGGAATCATACAGTATGTGGTCTTTTGTGGCTGGGTCTTAACACTTAGCATAATGTCTTTGATGTTGATCCACGTTCCATTACGTTCTTAACATGAACAGATCTCCTTCCCCAAGCCCAGTTTTTGGAGCTTGGACAGAAAGTGATTGCAGTGTTCACCTCTTCCTGGTATTGGGGGGTCCCCTAGGAGACGTTCTGCTGGTGAGCCAGTTGGGATGTGAGGAGTGCTGCTTGCTTTCCTGGTTGGCCCTGCCTTGTTCTCTGCTCCCTTGGCCCCCTTTGCCCTGGCCCTTCAGGGATTCTCTTGTCAGGCAGCTCAGTTTCCATGGCAAATGTAGCCACTGTACTTGGCCCCAGAGAGTTTCCCTCTGATCCCAAGTGTCTGCCCAGATCAGCGGGAGCTAAATAAACCCTCGGGGGTTCTTCTTTCAGAGTCAGGAACCATTGCCAGATGACGACGAGGAGTTTGAGCTTCCAGAGTTTGTGGAGCCCTTCTTGAAAGACACACCCCTCTATACAGACAATACAGCCAATGGCATTGCCCTGCTTTGGGCCCCACGGCCCTTCAACCTACGCTCTGGTCGCACCCGCCGGGCCCTAGACATTCCCCTTGTCAAGAACTGGTAAGGCTTCTACCTGGGGGGATAGTAGTGGATGTACAGGAGGAAAGGCTCCAGCTGGGTGGGCGTACATCCTTTAGCAGAGCGGCTGGAAGGAGAGATGGGCCAGGCTCTGGTGGGCTTGTTTTTTCAGGTATCGGGAGCATTGTCCTGCTGGGCAGCCTGTGAAAGTGAGGGTCTCCTACCAGAAGCTGCTTAAGTACTATGTGCTGAATGCCCTGAAGCACCGGCCCCCTAAAGCGCAAAAGAAGAGGTGAGGTGCCCTAGGGCCCCTGCTCAGACTTTTTCCATTCCAGAGATGATCAGGAGTCTAGCTCTCACTCCTTATTCCCACCCCAGGTATCTGTTCCGTTCCTTCAAAGCCACCAAATTCTTTCAGTCTACAAAGCTGGACTGGGTGGAGGTGGGGCTACAGGTTTGCCGCCAGGGCTACAACATGCTCAACCTTCTCATTCACCGTAAAAATCTCAACTATCTGCACCTGGACTACAACTTCAACCTCAAGCCTGTCAAGACGCTCACCACCAAGGTACCTGCGTTGGACCTTAGGGGTCTCCTGGGCTGAGGGATAGACTGGGTTTGCTCTGGCCTCTAAGGAGGGCATACATCCAGTCCAGACTATTGCTGACAAATGTTGTTTCTGTCCTTGGCCTCTTTTCCAGGAACGAAAGAAATCTCGTTTTGGGAATGCTTTCCATCTGTGTCGAGAGGTTCTGCGCTTAACTAAGCTGGTGGTGGACAGTCATGTGCAGTATCGGTTGGGCAATGTGGATGCCTTCCAGGTGAGGCTAGGAATGCCCAGTCCTGGCTCCAGGTGGGGAAGCTGGGTGAAGCCTGGGCTGATCGTGGATCTGGCTCTAGCTTAAAGCCTGATGGGGCAATTGTGTTGCAGCTGGCAGATGGGTTGCAGTATATCTTTGCCCACGTGGGGCAGCTGACGGGCATGTACCGGTACAAATATAAGCTGATGCGGCAGATTCGCATGTGCAAGGACCTGAAGCATCTCATCTATTACCGCTTCAACACGGTAGGACCCTGCCCTCGTATATTCATGTTCTCAGATCCATCTTAATTTTTACATCGAGTCAGGACTCTTTCCAGGCACCTGTTTGGAGAGAGGCTCTGAGTGTTTCATTACTGCCCTCATCTTGTGAATCTCAACACTTCCCCTCAAAGCCCACTTTTGGGTCTAAATAGAGAATCTCAGTGACTGGTTTCTTCATTTACTCCATTTTAGATATGGAGGTCTCAGAGTTTTCCCATTTTTTCCCTTAACTGCCATATGTGTGCTCTTTGCCTCACCTCTGCCCAATTTTCTGTTGTTGTCTGAATGCATTGTTAACTTGTATTCTTGATTTCTGCTTGGAATCCAGGGCCCTGTAGGGAAGGGCCCTGGCTGTGGTTTCTGGGCTGCTGGCTGGCGAGTCTGGCTGTTCTTCATGCGTGGCATCACCCCTTTGCTGGAGCGATGGCTGGGTAACCTCCTGGCCCGGCAGTTTGAAGGTAAGTGGTTTTCTCCGTGTCCAGCTTCTCCCATTATCACTTCAAGGGTAGATCACGTGTGTTCCTGTACTGTCCCTTGTCCTTGTTTGAGACTGAGAATCCCTTCCTGTTGGATTGCCTCTAAGACCCAGTCTCCAGTGAGTCTGACCTCGTATTCTGGGTCTTGGGCTTCGCTTTGGGGCCTTGAGGCTATCGAGCATTTACAGGATGGAAATTCCTCAGAAGCATAGTTCTGAATATCTGACGTATCTTGTCTTGCACGTGCTGGGCTTTGTTTATACTTACCGATTTCATGATAACCATGGGAAGCAACGGCATGCAGGTAGAGACGCTTATTAGGAGCAACAAGTCTTGCTTTTACTCACTTTCACTTCTAGGCCGACACTCAAAGGGGGTGGCAAAGACCGTAACAAAGCAGCGAGTGGAGTCACATTTTGACCTTGAGCTTCGGGCAGCTGTGATGCATGACATTCTGGACATGATGCCTGAGGGGATCAAACAGAACAAGGCCCGGACAATCCTGCAACACCTCAGTGAAGCCTGGCGCTGCTGGAAGGCCAATATTCCCTGGAAGGTGGGCATCTCCCCAACTCCGAGGAGGCATAGACATCATCTTCCTGGGCTCAGGATTACCACTTCTGGAATGTCTTAGGGGGGCATGTGGCTCCCATCACTTTCTCATTGTGCCTTTTGCACTTTTAGGTCCCTGGTTTGCCAACACCTATAGAGAATATGATCCTTCGATACGTGAAGGCCAAGGCTGACTGGTGGACCAACACTGCGCACTACAACCGAGAACGGATCCGCCGTGGGGCCACTGTAGACAAGACTGTTTGCAAAAAGAACCTGGGACGCCTCACTCGGCTCTACCTGAAGGCAGAACAAGAGCGGCAGCACAACTACCTAAAGGTTGGGCAGAGTAGGCTGGGCTTGGTGTGTGGGGGTAGGCAGGAGGGTGGACTGCGAAGTTGGGACCATACCTTGCCCTGGTGGGATTGGGCTATGGTGGGAAGCTAATTCTCATGTCCACTTTGCAGGACGGGCCTTACATCACAGCAGAAGAAGCGGTGGCAGTGTATACCACCACTGTGCATTGGCTGGAAAGCCGTAGGTTCTCACCCATCCCATTCCCCCCACTCTCCTACAAGCACGACACCAAGTTGCTCATCTTGGCCTTGGAGCGGCTCAAGGAAGCTTACAGGTGAGGAGTAGAGTAGACAGGCTCTTGTGGGGAGGTCACGGGGGAAGAATGGCATCATCGTCAGAGTCCAAAGAAAGAAGGCCTTCTGGGGATGGCTTCCTCTTGGTTTTCCCGTTCACCTTTACTCTTGCCTTGTTAGTGTGAAGTCTCGGTTAAACCAGTCGCAGAGGGAGGAGCTAGGTCTGATCGAGCAAGCCTATGACAACCCCCACGAGGCATTGTCCCGCATCAAGCGTCACCTCCTCACACAGAGAGCCTTTAAAGAAGTGAGTCAGATACCCTCCACATTTTCCTTTGGCTTTGTGGTTCATTCACGGCACCCAGGGTGGCAGGTTGCCTCAGGTGATTGGTGGGTTGGTGTGAGCCAGCTTCCTTGTCCCACAGGTGGGCATTGAGTTCATGGATCTCTATAGCCACCTGGTGCCAGTGTATGATGTGGAGCCACTGGAGAAGATAACTGATGCCTACCTGGACCAGTACCTGTGGTATGAAGCTGACAAGCGTCGCCTTTTCCCACCCTGGATCAAGCCTGCTGACACAGAACCACCTCCTCTGCTTGTTTACAAGTGGTGCCAAGGTAAAACTTTTCTGGGATTGCCCTCGAGGAAGGGAGATGAATTAAGTTCTCTGTGAAATTTCTCATCGAGTCAGCATAATTAGTTTACTGTCTTGGTGCATGGTACCCAGGGAACGGTGTTGAGGTTATGTTGAGCACAGCTGACTCTCCTGGCAATACAGATGGATGAATAGAGTGGTTGTGTGATCAGGTTATGAATGGGATATAGCTCCTGTAGGCACTAGTTCTTAAACGGAATTTCTAACCTGCTGGAGGCCTGTGTTTCCTACTCCTCAGGCATCAATAACCTGCAGGACGTGTGGGAGACAAGTGAGGGCGAGTGCAACGTCATGCTGGAGTCCCGATTTGAGAAGATGTATGAGAAGATAGATTTGACCCTGCTTAATCGGCTGCTGCGCCTCATCGTGGACCACAACATAGCCGACTACATGACAGCCAAGAACAATGTCGTCATCAACTACAAGGTGTGTCTTGGGGGCAGGGTGGCAAGGAATTGGGGGAGGGGTGGTCGTCTGGCCCACTGAGTTGCGATTTGCTGTGGGGAGGGCAAAAGAGGATGGGCCCCGAGAAGCCTGGGACTTAGCCATGGTCAAGAGTTGTCTTTCTTTCTAGGACATGAACCATACGAATTCATACGGGATCATCAGAGGCCTGCAGTTTGCCTCATTCATCGTGCAGTACTATGGCTTGGTTATGGATTTGCTTGTGTTGGGATTGCACCGGGCCAGTGAGATGGCTGGTCCCCCTCAGATGCCAAACGATTTTCTCAGTTTCCAAGACATAGCCACTGAGGCTGCCCACCCCATCCGTCTTTTCTGCAGATACATCGATCGCATCCATATTTTTTTCAGGTGAGGGCTTGCCTGGATTGTTATCCTTGCAGGGTGTTGAGGTACATGCCCAGCTTCTGGAAGCAGCTCTTGTACCTTAGGTGACTTGCTGCTGGGTTGGGGCTCTAAAATGGGATGATCCTGTGAGTAGGGTGCAGGTTGGGGGTGGCCCCCGTCTGTGGAGCTGTAGGCCTCATGAGGTCGCAGTGTGCTTGGCCCTCAGCGTCACACCTTGTCTCGTGTAGGTTCACAGCAGATGAGGCTCGGGACCTGATCCAGCGTTACCTGACAGAGCACCCTGACCCCAACAACGAAAACATCGTTGGCTATAATAACAAGAAATGCTGGCCCCGAGACGCCCGCATGCGCCTCATGAAGCATGATGTCAACTTGTGAGTCTAAGTTGGGGCCGTGGGAGCTGGAATCAACCTGAGGGACCCAGAGGACAAGTAGAGGGAATTTATAAGGTGGTGTCCTGGGTGGAAGGGTGTACTCTGTTGGGATATCATCAGTCTGGCCTTTGAAGGGAAGTTCCTTCTAGGAGACTGATGTGACCCTATGTTCTCTGTGGGCAGGGGTCGGGCAGTATTCTGGGACATCAAGAACCGTCTGCCACGCTCAGTGACTACAGTTCAGTGGGAGAACAGCTTCGTGTCCGTGTACAGTAAGGACAACCCCAACCTGCTGTTCAACATGTGTGGTTTTGAGTGCCGCATCCTGCCTAAATGCCGCACCAGCTATGAGGAGTTCACCCACAAGGATGGCGTCTGGAACCTACAGAATGAGGTACAGCCTGGAGCGGGACCAGGGGGTAGTAGGAGTAGCATTACCATGCCTGTACATCCTGCGTAGGTGGGGGTGAGGTATACTGCGCACCTTTTCATTGTCAGTCAGTTGAGCTCTGTTGGGAGGGTAGGGCTCAGTGGTGGTTCTTGTCCCTGTGGCAGTTCCAGAGATAGTTAACCTTGACCTTATGGTTTAGGTTACTAAGGAGCGAACAGCTCAGTGTTTCCTGCGTGTGGATGATGAGTCAATGCAGCGCTTCCACAACCGTGTGCGTCAAATTCTGATGGCCTCTGGCTCCACCACCTTCACCAAGGTACGTACAGCAGTAGTGTCCTTTGTCTGTCTCACATCCCTTTCAGCTCTTCCCTCCTTTTCTCTCCTTTTTTCCCAACTGTGTCCAGTGTACTAGTCTCCATGCTTTATGGTACAGCAGCTTAGAGTGTCAAATCACCTCACAGTTGTTTCCTGAGAATTCCCTGTAGGAAATCTATAGCCTACTTCTGTGTAGTTGTGATGATTCTAAGTTAAGGTCAGGGTAGAAATTGGATTTTTAAATTTGAACAAAAATCAGCATTTTTGCATTGTCCCCAGGCTTGTTATCCAGGTCATACAGTTCATCTTTTGACCCGTAACATAATGTGCATGTTAAAAAGCAAGTATAATGAGCTATATCTCAGTGTTTATTTCCCCTTCAGTTGTTTCCAAAGGCCCAGCCGAAGGCAGCTGGAATTGAAAAAGAGTAATCTGAGGATTTGTTAACTGTGTGTGCTTAAGTTTCTGCAAGGTTTAAAAAGTCGCCTTGCTCTTTTCTGCTGCCTTCCCGTTCCACTAATGGTGCACATGAATGTCCTAGCTGATACTCTCAAGGGCATCAGTAATGCCAAAAAGAGAGGGAAGTGCTAGGTTGTTATTAGGCTGTGTTCCAAAGTCACTGTCCAGTTTCTGACTGTAATAATGAGGCAGGGTTACACTGGTGAATTTGAAATCATTGATGATCACAGAGCGGGCAAAACTGTGAATTTCACAGGCAGGTTAAACAAGTGATGTGATCAGCCCCAGATTTGCTGTGCAACTCAAAAGATCTAGAGAAATAGCAGAATATTCTGCTCTTGCCCTATCAGTTTGGTTTCATTGTACTGACAACTCAGCTGGCATTGTGGACCACAAAGAAGCAAGACATAAAAACACACAGGGAGTATTCTTTTTCTAGGAACGTTATATATACATAGAAATAAAATGCCTCAGTGGATTAAAAAAAAATCGCGTCATCCTGGTTTCTCTTAGAATAACTCTTAGTTGTAACATTTTCTCTCCTTCTGGCCTTCATATCCCTTTAAATATGCAGCATATAAAGAAGGTTTCCAATTTTTTAGTAATAGTTCTGTTAAGGATACTATATTTTGCGGTACACGGGCCTCTCACTGTTGTGGCCTCTCCCGTTGCAGAGCACAGGCTCTGGACGCGCAGGCTCAGCGGCCATGGCTCACGGGCCCAGCCACTCCGCGGTATGTGGAATCTTCCCGGACCGGGGCATGAACCCGTGTCCCCCTGCATCGGCAGGCGGACTCTCAACCACTGCGCCACCAGGGAACCCCAAGGACACATTTTTTTTATCTTAATATTTCTTACCTACCTTACCTACCTCATGATACTTTTTTTTTTTTTTTTGAGTATAGTGCAGGGAAAAAGTGTTTTGTCTTTTTAGGTTGGTTTATATTGTCCAAGAGTCAGATAACAGGAATTGTGTAACTCATTCATTGCATTTGTGTTTGTTGATAGCCACTGCGTTCAAGGCGTTACACACACACTACATGTGACATACAGTCTCTGCCTTCCAAGAGCTCACTACCTAGTTGGAGAGACAATGCATAGTCAAGAGAACTACAGTACAATGTGTTTATAGCTCTTGTGTTACTTGGGAATCTGTGAGAATCCTCAGGTTCATGACTGTAGCCCAGTCTGGGAGAGGAAGAGAGAAAGACTTCCTGAAAGAAATAACATGTGAGAGGCAGGTGAGGGAGAGCATTCTTTCAGCCAGAGGTATGAAGAGGTAGCCAGCGTGGTACATGTGAGGCCATAAAAAGTTTGGGTTTACAGCAATAAAACTGTGGAGGAGATGGAGGCTGGGTAGGTAAGCAGAGCTAGATCATGGAGGGCATCGCCTGCCTTGTTAAGAATCCCATAAGAGTCCCAGGGGACTTCTCTGGCAGTCCAGTGGTTAAGACTCTGGGCTCCCAATTCAGGGGACACAGGTTCGATCCCTGGTTGGGGAACTAAGATCCCGCGTGCCACATGGCGTGGCCAAAAATAAAATTCCATAAGGGTCTTGAGCATGGGAGTGACTTTTTCAGATTTCCGTTCCGTGTTAGGTGGTTCACTCGTGCAGCTGTGGGGAAGATGGATTCAGAAGAGGAGGAGGAAAGATGAGGTTTGGGGACTACTGCTGAAGTCCAGATAGAGATGATGAGAACCGTGAACGTACGCAGAGGGGAACAGATTGGATAAATAGTAGGTACAGTCAGCAGAGCTTCATTTTGGTGAAATGCCAGAGGGAAAGGAAGTCAAAATAACATTCAGTTTTTGGCATGGGTGGCTAGGTGAATGTTGGTGCCATCAGCTGGAAGACTGCAGAAAGAAGAGCAGGTTTAGGAGAGAAGATAAATGAACTCAGTTTAGGATATGAAAAGTTTGACGTTCCTGAGAACATCCAGATAGAGGTTCCAGCGGGCACTTATTTGTATCGTATTTCTTCAGTTCCAAAATACATATATGGGTGTGTGTATTTAGTGGTACCTCTTAGATTTGATGAAAAGCATTATGAGTTTGAAGCTCCAGGAAGAGAAACGAGGTGAGAAAGTAAGAGCGACTAGGGGCAACTTAGAGGTTCCTGTAGGATGTCCAAGTGGAGATAACTTTGGAATCTGAAGCTTGGGGAAGATGTCTGGGTTGCAAATATAGATTTAGGAGTCTGTCAATATGAAGGAGATGGTTGAAAACTCAAGAGTGAGCAAGATTATCTGGGGAAATTGTAAGGAGCGAGAAGAGCAGAGGGGTGAGTTTGGAACCGTAGGGAACACTGAGCAGCATGGCCAGACTGGGAGAGCGCCAGGCCATGGATGCCAAGCCTGTCAGGAATTGGGATGGGCACTTAACAGTGTCAGTTGCCTAAGTGTGTTTCAGTCAGATAAGGCCCGAAGTATCCATTGGATTTGGCAGTCAGGATGTCATGGATGACCTTAGCAAGAGCTGTTTCAGGAATATGGGGATAAATGCCAGATTGCAGTGGGTGAGGCTTTATGGGAAGTGAGGGAGTGGAGCCGGCAAGCACTGTCAGTTTGCCAGAGCAGGAGGAGGAGGAGGAGGAGGAGGGACATTAGACGCCACCTAGAGGGAGATAGAAGTCAAGGCAGGTATTTTAAAATGGGAGTGATGGGAGTATGTGTACAGTAAGGAGCCAGTAGCGGTTCAGAGTGCAGCAGAGAATCCTGGTAGGTGATGGAACGGTGTCTGCTCCGCAGGGATAGAGTAAAGGGAAAACAGAGGGAAGCATCTTCTGAACCTAGTAGAAAGAGGTCTGCATAGTTGTAAATATAGATAAGTTTAGTGGGAAGTTATAACAAGCCTTGCATTTTTCAGCTTCACCTGGGCTGGGGTGAGGGGCAGGGGGTGCTGGACTTGAGCACAGTGGTGAGGGTGGGATTCGATTGTTGAAGAAACTGCACTGAGGGTTTTAAGAGAGTGAAGACAACTGTGAGTGAGTGTGGGCTCTTCCCAGAACTTCTCAGCTTCGCAAGCTCTCAGCAACGGGCTGGAGAAGGTGGATAGATTGTAGTGCTGATTTAGGACTAGGGTTTTGCCAGAGGGCTGTTGTGGAGTGGTAAGGGGCTGGATGCAGGGGAATCAAGGGTGCTAGCCCCTATTGGAATCCTGGATATTGGGAGGGAGAGAAGGAAGAGACCAGAAGAGGCCAGTGGCCTTGGGAAAAAATACAGGGATCAAAGGAATATATGTGTGAGAGGTAAGAGCCTGAGTAAAGGAGGACTGTCAGAGGTCAGGTAGGCAGTTTAATATAGTCCTTAGAATAATGGGTTCTGGAGTCAGACTAGGATTAGTCATAGCTCTACCACATTACTCTTGGGATCTGGGTTAAGTCACCCACCCACTCTGGGCCTTAGTTCCCTCATCCATAAAATGGGGGTACTGATATGCTAGCTAGCTCAGAGAGCTTTTGCGAGAAATGATGCTTATAATAAGCTATATTACTCAACAGATTTTGTAATAAATGTTTGCTGTCGTTGATTAGAGGCGTCTCAGAGATTATGATCAGATAGTACAGTATTGGAATTTGTTTCCTGAGGTGTGTTAAGGTAAAGCAGTTCTTGTAATAAAATTTCTTGGTCCTCCAAGGTTGATAATAGAAGGGAAATCTCCAGTAGGGCTAGAGGTGGCTGGACCTTATGGCGCTATTCTTGTCCTTCCCCCCAGACTCACTTGTAGTTATTACTGATGGGGGCACTTTAGGTGCTACCCCCATTCTTGCTTTATGTACATGCAGTGCAGTAGCCCAGGCTTCGAGCCAGGACTCCTTCAGTCCTAGTAGTAGCTATGAAATAAGACTGGAACATTTAAACAAGACTTTGATATGGGCCAGGAATAACAGAAGGAAAATAGAAATGCACCACATTAGATCATATGACTTACAAGGTGCAGCCTACTTAGCTTTAGCTTATGAAGGACCGTAAGGCCACCTTCCTGCTGAGTTCCCTGTCTTCCCACAAACAGCATTCTCTCTGTCCTTCACCAGGGAATCCCTTTAAGCATGTGTAGATGACTTAAAGTCTAAAGCCAAGAGGAAAAGAACATGTTTGCCTGGCAGTAGATGTATTTCTCTGTTCTTGTTTTGTTTTGACTTTTGTTTTACATTATTTATTTTTTGAAAACTTTGTTTTTTTAGAGCACTTTTAGATTTATAATAAAATTGAGAGGAAGGCACAGAGATTTCCCATTAACCCCTGCCCCCACATGTGCAGAGCCTCCTCCATTATCAACATTACTCACCAGAGTGGTACATTTTTTTTTACCAAGGATGAGCCTACATCGACACATCATAACCACCCAAAGTCCTTAGTTTACCTTAGGGTTCACTCTTGGTGGTATATATTCTGTGGGTTTGGGCAAATGTATAAGAACACATATCCATCATTAAAATATCAGAGAGAGTATTTTTGCTGCCCTAAAAGTTCTCTGTTCTCTGCCTGTTCATCTCCTCTGCCCCAGCTATGTGTTTAGTTTTAGATGGAAAAAATTTGTTGTCTAATGTACCATGGTTCAAAAGGACACAGTAAAAGTTCCCATTAATTTTTTACCAGTTACGTTTTCACTTACAGTAAAAAGAAATTAAATACTAACAGAACCCAGAAAACACCCAGAATCCCATCATCCTAACATCAGTTTTATTTTCCACATTCCCACCCAAGTTGGTCATGTGCCATGATGGGCAGTTTATGTGAATTGAATTTGTTTTTTTTATGAAGACTTAATATGTGTGAAGTTCTTACCATGGTACCTAGTACATGGAATCACTCAGTGTTATTCTCTTTCTTGCCTCCCCTCATCCCCAGGAACTTCTGCTATCCTTAAAGGAATGTGATAACTCCTTGGGAATTCATACTTACTCCCTAATGGGAATAAAGCACCGGTAACTGCAGCAGAACTGGAGTGTTCTGTGATACAAACCATGCAGCTTGTGATTCAAAGGACCAAATACAGTCAGAGAACTTACTAAGACTCGGAGTTGTCTTGCTGAAGTCTACTTGCTTTATTCCCAGATCTAGCCCATTCTGGTCCCCAGCTCTCCGCTCTCGTTGCTATAGGTCTGTTGCCTTGGTTGTCTCATCCTGAGCACAAGCTGGATGCTCAGTTTTGCTTTTGTGATTTGATTCAGGCTGTTACCTCATCCAGGAGTCACTTCATCCTGCCTGTCTGAATACTATTTGCTCAAGGCTAATTCTTGTGATAACTCCAGCCAATGTGATCTTTCACTTCAAGAATTGCCTAGCAAACGTATTCCTTACCTTAAAGTGTTGATTATATCGTTTGGTATTTTGTGGTTGCTCTCTTTTTCAAAGATTGATCTTTTGGTTTCACTGATTTTTTTTTTTAATTTAATTAATTTATTTTTGGCTGCGTTGGGTCTTTGTTGCTGCGCGTGGGCTTTCTCTAGTTGCAGTGAATGGGGGCTACTCTTCATTGCAGTGTGCGGGCTTCTCATTGCAGTGGCTTCTCTTGTTGCGGACCACCGGCTCTAGGTACGTGGGCCTCAGTAGTTCTGACGCATGGGCTTAGTTGCTCTGCAACATGTGGGATCTTCCCGGACCAGGGCTCGAACCTGTGTCCCCTGCATTGGCAGACGGATTCTCAACCGCCACCAGGGAAGCCCAGTTTCATTGATTTTTATTTTTCTCTTTTCTATTTCATTGATTCTGCTCTTTTGCTTACTTTGGGTTTAATTTGCTGTTAGTTTTCTAGTTTGTTAAGGTAAAAGGTTAGATGATGACAATTTTGGACCTTTCTTTTTTTTTTTTTTTTTTTTTTTTTTTGCGGTATGCGGGCCTCTCACTGTTGTGGCCTCTTCCGTTGCGGAGCACAGGCTCCGGACGCGCAGGCTCAGTGGCCATGGCTCACGGGCCCAGCCGCTCCGCGGCATGTGGGATCTTCCCAGACCGGGGCACGAACCCGTGTCCCCTGCATCAGCAGGCAGACTCTCAACCACTGCGCCACTAGGGAAGCCCTGGACCTTTCATTTTAATAGAAATATTCAGTGCTGAAAAATCTCCTTTTAATAAAAGCACTGCTTTAGCTGCATCCCTCAAGTTTTTTTTTTTCAATTAATTTATTTTTTATTTATTTATTTTTGCCTGTGTTGGGTCTTCGTTGCTGCGTGCCGGCTTTCTCTAGTTGCGGCGAGTGGGGGCTACTCTTCATTGAGGTGCCCAGGTTTCTCATTGTGGTGGCTTCTCTTGTTGCGGAGCACAGGATCTAGGCACGCGAGCTTCAGTAGTTGTGGTACGGGGGTTCAGTAGTTGTGGCTCGTGGGTTCTGGAGCGCAGCCTCAGTAGTTGTGGCACAGGGGCTTAGTTGCTCCGTGGCATGTGGGATATTCCTGGACCAGGGCTCAAACCCATGTCCCCTGCATTGGCAGGTGGATTCTTAACCACTGTGCCACCAGGGAAGCCCTGTATCCCTCAAATTTTGATAGGTTTTCATTTTCATTCAGTTAAAAATGTTTTCTAATTTCCCTTGTGAGTTCTTTTTTTGTCATTTTTTTTTTTTTTACTCAAATTATATATGTATTTTTAAAATTTATTTTATTTATTTATTTGGCTGCATCAGGTCTTAGTTGAGGCACGCAGGGTCTTCAGTCATGGCATGCAGGATCTTTCAGTTGCAGCATGCGAACTCTTAGTTGCGGCATGAATGTGAGGTCTAGTTCCCTGACAAGGGATCAAACCCGGGCCCCCTGCACTGGGAGTGTGGAGTCCTAGCGACTGGACCACCAGGGAAGTCCCTCTCTTATGAGTTCTTATTTTACCCATAGGTTACTTAGAAGTATGTTGTTGAATTTTCAAATATTATTTGAGGGGTTTTCCAGGTGTTTTTCTTTTATTAGTATCTAGTTTAATTCCATTATGGTCAGAAAACACTCTTTATGATCTTAGTTTTCTCAAGTGTATTTAGACTTGTTTTATGGTTTCGCATATATAGTGACTGCCTTCGCGTGTACTTGAGAAAGAATCTGTATTCTGCTTTGTTGGGTTTTACAAATGTCATTTAGGTTTAGTCAAGTGATTGTGTTGTTCAAGTCCTTCTGTGTCTCTTTTTTCTTATGTCTATTTCTATCAGTTACTGAGAGAAGATTGTCATAAGTCGTGGATTTATTTCCCTTTTCAGGTTCCTCTTTTTATTTTGGCTTTAGAGACACCATTCACTTTGTTAAAGACATCCAAGCTTATAACATAAAGACACATGACATTTTTTCAGAAATTTATATCTTTTTTGAGCACAGAAGAATGTCTGAAGTTCAGACTGCTCTGGTAGCTTTTAAATATTTAGTCAAAGTTGGGCAAAGCATAATTGGCTTGGCTTACAGGTGGAAAACCAAGGAAGAGTCGTCAGGAGATTAGCAGGCTTAAGGGAGTAGGGAGCCATCTCACTGAGACCAAAATGCAAACTGACAAACTTTTTGTCCAAGAACCTGCATATGGGTGATGACCAAGGAGTTGTGCCAGGTAGAATGCTGTATCATGTACCTGAAGATACAGCTAGAATTAGAAATGAACTTTACAACTGGTGCACACATAGACATTTCAATAGATAGAAGCAACTCTGTTGACACCCCAGCAAGAAATATGTATTGTTCATACTGTTGGGCATAATTATTTAATTTTTTTTGAATCTTATGCTTAAACAGGTCCATGATATTTTGCTTCATATATTTTGAAGCTCTGTTATTAGGTATATAATATATTTATTATTTTTTTAAAGATTTAATTTTATTTATTTTTTGCTGCGTTGGGTTTTGTTGCTGTGCGTGGGCTTTCTCTGGTTGCAGCGAGTGGGGTTGCTCTTCGTTGCCGTACACGGGCTTCTCCTCACCGTGGCTTCTCTTGTTGCGGAGCATGGGCTCTAGGCCTGCGGGCTTTAGTTGTGGCATGCGGGCTCAGTAGTTGTGGCGCACGGGCTTAGTTGCTCCATGGCATGTGGGATCTTCCCAGACCAGGGATCAAACCCGTGTCCCCTGCATTGGCAGGCAGATTCTTATCCACTGTGCCACCAGCGAAGTCCCTAAGTATGTAGTATATTTAGAATTACTATATCTTCTTAACGAATTGACTCCTTTATCATCATGAAATATTCCTCTTTATTCCTTGTAATATTCTCTGTTCTGAAGTCTACTTTGTCTGATATCAGTAGTGCCCCTCTGGCTTTGTTTTGTGTGTGCATGGATGTCTTTTTCCATCCTTATACTTTTAATCTGTGTCGTTATAATTAAAGTTAACTTCTTATAGATTGCATTTAATTGGTTCTTGCTTTTTAAATTCAGTTTAACAATCTTTGCCTTACAAATAGTCTAAACACTCCAATTAAGTTTAATATGACTGTTAATGTCGTTGAGTTTAAACCTGCCATCTCATCCTTTGTTCTTTATTCTGCTTTTTTCCTCTTTTCCTGCCTTCTTTTTAATTTATTTTTTAAACAGGAGAAAAACAAAAGTTTCATAACATATATATGTGGGAGAGACCCAGGAAAACTGAGTAACTCATTTTCCTGCCTTCTTTTGGATTGAGTGGGGTTTTGGTATGATTTTAATTTATCTCCACACTTCACTTATTAACTACACTTCTTTGTTTTTTATTGGTTGCTCTAGGGTTTACAGTATACGTCTCTGACTTACTGTGACCACTAGTCTAGTATCACATTACATATTGTACGAGAACCTTTCAATAATGTACTTTCATTTTCCTCCTCATTTTTTGTAGTGTTTGTGTTTTTTTGTTTTTTTGGCCACGCCCCACGGCATGCAGGATCTTAGTTCCCTGACCAGGGATCAAACCCGTGCGCCCTGCAATGGAAGTGAGAAGTCTTAACCACTGGATGGCCAGGGAAGTCCCTGTAGTGTTTTTGTTATATGCTTTAACTGTACCTGTATTATAAACACAGTGATACTTTGTTACTGTTTTGGCTTTAAACAACAGCCTTTTTATCTTTTACAGAAATTACAAAATGAAAAAAAAAATGTCTTTTACATTTTACCCACATACTTACTATTTCTGGTGTTCTCCATTACTTTATGTAGGTCCAGGTTTCCATCTGGTATTGTTTTCCTTCTGCTTAAAGAATTTCCATTAACATTTCTTGTAGTAAAGGTGTACTGGCAGTGAATACACTCTGCTTTTGTTTGTCAGAAAAAGTGTTTATTTTGCCTTCATTATTTTTTCTGCAGCTTTACAATGTTGTTAATCCCATCTGTACATTTTAAAATTTCAGATATTGTAATTTTTATCTCTAAAAGTTTCATTTGGGTCTTTAACATCTTCTGTTTCTTTCCTCATTATGTTCATGTTTTTCTTTATATACTCAAGCATAATTATAAAACGTTCAATAGCTGTTGTAAGATCTTTGTCTACTAATTCCATCATCTGTTGTTTCCAGGTCTGTTTGTACTGTTTGATTTTTCTTCTGTTTATGGGTAATTTATTCCTACTTCTTTGTATGCATCCAATATTTGATTGGATGCTAGAAATTGTGTAATTTATATTGATTTATGGATTTTGTTATATTCCTTTAAAGAGTGTTGGGTTGTGTTCTGGTGTACAGTTCAGTAACTTGTGGTTTAGTTTGATCCTTTTGAGGCTTGCTTTTAATTTTAAGCTTCTTAGTTATAGTGAATCCAGAGCACCCTTTCTTCTGGGGCTAATTTATCTCCACTACTAAGTTGATAACTTTCTATGGACTATACCTAATTCCCATTTATTATGAAGTCTCTGTATGGCTGGCGGGAACACAAACTGTTGTCAACCTTATGTGAGCTGTGGGACTTGTTCAGCTTACTGATCTGGTGGTGGTTCTTTCTTTGACCTCAGAGGTTTTTGTTTTTTTTTTTTAACATCTTTATTGGAGTATAATTGCTTTACATTGTTGTGTTAGTTGCTGCTGTATAATAAAAAAATATGAAATGCTTCACGAATTTGCGTGCCATCCTTGCACGGGGGCCATGCTAATCTTCTCTGTATCGTTGCAGTTTTAGTATATGTGCTGCCGAAGCAGGCATGACCTCGGAGTTCTATAGCCTGCAAATGGATCCCTTCATGGGTCTTCAGAGATCTCTCTTTTTTTTTTTTGGTTGCGCTGTGCAGCTTTTGCAGTATCTCAGTTCCCTGACCAGAGATTAACTGGCGCCACAGCAGTGAAAGCCCAGAATCCTAACGACTAGGCCACCAGGGAACTTGCAGATCTTTCTCTTTTTTTTGAAGTATGACTGACTTACAATATTATGTTAGTTTCAGGTAAACAATATAGTGATTTGCTCTTTTTACACATTACAAAATGATCACCAGGATAAGTCTAGTTACTATCTGTCACTACACAAAATTATAATATTCCCTATACTGTACATTACATCCCCATGACTTACTTATTTTATAACTGGAAGTTTGTACTTCTTAGTCTCCCTCAACTATTTCACTCATTCCCCCACCCTTCCAAGTATCCGTGTTGTTGCAGATGGCAAGATTTCATTCTTTTTTATGCCTGAGTAATATTTCTGTGTGTGTGTGTGTATACATACCACATCTCCTTTATCCATTTATCTATCAATAGACATTTAAGTTGCTTCCATATATTGGCTATTTCAAATAATGCTGCAGTGAACATGGGGATGCACATATCTTTTCGAATTAGTGTTTTTGTTTTCTTCGGATAAATACCCAGGAGTAGAATTGCTAGATTGTATGGTTGTTCTATTTTTAATTTTTTGAGGAACTTCCATACTGTTCTTTATAATGTCTGCACCACTTTACATTCCCATCAGTAGTACGGTAGTACACGAGGGTTCCCTGTTCTCCACATCCTTGTCAATGCTTGTTACTTGTATTTTTGATAATAGCCATTCTGGCAAGTGTGAGGAGACATCTCGTTGTGGTTTTGATTTGCATTTCCTTTATGATTAGTGATGTTGAGCATCTTTTCATGTGTCTATTGGACATCTTTATATCTTCTCTGGAAAAATGTCTTTTCAGCTCCTCTGCTGAAAAGACATTTTAAATCAGGTTTTTGTTTTGTTTTTTTTATGTTGAGTTGTATGAGTTCTTTGTATTGGGTTGGCCAAAAAAGTTCGTTCATAAGATGTTATGGAAAAACCTGAATGAACTTTTCGGCCAACCCAATGTTTTGCGTATTAACCCCTTATCAGATATATCATTTGTAAATATCACCTCCTGTTCAGTGGGCTTTCTTTCCATTTTGTTGATAATTTCTTTTGCTGTGCAAAAGCTTTTATTTATTTATTTATTTTTGGCTGTGTTGCGTCTTTGTTGCTGCGTGAGGACTTTCTCTAGTTGCGTCCAGCGGGGGCTACTCTTCGTTGAGGTGTGCAGGCTTCTCACTGCAGTGGCTTCTCTTGTTGAGGAGCATGGGCTCTAGGTGTGCGGGCTTCAGTAGTTGTGACTCGTGGGCTATAGAGCACAGGCCCAGTAGTTGTGGCACACGGGCTTAGTTGCTCCACAGCATGTGGGATCCTCCTGGACCAGGGATCAAACCTGCGTCCCCTGCATTGACAGGCGGATTCTTAACCACTGCGCCACCAGGGAAGCCCCTGTGCAAAACCTTTTTAGTTTGATATAGTCGCATTTCTTTTTTTTTTTTTTTTTTTTGCGGTACGTGGGCCTCTCACGGTTGTGACCTCTCCCGTTGTGGAGGACAGGCTCCAGACGCTCAGGCTCAGCGGCCACGGCTCACAGGCACAGCCGCTCCATGGCATGTGGGATCTTCCCAGACTGGGGCACAAACCCGTGTCCACTGCATCGGCAGGCGGACTCTCAACCACTGTGCCACCAGGGAAGCCCCGTTTGTTTTTTGTTTTGTTTTGTTTTCTTTTCTTTTCTTTCTTCATTTTATTTATTTATTTTTTTCCCCATTTCTTAATTTTTTGTTTCCCTTGCCTGAGGAGACATATCCAAAAAGTATTCCTAAGACTAAGGTCAAAGAGAGTACTGCCTGTGTTTTCTTCTAGGAGTTTTTGGATTTTTTTAATAAATTTATTTATTTTATTTTTTGCTGCATTGGGTCTTCATTGCTGCGTGCTTTCTCTAGTTGTGAGCGGGGGCTACTCATCGTTGCAGTGCACGGGCTTCTTGTTGCAGAGCACGGGCTCTAGGCATGCGGGCTTCAGTAGTTGTGGCTCGTGGGCTCTAGAGTGCAGGCTGAGTAGTTGTGGTGCACGGGCTTAGTTGCTCCGCGGCATGTGGGATCTTCCTGGACTGGGGCTCGAACCTGTGTTCTCTGCATTGGCAGGCAGATTCTTAACCACTGCGCCACCAGGGAGGTCCCTCTTCTAGGAGTTTTATAGTTTCAGGTCTTACATTTAAATCTTTTATCCATTTTGCCTTTATTTTTTGTGTATGTTGTGAGAAAGTCCAGTTTGATTCTTTTGCATTAGCTGTCGCTGTCTTTTCCCCAGTGTATATTCTTGCTTTCTTTGTTGTAGATTAATTGACCATAACAGCATGGGTTTATTCCTGGGCTCTCTATTCTGATCCATTGACCTATGGGTTTGTTTTTGTGCCACTACTATACTGTTTGAGTACCGTAGCTTTGTAATATAGTTTGAAATCAGGAGGTGTGATACTTTCTACTTTGTTCTTTATCAGGATTGTTTTGGCTTTTCAGGGTCTTTTGTGTTTCCATACAAATATTAAAATTATTGGTTCTAGTTCTGTGAAAAATGTCTTTGGTATTTTGATAGGGATTCCATTGAATTTGTAGATGGACTTGAGGGTGTGGTCATTTTAACAATACTCTTTTTTTTTAATGTATTTATTTTTCGCTGTGTTGGATCTTTGTTGCTGCGCACGGGCTTTCTCTAGTTGCGGTGAGTGGGGGCTGCTCTTCATTGCGGTGCATGGGCTTCTCATTGTGGTGGCTTCTCTTGTTGCAGAGCATGGGCTCTAGGCACATGGGCTTCTGTAGTTGTGGCATGTGGGCTCAGTAGTTGTGGCTCGCGGGCTTAGTTGCTCCGTGGTATGTGGGATCTTCCCAGACCAGGACTCGCAGCCATGTCCCCTGCAGTGGAAGTGTGGAGTCGACCACTGGACCGCCAGGGAAGTCCCTCACCAAGTTCTTACAGTTTTCCAAGTACAGGTCTTTTATCTCCTTGGATTGAGTTATTCCTAGTTGTTGTTTGGTTTCGTTTGGGTTTTTTTGGTTTTTTGTTTTTTAGATTTTTTTTTTTCCCTTGGTCGTACTGTGCAGCATGTGGGATCTTAGTTCCCCAACCGGGATTGAACCTGTGCCCCTTGCATTGGAAGCATGGAGTCTTAACCACTGGATCACCAGGGAAGTCCCTGGTTTGGTTTGGTTTTTTGATGCAATCATAAACGGGATTGTTTTCATAATTTCTCTTTCTGATAGTATTCAGAAATGCAATAGATTTCTCTACGTTAATTTTGTATCCTGCCATGTTACTGAATTCATTGATGAGTTCTGATAGTTTTTTGGTGGTGTCTTTAGGATTTTCTATGTATAATATCATGTCATCTGCAAACAGTGACAGTTTCACTTTTTTCCAATTTGGAATTTTTTTTTTAATATATTTATTTATTTATTTTTGGCTACATTGGGTCTTCGTTGCTGCGTGTGGGCTTTCTCTGGTTGCAGCGAGCGGGGGCTACTATTTGTTGTTGTGTGAGGGCTTCTCATTGCGGTGGCTTCTCTTGTTGTGGAGCACGGGCTCTAGGCCTGCGGGCTTCAGTAGTTGTGGCACGTGGGCTCTGGAGAGCGCACGCTCAATAGTTGTGGCACATGAGCTTGGTTGCTCCGCAGCATGTGGGATCTTCCCAGACCACGGCTCAAACCTGTGTCCCCTGCATTGGCAGGCAGATTCTTAACCACTGTGCCACCAAGGAAGTCCCTGGATTTCTTTAATATCTTTTTCTTGTCTGGTTGCTGTGGCTAGGACTTTCAATAATGTGTTGAATAAAAGTGGTGAGAGTGGGCATCCTTGTCTCATTTCTGATCTTAAAGGAAATTCTTTCAGCTTTTTTTTTTTTTTTAATTTTTTGGCTGTTCCGCATGGCATGTGGGATCTTCCCTGCGCCACCAGGGAAGCCCAACTTTATGTTTTTATTGAAATGAAATTCACACTTTTAAAGTATACAATTCAGTGGTTTTCATTATATGCATAAAATTGTGCAGCCATAACCACTAATTCCAGAAAATTTTCATCACCCCACAAAGAAACCCTATACCCATTAGCAGTCACTCACTCCCCATGTCCCTCCCTGCCCCAGTCCTCTGGCCACCCCTAATCTACCTCCTGTCTGTATGGATTTGTTTCTTCTGGACATTTCATATAAATGGATCATGTATGTGACCTTTTTCATCTGGTTTCTTTCACTTAGTATAATGTTTACAAGGTTTATCCATGTTGTAGCATACATCAGTATTTCAGTCCTTTTCATGGCTAAATAATATTCCATAATATGGCTGTACACCATTTTGTTTATTTGTCGGTTGATGGACATTTGGTTTTTTTCTACTTTTTGGCTATTATGAATAATGCTTTTGTGAACATTTGTGTACGTATTTTTGTGTGGACATATGTTTTTATTTCTCTTGGGTATATACCTAGGAGTAGAATTGTTGGGTCATATGGTAACTCTCTTTAACCTTTTGAGGAGCTGCCAGGCTGTTTCAGTGTGGCTGCACTATTTCATATTCCTACCAGCAGTATATGAGAGTTCCATTTTCTCCACATCCTTGTAACTATCTTATAGCCATTGCAGTGGGTGTTAAGTAGTATCTCAGTGATTTTGATTTATACACACTTCCCTAATGACATTGAGCTCAAATCTTTCTTGAGAACTAGGGAGAATATAACTAATTGTATCTGGTGGTTCCTAGCCACACACCCTGTCCCTGCAATGACTTATCTATAATTTACTTCTTTTTCACTTATCTTCAGATTGTGAATAAGTGGAACACAGCTCTTATTGGCCTTATGACATACTTTCGGGAGGCTGTGGTGAACACCCAGGAGCTCCTGGACTTGCTGGTGAAGTGTGAGAACAAGATCCAGACACGAATCAAGATTGGCCTCAACTCCAAGATGCCGAGTCGCTTCCCCCCTGTCGTGTTCTACACCCCTAAGGAGTTGGGTGGACTTGGCATGCTCTCAATGGGCCATGTGCTCATCCCCCAATCTGACCTCAGGTAGGACTTGGCTGAAAATCTTGCTAGACCCTGAGGGAAGGAGATGTTTCTTTATTTTCAGTTTTTATTTTTTATCTAATCTTGTTTGTGTCCCCAAACAGGTGGTCCAAGCAGACAGATGTAGGTATCACACACTTTCGTTCAGGAATGAGCCATGAAGAAGACCAGCTGATTCCCAACTTGTATCGCTACATACAGCCCTGGGAGAGTGAGTTCATTGATTCTCAGCGGGTCTGGGCTGAGTATGCACTCAAGAGACAAGAGGCCATTGCGCAGAACAGGTGGGCATCCAGGAGGGCGTAGCAGTCCTTTTGAGTGGTGTGACCTTTGAGTCCTGCCTGGAGGTCAGGAGTAGAGCATGCCGTATTTTTATGGCGTCAAGGAAGTAGGTTGTATGTCTGACCCTGTTTATCCTTGGCCAGGGAGGAATGCTGAACTCTTCATATGAGTATTTGTTTTAACTTTGATCTTTTTTCCTTGGCAGACGACTGACCCTAGAAGATCTAGAGGATTCATGGGATCGTGGCATTCCTCGAATCAACACCCTCTTCCAGAAGGACCGGCACACACTGGCTTATGATAAGGGTTGGCGTGTCCGAACTGACTTTAAGCAGTACCAGGTACGTGGAGGGGATAGTGGAGAGATTTTCCCTGAATCAGGAGAGTCTGTGGCCATGCTGGGAACCTGGAGCAGTGGGCACCCAGAAGCTTCACCGTACCTACCTTGCCATCTAGGTTTTGAAGCAGAACCCTTTTTGGTGGACACACCAGCGGCATGATGGAAAGCTCTGGAACCTGAACAACTACCGTACAGACATGATCCAGGCCCTGGGTGGTGTGGAAGGCATTCTGGAACACACTCTCTTCAAGGGCACTTACTTCCCTACTTGGGAGGGGCTTTTCTGGTGAGGATTCTGTTCTCCCCTTACAGTGACCTCTCACATGTCACAGCCCTCTGAGCTCATCCCTCATATGCTTTTGTGTTCTACTGCGTTGTTTCCCACACAGCCACCCCAGGAGGTCAGCAGTGCTCTGGGGGATGGCAGGACGTCACTTTACCTCGTCTCTTCTGCTTCCCAGGGAGAAGGCCAGTGGTTTTGAGGAGTCTATGAAGTGGAAGAAACTAACCAATGCTCAGCGATCAGGATTGAACCAGATTCCCAATCGTAGATTCACCCTCTGGTGGTCCCCAACCATCAACCGAGCCAACGTGAGTGTGATTGATAGACATGGGAGATGGGAAGCTAAAAACAAGAGTTTCTACTTCCTTAATTATGTCCTGAGAACCTCTCGGTCTCTAGTGTCGCTCTTTTTTTCCTGTCAGGTATACGTAGGCTTTCAGGTGCAGCTGGACCTGACAGGTATCTTCATGCACGGCAAGATCCCCACACTGAAGATCTCTCTCATCCAGATCTTCCGAGCTCACCTGTGGCAGAAGATCCACGAGAGCATCGTTATGGACTTGTGTCAGGTGGGCTAGAATTGAGGGGAGATGATGCCACAAAAAGTCAGGTCGGCTCTCTCTTTTCGGTATGGGAAATCCACCCTCAGAGCTCCAAGGATGAGACTTGTGTTGTGGTCCCAGGTGCCACATTATCTTAAGTTCTATAAGCCCTCATTCTAAGTGGGCTTCCATAACCAGTCATAAGCTTTCCACCTTTGCCTCCAGGTGTTTGATCAGGAACTGGATGCACTGGAAATTGAGACAGTACAAAAGGAGACAATCCACCCCCGAAAGTCCTATAAGATGAACTCTTCCTGTGCAGATATCCTGCTCTTTGCCTCCTATAAGTGGAATGTCTCCCGGCCCTCATTGCTGGCAGACTCTAAGTAAGTGCCTTACGACCCAGCCCTAGGCATCTAAGAAGCTTAGTTTTACTATTCTAGCAGCACTACTTTAGAAATTGTCCCTGGTTGCCTTTCTTTCTAATTTGAAACAAGTTCTACCCCTGATTCTCTTAACACCCTCAGCCAGGTC